>NC_056437.1:36565899-37240899 GCF_018296145.1 Oncorhynchus tshawytscha | reverse complement strand
CTCCCTCCCTCCACTCACACAGTCACACACTGACACTATGTCAGTAAAAAGTAATTATACATGATTAAGTTTCTGACTGATCACAGTTATCATAGCTGATTATCGTTGAAGGTCTGAGGTTAATTGTAGAGCTACTGCATCCCTAACAGGTGACACATGTACGGACACACAGACACACACACACTGTACTCATTAACATGTCACTTAATTTGTGATTTTGAGACCTTGGAACTTTAAGGTTCTAGCTGACATTTTTGTCAAAAGTGAGTTATTCACATATAATGTCTGAGGTTAGATTTGGAAAGAAAAGTACAATTTAAAAACTAGAAAGTTCTAGCCACATAAAATAGGGTTTTCCTTTAAAAATTCAACAGATCTTAGTCGACCAAAAGCCATCTGTTCTTTCGACCAGTTGACACAATTTTAAAACGTGTATTTTTCCATATACAAACACAACCTATGTGTTTTAATGAATTCAACTATATGCATTGAGCTTGTCTGATGCTTTAAGTTCACTGTTTGATTAAATAAGACACAAATGACTAGAGGGAGCCAGAGATCTAGATTACCAGAAGAAAAAAACCTTAACCTGTCCCAGACATCCTCCTCGCTTTCGCAGATTCTGACGTTACTCTCCTGAAGTTGCCAGTAATGGGCTACAGGAGGAGTCAGCAAACTTTCTCATGTGGAATGCCAATTTATCTTACCATTTCTACCGCTCTCCGTGCCAGTTGTGCACATTTTTGCGGACCAGTTTCATTTCATTTATAGTAACGTCTTCATCTCAAAATTCTATCCAAATCAAAATGATAAAAACTAGCATCCATTGCTATTGCCAACTATGTAAATAGCCTATAAAGCCAACAAATAAAAACATTGCAGCCTGCAGGTAGAAAATATACTGATAAAAATAAATATACTATAAATCACATTGGCTACGCATAGCCGTCCTGTCTGTAATGAACTTGAAACATTGTATCAACTATCAACTTGGGTCTGGCCTGAAGCTCCTTGCAACATTGTATAAAATATTCTGGGCCCTCAGTTTCCCAGCCAGTGAGCTCGGGACTGACACAGATGTAGGCTATTTGCGCAAGGGATAAGAAGTAATCAGGTAGGCCTATTTTATGAGGTTTCCACTGGATCAGAGCATGACATTTTTTCCCTTTCACGCTGAGTAGTTATCTAAAGAGCGAGCTGGAAAGATTTTTGAAATACATTGAGGAATTATTGTCATTCTCAATGGATGTAAAAACAGAATTAGTTTTCTTGCTATTTTGAGGTGAAGATAACAACATTACTTTGAAAAGCTCCACAGCTCATTAGTCGTGGTGTGTTAAGCCGATCAGAAATACTATCAGATCCCCTAATGAGAACATTTATATGCCTACTTTTGCGTGCAGGCCAGGGAGCCTATAGACCTACTTCTATGCGTAATCAGGTGCGTGTCCTTATTCAACAGGAGCGAGCGCACCAAACAAAAGACAATAACTAAATTGACAGCTCGTAAATGGAATGAAATGAACTAAAACGTGTTTCTCAAAAGTGTAGCATAGGTTGTGCGCTCTGCAAACAGTGTCCACTCCGACAATGAGAATGGTGAATGACTGTAAGAGTAATATATTAAATGCGTTAACAGATATTACCGTAACCAAACAAACATTGTAGATTCGAAATTATAGGAATTAACAGCAAATGTACTACTGGTGATATATGTAATAGGGAATTGATAGACACTAACAATCAAACAATTCACACAGTGAATTATGAAACAATGAATGCGCACAAATTGGCGGGAGAGAGTGCATTCTGGAGAGACATGCAGCCACACTCCCATCCTCGCAGCTTCCGCATTGGGATTAGTTCACTGAGATGGGCCTCTGCAATGAATTAGTTCACTGAGATGGGCCTCTGCAATGAATTAGTTCACTGAGATGGGCCTCTGCAATGAATTAGTTCACTGAGATGGGCAAGAACAGCTCAAATGAATGACATGAAGGTCAGTCAATCTGGAAAATTTTGAAAGTTTCTTCAAGTGCAGTTGCAAAAACCACGAAGCTGGCTCTCATGAGGACCACCACAGGAATGGAAGACCCAGAGTTGCCTCTGCTGCAGAGGATAAATTAATTCATTACCAGCATCAGAAATTGCAACCCAAATAAGTGCTTCACAGAGTTCAAGTAACAGACATATCTCAACATCAATTGTTCAGAGGAGACTGTGTGAATCAGGCCTTCATGGTCAAATTGCTGCAAAGAAACCACTACTAAAGGACACCAATAAGAAGAAGAGACTTGTTGGGTGAGAGAATGTCAAGTGTGCAACGCTATCATCAGGCAAAGGGTGGCTATTTAAAAAAATACACTTTTTTTGGTTACTACATGATTCCATATGTGGTATTTCATAGTTTTGATGTCTTCACTATTATTCTACAATGTAGAAAACAGTAAACATAAAGAAAAACCCTGGAATGAGTAGGTGTATATACAGTACCAGTCAAAAGTTTGGACATGCCTACTCATGCCAGGGTTTTTCTTTATTTTGACTATTTTCTACGTTGTAGAATAATAGTGAAGACATCAAAACTATGAAATAACACATGGAATCATTAGCTATTAACTTAAATGTTACATCGTTGTTCAGTGACTTTTAAATTCATCTGATCATAATACAGGTCTTAATGTATTTGATGTGTTCTGACTATCTTGGTCAAATAGAATAACACTATCATTGTATATGTTCAGATAGCTACAGTTTCCTTAACTGAACATGTCCAGTTCAGCAGTGTCAGATAAAACCTTATGGCTGAACCCAGATTGATATTTCAGAGCAAAAGGTTGCGATGTCTCAGGATTTTGATATTCTGCACTTTAGGTACCTTTTTTTAGTCCCAAGGTCACGATTTGTGCCCAGTTTAGCCCAGCCACTCTCCCCAACGCACCTCTCAGTACCCATGACTATATAAGGCCATTTTCCCTGCTTTTTTTCTCAGCACACTTACTCAGCACAATCTTTTGCTCACAATGCATTCCCAAACCAGATAAATAGTTTTGGCTACTCCCTACCCTGTCGTCATCCCTCTGTTCCCTCGCTCTCCATCTCAACCCCTCCTCTCCCCAAAATCTGGTAACAGATGCTGGTTAACCAAAGAGCAGGAAGTGACCTCATTGTGGCTTCATTTGAGGGGCCAGAGGGTGATATAACTCAAGTGCCCCCTGGCCTCCCTATTGAATGGGCTGCTGACAAAGGCATTGTTCTGAAGACTCCTGGCCCAGGCCTTTTCTCTCCCTCACACACACACACACACACACACACACACACACACTCTCTTTTTTTGGCACTCACTCCCTGTTCACAGTTAAATCTTATTTCTCCCAACACAGATGCTCTAAAATGATGTCAATCTTGTCCAGTACGTGAGGCTGCATGTTATTTACTGACCAACTGTACTCTCGCATGACAACAATAACTCTTACTGTCCACACACACACACACACACATAACCAGGGATGGATGATGTGGTGTTATGCAAAGAAAATTAACTCTGTTTATCTGCCTTGGGGATAATCCAGCATATTAAACTATGGGATGAAAGCCTCTACACACACACACCCATCCTGTTCTATTTCTGGGGAAATAAAGACACATTTGATGTTGCATAGTGCACTGAGGGGGATACCATTTGGGGGCAAAATTCAGTTAGGGAAAGGGCTGTGAAGATGAGGCCATTTTGTGAGTGACAACCTCCACATCACTGGAGGTGTGATGCATGTGTAGGATTGACATGGAGAAGAAAGGGGTGAATCAGGGTGATAGAGGGAGTGTTACAGTAGGGAGTGAGACAGATGGTTCAGTCATAATGACTCCTCTGTGACCTTTAATTTGCACCACCCCCCATATGACATCACTTCGCAGCACATCTCATCTGACACTCAATACACATGTCCTCTCATCTCTATGGTTTTACACTGGAGAATTTACGACTACAGTTTATGCTAACTTCATGCACATGTATGCATGCACTCAAGGATGACCAAGACTTGGAAATGTATTTGTCACCCTTGACAGCAGCCCACAGTGTGGCCATGTCAGGCGACTGCTCTCAAGCCCTGGGGGCAGAGAACAGCCAGAGGCTGCTTATTTCAATGCAATTGAGATTTATTACACACACACACACACACACAGAAGATGAGGTGGAGCGCAGGTTGCCATGGCAACTGGGAGGCAGATGAGATGGATACTGTACATCCCGTAAAGCTACTGTACTGTGCACTTATAGTTCCCCCACACATCTTAATAATGTTCGGTCTCTGGCCCTCTATCATTGCTGAGTAGAGAGGCTGTCTTAGAGGAAGACCAAGTCTGTGTTGAAGTAAGGCCCGGAGAGTTGGAGAGAGATGGGATTTTGGGGGGGTGTGGTAAATGGTGTTTTGGAGACCTAGTTTTTGTTGAGTCATGTAACTTTAAGGACCCCCCGTCTCTTTCTGCCAGACTCTTCCAGGTCAGGGTGAAGTGGCTCGTCTGATTTTGTATGGGGGGTCTTTGCATTTGGGTGTTCCTCGGCGTCCTTACAGGCCTAGTTCTTGTCTTTGTCACCGTGTGGACCTGCTCAAGCATAGCGATAGCGTGGCAGACTGGGCATCGTCGTGGCAACAGAACATTGAGACAATAACAATGTGGGGCCTTCCAGTGAGCGTGCCCAGAACCCTCCCTGCTACATGACACACGAGTGCACACACTCCACATCTGGCAGTGAGCTGGACAGTAATATGCGCGCGCACACACACAGAGGACACTAGTCCACGGGATCATTCTGTAATTGGGCCAAATTACCCAGGACGAGGCTGAGAGTCAGAGACCATATTTAGGACTACTGCACTCAGTGCTCTACAACAGCAGGGCAGCTTTTAACACATGAACTATAGCCAGTGGTTATCCTTCTTAGTGAAGTCCTTCCAGAGGAGTCGATGAAGAAGAGCTGTATCAGTGATATTCTGTTATTATGGCTCTATCTGTATTGACCAAGGCCCAGTTTCCCCGTAGCGATGGAACTTAGGCTTAGGAGTGCTTTAACGAAGCATCTTTCCTACGACTGCCGACGATGTCACATACGTTTTCCAAAATACCACGCAGAGAGAAGGTTCGCTAAGTGCGTCTTTGAGGCATGTCGATACTGATAGGATCGAGAAGAACCACTGCTCTCGGATCGGTGTTCTCCCTTTCCGAACTTAACATTACAAGCATTCCACAATTACTGACGACGGATCAGCTCCTAGAGAGATATCACCAATGGCTACAAATATTGAGGTGGCTTATTGTAATGCTAACCCTATAATAATGCACTAAATCAAGATTTGGCACATCATTGCGCACATGTTACACATTAAATATATTGAGGCAAAAATGACAAATTAAAGACAGCAGCATACAAATAGCTAAATACAACTCAATTGAATTAACAGGAAATTGATTTCCATATTATTCAAATATATAGGTCTATGCAGCCTATACTGTATATATCTTTTGATACAGGTAATTTTAATTTGAAGCATCTTTATATCCGTCGCTTGTAATGCAAAGAAATGGGCAACTTTGTCGTCACTGTCACAATTCTTCTGAAGCTGTGACAGAAAGACCGATAAACGTCTTGATTTTGTGTTTAGTGGCGATCTTCTGTGTATAAAGTGACGAGGAATGACCAAAGCATCTAATGATGCTGTTCTACGATTGGTGTAAGGGAGCCGGTCAATAACGAGAGTTTTCAAGAGCAACTTGAGTGACTTTGGTTTTGGGAAACAGCTTGGAGATTTAACTACAGAGAGTCTAACGAATAACATGGCCCTAAGATGCTTTTGGCAAACAGGGCCCTGATCAGAAGGTGTGTTTTCTAAGAGCATGTTTTTAGTAAACCGAGAGAGGCTAAGGCAGCTGGATCTTTTGAAGTGGTGTGTCCATCCGTTCCACAGCCTCTTGGCTCCCAGCACACGCACACGCACACACACACACCCCTGACACACACCCCAACCACCAACATCCTACCTCCGGGCGGTGAAGTGCTGTTGCCAAGGCAACGGCAGGGATGCCGTTGGTTGTCATGGTGATGCACCATGGGGAGTAGACTGGGGCAAGGTTTTTCCTGCTCTACAAGAAAATTATGTTGGTAGAAGGGGAGAGAGAAAAAGAACCCAATATACTTGAGTATTGTCTGAGTTTTATTTGTGTGCATGTATGTTTTGGAAGTGGTTGTGCTTGGGTGTATCAATGTTATAACAGTATGTGATGTATACTGTTCATTTTTGTGTGAACAGAGCCCTTAGACAGTATGCCACTATTGTACAGTTCACTCACATAGCATATTTGCATTAGTGTGTGTGTGATTGATTTCCGTTTTGGCCTCTGCTGTATAGAATAGAGAGAGGGGCTTTTCCCATCATGGGCTCTACCGCTCCTTCGCTTACTCCTTTCTCTTTCTTTGTCTCTTTCTCTCTCTCTCCTTCTTCCTCTCCTCCCTGTCTGTCTGTAGGATCAGCAGTAAGTGGATGTTTTGAATCATTCATATAGTAATTTGATGGCTTGGGACCATGACTGGGGAAAACTGGGTTTTGTCTTCAACTCCTACATCACGAAAGGGTTTGGCTTTGGAATGGGATGTTATGTGTTGTAGAGTAGGTCATCATCACATGGATGAATGACTGGAAGCATCATGGAGTACAGATAAAGAAGAAAGACTGGTTATTTTGCTTTATAGTGAAAAGATTGTAGAATAACACCAGCATATAGTCCCTGACTGGCACTTTGGGAAAGGTCTTTGTCATCCTGGACAGCAGCCCATGTGTGAGGCCACTGCTCACAAGCCCTGGGGGCAGAAAACAGCCAGGTGATACTCATTTCAATGCTATTTAGATGTATCACAGACACACACACAGTTTTAGTCGGAGGTTTACATACACTTAGGTTGGAGTCATTTAAAACTAGTTTTTCAACCACTCCACAAATTTCTTGTTAACAAACTATAGTTTTGGCATGTTGGTTAGGACATCTACTTTGTGCATGACACAAGTCATTTTTCCAACAAATGTTTACAGACCGATTATTTCACTTATAATTCACTGTATCACAATTCCAGTGGGTCAGAAGTTTACATACACTAAGTTGACGGTGCCTTTAAACAGCTTGGAAAATTCCAGAAAATTATGTCATGGCTTTCGAAGCTTCTGATAGGCTAATTGACATAATTTGAGTCAATTGGAGGTGTACCTATGGATGTATTTCAAGGCCTACCTTCACTCTTTGCTTGACATCATGGGAAAATCAAAATAAATCAGCCAAGACCTCAGAAAAAAATGGTAGGCCTCCACAAGTCTGGTCCATCGTTGGGAGCAATTTCCAAATGCCTGAAGGTACCACGTTCATCTGTACAAACAATAGTATGTAAGTATAAACACCATGGGATCACGCAGCCATCATACCGCTCAGGAAGGAGACTCGTTCTGTCTCCTAGAGATGAACGTACTTTGGTGCGAAAAGTGCAAATCAATCCTAGAACAACAGCAAAGGACCTTGTGAAGATGCTGGAGGAAACAGGTACAAAAATATCTATATCCCCAGTAAAATGAGTCCTATATCGACATAACCTGAAAGGCCTCTCAGCAAGGAAGAAGCCACTGCTCCAAAACCGCCATTAAAAAAAAGCCAGACTACGTTTTGCAAGTGCACATGGGGACATAGATAGTACTTTTTGTCCTCTGGTCTGATGAAACAAAAATAGAACTGTTTGGCCATATTGACCATCATTATGTTTGGAGGAAAAAGGGGGAAGCTTGCAAGCCAAAGAACACCATCCAAACCGTGAAGCACGGGGGTGGCAGCATCATGTTGTGGGGATGCTTTTCTGCAGGAAGGACTGGTGCACTTCACAAAATAGATGGCATCATGAATAAGGAAAATTATGTGGATATATTGAAGCAACATCTCAAGACATCAGTCAGGAAGTTAAAGCTTGGTCCAAATGGGTCTTCCAAATGGACAATGACCCCAAGCATTCTTCAAAGTTGTAGTAAAATGGCTTAAGGACAAAGTCAAGGTATTGGAGAGGCCATCACAAAGCCCTGACCTCAATCATATAGGACATTTGTATGCAGAACTGAAGAAGCGTGTGCAAGCAAGGAGGCCTTCAAACATGACTCAGTTACACCAGCTCTGTCACGAGGAATGGGCCAAAATTCACCCAACTTATTGTGGGAAGCTTGTGAAAGGCTACCCGAAACGTTTGACCCAAGTTAAACAATTTAAAGGATATATATATATATATACACACACACACACACACACACACACACACACACACTGCAGGGTGCAGGAGATAGTCAGGAGCTCTGCAGGGGAGAGGTGATTTGGAGAAAGATAAAGAGGGGCATAACTGAGAGAACTGGATTAGTATAAAAAGGAGGAGTACACAGGCTGAGAATAGAATATAGCTCGAGGTCTGATTAGTACCGCGTTGGTTTTACCGGACTTCACTACTGGTTCTATCTGTCTGTACTTCACACTATGGAGCCATAACTGAGAAATTTGTTCCATGAGACACAGAGAGAGGGATGATATTACCAGGTTTCTCAGCTCAATTTACTCATCACGATACAAACAATCTCTCTCTCGGTCGCTCTCGCTCGCACTCTCTCGATCGCACTCTTTCGGTCGCTCTCGCTCGTGCACTCTCTCGGTAGCTCGCGCACACTCTTTACTCAGGCCAAAGGGCACAGGTCAGGTCTTAACTGTTAGCTTAATTAGTTACACCTGCATGCATACAGGTACCTGCCAAAATAATGGAACCACTTGAGTAAATGAGGGATACAAAGTATATTGAAAGCAGGTGCTTCCACACAGGTGTGGTTTTTGAGTTAATTAAGCAATTAACATCCCATCATGCTTAGGGTCATGTATTAAAAATGCTGGGCAGGCTATTATTCTGACTACCATGGCTATGAGCTCATAGGAAGACAATGCCTCCATCCACAGGACACGAGTGATCACTGAATAGCTTGAATAGCATGGAAATGAGAAAACCGTATGCCATGGTTGTCTCCGTCACTAGATCTCAACCCAATTGAACATTTATGGGAGATTCTGGAGCGGTGCCTGGGACAGCGTTTTCCATCACCATCAACAAAACACCAAATTATGGAATTTCTCATGGGTGGATGTGTGTCCTCTAACACCCCCTTGGGGACACCAGGAAGCTCTCCTCCCTAATAACACTAACACTTGCCCTAATGCCACCACACTACCTCAGGAAGATTACATATACATTTAATGAGCCCCCCCCCAGAAACACACTCACTTTGATTGACAGCAGAGGTGCCCCTGGTTATTACTTTTGCGTGCGTGTCCACCCTTGTGTATGCAGACATTAGAGCAGCTCTCAACATACGAAACCTTTTATTAAAGCAAGATGTGGCATCTGCGTTGGGTTCGTTTAGGAAATGTTGGATTGCCGGCTCTGCTTCCTGGAAGGGTAGAGCTTTGTCACGGAAAACCGCCCTGATTAGACACAGTGACCCTCCGAGAGCCAATCGGATTAGTTGTTTGTGCTGGAGCGTGCGGCGGCATGATCATCGATGACATGGTTCTGGAATGAGTTCCAGGGGGTTCTAATGAAACCTATTGGACTGCGGACAGCCTAGTTGGTCTGTCTTCCTCGTCTCCACTGATATCCTTCCCTCACTCATCTCTCTCTCCCTCCATCTACAGCACTATAAACAGAGAGAAGACTGTGTTGAGGTCTAATTGGGCTGTATTGCGGGACCCCCCCCTCCCCCGGGAGACAGTATAGGAGGCCTCTATCACCTTTTCTCTCACCCCCTTTCCCCTTCTTCCCATGCATCCACTCACATACTAATGCTTCCAACACGCCGACAGTGTCGTTGCGCAAAATAGTACGCAGCATCATCTGGATATGTATGCAACAAAAGTTCAACATTCACCTTCTGCTACCATTTTTGTCAGGCCGTCTATGCATACAGTTTGATGTATACATTCGATATAGCCAACGTATGCACCAAACGCACTGCAACTGCCTCTGCAACGCAATGCTGCAAGGCAAACGCAGCGTTTTCATTGGAAATGAATGTAATTTTGGTGTACCAAAATGCAATGACGCTATCGGTGTGTTCAAAGCTTTACACCCTCTCACCCTCCCCCTCTCACCCCTTTCTTCTACTGTCCCCCACCCCCCCTCCATCCTCTGTACCCTTCGCCACCTCTCTCTCTCTGCTCCCGAGCGGTAGCCACATGCCTACTGTTTGCTGTGCAGCCTCTCTCTAGGCCCAGTGAAGGCTCTCTCTCTCTCTCTCTCTCCAGGCCCAGTGAAGGATCTCTCTCTCTCTCTCTCTCCAGGCCCAGTGAAGGCTCTCTCTGTCTCTCTCTGTCTCTCTCTCTCTCTCTCACTCTCTCTCTCTCTCTCTGTCTGTCTGTCTGTGTCTCTGTCTGTCTGTCTCTGTCTGTCTCTCTCTCTCTCTCCCAGGCCCAGTGAAGGATCTCTCTCTCTCTCTCTCTCTCCAGGCCCAGTGAAGGCTCGCTCTCTGTCTCTCTCTCTCTGTCTCTCTCTGTGTCTGTCTGTCTCTCTCTGTCTCTGTCTCTCTGTCTCTGTCTCTCTGTCTCTGTCTCTCTGTCTCTGTCTCTCTGTCTGTGTCTCTCTGTCTCTGTCTGTCTGTGTCTCTCTGTCTGTGTCTCTCTGTCTGTGTCTCTCTGTCTGTGTCTCTCTGTCTGTGTCTCTCTGTCTGTGTCTCTCTGTCTGTGTCTCTCTGTCTGTGTCTCTCTGTCTGTGTCTCTCTGTCTGTGTCTCTCTGTCTGTGTCTCTCTGTCTGTGTCTCTCTGTCTGTGTCTCTCTGTCTGTGTCTCTTTGTCTGTGTCTCTCTCTCTGTGTCTCTCTCTCTGTCTCTCTCTCTGTCTCTCTCTCTCCAGGCCCAGTGAAGGCTCCACAGAGCAGAGCTGTTTCTAGGTCACGCCAGTCTTTTATGGATAATAAAAAGGAGTCTGCTTTAAAGGGAATAATTTATAGTGCTACAAGCGAACTGCTCTAGCTCACACATTCTCTCTCAACCTTGCATTCTTTACCTCAATTTCTTTCTTTCATTCTCTCTCCATCTCCTCTCTCATACCCTATCTTTCTCATTCATTCTCTCTGCCTCTTCCTCCCTCTCTCTCCCCCTTTCTCAAATTGTCTCGTTCTCTCCGTTGTCCCCCTGCCTCTTGGTCCCCTCTCCGCTCATTGGGCTGGTTGGCTCTCAGACTGGAGATGAGCTAATGGTGGACCTTGTGTGGTCTGAGCAGTACTGGTGTGCAGTAGGCTGGGGTGAGGAGAAGATAATGGGGAGGGCTAGATTAGCCAGAGAGAGGCCTGTTCAGGGATAGCTGCTCTGCTATAGCTGCCTTCTGTGGATGGAAATGGATAGAACGTCTGGTAGGGAATCTAAAGCAGTGTTCACATTGGCAGTTTGAGGTGACTCAAATCCAATTCCTTTGCATATCTGAATCGAATCTGTTCTTTTTCCTGCAGCCTGAACAGCCAAAAAAGAACATGGAAACAGATATTTCAAGCCACAGTCAGATACAAATCTGATTCCTGGCCATGTGACTTGTCTGAACGATCAAATCTGATTTATTTGTTTAAGTGGTTTTTAGACTGTAATTTGGCATATCTTGTTGCTCGCTAACTACTCTGACAGTTTGACAAGAACATGTGGTAGGTAACTAACTAGCTTGTTGTTAATTGTTTACAAGCAAATTGGTGAATTTGCTAGAAAGCTAAATAGCTACCTAGCTAGATAGGTGAGTGCTGTGGATAACCAAAAAGGTCTAGTTTTGGAACATCTTTTAGGCTTTAAAAGTGTTCTTACACCATTATTTTGAACATTCTAAGCTACTTGGAAACATGCCTTGCTCAAGGGCACATCAACTGATTTTTCTCTGGGATTTGAACCAGCGACCTTTTGGTTACTGGCCCAACGCTCCTAACCACTAGGCTACCTGCCGCCCAGGTCTGTAACGTCTGAGTGATAGGAAGCTCAAGCACCACCACCAATCAGCTTACACCACTGCGCGCACACCCATCATTTCTATGACAACTAGCAAATGACTGCTGTCTCAACACACATCCGATTAGGTCACTTGTAACTTGATGTTTGGGCAGTCAGTAGTCCAAAACGGATTTGGAAAAAAACAAACTGATTTGAGCATTAAGGCCTGCATTGTGAACAAGGCTTAGTAAAGGCTGGCTTGGAGGGATTGGGATGAGGTTGTTTGGGATTTCAACTCATTGACATGCATGGATGAAGGTGTCACCATGAATAGACCCAGTAGAGAGAGGCAGAGAGACACCAGAGACTTCGACATCTTGCATGGACATTTAGCACATACCTCAGGAATCCAGCATGTTATAAGTCATCCTAAAACAGGCTTTAATAATGTAAGGGAAAAGTGCAGGAGGAGGAGATTTAAATGGGTTTTTAAATCCTGATTCAGCAGGGATAAAACAAAGGGAAAGGGGCGTTCAGCGTTCAGTCAAAAGTAACACCAGGCTGACTGCTTAACACCAGGCTGACTGCTTAACACCAGGCTGACTGCTTAACACCAGGCTGACTGCTTAACACCAGGCTGACTGCTTAACACCAGCGCAACACTATACACCTTCATGTTAGGAATGTGTTCTTAATGTTTTGTGCACCCAGTGTATGTTGGAAGATGTATGTGACTGTGCAGGTTACAATAAACAAATGCATCTTCTTGAGACTATATTTACAAGGATTTACCACACTATTCCTGGCAATTCATCATCTCCAATGCAGGTAATTCTAGTCTTGATCTTGAACCAGGAACAGGACTCCAATCTACAAGGAATACTGGCCCAAGTCCTTACATGGCCATGACTCACACTGGAATAGGATTATTATAACCAGGAATGTGACTTCAATATCCCTCCTTGCATTTTACTGTAATGGCTTTCAGGAGATACAGATTCCATCTCATTTACTTAATGACTTATTAAGAATGATCTGATTTATGGCACTGAAGTGATTCTGATGATTGCTATTGTACAGTAATATTAAGGAGTGCTTTATCAGGATCAATAGTATGTGTGTTTGTAATTTCCATAATGGATCATTTTTGGTTGTGTGTGTGTGTGTGTGTGTGTGTGTGTGTGTGTGACAGTAAGAGGATTATAAACAAGTTTAATTAATGACTGGGAATACTGTCTCTCTTCCGTCTGCATAATAGTCGGACCATTTCATACCATTTATTTTAGTAATGACACACACACACTTAGCAAGGGGTAAAGGAAGGTGAGTGGGATTACTGTATGCCAGCAACAGACAGACATCCTACATTTCCAGATGAATCTGGTCGACCTTCCTCTCCTGTACTGTCCTGTACGGTCTGTTTAGCCAGCCATGAGGCTCTAGCAGAAGGACTTGCTCCATCCCTCTCTGTCTCTACTTCCATCACCCTCTGTGTCTACAGTCTTCATCCCTCTCCCTCCCTCCGTCTCCAACCATTTAGGTCTGGTAGCCCTCAGTGGTCCTGTCTCAGACTATGGCTGTTCTCTCTATGCAGGGTTCTCTCTCTCTCTCTCTCTCTCTCTCTCTCTCTCTGCTCTTTGTTCCCTTTCTCTTCCTTCGCTCCTCTTTTAATCTCTCTCTCTCGCTCGCTCTCTATTTCTCTCTCTCGAGGCTCTCTCTTGGCATGTGTTGGCGAGCTCCACACAGCCTTTCTCTGTGACAGCCATCCTCTCTTGGGTGATGGAGTGAGGTGGCTGCCAGCCACAATTAGTAAATCAAATCTCATTTTATTGGTCACATGTCCTGCGTGTAGACTTTACCTTGACATTCTTACTTACGAGCCCATTCCCAACAATGCAGATTTAAAGAGTAAGAAAAAGATTTGCAAAAAAGGTAGGAAATAGTAACGCAATATAGATTAGAGAGAGTGGACACGCCTTCAAATGAATGGATTCGGCTATTTCTGCCACACCCGTTGCTGACAGGTGTGTGTATACAATCAAGCACACAGTCATGCAATCGTCATAGAAAAACATTGGCGGTAGAATGGCCCGTACTGATGAGCTCATTGACATTCAATGTGTCACTGTCATAGGATTCCACCTCTCCAACATGTCTTTTCGTCAACTGTAAGTGCTGTTATTGGGAACTGGAAACGTCTAGGATCAACAACGACTCAGCCGCTTAACAGAACAAGCTCACAGAACGGGACCGCAGAGTGCTGTAGCTCGTAAAAATAGTCTGTCCTTGGTTGCAACACTCACTACAGAGTTCCAAAATTCCTCTGGAAGCACAAAAACTGTTTGTCGTGAGCTCCATGAAAAGGGTTTCGATGGTCGAGCAGCCACACACAAACCTCAGATCACCATGCGCGATGCCAAAAGTCAGCTGGAGTGGTGTAAAGCTCGCTGCCATTGGACTCTGGAGAAGTGGAAACTCGTTCTCTGGAATGATAAATCATGTTTCACCATCTGGCAGTCCGACGGACTAATCTGGGTTTGGCGGATGCCAGGAGAACGCTACCTGCCCAAATGCAAAGTGCCAACTGTAAAGTTTGGTGGAGGAGGAATAATGGTCTGGGGCTGTTTTTCATGGTTTGGGCTAGTCCCCTTAGTTCCAGTGAAGGGAAATCTTAATTCTACAGAATACAATGACATTCTAGACGATTCTGTGCTTCCAACTATGTGGCAACAGTTTGGGGAAGGCCCTTTCCTGTTTCAGCATGACAATGCCCCTGTGCACAAAGCAAGGTCCATACAGAAATGGTTTGTTGAGATCGGTGTAGATGAACTTGTCAGGGCTCTGTGCAGGCCAGTCCTCAACCCTATCGAACACCTTAGGAATGAATTAGAACACCTACAGCGAGCCAAGCCTAATTGCCCAACATCAGTACCCAACCTCACTAATGCTCTTGTGGCTGATTGGAAGCAAATCCCTGCAGCAATGTTCCAACATCTAGTGGAAAGCCTTCCCAGAAGAGTGGAGGCTGTTATAGCTGCAAATGGGAACCAACTCTATTTTAATGCCCATGATTTTGGAATGAGATGTTCCACATACCTTTTATCATGTAGTGTACAAGGAGTACCGGTACCTTGTCGGTGCAAAGGGTAAAGGTTAGTTGAGGTAATATGTAAACTCAGCTAAAAAAGAAACGTCCCTTTTTCAGGACCCCGTCTTTCAAAGATAATTCGTAAAAATCCAAATAACTTCACAGATCTTCATTGTAAAGGGTTTAAACACTGTTTCCCATGCTTGTTCAATGAACCATAAACAATTAATGAACATGCACCGGTGGAACGGTCGTTATGACACTAACAGCTTACAGACTGTAGGCAATTAAGGTCACAGTTATGAAAACTTAGGGCACTAAAGAGGCCTTTCTACAGACTCTGAAAAACACCAAAAGAAAGATGCCCAGGGTCCCTGCTCATCTGTGTGAATGTGCTTTAGGCATGCTGCAAGGAGAAATGAGGACTGCAGATGTGGCCAGAGCAAAAGATTGCAATGTTCGTACTGTGAGACGCCGAAGACAGCGCTACAGGGAGATGGGACAGACAGCTGATCGTCCTCGCAGTGGCAGACCACGTGTAACAACACCTGCACAGGATTGGTACATCTGAACATCACACTTGCGGGACAGATACAGGATGGCAACAACAACTGCTTGAGTTACACCAGGAATGCCCAATCCCTCCATCAGTACTCAGACTGTCAGCAATAGGCTGAGAGAGGCTGGACTGAGGGTTTGTAGGCCTGTTGTATGGCAAGTCCTTACCAGACATCACCAGCAACAACGTTGCCTATGGGCACAAACCCACTGGACCAGACAGGACTGGCAAAAAGTGCTCTTCACTGACGAGTCGCGGTTTTGTCTCACCAGGGGTGATGGTCGGATTCGCGTTTATCATTCGAAGGAATGAGCATTACACCGAGGCCTGTACTCTGGAGCGGGATCAATTTGAAGGTGGAGGGTCCGTCATGGTCTGGGGGCGATGTGTCACAGCATCATCGCACTGAGCTTGTTGTCATTGCAGGCAATCTCGCTCTGCGTTTCAGGGAAGACATCCTCCTCCCTCATGTGGTACCCTTCCTGCAGGCTCATTCTGACATGACCCTCCAGCATGACAATGCCACCAGCCATTCTGCTCGTTGTGTGCGTGATTTTCTGCAAGACAGGAATGTCAGTGTTCTGCCACTACAGTTCAGTTTGTCTCAGGTGTTTAATCTTATGTTCATAGAAATATTTACACATGTTAAGTTTGCTGAAAATAAACGCAGTTGACAGAGGACATTCCTTTTTTTTTGCTGAGTTCACATGTAGGTAATTGGGATGTATGGCAGGGAGTTCGGCCTCAGTGATGTAGTGGGCCGTACGCACTACCCTCTGTAGCACCTTGCGGTCGGATCTCAAGCAGTTACCATACCAGACGGTGATGCAGCCAGTCAAGATGCTCAGTGATGCAGCTGTAGAACATTTTGAGGATCTGGGGACCAATGCCAAATATTTTCAGCCTCCTGAGGGGGTGGAGGAGTTGTCGTGCTCTCTTCACGACTGTGTTGGTGTGTTTGGACCATGATGGGTCCTTAGTGATGTGGACGGTGAGGAAGTTGAAGCTCTCGACCCTCTCCACTACAGCCACGTCGATGTGAATGAGGTGTGTGTTCGGACCCTCCGTCTCCTGTAGTCCGCGATCAGCTCCATTGTCTTGCCCACGTTGAGGGAGAATTTGTTGTTTCCCTCAACATTCCTGTAGTAGAGAGATTACCCACAAATCAAAGTATTAGACAGTGAAGACACCGCCAGTATCTGAGGAGTCTGTGCAGAGTTTGTGGTATTAGTCTCACCTCATGGCTCTATTCAGAGAATTAATTCAATGGTTCTATCTCCTCTCAGGGAATGGGAACAATAATCCCGGCAGTTTAGCTGGAGTGTATGTCTATCTACTGCCATAAAAGCAGCAGTGTGAATTGAAATGGGATTCTCTTTCTAAATCTAGTTAATCACTCCAGGCTTTAACCTCCTACGTAACATAGTAAAACGCGGATGCCGGTCTCTCTCCTCTCCACTTCTCGGAGCTAACAGCTCCTGCGACCAGATGTGAAGAGTTCCACCTCGTGCCCTAGCCCTGTTCTTCCCTTGGCTCATGTAGGTACAGATTACGATTCAGAAAACTTTCATGTCCTCAGATGCGATAAAATACTTTTTTTTTTTTTAAATCACAAAAAATAGCAAAGGATGTTTACAAGCAAGTAGGTTGGGAAGTGCAATTTCATAATAACAATGTCAAAACAGGCTGCATTGCAAGTTCTGAAGTGCAATTACTCCAACATTTTGTTTAGTTGCAGAATTGCATTTGGAATAAATGAGTACGTGGCTCTATTTTTTTTCTCTCTCTAGGTAGTCTGTACCTGTGGCCAGAGGGAAGGAGCTTGAATTTGGGGTGGAATGGGTGGGAAGAGTCTACGGCTATTTTATTGGCCTTCTGGAGGGCTCTGCCTAGGTAGAGAGATGACCGTTCTTGTTGCTGCCCATGATTCTTCCTGACCTAAGTCCTGACTATCTTGCCCAACCTATTTTTCTGTGCGACCTTGATAACCAGCAGGTCAAGCAGTAGGACAAAATGCTCTCAATTAATGATTTATAAAAGAACCATGATGGTTAGGTCAACATTAAACAAGTGATTTATAAAAGAGAACCATGATGGTTAGGTCAACATTAAACAAGTGATTTATAAAAGAGAACCATGATGGTTAGGTCAACATTAAACAAGTGATTTATAAAAGAGAACCATGATGGTTAGGTCAACATTAAACAAGTGATTTATAAAAGAGAACCATGATGGTTAGGTCAACATTAAAAAAGTGATTTATAAAAGAGAACCATGATGGTTAGGTCAACATTAAAAAAGTGTAGTAAGAAATGGTCTCTGTTGGCCTTCCTTAAAATTATCATCAGTACACTGATCCCAGGACAGCTTGTTGTGAATGACTAGCCTAAGGTATTTGTACTTCTCCACTATTTCAATGGGCTCACCTTTTATCAGTGATGGTGTGTGCATGGTAGACTTCCTTCGAAAGTCAATCACCATGTCCTTTTGTTTTTTTTGTTATTTTTCGAGTTTTAGTCATCATTTAGAGCCGGTCCTTGCTCGTCTCATCCCCTTTGAGGAGACTGACCAAATCAGTGTCGTCAGCATATTTGATCAGGTGGCACCCTGGGAACTGGCTCCAGTGTTTCAGGACACAACCACTTGCGTTATCAGTCCCCAAGCTCTTTCATGCTCCAGTGCTTTTGAACACTCAATGTACGACTTCCTCATTGATGACAAGTGCGCTCTTGGTTGCCATGACCACCTCCTCCAGACAGGCTGGGGGAGCGGGGCCGCCCCTTGCTTCAAAGAGGGTGAAGAACTGGTTTAGTTCATTGGCTGTAGAGAGCAGCACCCTCTCGTCCGGGCAGGGTTCGAGATGTTGCCTCCCTTTTAAAGGTGGCATTTGTCATATTCTTAATACCCAGCCAGGCAGACCAAGAGTCTCCCTGTGACAGTGTCTGGCATCTCTCCTTTTTTATCTCTTTGTTCATCTCTCTGTACCTCCTTTCTTTTGAGTTACGACAGTATGAATGTGAAATATAAACATACTGGAGCAAGCGCTGGTCAAAAAGCGTATATGACTGGGATGTTTTGATGCTGCGTTCTGGTTTCTATGTCTGACGGTCTTCCTCTCTGTTTCCCTCCTGCAGGGCCTTGTACACATATGAGGACAACAGCAATGATTTGACACTGGCATCATCAGGAGGTAAGCTAAATCTCCTATATATTCGTCCATCCATCCTTCTACACTCTTAAATGTGATGTTTCATTGTTGTTTATTTGATTAACGTTTTACACTGGTGGGAATTGACCTGTATGTTTAGTAGGGCTGGGATGATACTAGAAATGCCATACTTGTTAGTATCGTGGAAAGGAAACAGAACATGAAGCAGATTTAAGTTCTTTAGGAAAACAGCCCTAATGTTTGAAACATCATTATGTTGTCATCCAGAGTCACATTTTATTTATTTTCAATTTGTATAGCACACAATATTTTACATACAGCATGTTTTTAAAGGGATACTTCGGGATTTTGTCAATGTGGCTATTTATCTACTTTCCCAGAGTCGGATGAACTCGTGGATACCATTTTTATGTCTGTGTCCAGTATGAAGGAAGTTAGAGGTGGTTTTGTGAGTAGATGCTAACTAGCGTTGCGCAATTACTGCTAGCAGATACCCATAGAGCCAGAGGAGCGCATATTAATCCTGTTGTAGAATTCATTGTGGTCAAAGGAACGAGTCACAGCAGGTCGCATGAACAAGTCACTCAGAAAAATTATGACACTTGAAAAAAAAGTTTTTCAAAAATAACAAATTGTTTGCGAACTGCACATCACTACCACCAGCTTGTTCTCTTGCCAAAATGTCTAGCTAAGTTATAAATACAATCTTAGTGTTAGGCTTTCCCAAGGCAATTCAGAGAAACAGATCGTAATTTTGGTGCTCATAGAAAGGACTCATGATTGCATTCAGCTGCGTGTTCCATGGTAAATTTTCTTCACAATAGACAAACAGGCTCATTCTGTTCAAAACAACCCAGGGTATGATGCCATGTCATCTTGTAATTGTACATCAAACATAGTGATCATAAACCTTGATACTGTATATGATAGGAGTTTTAGGACATCGAAATGTGAAGTGCACATTTGGACTCACTGTTGTCTGGCTTGCTTGTGTGACATTAAAGCGGTATTTATTATAATCCTCAACGTCTCATCTTTCAAAATACATCGAGTCCCCTTAATTTACAGCATTTCCCTCAGTCAGACAACACAAATATGGCAAAAGTTCCCCAATTAGGGGGAGGGATGGGGCAACTTCTTGTCGTGTGTGGTGCTTAAGTTCAGAACACCTGTGAGTCACAACCCATACGGTGCTGTGAAGCACACAGCCTGAGATCTGACATCATGGGGCGGCAGATAGGCTAATGGCTAGAGCGTTGGACTAGTAACCAAAAGGTTGCAAGATCGAATCCTCGAGCTGACAAGGTAAAAAATCTGTCATTCTGCCCCTGAACAAGGCAGTTAACCCACTGTTCCTAGGCCGTCATTGAAAATAAGAATTTGTTCTTAACTGACTTGCCTAGTTAAATAAAAAATGTATAGCATGTACAGCCACTGCGATCCAATTTAGGCACTTATCAGTACCCAAATCTGCCATTATCAACCCGTGTACGGGTGTAAAGTTTCCTATTGGATTGGGGAAAGAGCCTGCAATTGACTCTTTGTCTGGAGGAGAAATGTGGCAGTAGAGGGCATTATTAGCTTTGTGGCCTCCATTGAAAGTGACAGCCAGCCATTGTTTTTGGTGTTAAGATGATAACTATTCCATTAGGAATGCCATAATCATTATTTAATTAGTTAGTTATTATGACTGTTAATGAAAGTGTTCCATATCTCAGATACACAGAACAGTACCTGGTGCTGAGCTCTCACTGCTCTGTTTATTATGTCTGGGGGAGAGATGCTGATAGGCTGGCCTTGTCTTCTTAGATCTACTGTTATGGAGGCTTCTAACAATGTGTGCACACACACAGAGTTGATTCATTGCCATGTTTGAGGAGAGGCAGGCCATCAGTCATCCTATTGGTGTACAGTAGTTGGAGTGGGCGGGCTGGACCAGTGAGGCCTCACTCTGATTTGACAGATGGGCTTTGGGGTAGGTTTGAGTGTGTGATGCTGTTGGTGGCAGCTCTGTTTACTTGCATAAGAGTAGTCAGGTGTGAGTGTGACAAATGCCACACATCATGACCCTGTGAAAGACGCACAGTCAGCTGCCTCGCCATTGCAATACCTTTACCATAGATGAGATTTTAATATTTCAACAGTGCATTGCTACAGTTGACTGGAGATTGCCTATTCTCAGTGGACTTAAGCCTGCCATACTTCCAAACTGCAGCTCTCCTCAGTGTAAGTCATGGAGGACATGCATCTGCCAGAACTATCACTATCAAGCTATTAAATGATTCCATTGGATTGTAGCAGTGAGGATCATATAGGGCAGAGAGCTGCCTCTGCCTGGAGCAGCATAGCACTGAAGTGTGAGGCACTGGGGAACATAATGTGGAGGGCAGAGACTGGGTTAGAGGGTAACACAGGTCAGCCTGGAGAGTGGTATTGGTGAGATTTTTGTGGAAATCCTACACCTCCATTTCGTTTTTTTCTCTCCTATTCCTCCCTCCTCTACCTCCTCTTCCACTGCCTCCCCTCCTCTAGCTGGAGGTCTACCGGAGATCACAGTGACCTTCGATAATGCCAGGGTCATGTACGGCTTCTGCAGCCTGAAGGAGCCCACGGCCGCACTGCCGCGCTACGTCCTCATCAACTGGGTGAGTCGTGTGTGTTTGTGTGTGTGTGTGTGTGTGTGTGTGTGTGTGTGTGTGTGTGTTTCACAATAAATCAAAATAAGAAATAAGAACACGAGAAAGTAAGCATACTATATATGGGGTCAGTCAGTTCCAGTACCATGTTTACAATGTGCAGGGATACTGGAGTGATAGAGGTAGATATGTATACAGGTAAGGTGACTAGGCATCAGGATATATGATAACCAGAGTAGAATTATATTTTTGGTCAGTACATGTCTATAAATATGTTTATACAGTACCAGTCAAAAGTTTGGACATTTTTCTTTATTTTTACTGTTTTCAACATTGTAGAATAGTAGTGAAGACATCACAACTATGAAATAACACATATGGAATCATGTAGTTACCAAAAAAGTGTTGAACAAATCCAAATATAATTTATATTTGAGATTCTTCAAAGCCACCCTTTTCCTTGACAGCTTTGCACACTCTTGGAATTCTCTCAACCAGCTTCATGAGGTAGTCACCTGGAAGGCATTTCAATTAACAGGTGTGCCTTGTTAAAAGTTAATTTGTGGAATTTCTTTCCTCAATGCGTTTGAGCCAATCAGTTGTGTTGTGACAAGGTAGGGGTGGTATATGGAAGATAGCCCTATTTGGTAAAAGACGAAGTCCATATTATGGCAAGAACAGCTCAAATAAGCAAAGAGAAACAACAGTCCATTACTTTAAGACATGAAGGTCAGTCAATACGGAACATTTCAAGAACTTTGAAAATCTATTCAAGTGCAGTCGCAAAAACCATCAAGCGCCATGATGAAACTGGCTCTCATGAGGACCGCCACAGGAAAGGAAGACCCAGAGTTAACTCTGCTGCATACGATGAATTCATTAGTATTACCACACTCAGAAATTGCAGCTTCACAGAGTTCAAGTAACAGACCCATCTCAACGTCAACTGTTCAGAGGAGACTGCGTGAATCAGGCCTTTGCTGCAAAGAAACCACAACTAAAGGACATCAATAATAAGAAGAGACTTGCTTGGGCCGAGAAACACGTCCGATGAGTCCAAGTAAGACATTTTTGTTTCCAACCTCTATTTCTTTGTGAACCAACCTCTGTTTCTTTGTGAACCAACCTCCAACCTCTGTTTCTTTGTGAACCAACCTCCAACCTCTGTTTCTTTGTGAACCAACCTCCAATCTCTGTTTCTTTGTGAACCAACCTCCAACCTCGGTTTCTTTGTGAACCAACCTCGGTTTCTTTGTGAACCAACCTCGGTTTCTTTGTGAACCAACCTCGGTTTCTTTGTGAACCAACCTCGTTTCTTTGTGAACCAACCTCGGTTTCTTTGTGAACCAACCTCGGTTTCTTTGTGAACCAACCTCCAACCTCTGTTTCTTTGTGAACCAACCTCTGTTTCTTTGTGAACCATCCTCCAACCTCTGTTTCTTTGTGAACCATCCTCCAACCTCTGTTTCTTTGTGAACCATCCTCCAACCTCTGTTTCTTTGTGAACCAACCTCGGTTTCTTTGTGAACCAACCTCGGTTTCTTTGTGAACCAACCTCGGTTTCTTTGTGAACCAACCTCCAACCTCTGTTTCTTTGTGAACCAACCTCTGTTTCTTTGTGAACCATCCTCCAACCTCTGTTTCTTTGTGAACCAACCTCCAACCTCTGTTTCTTTGTGAACCAACCTCCAACCTCGGTTTCTTTGTGAACCAACCTCGGTTTCTTTGTGAACCAACCTCGGTTTCTTTGTGAACCAACCTCCAACCTCTGTTTCTTTGTGAACCAACCTCCAACCTCTATTTCTTTGTGAACCAACCTCCAACCTCTATTTCTTTGTGAACCAACCTCCAAACCCGGTTTCTTTGTGAACCAACCTCCAAACCCGGTTTCTTTGTGAACCAACCTCGGTTTCTTTGTGAACCAACCTCGGTTTCTTTGAACCAACCTCGGTTTCTTTGTGAACCAACCTCCAACCTCTGTTTCTTTGTGAACCAACCTCTGTTTCTTTGTGAACCAACCTCCAACCTCTGTTTCTTTGTGAACCAACCTCCAACCTCTGTTTCTTTGTGAACCAACCTCCAACCTCGGTTTCTTTGTGAACCAACCTCGGTTTCTTTGTGAACCAACCTCGGTTTCTTTGTGAACCAACCTCGGTTTCTTTGTGAACCATCCTCCAACCTCTGTTTCTTTGTGAACCAACCTCCAACCTCTGTTTCTTTGTGAACCAACCTCGGTTTCTTTGTGAACCAACCTCGGTTTCTTTGTGAACCAACCTCCAACCTCTATTTCTTTGTGAACCAACCTCTATTTCTTTGTGAACCAACCTCCAATCTCTGTTTCTTTGTGAACCAACCTCCAATCTCTGTTTCTTTGTGAACCAACCTCCAACCTCGGTTTCTTTGTGAACCAACCTCGGTTTCTTTGTGAACCAACCTCGGTTTCTTTGTGAACCAACCTCTGTTTCTTTGTGAACCAACCTCTGTTTCTTTGTGAACCAACCTCGGTTTCTTTGTGAACCAACCTCGGTTTCTTTGTGAACCAACCTCTATTTCTTTGTGAACCAACCTCCAATCTCTGTTTCTTTGTGAACCAACCTCTGTTTCTTTGTGAACCATCCTCCAACCTCTGTTTCTTTGTGAACCAACCTCCAACCTCTGTTTCTTTGTGAACCAACCTCCAACCTCGGTTTCTTTGTGAACCAACCTCGGTTTCTTTGTGAACCAACCTCGGTTTCTTTGTGAACCAACCTCTGTTTCTTTGTGAACCAACCTCTGTTTCTTTGTGAACCATCCTCCAACCTCTGTTTCTTTGTGAACCAACCTCCAACCTCTGTTTCTTTGTGAACCAACCTCCAACCTCGGTTTCTTTGTGAACCAACCTCCAACCTCTATTTCTTTGTGAACCAACCTCCAACCTCTATTTCTTTGTGAACCAACCTCCAAACCCGGTTTCTTTGTGAACCAACCTCCAAACCCGGTTTCTTTGTGAACCAACCTCCAAACCCGGTTTCTTTGTGAACCAACCTCGGTTTCTTTGTGAACCAACCTCGGTTTCTTTGTGAACCAACCTCCAACCTCGGTTTCTTTGTGAACCAACCTCCAACCTCGGTTTCTTTGTGAACCAACCTCCAACCTCTATTTCTTTGAACCAACCTCCAAACCCGGTTTCTTTGTGAACCAACCTCCAAACCCGGTTTCTTTGTGAACCAACCTCCAAACCCGGTTTCTTTGTGAACCAACCTCGGTTTCTTTGTGAACCAACCTCGGTTTCTTTGTGAACCAACCTCCAACCTCTGTTTCTTTGTGAACCAACCTCTGTTTCTTTGTGAACCAACCTCCAACCTCTGTTTCTTTGTGAACCAACCTCTGTTTCTTTGTGAACCATCCTCCAACCTCTGTTTCTTTGTGAACCAACCTCCAAACCCGGTTTCTTTGTGAACCAACCTCGGTTTCTTTGTGAACCAACCTCGGTTTCTTTGTGAACCAACCTCCAACCTCTGTTTCTTTGTGAACCAACCTCTGTTTCTTTGTGAACCAACCTCCAACCTCTGTTTCTTTGTGAACCAACCTCTGTTTCTTTGTGAACCATCCTCCAACCTCTGTTTCTTTGTGAACCAACCTCCAACCTCTGTTTCTTTGTGAACCAACCTCCAACCTCGGTTTCTTTGTGAACCAACCTCGGTTTCTTTGTGAACCAACCTCGGTTTCTTTGTGAACCAACCTCGGTTTCTTTGTGAACCAACCTCGGTTTCTTTGTGAACCAACCTCTGTTTCTTTGTGAACCAACCTCTGTTTCTTTGTGAACCAACCTCCAACCTCTGTTTCTTTGTGAACCAACCTCCAACCTCTGTTTCTTTGTGAACCAACCTCCAACCTCTGTTTCTTTGTGAACCAACCTCCAACCTCTATTTCTTTGTGAACCAACCTCCAACCTCTATTTCTTTGTGAACCAACCTCCAAACCCGGTTTCTTTGTGAACCAACCTCCAAACCCGGTTTCTTTGTGAACCAACCTCCAAACCCGGTTTCTTTGTGAACCAACCTCGGTTTCTTTGTGAACCAACCTCGGTTTCTTTGTGAACCAACCTCGGTTTCTTTGTGAACCAACCTCCAACCTCGGTTTCTTTGTGAACCAACCTCCAACCTCGGTTTCTTTGTGAACCAACCTCCAACCTCTGTTTCTTTGTGAACCAACCTCCAAACCCGGTTTCTTTGTGAACCAACCTCCAAACCCGGTTTCTTTGTGAACCAACCTCCAAACCCGGTTTCTTTGTGAACCAACCTCGGTTTCTTTGTGAACCAACCTCGGTTTCTTTGTGAACCAACCTCCAACCTCTGTTTCTTTGTGAACCAACCTCTGTTTCTTTGTGAACCAACCTCCAACCTCTGTTTCTTTGTGAACCAACCTCCAACCTCGGTTTCTTTGTGAACCAACCTCGGTTTCTTTGTGAACCAACCTCGGTTTCTTTGTGAACCAACCTCGGTTTCTTTGTGAACCAACCTCGGTTTCTTTGTGAACCAACCTCTGTTTCTTTGTGAACCAACCTCGGTTTCTTTGTGAACCAACCTCGGTTTCTTTGTGAACCAACCTCTGTTTCTTTGTGAACCAACCTCTGTTTCTTTGTGAACCAACCTCTGTTTCTTTGTGAACCAACCTCCAATCTCTGTTTCTTTGTGAACCAACCTCCAACCTCAGTTTCTTTGTGAACCAACCTCGGTTTCTTTGTGAACCAACCTCGGTTTCTTTGTGAACCAACCTCGGTTTCTTTGTGAACCAACCTCTGTTTCTTTGTGAACCAACCTCTGTTTCTTTGTGAACCAACCTCGGTTTCTTTGTTTCTTTGTGAACCAACCTCTATTTCTTTGTGAACCAACCTCCAATCTCTGTTTCTTTGTGAACCAACCTCCAATCTCTGTTTCTTTGTGAACCAACCTCCAACCTCTATTTCTTTGTGAACCAACCTCTATTTCTTTGTGAACCAACCTCGGTTTCTTTGTGAACCAACCTCTGTTTCTTTGTGAACCAACCTCTGTTTCTTTGTGAACCAACCTCTGTTTCTTTGTGAACCAACCTCGGTTTCTTTGTGAACCAACCTCGGTTTCTTTGTGAACCAACCTCGGTTTCTTTGTGAACCAACCTCGGTTTCTTTGTGAACCAACCTCGGTTTCTTTGTGAACCAACCTCGGTTTCTTTGTGAACCAACCTCGGTTTCTTTGTGAACCAACCTCGGTTTCTTTGTGAACCAACCTCGGTTTCTTTGTGAACCAACCTCGGTTTCTTTGTGAACCAACCTCTGTTTCTTTGTGAACCAACCTCGGTTTCTTTGAAGTGAAACCAACCTCTGTTTCTTTGTGAACCAACCTCTGTTTCTTTGTGAACCAACCTCTGTTTCTTTGTGAACCAACCTCCAACCTCGGTTTCTTTGTGAACCAACCTCCAAACCCGGTTTCTTTGTGAACCAACCTCCAACCTCGGTTTCTTTGTGAACCAACCTCCAATCTCGGTTTCTTTGTGAACCAACCTCCAATCTCTGTTTCTTTGTGAACCAACCTCCAACCTCGGTTTCTTTGTGAACCAACCTCCAACCTCTGTTTCTTTGTGAACCAATCTCTGTTTCTTTGTGAACCATCCTCCAACCTCTGTTTCTTTGTGAACCATCCTCCAACCTCTGTTTCTTTGTGAACCAACCTCCAACCTCTGTTTCTTTGTGAACCATCCTCCAACCTCTGTTTCTTTGTGAACCAACCTCGGTTTCTTTGTGAACCAACCTCGGTTTCTTTGTGAACCAACCTCGGTTTCTTTGTGAACCAACCTCGGTTTCTTTGTGAACCAACCTCGGTTTCTTTGTGAACCAACCTCGGTTTCTTTGTGAACCAACCTCGGTTTCTTTGTGAACCAACCTCGGTTTCTTTGTGAACCAACCTCGGTTTCTTTGTGAACCAACCTCGGTTTCTTTGTGAACCAACCTCGGTTTCTTTGTGAACCAACCTCGGTTTCTTTGTGAACCAACCTCGGTTTCTTTGTGAACCAACCTCCAAACCCGGTTTCTTTGTGAACCAACCTCCAACCTCTGTTTCTTTGTGAACCAACCTCCAACCTCTGTTTCTTTGTGAACCAACCTCCAACCTCTATTTCTTTGTGAACCAACCTCCAACCTCTATTTCTTTGTGAACCAACCTCCAACCTCTATTTCTTTGTGAACCAACCTCCAACCTCGGTTTCTTTGTGAACCAACCTCGGTTTCTTTGTGAACCAACCTCGGTTTCTTTGTGAACCAACCTCGGTTTCTTTGTGAACCAACCTCGGTTTCTTTGTGAACCAACCTCGGTTTCTTTGTGAACCAACCCCGGTTTCTTTGTGAACCAACCTCCAAACCCGTTTCTTTGTGAACCAACCTCCAACCTCTATTTCTTTGTGAACCAACCTCCAATCTCTGTTTCTTTGTGAACCAACCTCCAATCTCTGTTTCTTTGTGAACCAACCTCCAACCTCGGTTTCTTTGTGAACCAACCTCCAACCTCTGTTTCTTTGTGAACCAACCTCTGTTTCTTTGTGAACCATCCTCCAACCTCTGTCTTTTTCAAGACGTACTTAACCAGCTTGGCATCCCATCTGGTTTGAATTTAGGGGGACTATCATTTGTTTTTCAAGAGGACAATGACCCAACACACCTCCAGGCTGTGTAAGGGCTATTTGACTAAGAAGGAGAGTGATGGAGTGCTTCATCAGATGACCTGGCATCACCTGACCTCAACCCAATTGAGATGGTTTGGGATGAGTTGGGCTGCAGAGTGAAGGAAAAACAGCCAATAAGTGCTCAGCATATGTGGGAACTCCTTCAAGACTGTTGGAAAAGCATTCCAGGTGAAGCTGGTTGAGAGAATGCCAAGTGTGCAAAGTTGTCATCAAGGCAAAGGGTGGCTACTTTGAAGAATCTCAAATATAAAATATATTTTGATTTGTCTAACTTTTTTGTTTACTACATGATTCCATATGTGTTATTTCATTTGTGGATGTCTTCACTATTATTCTACAATATAGAAAATAGTAAAAATAAAGAAACTCTTGAATGAGTAGGTGTGTCCAAACTTTTGACTGATACTATATGCGCATCTCTGTTTATGGGTATACACTATGTGTTCTCTCTGATGGCCCAAGCCCTCCCTCCTACCAGAGTGAAGCTTAGGGGAATATGAGCTCAGGCAGTCTGAGACAGCCTAATGGGCTCTATGTCCCTATCCTTGTGGCAGGCCCAGACATCCCCTCTGGCTACTGGTCTCCATCACAGCACCTCTCACCACTCTGCTCTGGAATGACCCATATACTGTAGCACACAGCAGAATGACAATCAGGATTTAAATTTGCAGTAGCTAGTGCTTTCCTCAAATCAAAACCCTTTACATTGTGACATTGTAGCTAACTCATACCAAATACAGTATGAAGCGCTCATACATGAAGATTATACTAAACTGCATGGGATAAGTATACAGCAAATGTTATAATGTATTTGTCACAATAGAAAATTGGGATGAAGGGAGGGAGAAAGCAGGAGAGAAGTTCGAATGGCCCTGCAGTGAGGGTATCTTGTTCATTATTTCAACCCTTCATTTTGGGTTCCTTGTAATTCTCAGACATTGCAGTCGCCCATCAACTCCCCTCTCAAACAGGAAGCTGAAAATATGTGCTGTTTCTTGTTTTCCTTATAAGCTCTAAGATGTAAAGTAAAGTAGTAAACTATTTAGAGCAGTTCTCGGGAGATGTTTCATTAACTATTAACCATTAACTAATAGCCCTGAAATTGGTGTTATTTGACCAATTATTGTATTTGATCATTCTCTAGCAGCTGTACCAAATCAGTAGCCATGTGTTTTTATGGATGATTGCTGTTCCACTGTTCTTCTTATGTAATCAGTGGCCATTGTGTATATTTACCGTTGTTTTCAAAAGGCCATGATGATGTCATCCTACCAGGAACTTTCCTTTTGAGGAATAACGATTCATACATTTACTACTGGAAAACTGAACATAAAGACACCAATTTAAAGTTGAATACAATTCTATCTTGAGTCCTTAAACACACAACACATTTATACACTTGATAGAGACCATCAAATCCTTTCAATGTGGCTACTTTGATTGATGATGAAGATTTGTATCCTTGAAATGGGTAACAGACACTAACCTGCCTTTCCTGTCTTCCCTCTTTCACCCCTTCCCCCATGTACCTCTCCTCTCCCTCTCTGTCCTCTCCTTTTCTCCTCTCCCAGGTTGGTGAGGATGTGCCTGATGCAAGGAAGTGTCAGTGTGCCAGCCATGTGGCTAACATTGCAGAGTTTTTCCAGGTCAGTCTCACTGAGGTAAACCCAACTGCTACTTGAAGACTCTCTCTAAGACACATTGTTGAAGCTGTTTATTAAAACTTCCCTGGATGACTAAATTAAAAGCTATTTGATGTCTGAATGCCATCTGCTTCTCTGTGCCTGCTTTGTTACAGTCTCAGAGTAGGAGTGCTGATCTGGGCTCAGGTCTCCCTGACCATAATCGTATTAATTATGATGTAAAAAAGCTTTCCTCGTCATTATGAATATGGGCCTAGATTCTCCTCCAGCGTCCTTCAGTGAGGCTCTTTTAATGACTTGGATCTAAAATATGGAGAGAAAGACTGTCATCTACCAGCCCGGCCAGAGCAGAGGCCTAGGGCCATTTTAGCTTCCTGTTGAGAATCAGCTCAGTGATTCTGGGTATAGGAGTGATTCCACTGGTCCGCCCACAGGATCAGTAGAGGTTATGTGTGTGTATATGTATGGATGACTAACACAGCACTCTCTAATGTTATTGTGAACAAGGTGCTCTGCGGTAGGAGACAGATGACAATTCTTTCTGCCTTTTTATCCGCGGTGTCTCTTGAATAATTGGGGCGGCAGGTAGCCTAGTCGTTAGAGCGTTGGGCCAGTAACCGAAAGGTTGCTGGAACGAATCCCGTGCTGACAAGGTAAAAACCTGGCATTCTGCCCCTGAACAAGGCAGTTAACCCACTGTTCCCCGGTAGGCCGTCATTGTAAATAAGAATTTGTTCTTATTAACTGACTTGCCTAGTTAAATAAAGATTTTTTTTTAAATATATAATTATGTGAAAGAGATATGGAGATAAAGAGCAGTCTTTCTCCTGACTGTGAAGGCCTTGGAGGAATCCTGGCTAGCCAGCCTCAGTCAATTGATGTGAAGTGTCTGTCACCTTCGCCTTAACAGCTCTTTTCTGTGGCCATCTGCTTGCTCACACTGATGGCCCTGGCCTTCGATTTAATGTGGGATTAGTTGGTTGAAAAGGCTTTAGTTAGCTGGGAGACACAAACACTTGTCAGGTACACACACACACAGGCAGGCAGGACACACATGCAGACAGGCTCGCACATACACACATTTACATATACACACAGGCAGACGTGTGTATGGTTTATCCTGTCTCGGGATATCATCCTTATGCACACACAACAGGATCCCCACAGCATCATTCTCACTCCCACACACACACAACAGCCATTTTGATGTGTGTCTTCTATATTACTCTGGTTTGTGGGAACACGACTGAGACTGAGTACAAAACCTTAGGAACACCTGCTCTTTCCATGACACAGATTGACCAGGTGAAAGCTATGATCCCTTATTGATGTCACTTGTTAAATCCACTTCAATCAGTGTAGATGAAGGAGTGTAGACAATTGACAATTGAGACATTGTGTATGTGTGCCATTCAGAGGGTAAACGGCATGCCAAATATTGAAGTGCCTTTGAAAGGGGTATGGTAGGAGGTGCCCGGCGCACTGGTTTGAGTTTGTGAAAAACTGCAACGCTGCTGGGTTTTTCACACTCAACAGTTTCCTGTGTGTATCAAGAATGGTCCACCCAAATGACATCCAGATGACATCCAGCCAACTTGACACAACTGTGGGAAGCATTGCAGTCAACATGGGACAGCATCCTTGTGGAACACTTTACACACCTTGTACTCCATGACCTGACAAGTTGAGGCTGTTCTCAGGGCAAAAGGGGTGCAACTCAATGTTAGGAAGGTGTTCCTAATCTTTTGCACACTCACTGTACATGTGCGTGATATTAAACACTGTTTGATGTCTTTTAGCTTCAATCAACAGTCTGGCATGGGGCACATATGCATTTCTCCCTCACCCCTCTTGACCTCGTTCCCTCTTGACCTCGTTCCCTCTTGACCTCGTTCCCTCTTGACCTCGTTCCCTCTTGACCTCTCGTTCCCTCTCTCTGTTGCATCCACTAAGGCCATCTCTAGCCTCTCTCCCTCTCTCCATGACATAACCAATTTTATCCTTCCAACCACGTGGCTCTAAAGTGTGTGTGTGTGTGTGTGTTTCCCCCAATCAAAGGTTGCCAGAGGAAGCCTGTGCCATGTAGTCTGACACTAATAGAACCCCTTGGATCTTTCTCCTGTTACCCGTGGGATACCATCTCACACATTCAATTTAAAGGGGAAGGCTATACTTCCATTGAAGAGGCGTTTTTTGCTTTTTGTCCGCAGGGAGTCAACATCATCGTCAATGCCAGCACCATGGACGACATCGAACCATCCGCCATTGGACAGAGACTGACCAATGGGACGGCTTCGGCCAGCCCCGTCCTCAGCCGTCTGAGAACCAGAGAGGAGGAGAACGGAGAGCTTGGAGTGGTACAAGAGAGGGGAGGGATGGGTGGGTGGATGGATAGGAGGTGGGGTGATGGTGGAGAGATGGAGGATAAGATGGAGAGCTATAAGGAGAGAGGTGGATTAGAAGGATGGAGAGAGAGTTGGTGCAGGGATAGATGCAGAGGGAGTTATTGAAGGAGTAGAGATGGGTTTAAGGGAAAGAGTGACAGTCTAGCAGGAGAGGGGAGTGAGTGTTACGACAGAGGTTAAAATAAGTTCCCTTTTTCTCCCCAATTTTGTGATATCCAATTGGTAGTTAGTCTTGTCCCATCGCTGCTACTCCTGTACAGACTTGGGAGAGGTGAAGGTTGAGAGCCATGCGTCCTCCTAAACATGACCCTGCCAAGCCGCACTGCTTCTTGACACACTGCTCACTTAACCCGGAAGCCATTCGCACCAATGTGTTGGAGGAAACACCGTCCAACTGGTGACCGGGTCAGCGTGCAGGTGCCGGGCCCATCAAAGGAGTTGCTAGAGCGCGATGGGACAAGGACATCTCGGCAAGGACAAGCTGGGCCAATTGTGCGCCGACCTCATGGGTCTTCCAGTCGGGGCCGGCTGCGACACAGCCCGGGATCGAACCTGGATCTGTAGTAACGCCGATGCAGTGCCTTTAGACCGCGGTCCCACTCGGGAGGCCCTCGAGCTCTCTATTAGTGTGATGTGTGACACAAGGCTACAGCCATGTTACTGATTTAGAGGAGGGGAGAGGGAGGGAGAGATTCAGAGAGGGAGATTACAGAGGGAGAGAGACAGAAAGGGAGAGAAAGAGGAAAAGAGATGATGAAGAGGCAAAAAAAGCATTGGAACGGGCCTCTGAGAGCGAGGCATTGTTAATGTTTAGGAACTGAGACAATAGGCCTTACTGTGTGTTAGGGGGTTAATAAGGAATGAGTCACTCAGCTGGACAGCTAGCAGGCTCCTTCCTCATTCCCTCTCTGTTTATCTGGACACAACTGAAGTAGTATGTTAGGCTAGCCGCTACGCAAAAGATGCAATACATTCTGATAATGTTGGCAAAACATGACCACATGTTGAAGCAAATAACTAGAACTTGGAAGGTTGAGATGACACTAACAAAATGCACTAGATCATGTGTCTTTTACAATGGGAAAGGCGGTTCTAGTATTCAACATGCTTAGTGTCACACGGGGACTTTGAACAGCCTACCTGGATCACATCCACAGTGCCTTCAGAAAGTACTCACCTTCTCCACGTTTTACAGCCTGAATTTAAAATGGATAACATATATATTTTGTCCCTGGCCTGCACACAACACCCCGTAATGTCAAAGTGGAATTATGTTTTTAGACATAAAAAATAAAAAGCAGGAGTAAAAATGTGCTTAAAAAAGGTCACATAATAAGTTGCATGGACACTGTGTGCAATAATGGTGTTTAACATGATTTTTGAATGACGACCTCATCTCTGTAACCCACACATAGAGTTATCTGTAAGGTCCATCAGTCAAACACAGATTCAACCACAAAGACCAGGGAGGTTTTCCAATACTTCACAAAGAAGAGCACCTATTGGTAGATGGGTACAACAACAAAAAAGCTGACATTGAATAATAACAACATCGTCAGTGAAGAGCACCTTTTTGCCAGTCCTGTCTGGTCCAGCGACGGTGGGTTTTTGCCAATAGGCGACGTTGTTGCCAGTGATGTCTGGTGAGGACCTGCCTTACAACAGGCCTGCAAGCCCTCAGTCCAGCCTCTCTCAGCCTATTGCGGACAGTCTGAGCACTGATGGAGGGATTGTGCATTCCTGGTGTAACTCGGGCAGTTGTTGTTGCCATCCTGTACCTGTCCCGCAGGTGTGATGTTCCGATGTACCGATCCTGTGCAGGTGTTGTTACACTTGATCTGCCACTGCGAGGACGATCAGCTGTCCATCCTGTCTCCCTGTAGCGCTGTCTTAGGCGTCTCACAGTACGGATATTGCCATTTATTGCCCTGTCCACATCTGCAGTCCCCATTTCTCCTTGCAGCATGCCTAAAGCACATTCACGCAGATGAGCAAGGGACCCTGGGCATCATTCTTTTGGTGTTTTTCAGAGTCTGTAGAAGGGCCTCTTTAGTGCCCTAAGTTGTCATAACTGTGACCTTAATTTCCTACCGTCTGTAAGCTGTTAGTGTCTTAACGACCGTTCCACAGGCACATGTTCATTAATTAACTAACTTTCTGAAGGCCCTCACCTTAGGGGTTCAAGTACAGGCTGTACTAACTTTCTGAAGGCCCTCACCTTAGGGGTTCAAGTACAGGCTGTACTAACTTTCTGAAGGCCCTCACCTTAGGGGTTCAAGTACAGGCTGTACTATTCTCTCTATCTGAATCATAAATCAGTGCTTTCTTTGCTCTTAATGTAAACGGTCTATAGATAGAAGTTAAAGTTGTATAACGAATATAATTCATATCCAGGTAGTGGCGTACAATAAGTGATACGGTGTGTGTGGAACAGAAATATGACACTATATGTCTAGTCTGACCCTGTTGGTTACAGGGTGGTGGGGTGGAATAGGATTTGCAGGGCACAGAACTGTGCCATGGCTCTTTGACGAATGGTTGTAACCGACCACTTCCTGTTTCCCTCTGCTCTTTCTCTATTGGACGAATGCTCAGGGCACCGTGTACACCAAGACCAACGCAGAGATCGAGATGAAGAAGATCAATAGAGAGGAATTCTGGGAACAGGCCAAGGTAGGAAAGAACATGATTCCAACTGTCAGGAGGAAGGAAAAGCAGGATAGAAGAGGGAGGGGAGTTTGACTGGAACAAGGACTCTGGAGACAAGAGCAGCAGCAGTGTTATTCGTTCGTCTTTTTTCCCCTCTACCTTTTCCTCAGGCTAGTAGTGTTCGCATGAATAGCGGTTTCAATTTGAGTGTGTGTAGGAGTAGGATCAAAACAAAGTCAAACCATGTCCCCCTTCCTGAAGCATTGCCACTGGCCAATGAGACTCATGCGATATGACTTCCATTGCTGTCTGTCCTTTAGGTTATTTGAATTTGAATCACTATGAGGGGGCGGCTTTGCCCTCTACAAGTTAGACTCAACTCTGAAATGCAACTTTATCTGAGTAGATTTCCATTTACAAATTGCCTGTTGATTTAGCTTCCTCTCAATAGGACCAACGCCAAGTGTTCTGTTTTGCATTTCAGTCTTTGATATTTTATGATGTAGTTACTAATTCAAAGGGATTATTGAAATAGTTTTTTCTAAAATATTTGATTGTTTGACAGGACAGGTGTCAGTACCGATAGGGAGACCGATGTAGAGAGGGGTACAGAGGGGTTCGAACCCCCATCGCCACGGGGGCATATGTGGTCCGGAAGTCGGAAGCTGAAACCGCTACACCAAACTCCAGCAGAGTTAATGAATTATTAAACAAATAATACAATATATTTCTTGGTTCTTTGTGTGTACCAGCGTGAAGAAGAGTTGAGAAAGGAGGAGGAGCGGAAGAAGGTTGCGGAGGAGAGGCAACGCTTTGAGGAGGAGAGAATGGAGCTGGAAAGGAAGGAGCAAGAGGATAGAGAGAAGAGGTACCGCGAAAGGGAGAGGCAAATTGAGGAACACAGGTGGGCCACCGTGACTTATGGGTAATGTGAAGTATCACTGTAAACTCTTGTGATTGATCCATGTGGTAACTTTGTGTGTGTGTGTGGAGCAGAAAGAAGATGCAAGAGGAAGAGGAGGCCAAAGAGAGGACACGGAACCAGCCCCTCATAGTAAGTGTGTGTCAGGGCTGGAGTCAATTTGAATTGAAGGCTGTCAATTCAGGAAGTGATTTAAAAATAAAAAAATTCAATAAAAAAAAAACTTTTGACATCTTTTAATCAACAGTTTTTTAGAGGTCATTGAAAGTACATGTATTTACGTTTACTTTCTGAATTCATACTGTAGTAAGAGCCATGGCCAGTATTTGTACTCTTTAAGAAAGTGTGTGTGTGTGTGTGTGTAGTAACAGAGTATGTACTGTGTGCATATTCTTTGTTCTGTGCCAAAGAGGGTCTTGCCTTAGTTACTCCACATCACTGATAGAGGCAGTCTGCTTTTAGAGTTAATTTCTCATCTAATTTTGAGACTAGTCATGAATCATTGATATTGTCTGGGGAGAAAAATTAAGAAGAATCAAGAATGACATTTCCTGTTTTAAAAAAAATCCAACTTTAATTCAATAGTAGCATCAACATGAATATTTTAACCCTGACACAACATGAAACAAGATTTATTCTCCAAATATTGGGTCCCACAACATTTTCACTTATCTCCTTCCTCTTACCATTCCACTATAGCCACTGTTATTTTAAGACTCACTTCCTGCAAAAAACAATACTTCTGTTTTCAGAACCCTGAGAATGCTGCTTATATGTCTGTGTTTCTGTGAAGCCATGCAGTGAGAATGTAATGATGTACTAATGTGGTTGTATGAAATGGTAGACATCTTTTATGCTTCTTTATTGTTGTTTCCAGACAATCATACTGCAATCCTGCTAGTGGTGGATGACATCACTGGGATTTAGACATGTAGGCTCTGCTACCCCCTGCTGGACAGATGTAGAAGATATAAACTTTATACTCTTTCTCCTTGTATCTCTGTCTTTCTCGTGCTCTCTCGCTGTCTGCAGACAGCAGAACCTAGCTATGAGGATCTGGAGAAAGAGAACAAGGAGACGGAAGTGGAGGTGGGTTGAAAAAACATAGCATACAAACACTGCTACTACAAAACACACCGTCACTGAAATGACTGATTTGTTGTACGATAGCCTGCTTTACTTTGCCATGATATAAGATTGTGTGTCCCACTTCTCTCCGGTGTGAAGTTGAGACAGCGAGTAAAGCACATTGTATCTTAGACTCATGGCCTGTATATGTGTGTCGTTGTGACAGTAGTACTCCTGGGTTTTGGATCTGTGTTAGTGGGACAACTCAGGCTACACTAGGATATGTGTGTCTGACTCTGTGAGTAAGATAAATGCTGTGATGTGAGTGTGTCTCACAGGGGTGCGTGTGTGTTCTAGTTGTTTAATGTTGTACTGTATGTCTGTTTGTTGACAGGAGGCGAAAGCCCTGATTGCCCAGCGGGCGGACAATCCCAGGGAGTTCTTTAAGCAGAAAGAGAAGGCTGTGACCACTGGTGTGGACGTCTCTCCTGTCTCTATCCACAGGGCCGGTAAGACCAGAGGGGAGGGAGGGAGGGAGGGAGGGAGGGAGGGTGGGTGGGTGGATGTCTTTGGGTCACCAAAACCACCATTCGTCTTGTCATTCACCTCGTCACCTGCCTCAGTCCCTGGACTGTACTGTCCCCCCCCAGTGTGTCTGTTATGACTGGTAGTGGACAGAGCCCTTTGGACCAGACAGCTGTATATCCCACAGAGATCTGTAAGCCAGGAGAACAGTTGGTGTAGAATTCAGATGAAGATGAGGAGTAATCCAGTTGAAGACGATGAAGAAGAGAGACGGATTCTCGAGCTGTGTTCCCTTGCAGACTACATAGATATGGATAACAAGTGGCTCAAAGGAGCCAGGTGGAGCTGAATGGAAACTGGAAGAAGTGCCTGACTCGGTGAGGGTCTCCATACTGAATAAGACTCTTGTCCACCTGCAACCAAAGAATCTCCTGAAACAATCTGTTTCTGTCTACAAGCAACGGTATATTTTCATAACGGACTATAGCTGTGTGCATTCCAAGTCCATCTGAAGATACTGAACTGAATCCATGTTCAGTTCCTTTCTCCATCATTCATGAGCTTGGTGCAGAAGAACAGGGAGACGAGGATAACTTCAAAGAACAGTGCTTCTCATTTCTACTACATCACTACTTTGTCCACAGTGTGTCATTATCACACTAACCACTCTCTCTTCCTTTCTCTCTTTGACCTCACTTCTTTGGTTTGATTCATGGTTGTGCGTCTATTTGTCTTGTCTGTCTCTCCATTCATCCATCCGTACGTTTTATTCCTCTGGTGTCTCCCTCTGTTCTTCCTCCGGAACCTCTCTTGGGTGTCTCCTCTTCTCTCCTCACTAATGGGTTTATATGGGACCATGCCCATTCCCCCACAATCCTTCACTTCTCACGGGGATCCTCTTGGGCCTTACCTCGTTTTATCTTGACTTTCTCCTTCCTGTCTTCCTCCTACTCTCCCTGTCTCTCTCTCTCTCTCTATCTTGTCTTTTCTTGTCCTCCCTGCGTCTGTATGTGTGTCGCTCCGTGTGTGTGTGTGTCGCTCCGTGTGTGTGTGTGTCGCTCCGTGTGTGTGTGTGTGTGTGTGTGCGCCGCTCCGTGTGTGTGTGTCGCCCTGGGCCCTGTCTTTTGTCAGGCCGTTTGGACAGCCCGTTACCAGGCCGTTTGGACAGCCCGTTCTTGAAGCAGCAGCACAGTCCCAGCGAGCCCAGTCCGCCCCCTCTGCACCCCGCCACATGCGAGGCTGCAGTCCACTGCACCCGGTAGGTACTGGACAGGAGGAGGAGCAGGGAGGACATGGAGACCCCCCCCTTAGCCCCCCCCCCACCCTCACAGGACCACAGTAGAGGACACTCACCCCCAATCCTTCACCACGAACCCCACCCTAAAGCTTCTGTGGCAAACTCAGCCTCTCTCCTACCCCATCCTTTCTCACCCCCGCTAGCTCAGCACTACTGTTAGCTAACCTGGGCCTGACATGCTCTATTCTATTTTGAGTCCTTGGTGAGCATGTGATATAGATACCCATGGTAAAGTGGACCATGTTGGGACTGTCTGTAGGAGATGGGTGGCTGTGCAGTGTGCTAAAACCCACGGTGCTCTGTGCTAAAAGTCCTCCCAGTGTAATGACAGATCCCATTACAGGCGGTGTCTCAGTCAGTCAGCACGCTCCTGGTTTGGCCTCTTTCTCTGCACTCCCACTCTGGTGCAGTGTGCTTTTAGTTGTCTTGCTGATTAAAAAAATAAATTTAAAAAAAAAACACTTAATTGTATTTATTTCCAGGTAGGCTAGTTGAGAACAAGTTCTCATTTACAACTGCGACCTGGCCAAGATAAAGAAAAGCAGTTCGACACATACAACAACACGTAGTGACGCCTCTAGCACTGAAAATCAGTGCCTTAGACTGCTGCGCCACTCGGGAGCCCCCTTGATGATGGCTGTATCTATCAAAGAGCTGTGTTGATCATGGCCCTTAGTTCAGCCTACTATTGCCTCTTATATATCCTATCACAAATTAATCTTAGTACTAACTACCCTAACGTACTAACACACTATCTTTTCAACGGCTTCAACTCTTCCATCCCCTTCACGCCAATGATGTTTACTCCATTATTCCTCTCAGTCACAATGTTTATATGTTGTCCACTGAGGTCTGATCTTTTATCCAGGGGTTGTGGGGATGGTAGTATGGTTAGGGGACTAGTCATAGTAAACCCTATTGGGCAGGCTTTCACCTGGAGGAGAATTATCCAAACCTGCAAACAGTAGGTTCCATGCTTCATTACTTGTTTTGGCGATCTCACTTCGTGTCCACCTTTACCCCCTTCTCCCTACCCTGTTTCTGCTCTCACGCTACTCCTGGACTGTGATGCTCTGCCCGTACACACATACCTCGCGTACCGCCTGAACTGTGACCTGTGAGTGTATGTCGTCGTCGAGCTGCTCGTTCATTTGTGTTGCCTGTGGTCTCCGGGCTTGTGTTGTGGGCCCTGTGTGACCGCTATGGATGTTACCTCTGACCTATGTGGAGTATTGTACTGGAACTGTACTGTCTTAATGTTGTATGGTCTGTCTGTGAAGGCAGCTCTGGTGAGGGTGGCCAACCAATTCCAACTGGTTCCTACTAGACCCAACACCCTGGATATGTCAAAGGTTTTCCTGTAAACGGATTCCTGTACCACCATGAAATTCAGCCTGTCCTTTTCACCTCTGCATGTGAAATATTTCCCCTCCTTAAACTGAAACGGTGTTTTTAAATGGTTCAGCTTTGATGAGGACGGGACAATATCCTGTCCTCTCTTCTTAGTATTTAAAGACCCCTAGATTAGTAGTGAAGTGGGAACCCCACCCAAGCAAGATGCTGTAGTCACTGTATATCATCACCAGTCAGTCATCTTTATGTCCTGTTGCTCCCAGTCACAGGGATGTTGGTCATTATCAATGGTTTGTTTGTTGGTGCTTTGGCTCTTAGTAATCACGAGCACGTTCTGTTATTGTGTCCGCAGTTCCTGGTCTAAATTGAATTGAAGGGAATTGTTTGGTGTATCAGCCTGTATAATGTGCTGGAGTTTATTCGTTGAATGGATATGAATTCTTTGTCATCGAGATTCGCCCTCCTCAGGTCAAATCTCCTCCCAGGTCATTCTTTGCAATGTGCATTACAGACAGCAGAGAATCACTAGCTGACTCGAAAACAGATGTATCCACATCACTTAATGTGTCATTTTGATGGACATCCCTCACACACTATTTCTGCTTTCAGGTGAATTCATTGTTTAGATCAAGACAACATCACCATGAAGATCTGACTGTCTTTTTGCGCGAGGTGTTGAAGGATGCCCCTAAGCCCAGATCTAGGATCAGCTTAATTTTAACTCCGTGCTAATCATAATCATCGGATGTCTGACCTGTATCAGTGGTTAGGGGCAACTTCTACCTACAGTACTGATTGAAGGCCGTGTATTGGAGAAGACTCCCTTATGGAGTGACTGTTGCTGCAGCTCATGCATGGGAACATAACTGTTGTTGCTGCTTACTGACAGCTATATGCACAAAAGCCTGCTGGGAAGGACCCACGCTTCACCGCCGCCAGGGATGTCACCCATGCGTCACATGATCTCATCCCCAGCTGCATTTGTGCTTGAGCAGATATACAGCTGCTGTTGCACCATTCAAGTCGCTAATTGAAATGAATAACTACACCGTTGTCATCTCCAGTGTGAAATTGAATGCAGTGTTCAGGCTAGCCTGATTGTGCTTATTGTGACCAATGGTGGTATTTCATTGTGTTCATTATGTGATTTTTGTGGTGGCCTTTTGACTGGGTTTAGTGTTTGGTAACATTTTTGAACGTGCTTTTGATTGTGGGGGAGTGCTGTGTTTTTATTGTGTTGGTGTTTATTGTGTTGCCGTTGAATGTTAGGTGTCATTTTGATTGTGAGTGAAGTTATTGCACAATGGTGATGTTGGGTGGTGATTATGGGAAGTTGTGGTGGTCTTCCCTCTCAATGTGTGTTGTCTGACCTTCCTCCAGATGGTGATGATGAAGGGAGCTCAGACCACAGCATGGGGACGTCCCCAACGCCCATCCCTAAAATAGTCACCACACCCATCCAGGAGGCAGAGGACGACAGCCGGAACGAGTGGGGTAAGACTGGACAGAGTTGTGTTATACTGGGGCCTAACAAGGACTTAAATAGTTGTTTTCTGTTTGATTATGTTGCTATATGCCACTTTGTACATGGTTAATGTTAACATTTAAAACTATTGAGAGCCCTGGCCTGTTGGCAATTATTTATTTTTTTACCTTTATTTAACTAGACAAGTCAGTTAAAAACACATTTTTATTTACAATGACGGCCTACCCCGACCAAACCCTAATCCGGACAATGCTGAGCCAATTGTGCGCCGCCCTATGGGACTCCCAATCACAGCCGGTTGTGATACAGCGTGGCTATTATTTATCCCATACAAAAACGCACACCCCCACACACACACTGGGACTGTGTTTGCCCAGGCCTCATTTGTCTTCACAGATGGCTGGGCTTCCCCTGCTCATGTCTCTAGGCCCCAGTGGCGCTCTGATTCATATACTGTAGACTATGTGGTATTGTGTGTAGATTGATGAGAGGGGGAATATAATGTAATAAATTTTAAAATAAGGCTTTCCGAATGAATGCACTGTACATTTTACGGACTTTTGTTTGTTTTAGTCCCATCATTCAGTTCCATTCAACCCCTCCCATCTATCTCTGAACCCCCCATCCCATCTCTCTGAACCCCTCCCATCTCTCTGAACCCCTCCCATCTCCCATCTGAACCCCTCCCATCTCTCTGAACCCCTCCCATCTCTCTGAACCCCTCCCATCTCTCTGAACCCCTCCCATCTCTCTGAACCCCTCCCATCTGTCTCTGAACCCCTCCCATCTGTCTCTGAACCCCTCCCATCTGTCTCTGAACCCCTCCCATCTGTCTCTGAACCCCTCCCATCTGTCTCTGACCATTATCCACTTCTATTTGCCATATATATTTCAACTGTCCTGTGATGTTTCACACAAATTCTGAACCTTTCTATTCTCATAGTTTCTACAGATTAGATTGTAAATGAAAGCAATTCTTTTGCTAAGAGTATTATCGATCGATCGAGTGAGTGTGACTTTTCAAATCCCCCAGCAGTGCTATTTGCAGTTATCTCCAGGTAAATGTTTCAATTCTTCAGCCATTCCTGAACCTGCGACCAACAACAAGCTACATATGGGACAGTACCAAAAGAAATGATCTAATGATTCTGTCTCTTCACAGCAAAATCTGCAGAGCTGGGGTGGCGGTATCCCCCATCTCTAGTGCCTTCGGAAAGTATTCAGACCCCTTGACCTTTTCCACATTTTGTTAAGTTACAGCCTTTTTCTAAAATTGATTTTAAATTTAAAATAAAATACAAATCCTCAGCAATCTACACACAATACCCCATATTGACAAAGGCAAAACAGGTTTTTAGAAATGTGTGCAAATCTATTAAATAAAAAAAAAGTTACCTTATTTACATAAGTATTCAGACCCTTTGCTATGAGATTAGAAATTGAGCTCCGGTGCATCCTGTTTCCATTGATTATCCTTGAGATGTTTCTACAACATGATTGGAGTCCACCTGTGGTAAATTAAATTGATTGGAAATGATTTGTAAAGGCACACACCTGTCTATATAAAGTCCCACAGTTGACCGTGCATGTCAGAGCAAGAACCAAGCCATGAGGTCGAAGGAATTGTCTGTAGAGCTCCGAGACATGATTGTGTCGAGGCACAGATCAGGGGAAGATTACCAAAACATTTCTGCAGCATTGAATGTCCCCAAGAACACAGTGGCCTCCATAATTCTTAAAAGGAACAAGTTTGGAACCACCAAGACTCTTCCTAGAGCTGGCCGCCCGGGGAGGGGAGGTGACGAAGAACCCGATGGTCACTCTGACAGAGCTCCAGAGTTTCTCTGTGGAGATGGAAGAACCTTCCAGAAGGACCAATATCTCTGCAGCACTCCCCCAATCAGGCCTTTACGGTAGAGTGGCCAAGCAGAAGCACCTTCTCAGTATAAGGCACATGACAGCCCACTTTGAGTTTGCCAAAAGTTAAGACTCTCAGACCACGTGAAACAAGATTCTCTGGTCTGATGAAACCAAGATTGAACTCTTGGCATTCAGGCCAAGTTTCACATCTGGAGGAAACCTGACACCATTCCTACGATGAAGCATGGTGGTGGCAGAATCCTGCTGTGTGGATGTTTCTCAGCAGCAGGTACTGGTAGACTAGTCAGGATCGAGGCAAAGATGAACAGAGCAAAGTACAGAGATATCCTTGATGAAAACCTGCTCAGTAGCGCTCAGGACCTCAGACTAGGGCGAAGGTTCACCTTCTAACAGGACAACGACCCTAAGCACACAGCCAAGACAACGCAGGAGTGGCTTCAGGACAAGTCTCAATGTCCTTGAGTGGCCCAGCCAGAGCCCAGACTAGAACCTGATCGAACATCTCTGGAGATACCTGAAAATATCTGTGCAGCAATGCTCCCCATCCAACCTGACAGAGCTTAAGAGGATCTGCAGAGAAGAACGGGTGAAACTCCCCAAACACAGGTGTGCCAAGCTTGTAGCTTCAGACCCAAGAAGACTCGACGCTGTAATCGCTGCCAAAGGTGCTTCAATGAAGTACTAATTTAAAGGGTCTGAATACTTGTAACATGTATATATATGTATATATATGATTTAAATATCTGATATACTTATATATATATATATGTATATATATATATATATATATATATATATATATATATATATATATATATATATATATATATATATATATAAAAAAATTTGATTTTTTTACTTTATACATTGTAAAAATGTATATTTTATATATATATATATATAAAAAATTTGATTTTTTACTTTATACATTGTAAAAATGTATATTTTATATATATATATAATTTTTATGTATATTTTATATATATATAATTTTTATATATATATATATATATTTTTTACTTTATACATTGTAAAAATTTTATATATATATATATATATATATAAATATATATATATATAAAAATTATATATATATATAAAATATACATAAAAAATTATATATATATATATATAAAATATACATTTTTACAATGTATATATATATATATATATATATATATATATATATAAAAAAAAAAATTATATTTTTTTACTTTATACATTGTAAAAATGTATATTTTATATATATATATATATATATATATATAAAAATATATATTTTTTTACTTTATACATTGTAAAAATGTATATTTTATATATATATATATATATATATATAAATATTAAAATATATATATATATAAATAAAATATACATTTTTTTACTTTATACATTGTAAAAATGTATATTTTATATATATATTATATATATATAAAATGGATTAAAATATTTATATATATATATTTGTATAAAGTAAAAAAATATAATTTATATTTTATATATATATTTTAATCAATTTTAGAATACGGCTGTAACCTAACAAAATGTGGAAAAAGTCAAGGGGTCTGGGTACTGTCCGAAGGCACTGTATATAACTTTCTATTGGTTGCATGAATTTTATAATTTAAATGGAAAAATTCGTAGTTTTGACTCGATCTCTTCCTAACTATTTTGCAATCTGTATGGCACAGCTGTCCATTTTTTGTCCCTTAAAATAAACTGGTATACTTTTTTATTTATCACAATATTCTTTAAACAATCGGTCTTTAATGCAGGGCAGACAGACAAGTTCCTTTCTTTCTCCCGCTTCCACTTGCCTCTTCCACTTTTGCGGTAATTCTTTAATTAGTTGGTTGTAATTTTGGGTAGCGCAGACGTTTCCATATATTTTTGTCAGCTGCATGTGACAGCTCCACTAGTCCTCTTTATGATATAATTTACAAAGATTGTACCATTTATTTATTTTAAGTTTATCAATTAGTATATTTGAGTTTAACCATAATATTTGTTGTTTTATTTGTTCTGTTTTTTTTCTGGTGGATTAAACTGAAATTGCAACCAACTTTCTATAGTTTGTTTTAAAAATGAATGATCGTTGGACTGTTTCGCTTTGTCTCCTATCAGGGCTTATTGATAACTTTTGATAACATTCCCTTTCTCCCTCCCCTCCAGGTGAGCCGAAGCAGCAGCCAGGCCCAGTCCAGGAGTCCACTCCCACCAAGCCCGTTCAGTGCGTGGCCCCCCAGACCCGCCCAGACTCCCAAGCCCCGTCCTCAACCTCGGACGACTACGACCCCTTCTCAGGTTTCAGGCCCCTTCCTGCACCCACTGCTGCAGACCCCCTGGTGGACTTATGGGACAGCAGTCCTGCCACAGGCTCCGCCCCCTCTCAGGCCCTGCCTCCTGGAGGGCGAGTCCAGCCCCTGCTGAGCTTCGACGAGATGGGGGACGTACCATTCTACCCGGGGGGCCCCGGGGGTGCTGAGGACGAGCCCTCCAGCCTGGTGGATGTGGCTGGGACCCACGATATGACCCTGAGCTACCAGCATGCACTGCAGCATGCTTCAGATGACACTCAGCTGATGACCAATGGGGAGACTCTGCTCAAAGAAGGGACTCAGGTCATTACGACATATTACATGACTTGGCAGAACTTTACATTATGTTAGCCTTATGCCATGTAGTTACTTTGAAACTACCTTGATAACCAGAATGTAATTAACATTGAACACATTTTCCTGTATTTCATATGTGGGGTTTATGACTTGTTGTGAGTTGTTTACTTTGTATGCCTGTATTGAATCTCTCCTTTTTCTAAAGTGATAATAATATGGGCCACAAGATGGCAGTAAATGCATTCTACATCGGCAGTAGTGAGTGCTGCTGGTTAAATAGAACGGAGTGGATGGAAGTCTGTTCTGTGTTCCTGATATGGAACAAAGATTGACACACACAGAGATACACTAACACACACAGTACAGCACTGGATTATACGAATTGCCCCAAGATAACCCAGACTGTACTGTACATGCAGTATACTGAACCGTGTACCCTTGTGATGGCATAGCTGGAGGAAAATGTCTATATGCTGAGACGATACTGTTATTAACTAATCTGTCTGCCTGTGCAGGCGAGCGAGGGTTACTTCAGCCAATCGCAGGAGGAGGAGGACTGCTCTGCTAAAATGAACCCGACGCCAGTGTTTTATAACAAGCCACCAGGTGAGTGAGAGAGCTTCATGTTTGGCAAAGTCAGAAACACATTTTTTAAAGAACTGCTGTCACACTTCTTTTTGAAGACAGTGTGATGATGATGGTTGTGGTATGTGGTTGTTTGTGCCTCCTTCTTTGACATATTGTAAGACACCCTTGATGAAAATACTAAAACGTGTGTGTGTGTGTGTGTGTGTGTGTGTGTGCAAAGATTGACCCAGTGGATTTGTGGATGTTTATCTATGCACTGTGTGTGTACAGAGATTGACATCACGTGCTGGGACACGGACCCTGTAATGGAGGACAGCGACTAGACGATGGCGGAGTAGAACAGTCCGGTGGAGGGAAGTAGAAACAACGCATCATCAATGACGAAACTGTTTTTTTTAAAAGTAATAATAACAAGTCTTGCATTTAAAAAAATCTGTATAATGTTCTAGAATAAAACAAAAAAATGTTAGCCACCGAAAAGGTTGTCGAGTTATTGTTAGAGATGCTAATTGGTTGATGATGAGCTCTTGTTTTTTAAAGTGTATTTCTTATATTTCTCCTTATTTGCTATGTAGAGTAAATAGCAGAGATTGAGAACTACTTTCTTGCGTACTTATATATACAGCTCAGTAGCTCACGTCTGTGTCTTCTACAGCAGATATGACCCCTGTACCAGACAGGTAGCCTATTAAAAGTTAGAGCAAACCCTTTTGTGAGCAATCACAATTATTCCTACCACAGCCCCCTCCTCCTCTCTCCCCCAACCCTGGGCCACACCTTCCACCCTCCCTAGTGCCAAGAGTTGCCTGCTCTGGCCCTCTCCCCTGAGGCCTAGGGGACCTAACCCCCCCCCCCCATTCTGGGTAGCTGGTTGGGGATAAAAGTGGGCACGGTGCCTGGGGGAAGGGCGAGGGGGATCAGAGAGGAAATGGTGCCAAGTGTAATCCTGAATTTTTCAATGTGTCAGTTTGGCCATGGGACCATGGGACTCGTAATCCACTGTAGACAGTTTGGCCATGGGACCATGGGACTCGTAATCCACTGTAGACAGTTTGGCCATGGGACCATGGGACTCGTAATCCACTGTAGACAGTTTGGCCATGGGACCATGGGACTCGTAATCCACTGTAGACAGTTTGGCCATGGGACCATGGGACTCGTAATCCACTGTAGACAGTTTGGCCATGGGACCATGGGACTCGTAATCCACTGTAGACAGTTTGGCCATGGGACCATGGGACTCGTAATCCACTGTAGACAGTTTGGCCATGGGACCATGGGACTCGTAATCCACTGTAGACAGATCGAGAAGGAGCGGGGAACCAGACAAAGGCATGGCGGACATCATAGTACAGGCTGGGATAGCAGTACTATTGTACTATATCATAGTAAAACCCTAAAATATATATATATGTGCAAGTCACTTTGAAAAGGAATATCTATCGTAGTTTCTTATTGTTTATTGTTGGCATACACACATTTTCCCCTAGTCTGTTTTTCTGCTGGGAAAGTATTAGTGCTATCCCAGCATAAAATCAGACTAGAAGAAAATGTGTATATTTTTTACTACCTATTAAAAGTGTACTAGAAATTAATATTCAGGATCTTTGAATCATGGCCATAGCTGTAGTCTCGTTTTGTTTCGTCTCCAGTGAAAACTAGGCAATAACTATATCTAGAGTACTCAGATGGGAACGAGGACATTCGTCACACGTTGTGGCACTATGAACGGAACAGTGTGTCTTGTGCTGAGGTTGTTGGAGAGCTGCCACACTAGTCTCTGCTGTATGACATGATACCCTTCTTTTCAGTAGACACACATTCACTATTTTTTGCATTCCATCTGTTTAAATTTCCCTCGTCCTTCTTTTAAAATGATGTAGTTCACATGCGTGCCCCCTTGATGGCCTCAGAGGCACTATTGTAATTCTACCATTGGGATTATGTTGTTTTTGCACAGGTCTCATTCCCTGCTTGACTTTCACCCAGTCATCTCAGTTCTGATTTCACCCCTAAATGAGAAACAGTAAAGTAGACTAGCTTTGCACGTAGGCCTTAGAAAATATTTTGATCATCAAGACTCATTATCCCCACCCCCACACACACACACGGCTTGTAGACTGTCTGTCTCAGTCTTCCTTCATATGATCTAGAGGTTGTTTATTATTGTTACTGTTCAAGGGTAGTTTCATTTCTGAGATTCCACACCTCTGATCTGATTCTAAATAAATCCTGTCATTCTTATTCATAGAGAGAGAACAGTTCTATATTGTTATATCTCTATGTTCTTACCACAGAGTTCTGAGTGGGAACCAGCAAGCAATAAGAAAGAAAAGAAACAGTGTAGTTTTTTTGTCCTGTAAATAGTGTTTGATATTTAGTAATATACAACTAATGATCGACTAACACTTTTTTGGGGGGGGGGTCATTGTGATTATGACACTTTGAATTGAGGCTTGTTGTGGGATTGAGTGAGATTTTTAAATGAAGTTTCTTTGAAGAGAGATTTGAAATGTGAGTCGTGGTGGGATTCCATATCCCTCGCAGCCTTTTCTGTATATGAGAATCACCTCATGCTTGGTAAGAGCCGACCAACCTGCATCTTTAGCAGTAACTGACACCGTTTCCACATCATTTCAATGTATACTTCTTCACTCTGATAACCTCCTGGTTAGTGATTATTATTCTCTCCCTATTGCACTACTAGGAGACTACTACTCTACTACTACCCCTAATACTCGCCCCAAAGCAAGGCTTAGCTGTTCCTTGGCTTTACTGATCTCTTTTTATTTAAAAGATAGAAATAAAAAGATTATCTTCCCTCTTTTGCGTCCGCTTCTCACACACTGTTTTTTTTAAATAAGCGCAAGATCTTTTGTGACATGCTAGGTGCTGATGTATGTTAATAAAAGATGTAAAAACCTCCGATGATTTCAGACTTTTGATTTGAACATGTTTTCTTTTTGCCCACTTCTCCCCAATCCAGTTGTACAACTGGGGCAGCAGGTAGCCTAATGGTTAGAGCATTGGGACAGTAACCAAAAGGTTGCTGGACCGAATCTCTGAGCTGACATGGTAAAACTTGTCGTTCTGCACCTGAACAAGGCAGTTAACCCACTGTTCCCCGGTAGGCCATCATTGTAAATAAAAATGTGTTCTTAACTGACTTGCCTAGTTAAGAATATATATATATATATTCTAGCATCATAAATATTAGATGTTAAATAGAACATTAGAATGAACATTGGCATCCCTGCAACGTGACATCCGTCTTGGTCAGGGAATCTTATAGCATATATTGTTGGAAGTTCAGTTTTTTTTTTTTACATTTAAATGATCTAGCAATCAAATAATCTCTTCAAAGCAGGTATGATCATGAACACAAAACATCCAGCCACATTGAAACACGAATCTGTCAAAGCCACTTGTCATGTTTTGTTTTTAATCTATATTTTTATTCAACTGCATTTTATTAAAGAGATGTTGGTACCATTGACTTAGAACCATAACTGGACTATGACTATGAAGCCCCTTTCTCACAGGTATACATAGAACACATATGTTGTGTCCCAAATGGCACCCTATTCCCTATATAGTTCCTATGGGCCCTAGTCAAAGGTTCTATATAGGTAGTAGGGGGACATTTTTGCTATGCATTCCATACAATACAGTAGTAGCAGCAGATGTAGGAGAGAACTAACAGAGAACAGCTCCTGCAGTCAGATGTATACAGAACACTTTGCATGCTACATGCTGTACAGACAGTCACAGAGGAACAGGTATGTATTTGTGAGGAGGTGTCAGAGAGTCCATACTATGGCAGGGCCACGTTCTGCTATAAGCCATATCAATCTGTAGCCTGTCTGGAATAATATGCTTCCTTGGATGGTAAATACATGTCTGTTTGAATTCCTCAAATGATGGATATACCACAGTGATGCCAACCCAATGTTAGAGGAACAGTCCATTCTATCAGGGCATTTTATTGAGCTCCTCAAAATGGCTGCCACATTGCCAGCTAGACAGTTGATGTACCCGGGCACAGAGGTAGAGGACTCATCTTTGTACCGTTAAAGTGTCTGTGACAGCATAGGCAACCATATTAAAGAAATCTCAATTTTGAAGTAGTCCATTTTCTTCTTCACAATTGACTGATCCCTCCTCATAACCCAGTTGGTCACAACTCCAACAGGGTCACCAGAATGGACCAGCCAAGGAAGTTGGAAGTCCCACCCAGTTGACTATATTAAAGTGGTGGAAGCACTCAATGGCGCTGCAAATGCTAATACCTATTGGCCACTAGAGGCCTCTCATTCTCTATGATATGGGTCCAGTTCCAACTGTGTTGAGTGACCCCTGGGTTAGGAGATGGGGAAACTCTGTCTGACAGTCCCAGTCCCACACTTGTAGCTAGAAGCCATGTAACCTTGCCCAGTCGCCCATATCCATTGTGCTCTGACTATGTTCAGCACTGGCCACACAGCTGACGTTCCCATTCACTCTATGTAAACAAACTCTGAGCTAGCACTCTGGCCTGGTGGTTGCCAAGCAACACATAGGCCAACAGAGGAAGGATGACAGTTTTACACCTCTGTCTTTTCCTTCTGTGGCGGAGGAGGGGGAAAATAAAATAAACTGCATAAACAAAATAACAGTTGTACAATGAAATAAGCGACTGGAATCCAGGCATGACAGCTCAGAAGCAATTGTCAATCAATCAAGAAGACTGTATATGACGTGTGATTTAAACAGACAAAACATTTGGCAAAATAATATTTAACATTTACTTCTACATTCAAGCATGGATAGAAACACCTCCAATTAAACTGTGTTTGTTTTCAGTTACACTTATATCATGAATCTGTACATGCAGGGGCCATGATAATCAGATTAAATTGGTTGTTCCAAAAAAGGAACACTCCTAAGCTCTCAAAATGATTGTCTAAATGCAATTGTATACTGTAAAAAAAAAACACACAAAAAACAGCATCTGGAATAAACTTAATGGACGGCCTAAATTTTAGGTTTCAAGATAACCACAACTACCTTAATATATAAATAAGTGCTCTTTGACATTCCCCTATTGCCCCTCACTTCAAACTGCAATACTTTTTTTTACCTCTCAGTAATAACATTCTCTATTTACAGGAATGGCCTCAAGTAGCTTTCTCTCATGCTCTCTTTCTCCTCTCACCCCTTTTTCTCTCTCTCCCCCTCCGGTCTCTCCATCTCTCTCCTTCTGTTGGGTACTGTATGTTTCCTACCTGCACATTTGTATAACCTGCTGTGCCCCATACTGTAATGTGGTGTTCCTTGGATTGAAGACCTCCAATCCAATTCCCTAACTCGAGCGTCCTTGAGGACCGAACCAAGCTGACAAGCTTCCTAATTTGTCCAAGCATCTCAAGGGTACTGCCAGGTAAGCCCATCAAATAATGCATTAATTTCAGTGGTTACATAATGTGATTGAATTGGGTTACATAACAGCTAAGAACAAAGAGGTGGACCTTGGTGGGTAACATGGTTCCTCATAGGCTGAGAAGGGTAGTAAAAGGGGTCCGTATTGGATGGATTCAGAAGAAGGAAATACTTTGGCCTTGATGCAATCAACGCACTATTGTTCATATCTCACTAATTTTCCCAGATTTTTTCAGATTTTTTCCCCTGCAAAAGCATCTGGGGCACGACTGCGTGATCAAAATATGAAGGTAATTTCAGATTAAGCCGACATATGCAGGGTTTACTGTGAATGCAGTCTCCGCTGATGGGGAACATTGCCTTTAAATGTAATCATGCTGTAACGCTGATCATCAGCTCCACGGATTGAATTCAGCGCTTAATCACACTAGCTGTGAAAAAATATTCCCAAGATATAATTGGTTGTGAGTGACAAGGGAAAGCACTTGTTTAAAGCGTCTTCCAAAGCTTCTTGTTTAAAGTGTTTTCCAAAGCTCAACGAAGAGGAGCTGTCTGAATGTCATTCAAAACACCAGTGGTGCCGAGAGAAGGGGTCAGATATTATGAAAGAGCGAGAGAGAGAGAGAGAGAAAGCCATGAATAGCTAAATAATATTTGAGGAAATAAGGAAAGAAAATCCTGTGTCTGCAATTGCTGCATGGTGATGGGTTTGCCTTGCTACCATGACTGTTTCAATTTTCTGTAATGGTGTCTGCTGTATGTACTGTAGCACCCGCATGGCAATGTGAAGGAGTGTTTCACAGTCACATCCAACCTGATGAGTAGCTTGAGATGGAGAGAAAGAGAGAAATGGATTTACAATCTCGATGAAACGCTTCACTGATGGACAGATTGCAACCATTAGGAAGTAATTTACAACCCAGAGAGGGAGAGAAAGGAAATCTTATGATTAGCGTTATGAATTATTTATACAAGGGTTTCAATTCTTCGGATAGAGGGAACTTATTCCTGCTGGAAAAAGGCTGCTGTCTCCCTTTGTATTTGATTGGACTAATGATTTAGGAGCTAGACCACACATATACACATATGCATACACACACACGCACACATACATACACTCACACATACATACACACACATACATACATACACACACATACATACATACATACACGCACACATACATACATACACACACATACACGCACATACATGCACACGCACACACATGCACACGCACGCACACATACACGCACATGCACACACACATACATGCACACGCGCACACGCACACGTACATACGCACACACACGCACACACATGCGCACACACACACACACACACATGCACACATACATACATACACACACACAGTCATCCGTACACCGAGGAGCAACAATCCCCAGCTGTGGTTTATTAAATTGATATTCATAGTCCACATAGTTCAAAAACATCTTGAAGATATGACAGTAATGATGGAGAAGAGCTTTTTCAAATTCAAAACAGTGTTTCCATTGCACATCGCAATTCTCAGAGCAGGACGATAGCTACTGAATTCAGCAAATCTCTTGGTCCTTCACTGTTAATGTTATACAACAGGAGCAACACAGAGCTACTAGAGGTCTTTCTACCTGGAGTCGCTAGGGGGCCAAGGCATCATGGGCAACAGACAGTTCCAGGGAGCCATGGCAACAGCAGACTCATATACTGAGTGCACAAAACATTAGGAACACCTTTCCATGACAGACTGACCAGATGAATCTAGGTGAAAGCTATGATCACTTATTGATGTCACTTATTAAATCCACTTAAATCTGTGTAGATAAAGGGGAGGAATGATTTTTCAGTGGTGTGAAGTACTTGAGTAGTACTTTCAAGTATTTTTACTTAAGTAGTTTTTTGGGGTATCTGTACTTTACTATTTATATTTTTGACTTCTTTTACTAAAGAAAATTATGTACTTTTTACTCCATACATTTTCCCTGACACCCAAAAGTACTTGTTACATTTTGAATGCTCAGAAGGACAGGAAAATGGTCCAATTCACACACTTATCAAGAGAACATCCCTGGTCATCCCTACTGCAGACTCACTAAACACATGCTTTGTTTGTAAATAATGTCTGAGTGTTGGAGCATGCCCCTAGCTATCTGTAAATTTAAAAAACAAGAAAATGATGCAGTCTGGACATTTGAAACTATTTATACTTTTACTTTTGATACTTAAGTATATTTAAAACCAAATACTTTTAGACTTTTACTCAAGTAGTATTTTACTGGGTGACTTTCACTTTTACTTGAGTCATTTTCTATTAAAGTATCTTTACCTTTACTCAAGTATAACATTTGGGTACTTTTTCCACCACTGGGATTTTTATGCATTGAGACATGGATTGTGTATGTGCCATTCAGAGGGTGAATGGGCAAGACAAGAGTTTTAAGTGCCTTTGAACGAGGTATGGTAGTACAGTAAGTACCAGGCGCATGGGTTTAAGTATGTCAAGAACTGCAACACTGCTGGATTTTTTACGCTCAACAGTTTCCCGTGTGTATCAAGAATGGTCCACCACCCAAAGGACATCCAGACAACTTGACACAATGGTGGGAAGCATTGGAGTCAACATGGGCCAGCATCCCTGTGGATGCTTTCGATACCTTGTAGAGTCAATGCCCCGACGAATTGAGGATGTTATGAGGGCAAAAAGGGTTGCAACTCAATATTAGGAAGATGTTCCAAATGTTTTGTACCCTCGGTGTAATAGCTGCTCTGCATCAGGCTGCGACGCCATGGAGAATAGAGAGATCAACACAGCCAGAGAGAGAGAATAGAGCGAGACAGATATGGAGGGAGACAAAGCAAGATAAAAGAGGGATGATGAGAGGAAGGCAGATATGTCATCTTTAGAAAAGTTGTCCTCATCTCACTGCACAGAAGAAAGCAGAGAACAACACCTCTGGCTGCTGGGAGTCTAAAAGGTGTTTTTCCTCCTCTACCCCCTCCATCAGTCCAACTCTACAAACCAGACGCCCCTCCTCAAACCCAACCCAATGCCTCTCCACCTCAACCCAGCGTCCTTAGCTTCAGCCTCACCCCCACCTCCAGGAGGATTATTCAGGCTTACACTGCCGTGCTGCGACCCAGCAGAGGGAAGGACGTGGGCAGGCCACAGCTCTGCTCTAGCCGCCTGAGCCCCTGGATACTTCTCAGCCCCAGCTCTGGCTGTGTGTGAGTCCGGCCCTCGCGGGGCATGGTAGTGGTGGCCTGGGCCTGCAGGGAGAGGGGCTCCATGGGGAGGGTGTTGTGGTTGAGGTCCATGGTAGACAGCAGGTGACCCAGGGAGTCCCAGCGTCGGGCAGTGGGCAGGCGGATCAGGGAGGAGTAGCCCCTCTCTGAGAACACTGTGACCGGAGGAGTCTTGGAGGTCTCAGTCTCCTGCTGCTCCAGCCTGGAGGCCCGGGAGGAGGGCTTGGTGTTGGTGCCCCCCCGGCTGTCAGCCAGCACCTCACAGTAGGGAGGAGGGGGGTCCTCCATCAGAACAGCCTCCTCATAGCAGGGGGGCTTTCCAAACACGTCCGTCTCTGGGGAGGAAACAGACAAACGTACAGTATGTTAGTTTCCCCTTAACAATGTAAAGTGCTGTAAGCATTGGAAAAGCTTAATATAAACCAAATCCATCAGTATTATCAAATTCTACTTTACCATGGACACAGTCATATTAGGCCATTGGATTGTCAGTGTTTAGGTCTAAAGGTAGGGATCCTGTGGAAAGGGTTGTGTGGGTGATTATTATTGCTAAGCTAACTCCTGCTGGCTATTACATAATGTTAATGGAGCTTCACTGACGCCTCAGTCATCTCAGATGGCTGACTATACATCTGAAGTAACTGATACCACTGCCAAGTCCAACTCCTACACTGACAGCTCTGCCTTTAAACTGTGAATCATGTGGAACACAGGTTGAGCGGTGAGAATTCCATTGATGAGTACAGTAGCCTACAATAAAGGCTTCTTTGACTCAATTCGGACATTTTGAAATACTGAATGGCTTCACACACGTGCACACATTCACACACACACACACACAGTGTAAAGAGAGCTTAGTGAGATATTTGTTCTGACAGAAACATTCAAGCCACAAGTCGGAGGCTAATTTACTGATGTTTTCAGCACAATCATCTGGATTCACTCCCTCCAAAGCTCACAAAGAGAAAACCCATAGGAACAGGACAGGTGTGACACAGAGAGAGGGACCTGTAAAAGATGGAATGAGAGTAGAGGCGAGCGGGTCGATAGACTTGTGTCTGATTCACACTGTAGGGCCGAACCGAGGCAAGCCTGTACTAGTGTTCAGTGTGAATTAGACAATTCATTCTGAAAGCACTGTGCATTTCTTTTCAGGTGAAACAAATCATTGAGAGCTTGGAACTATAAGGTTCTATCTGAATTTTTTTGTCCAAATGGAGTTATTGTTCTGTTCAATGTTCTCTACCCATATAGTTTTCTAAATACCCCCAATTCATGTTTTTAATTACGTTCAAAAGAATACAAGATAAAAATTGCTGAAACCATTCAAACGATAAGGGTTCAGAACTTTATTTTTATAGATAGAGCCTTGTGCTCGTCATGTTGATTGTAATGAAAGAATGTAGAACATTTATTTTAACTCTGCCTTTTCTGTCTTTGAAAACAGGTATAACTGCAATTGATACATAAAACATAGTAAGCATGCTTTGATGTGACAAACCGGTAGCACGAGGCAATAACATGAAGTCTGTAAAGTAATTAGTGGGCGGTAAAGTACATTCAGCTGTATGAAGTGTTCGCGCCCCCAGGGTTTACCATATCGGGACGACTTCCTTTCGAATGATGTCATGTGAGGTTAGTACAGTTGAGACGTCATAGGTCATTCACGCCTGGAAACTCTGATATACTTGTGGTTTGAACAACAAAATACAAGTCAGAGATAAGGATGTGGAGCAAACTGGTGAAGTAATATCTCCTTGGACTCTGACTACTCGGTGATGAATCCGGAGGGTTGTAAAATGTAGCTAGCTGGGCTAATAACAATGACACACCCTCTGACCACACCTCTGGAGTACTTTATTTGCAGTGCTTTGACAGTGCTACTTCCTCTAGTGTGGAAACCCAGGCTGAGAAAGGGAGAGGTATTACTAATCATAAACTCCCATTTTACAGCCCGCATCTCTTTCAAAGACTACCCACAGCCTTTCTATACTATATAATGGGAAAACCTCAATTGCCTACTCAACTCATCCTCTCTCCTCGCCGCCTCCTCAAAACTCATTGGAGGAAGCAATTCGCTACACCCGCAATAACATCTGCTAAAAATGTGTATGTGACAAATAAAATGTGATTTGATTTGAGAAGGTCAGAGAGGAGGGACCATTGACTCTCTCATCCAATGGGTATTAAGGAGGCAAGAAGAGAAGATGCAAGGAGAATGCAGTTGAGATTCTCCCTACATATTCCAGGAAGCCATACCACTTTGCACAGAATGTTTTCCAACGGAAGAAATGTTGCTGCTCTCTAAACACACGGCAACTGATTGATGTCAAGGATATGGAATGTGTGATATGGGAAATCCTCCACAGTATGTGGCATTGAGGAATACACCACCTCAGTCATCGGCTTCATCAATAAGTGCATCGATGACGTCGTCCCCACAGTGACTGTATGTACATATCCCAACTAGAAGCCATGGATTACAGGCAACATCCACATCGTGCTAAGGGCTAGAGCTGCCGCTTTCAAGGAGCGGGAGGCTAACCCAGACACTTAAAAGAAATCCCGCTATGCCTTCAGATGAACCATCAAACAAGCAAAGCGTCAATATAGGATTAAGATTGAATCCTACTACACCGGCTCTGACACTCGTCGGATGTGGCAGGGCTTGAAAACTATTACAGACTACAAAGGGAAACCCAGACGCGAGCTGCCCAGTGACGCAAGCCTACCAGACGAGATAAATGCTTTTTATGCCTGCTTCGAGGCAAGCAATGCTGAAGCATGCACGAGAGCACCAGCTGTTCTGGGTGACTGTGTGATAACTCTCTCGGTAGCCGATGTGAACAAAACCTTTTAAACCGGTCAACATTCACAAAGCCGCTGGCCCAGACAGGTTACCAGGACGTGTAATCAAAGCATGTGCGGACCAACTGTCAAGTGTCTTCACTGACATTTTCAACCTCTCCCTGACCGAGTCTGTAATACCTACATGTTTCAAGCAGACCACCATAGTCCCTGTGCCCAAGGAAGCGAAGATAACCTGCCTAAATGATTACCGCCCAGTGGCACTCAAGTCGGTAGCCATGAAGTGCTTTGAAAGGCTGGTTATGGCTCACATCTACAGCATCCTCCCGGACACCCTGGACCCAAACCAATTCGCATACCACCCAAACAGATCCACAGATGACGCAATCTCAATCGCACTCCACACTGCTCTTTCTCACCTGGACAAAAGGAACACCTATGTGAGAATGCTGTTCATTGACTACAGCTCAGCGTTCAACTCCATAGTGCCCACGAAGCTCATCACTAAACTAAACACCTCCCTCTGCAACTGGATCCTGGACTTCCTGATGGGCCGCCCCCAGGTGGTAAGAGTAGGCAACAGCACATCTGCCACACTGATCCTTAACACTGGGGACCCTCAGGGATGTGTACTTAGTCCCCTCCTGTATTCCCTGTTCACCCACGACTGGGTGGCCAAACACGACTCCAACACCATCATTAAGTTTGCAGATGACACAACAGTGCTAGGCCTGATCACTGACAACGATGAGACAGCCTATAGGGAGGAGGTCATAGAACTGGCAGTGTGGTGCCAGGACAACAACCTCACCCTCAATGTGAGCAAGACAAAGGAGTTGATCGTGGACTACAGGAAAAGGCCCATTAACATCAAACCTTTTCAAAACCTTCAAAACCTTTTCCCCCTCAGGAGACTGAAAATATTTGGCATGGGTCCTCAGATCCTCAAAAGGTTCTACAGCTGCAACCTTGAGAGCATCCTGACTGGTTGCATCACCGCCTGGTATGGCAACTGCTCAGCATCTGACCTTAAGGCGCTACAGATGGTAGTGCGTACGGCCCAGTACATCACTGGAGCCAAGCTTCCTCCCGTCCAGGACCTATATAATAGGCCGTGTCAGAGGAAAGCCCATACAATTGTCAGAGACTCCAGTCAGACTGTTTTCTCTAAGCCATAAGATTGCTGAACAATTCATAAAATCGCCAACAGACAATTTACATTGATTTCCACCCCCCTTGTACACTTCTGCTACTCGCTGTTTGTTTGTTACCTCTTGGTAGTCACTTCGCCCCCACCTACATGTACAGATTGCCTCAACTAGCCTGTACCCCCGCACACTGACTCGGTACTGGTGCCACCTGTATATAGCCTTATTATTGTTACGGATCCCTCTGGAACTTTCATTACACACACCTGTCCCCTATTCCCACTGATTAGTACGTATATAAGTGTGCCCTTTGGTTTCCATTGGGCAGTCCATTATTGTTACAATATCCGTTGGTGTGTGTGAGTACCGGTGCTGTGTGTTTTGGCTTTTATGTCATTGTGGATTTCGCAGATGATTATGGGTCCCGTGTGTTAATCATTGTGCGCGTGTGTTATTTATTTGGGTTTCAACCCTTTTGTATAGTGTTTGTTTGGTCTTTGTCCCCGTGCCTTGCCATAATTTGGGTACAATACAAAACCCTATTACGCATTCCTGCACCTGTCTCTCGAACCATTTATGCCGACGTGACAGTTGTTTTCTTATTGTGTTACTTTTTATTTGAGTCTACTTGGTAAATATTTTATTCTTCTTGACCTGCACTGTTGGTTAAGGGCTTGTAAGTAAGCATTTCAAGGTAAAGTCTAAACTTCTTGTATTTGGCGCATGTGACAAATAAAGTTTATTTGAAGTGTTCTTGTGGTGGCACTGATCTGCTTTGTACAGTTGCCTTAAAACAGCTTTGAAAGTTCCAGAAAATGTCATGGCTTTTAGATGCTTCTGATAGGGTAATTGACATCATTTGAGTCAATTGGAGGTGTAGCTGTGGAAGTAGAGAAGACAAGGTGAGTGCTACCATCAGTCCTGTGTCATGCCAACAGTAAAGCATCCTGAGACCATTCATGTGTGGGGTTGCTTCTCAGCCAAGGGTGTGGGCTCACTCACAATTTTGCTTAACAACACAGCCATGAATAAAGAATGGTACCAACACATCCTCCGAGAGCAACTTCTCCCAACCATCCAGAAACAGTTTGGTGACGAACAATGCCTTTTCCAGCATGATGGAACACATTGCCATAAGGCAAAAGTGATAACTAAGTGGCTCGAGGAACAAAACATCAACATTTTGTGTCCATGGCCAGGAAACTCCCCAGACCTTGAGCCCATTGAGAACTTGTGGTCAATCCTCAAGAGGCGGGTGGACAAACAAAAACCCACAAATTCTGACAAACTCCAAGCATTGATTATAAAAATTGGCTGCCATCAGTCCGGATGTGGCCAAAAGATAATTGACAGCATGCCAGGGCAGATTGCAGAGGTCTTGAAAAAGAAGGGTCAACACTGCAAATATTGACTCTTTGCACCAACTTCGTGTAATTGTCAATAAAAGCCCTTGACAGATATGAAATGCTTGTAATTAGACTTCACTATTCCATAGTAACATCTGACAAAAATATTATTTATTTTTTTATTTCACCTTTATTTAACCAGGTAGGCTAGTTGAGAACAAGTTCTCATTTGCAACTGAGGCAGCAAACTTTGTGGAAATTTATATTTGTGTCATTCTCAAAACTTTTGGCCACAACTGTACATGCCCTGTATGTGTCCACATATTCACAACGAATTACACTATAGTTTTTATGATCTCGTTTTCCACCTCACATTTATAATGCCCTGCTTTGGTCTCTAATATTAGCCCCAGCTGCTATATGTATGAATAAAAATTACTTCCATACAGTAACAATGGAGGCCCAGAACACTGGGAGATGAAAGGAGTGTTTCATGTGTTTCGCCAGGCGGGTGTTTGTTTCCAGTGTCAGCAATGCCTCCAAACCTAGAGAGGGCCACTGGTGCAGAGGGCTGGCAGGGCCGTGGAGGAGTATAGAGGATGGTGGAATGGCAGGCGGGGGGGACGAGGCTCAGGGACTATCCAGAGGGGAGCCACCTTCACCGGGGGCAGGATTGCTAATCTCAGCCTCTGTGATCCTGGGGCACCGGGGCCCACATCTGCCGCCAAGGACAGCACCTATGACGCAGGCACAACAGCAGCTACATGGAGGAAGGTATTATTGGAAAAAGTCCTCTCCAATGCTGGAGGTCTATGGATCTCAGCATGAGGAAACGGCAATAAAAAATTTACATTTTATGTCCTGGAGCTATAATGACATTTGGGGGAGGGTATCCCCATTTTTCTACCACTCTGAGGTGCACCCCTTAACCAGCCTGTCCTAGCCGCCTTGGTACTGAGTTCCTCTTTCTGGCTGTTGTGCTTGCTAGCCCTCTGTCTATTTCAATGGCTGCTGCTAGCCTACCTTTCACGCCACTGACTGACTGTCACGCCGTTAGTGCCTACTAAGTGTCGAGCTTCTTGCAGTCTCTGTCATTGCGCTGGCTGCTGTGCTGCCAACTCTGCCACTGCTCTGCCTACACACCGCCTACGCTACAGTGCTAACTGTCACCATGTCACCCATGAAGGAACACAGCTACAGATACAACAAGAGCCTACAGCAAACCTTCATAGTCACTGCTGTCATGCCTGTAGCATGTAATGTACAGAAAACTGCAGGTGTCTCCTGGGTTATGCTCTTTGTGTGTTTGTTTATATTGCTCTCATATTGAACTGGAAAAGGAGGTTGCATGGTAAACATCAGAGCTAAAACAAACTTGTTTTTGTTGTATTTGTCACATGTGCCAAATACAACAGGTGTAGTAGACCTTATAGTGAAATGCTTACTTACTTACTAACCAACAATGCAAGTTTTAAGAAAAATATGTGTGTGGTAAAACAAAAATAACAAATAGTTAGAGTTGCAGTTAAATAAGAGTAGCGAGGCTAAATACACTGGGTACCGGAACAGACTCGATGTGCGGGGGCACAGGTTAGTCGAAGTAATTGAGGTAATATGTACATGTAGGTAGAGTTAAAGTGACTATGCATAGATAATAACCAGAGAGTAGTAGCAGCAGCGTAAAAGAGGGCGTGGAGGGGGACAATGCAAATAGTCTGGGTAGCCATTTGATTAGCTGTTCAGGAGTCTTGGCTTGGGGGTAGAAGCTGTTAAGAAGCCTCTTGGACCTAGACTTGGCACTCTGGTGCCGCTTGCCGTGCGGTATTAGAGATATGTCTATGACTAGGATGGCTGGACCATTTTTAGGGCCTTCCTCTGACACTACCTAGTATAGAGGTCCTAGGTGGCAGGAAGCTTGGCCCCAGTGATGTACTGGGCCAGACTCTGTATATGCGTTGCGGTCGGAGGCCGAGCAGTTGCCATACCAGGCAGTGATACAACCAGTCAGGATGCCCTCGATGGTGCAGCTGTAGAACTTTGAGGATATGAGGACCCATGCCAAATCTTTTCAGTCTCCTGAGGGGAATAGGCTTTGTTGTGCCCTCTTCACCACTGTCCTGGTGTGTTTGGACCATGATAGTTTGTTGGTCATGTGGACACCAAGGAACTTAAAGCTCTCAACCTGCTCCGTTACAGCCCTGTTGATGAGAATGGGCGTGTGCTTTTCCTGTAGTCCACAATCATCTCCTTTGTCCTTTTCCTATAGTCCACAATCATCTCCTTTGTCTTGATCACGTTGAGGCAGAGGTTGTTATCCTGGCACCACATGGCCAGGTCTCTGACCTCCTCCCTAGAGGCTGTCTTGTCGGTGATCAGGCCTTCCGTTGTTGTGTAGTCGGCAAACTAAATGATGGTGTTGGAGTCATGCCTGGCCATGCAGTCATGGGTGAACAGGGAGTACAGGAGGGGACTGAGCACGCACCCATGAGGGGACTCCATGTTGAGGATCAACGTGGCAGATGTGTTGTTGCCTACCCTTACCACCTGGGCGTGGCCCGTCAGGAAGTCCAGGATCCAGTTGCAGAGGGAAGTGTTTAGTCCCAGAGTCCTTAGCTTAGTGATGAGCTTTCAGTGCACTATGGTGTTGAACGCTGAGCTGTAGTCAATGAATAGCATTCTCACGGAGGTGTTCTTTTTGTCCAGGTGGGAAAGGGCTGTGTAGAGTGCAATAGAGTGTATCATTGGTGGATCTGTTGGGGTGGTATGCAAATTGGAGTGGGTCTAGGTTTCTGGGATAATGGTGTTGATGTGAGCTATGATCAGCCTTTCAGAGCACTTCATTGCTACAGATGTCAGTGCCACGGGTCAGTAGTCATTTAGGCAAGTTACCTTAGTGTTCTTGGGCACAGAGACTGTGGTGGTTTGCTTGAAACATGTTGGTATTACAGACTCAGTCTGGGACAGGTTGAAAATGTCAGTGAAGACACTTGCCAGTTGGTCAGCGCATGTTCGGAGTGCAAGTCCTGGCAATTCGTCTGACCCCGTGGCCTTGTGAATGCTGACCTGCTTAAAGGTCTTACTCACATCGGCTACGGAGAGTGTGATCAAACAGTCGCCTGGAACAGCTGATGCTCTCATGCATGTTTCAGTGTTGCTTGCCTCAAAGCGAGCATAGAAGTAATTTAGCTTGGTTGAAGTGTGTATGATTCAAAGTACTGCAGTCTAATCTTAATTAGTCGTAGTGTGTGTGTGTGCGTGCATCTCTGTGGTGGAATATTCAAAGCCGTAAAGAAAAGTACTGTATCAGTACATTACCTTGAGGGGAGGCCCAGCTGCCCTGTGGGAGGGAGTGAAGAATGTGCAGCGGAGGGGAGAGGGTCAGTGGGGGGCAGAAATGGAGGGGTTCTCTGGTGGGGGGTTCCCTTCCTAACCCATCTGGGCCCAGGCACTCCAATGGCTCCATCTCCAAGGCCCTCAGACACTGCTCCCTCAGCCTCTCCTCCCTCCTCTTCTTCAGACGGCGCTGGATGAAGCTGCAGAAGCAGCACAGCATGACGATGAGAGCCCACACCAGCCAGAACCCAGCAAAGCAGGCCAGGAAGGTGTATGTGCCCTGGGACATCACCATGGTGATGAGAAACTAGTTGACTTGGCACTACCGAGGTGCGTTAAATGAGGAGCCAACTGGACTGGAGATACGTTAAATCAAATAGCACTGACTGTCACTGAGGAGACAGGAAAACAGGGCTCCAGTCTCCAGAGGAGTTTGGTTGAATGTGTAGTCTTCTGTTGATTTTTAGTCATCTTATATCAGTGTGACAGCTGATGTCTCAGATCAGCCCTGATGACAGTGTACATGATCCCTGTTAAAATGACCGGCTGTCCAGTGTCTTCATACCCACACAACAACACCCACACCAACAGTATTGTCTCAAAGGCGCTTCTGTAGTCCAAAGGCCAGGTGTGATCAGTTGTTTACCAGCCTGCTGGTCACTGCAGACCAGATGTCCTATGGTTCTTTACAGGTAAAACAAGGTCATCTACATTCTCCCTGCAGTCTCACTGCAAAACTCCTTGTCTAAATCACATCCACTGTCCAGGTATCCTGAAAAAGCACAGCTTAATGAAAACACAAATAAACACAGAGCACTGCTCCTCCTTCCCACTGAGATTGAAGGCCTGCTCTTCTTCCCAGCAGGCAGGCTGAGAGGGCCCTCTGAGGGGTGAGGTCTGGGTGGGAGTCAGGCAGAGCAGTGCCACGTGACGCCCCCGGTCCGTCCCTCAGCTGCCTCCTCCAGGACACAGGGCCAGGCCCAGGGGTTCCGTACACTCCTGCGGAGTTCTGAGCGGTTCCACTTGGTTCCGCGTCCCCCCTCTGGCACCCTGATCCCCAGACTATGGGTTCTGATGGGTTCTGGCACCTCAGAACTCCAGAGGACTCTCAACGTCACGCTGCTCAACAAAGGGAGAGAGGGAGGAGAGAGGGCAGAGGGGACAGTCATTATCAATTATGAAATACACCCAAAAAATGGGCCTGTCTGGTAAGTGATCTCAAATGTTCAAGCATCATAATGATGGTGACCTCAGGGGGTGAGTATCAGTTTCACACATCAGAGAGGAAGGAGCAGAACCCTACATGGATCTCATGGGGAAAACAGGGCCCTTTGTGTGGGCCCCAATAATGCTGACCTCAACATAGCAGGTCATTCTCTGTCCCCACATGCCACACCCACACTCAGGGTGCACTAGCTGGGACAGTACTCAATGGAATCACTGGACCTGACTAGAAATCATAGTTATAACTAGGCCATGACGTTTTTTCCCAACCAGGAAAAATATGGAATACTCTGGATCTTAGTAGCTCCTAACTAGGGCCCAGAGTTCTAACTGGTCAGGTTACATGGTCAGGAAAAACTCCAGGCCACATATACTGAATCTTATAGACCGAGTTGTTGATGCCTCTAGTAAATGTTCTAGTCGTGCCACTCTCCTCACTATCACATCACATTAGAGCATTTGTAATCTGGCCTTGGCCTCCATACACCCACAAAATAATAACGCTAGACTCTTATTGTCGTGACTTTCTTAGAGGTGGATAAATTCCTTCCTTTACAGGTCATTGGCCTTGCTCTTTTATCTTGTATATCTCTGATGATTATCATACTTTAACACCCAGAGGTGGCATAATGGATGACTTATAGAATGGTGGTTAGGAAGGAGGAAGGAAAGACTGATTCCCTCATAACATTTCCAAACCTATGGAACCAATGGAAGTGTCTTGTTGTCCCTTCCTCTGATGTTACTGCCTGGCACACCTCCTGACTGTGACTCATCATGATCATGGATAGGGCTGGAGTAAGAAGCTGTGGTTTGGTAAGGTTACACCACTCTACCCCAAGCTTCCTAGATTCCTCTCCTTAATCTCTCCTCCTCTCTTACCTCCTTCTCCTCAGGTAGTTTATTGGAGGGTGACTGTGACACAAGCTGTCATCACATTTCACTTAATATACAGCATGACTAGTCCAATCTCAGTGTGTGTGCCCTGCCCCGGTGCAATCTACACAAGCGTTAATGGCTGATAGACTCCTATATTACCCATTTGAGTCATGCACTGTGAAGCATCGACACCTACTCTCATGTAATAACCCAACACAGCTGTTCACTGAAACCCCTATTACGATTCTGCCATTTGTTGGTTAGACTATTCTGATTATTACACTGTAGTAGCCTAATACTGTTATATCTTGATACCTATTACATCTTGATATACAGTACACAAGATAGTTCATGCAAAAGCATTATATTCAATATCAAACATCCCACAAAAAAAGGTAAATATTTAGAGGTTAATTAATTTGGAGAGGTAATAATATGCAGATGTCCATGCTTGGAGAAACCACCCTGCATGCACCTGATGCCAACATAAACAGCTTTCCTATTGACTGATACTCACCTTGCTCTCCTCTGTACACTGTAAAAAAATATATTTTGAAATTCAGTCAAAATGACTTGTTTAATTAGCCAAGTCAACTAAAATTACGTCACACCCTGATCTGTTTCACCTGTCCTTGTGATTGTCTCCACCCCCTGCAGGTGTCGCTTATTTTCCCTGGTGTATTTATCCCTGTGTTTCCTGTTTCTCTGTGCCAGTTCATCTTGTATGTTCAAGTCAAACAGTGTGTTTTTGTTCCCGTGCTCCTGCTTTTCTATTCTTTTCTACTAGTCCTCCTGGTTTTGACCTTTGCCTGTTTTCTGGACTCCATTCCCGCCTGCCTGACCATTCTGCCTGCCCTGACCTCGAGCCTGCCTGCCATTCTGTACCTCTGAACTGGTTTTGACCTTTTGCCTGTCCACGACTATTCTCTTGCCTACCCCTTTTGGATTGTTAATAAACATCTTTGACTCTAACCATCTGCATCTGGGTCTCGCCAGGTGCACCCATAATTTGTTGAGTTGACAAAAAAATGTCACGTTGATTTGCTTTCAACCAGTGGTAGAAAAAGTACCCAACTGTCATACTTGAGTAAAAGTATAGATACCTTAATGGAAAGTTACACAACGCCTAACGCTCTTAATCCCTACGCTACCTGCAGTTGTGTTGACTAAAAATGTCAAGTTAAGATAACTACAACGTAGGGCCTCCCGAGTGGCGGAGCGATCTAAGGCACTGCATCACAGTGCTATCTGTGTCACTACAGATCCTGGTTCGATTCCAGGCTGTGTCACAGTTGGCCCTTGACCGGGAGACCCATGAGGCGGCGCACAATTAGCCCAGCGTCGTCCGGGTTAGGGGAGGGTTTGACACGGTAGCCAGGTGTATAGTGTTTCCTCCGACACATTGGTGCGACTGGCTTCCGGGTTAAGCGAGCATTGTGTCAAGACACAGTGCGCCTTGGTGGGGTCGTGTTTCGGAGGACGCACGCTCGGAGGACGCACGCCCGGAGGACGCATGCCTCTCAACCTTTACCTCTCCCGAGTCCGTACGGGAGTTGCAGCGATGGGGGAAAAAAAATATACAAAAAAATCCATTTGAACCAGCTAACTATGTGCTTACTTAAAAATTCAACCAAGAAGTCAAATCAACTGAAGCTACATAACAGTAGTGTTGACTGAAAATTTGTATTTTTTTGTTTAAACAGACAGTTCGGTGCATTCAACATGTAAATACTTCTTACAAATACAATTAGTGATGAAATCAATCTCTCCTCCACTTTGCCAGGATAGATTGACATGCACATTATTCATGTTAGCTCTCCGTGAACATTTGTTGGCCAGCCATGCTGCCCTGTTCTGGGGCAATTGTAATTGAAAACATTTGGCATGCGTCCTCAGATCCTCAAAAGGGTTCTACAGCTGCACCATCGAGAGCAGATCTGAGGACTCATGCCAAATGTTTTCAGTCTCCTGAGGGGGAATAGGTTTTGAATAGGTTTTCAGTCTTCACGACTGTCTCGGTGTGCTTGGAACATGTTAGTTTGTTGGTGATGTGGACACCAAGGAACTTGAAGCTTTCAACCTGCTCCACTGCAGCCCCAACGATGAGAATGGAGGCGTGCTCAGTCCCCTTTTCCTGTAGTCCACAATCGTCTCCTTTTGTCTTGATAACGTTGAGGGAGTGGTTGTTGTCGTGGCACCGCACGGTCAGGTCTCTGACCTCCTCCCTATAGGCTGTCTCGTCGTTGTCGGTGATCAGACCTACCACTGTTGTGTCATTGGCAAATGTAATGATGGTGTTGGAGTCGTGCCTGGCCGTGCAGTCATGAGTGAACAGGGAGTACAGGAGAGGACTGAGCACGCACCCCTGAGGGGCCCTTGTGTTGAGGATCAGCGTTGTTACCTACCCTTACCACCTGGGGGCGGCCCATCAGGAAGTCCAGGATCCAGTTGCAGAGGGAGGTGTTTAGTCCCAGGGTCCTTAGCTTAGTGATGAGATTTGAGGGCACTATGGTGTTGAACGCTGAGCTGTAGTCAATGAATAGCATTCTCACGTAGGTGTTATTTTTGTCCAGGTGGGAAAGGGCAGTGTGGAGTGCAAAATAGAAAGCATCATCTGTGGATCTGTTGGGGCGGTATGCAAATTGGAGTGGATCTAGGGTTTCTGGGATAATGGTGTTGATGTGCGCTATGACCAGCCTTTCAAAGCACTTCATTGCTACAGATGTGAGTGCTACAGGTCAGTAGACATTTAGGCAAGTTACCTTATTGTTCTTGGGCACAGGGACTATGGTTGTCTGCTTGAAACATGTTGGTATTACAGACTCTGACAGGGAGAGGTTGAAAATGTCAGTGAAGACACTTGCCTGTTGGTCAGCGCATGCTTGGAATACACGTCCTGGTAATCTGTCTGGCCCTGCTGGCTTGTTAATGTTGACCTGTTTAAAGGTCTTACTCACATTGGCAGCGGAAAGGGTGATCACACAGTCTTCCGGAACAGCTGATGCGCTCATGCACGTTTCAGTGTTACTTGCCTCAAAACGAGCATAGAAGTAATTTAGCTCATCTGGTAGGCTTGTGTCACTGGGCAGCTCTCGGCTGTGCTTCCCTTTGTAGTCTGTAGTAGTTTGCAAGCCCTGCTACATCCGATGAGCATCGGAGCATGATTCGGTCTTAGTCCTGTATTGATGCTTTGCATCTAATCAAACATCTAATCAAATCCCCCCCCTCCACCTCTTACACTGCTGCTACTCTCTGTTATTATCTATGGATAGTCACTTTAATAACTCTACCTACATGTACATATTACCTCGACTAACCGGTGCCCCTGCACATTAACTCTGTAACGGTACCCACTGTATATAGCCTCACTTTTGTTATTTTACTGCTGCTCTTTGTTTATTTGTTACTTTTATTTCTTATTCATATATTTTTTTCTTAAACTACATTGTTGGTTAGGGCTTGTAAGTATTTCACTGTAAGGTTGAATTTGGCGCATGTGAGACATATATGATTTGATTTGAGTCATCTGTATACATAGACACACTGACTTTACTCAAGGCCAGTGGCATGTTATTGGTAAACATTTTAAAAAGTAAGGGGCCTAGACAGCTACCCTTGGGAATTCCTGATTCTACCGGGATTATGCTGGAGAGGCTCCCATTAAAAAACACCTCTGTGTTGTGTTAGACAGGTAACTCTTTATCCACAATATAGCAGGGTGTGTAAAGCCATAACACACATATGTTTTTCCATCAGCAGACTATGAATGACAATGTCAAAAGCCGTGCTGAAGTCTAACAAAACATCTCCCACAATCTTTTTATAATCAATTTCTCTCAGCCAATCATCAGTTATTTGTGTGTCATGCTTGTTGAATGTCCTTCCCTATAAGCGTTAGCGTATAGCATTGTATCTGGGGAAACACCGAACTGAACATTACTGAGTGCACTGCCAGCTTTGAAACTGTCAAAAAAAGCTCACACGTGTAAGAGACAGATTGAAGCATAATGTTCCCTACTGAAATATATATTATATAATTTCAAAGATTTAGTTATTTCTGAAATGTATCATTTTCAAATCAGTTGTTTCTACTGTATACAATTTTAAGGCAGCCTGGTAACAAACTTGTCAAAACCACGTATGTAGCTTTATTAGCACAACTAATAAAAATATCAGTTGAAGCACATTGTTATTCACTCAACAAGTTTTCATTCCAAATGTGTCTAATTAGATTAAATAACTCCACAGGTAATCTGGATTGGATTTGACATTAAATGTTAGAGCAGCCTGATAACAAACTTTGGTAAACTGAATCAACAAATAAAATGTACACTCACACTTGAAATGTTTTGTATAATCTATTTTGGAATGATAATGCCAGTGCCAAGCTTCACCAAAACGCATACGAGATGGACAATTAATGATGCAACAGATATGCAACACTTGTGATATAAAAACCTAATTGTCTTCTTTCGCATGCGCACCTGATGAATGTCAGGTAGGGAGACAGCGTGCCATTTCCATAAAATCTGACCATAAAAAATGCAAATACAATTCGTTGTTTACCTTTGTTGCCAGGACGTCTTCCTGATGGATCAGAAACACGACTCGCTCCGTTCCATTGAAATGTCATCTGAGCGCACAGTTTATGACAGCAAGGAAATAGGTAAACCAAGGTGTTTCGGGTTTATTTAACAATAAAGTAAATACAGATTTCATAAAGTATTTTATGTTGCCTTGACCGCAAATTAAGTGAGTGATGCTACTCGTCCGTTTCACGCTAATTTCCTCTGGTTTCTTGGTATCGCCTTTAATGAACGATGTGCGGCAATCATGAGCGCGGTGTCGTGTTTAGTAATGAGGTCTGGATTATACCGTAGAGTAGACAGTAGTCTACATTCACCTTGGCAACCTGGCTCCTCCCTTCCTATCTATTTGTCGTATAGTCAGTCAATCTCTTCTCATTTCCCTCCACCGTAATCGTCGTGACCCACACAATCAATGCGGATAGGGGTTTTCCAAGGACGCAGGACACAAGTGCGTAATTGTTGTTGCATTGTGGCTGAGGCTAAAGCGCACAAGTAGGCTACATTGAAAAGGTTTCATCTTTTGATATAGCAGGGTATGATTATCTAACTTTTTTTGCTTTCTCACATTTTCTTGAATAATATTTGGAGTGTTATTGTATAAATATGCTACCCCATTATCCAGACCTGCAAATGGCACATTTTGTATCCATATTTCACATAACATGAGTCATCCCACTGGCCAAAAACTGGTTGAATAACCATTGTGTGCGTTTGACCATGTGTTTTGTCCGTGGCTTTGTTTTAGGATTGCATACTTTAGGGAGTTTAAAGACAAAGTTGTGAGCCCAATTATAAAACTTGATTCTGCTCATCTGCAATACATTGCATTGTAACACGCCATTGGAGAATCCCACTATTCTTCAATGACTGAGAGAGCCAGCTCATTACATTACTCACCATTTCCACTCTAACAGTACAGCCATTGTGTGTTCATTGATCATTGCTTAACACTTGGTGTCTTTTGGGACACGTGCCGATTTAAATTGAGAGGTACGCCACACAATACAGCCTCAACACCCCCAGAACAATGCAATGAATTATCATTCAATTATAATTCTTTGTCAATACTGGTTTGATGTTTTTCTGTAGATGGCTCTCTCTCAGAGAGCAGTCTTTTTCTGTGGTCCTGTCAGAAACCAACCTCTGTGGCCTCCTTTCTTTAGCCGACTCCACTCTTGGCACTGCAACATTTGATCTCCTAATAGTCTCCAGCCATTCTACAGTTCATAACAATACTATACACTAGAACTCTTGTCTTCATCCAGCTTCTCTATCATAAAAGATGCATTTGTAATGCAAATAATGCAAATTACCTTTTAAATGGCACATTGTCAACAAAACACGATCAGATTGAATCCCAGCCTAAATCATTCTGGTAATAAAGAGAAGTGTGTTGTTGTTTGAAATATACCTAGACCACTAGATTCCATTCCAGACCATTTTATTCCAAAGTAGGGGAATCTGGCTACTATTGAAGTTCCAAACATGGTCAAACAGTTTTCTAGCTCTAAACTAACAATCTGTGGTTGGGTGACCTATCATTCAATCTGGAATCTGTACAACATCACCATGAAACAATACAGACCTGAGTATCACATTGCTATGACAACACTCACAGCTGAGGGATATTCCAGTACTAAAGGCTGTGAATGATCTCTCTCACTTCACCTTTTTTTTGTGCGATAACAAACATACCAGAGAACATGCAGAGCCAAGAGGAAAGGGCACCGGAGCATTGGCATCATAAAGATGCTGTATGTTGCCTCATGGTGATTTAGCGACATAATAGCAACAGTATGCAGCAGTAATGAAGTTCTCTGTCTACGTTTTGTCCTGCATTCGGATTGATTCATCTCATCACTACAGGGGTAGCAAAATAAAAACCCTGGCACACTGCGTTACAGAGTATAAAAGCATTCGAAACATCTCGTTTCTAGCAGTTTCTTCTGACAATTTGTTCCATATGCCTGAGAGCTAACTTAGCTTCCATCGGCCTCGTGCGTCGTTTGAACACACACACATGCATAGTGCACACACGCACACACAGGGGTGTACGCACACACACGCACACCAGCTCTTACTTAGTTCCTCTGTAGTTCACTTGTGAGGCACACTGTGCTTGGCGTACATCAGTGCCCTCTTGGTTTTTAGGACCCTGGGCGAAAAGCTCCTTGAAATAGTGTCTTTGTTCTGAGCTGAAAATATGCATTCTTCTTGTCGGCTTTGACCTTCGCTTTGCTGAGGGAAACCAGAGTTCAGAGGAGGGACTTGACACTTTTTCTAATAGAGGCCCATTATAAGAGAATACTAACACATTATAAGCAGTTCATAGATACTTTTGACAAGGCATATAGGGGCAGATTCCGACTTAGGTCATTTACGCTTTTCCTAACCACGCCTTTCCTACGCACTTCTCAGTAGTTGGCATTCAGACACCTTATGCAGGTGCGTAATGGGCTTTGCAGGTGTGGTTCCATTGAGCGAGCTGAAAACATTTAATTCAACCGCTGAAAACCCTCCCACTTGCTGGCAACAGATTTTCTCCTGGAGTTTTCAGTACATTTTTCTTAAGCCATCCCTTTAAATATGGTGTACCTTTTTTAATTATAATTTTGGCAACAGGCTCACTAGAATACATCGAGAGAACAAGTTCAGAATATAGGAATCAATTAAAGAAAGCCATAAAAATACATGCATATTGGTCCCCTTTTCAGCACCAACTGGTAGATTTAAAAACACTCAGTCCAGTCATGGTGTACTGTGCGCCAGGCTCCAGGTTTAACCTGCTACGTATGGTCAGTTCCATAATGATTCAAATGGCTACATGCCCCAAATTATTCCACAACGTTAGCCTAATATGACCCACTAATGCTAGCGACCCTCAGGAAACACACAGACGTGACAGAGTAAAGAAAGGTAAACAGAATGAAATGGACTGATGCAAAATGTAAGCTACAAATTGACCGAATGTATGTAGGTATTACTGACGGTGGCTCATGATAGTGGCTAATATATAACATGGTACAAATTGTAAAATAAAATGGAGAAAAGTCTGGGCATATAATTAAAACATTCTAAAGCGCATTCATCAACTTGGCAGGTTCAGCCCTACAGAAGCTGATAGCTTGGGTCTCCAAATTTCATCCACGCAAATTAAGAAGGAACACAATACGAATGTTGAATAACGGCACATCTATTTATAGCCTACTTCACTGTGGAAAAGGGGCCGCAATAGGTCTTGTTGATTTTTTGTTTGCCTCCATATGACAGGTTTCACATTCGTCTCCAGGGATCCTCATGAAAAATGAAAAAAAATGTGTATTTACAATCTCCTTCTCCAAAAGGATTACTCATTTACCTAGCTTTTATCAATATATACACTGCTCAAAAAAATAAAGGGAACACATAAACAACACAATGTAACTCCAAATCAATCACACTTCTGTGAAATCAAACTGTACACTTAGGAAGCAACACTGATTGACAATAAATGTCACATGTTGTTGTGCAAATGGAATAGACAACAGGTGGAAATTATAGGCAATTAGCAAGACACCCCCAATAAAGGAGTGGTTCTGCAGGTGGTGACCACAGACCACTTCTCAGTTCCTATGCTTCCTGGTTGATGTTTTGGTCACTTTTGAATGCTGGCGGTGCTTTCACTCTAGTGGTAGCATGAGACGGAGTCTACAACCCACACAAGTGACTCGGGTAGTGCAGCTCATCCAGGATGGCACATCAATGCGAGCCGTGGCAAGAAGGTTTGCTGTGTCTGTCAGCGTAGTGTCCAGAGCATGGAGGCGCTACCAGGAGACAGGCCAGTACATCAAGAGACGTGGAGGAGGCCGTAGGAGGGCAACAACCCAGCAGCAGGACCGCTACCTCCACCTTTGTGCAAGGAGGTGCAGGAGGAGCACTGCCAGAGCCCTGCAAAATGACCTCCAGCAGGCCACAAATGTGCATGTGTCTGCTCAAACGGTCAGAAACAGACTCCATGAGGGCCCGACGTCCACAGGTGGGGGTTGTGCTTACAGCCAACACCGTGCAGGACGTTTGGCATTTGCCAGAGAACACCAAGATTGACAAATTCGCCACTGGCACCCTGTGCTCTTCACAGATGAAAGCAGGTTCACACTGAGCACATGTGACAGACGTGATAGTCTGGAGACGCCATGGAGAACGTTCTGCTGCCTGCAACATCCTCCAGCATGACCGGTTTGGCGGTGGGTCAGTCATGGTGTGGGGTGGCATTTCTTTGGGGGGCCACACAGCCCTCCATGTGCCCGCCAGAGGTAGCCTGACTGCCATTAGGTACCGAGATGAGATCCTCAGACCCCTTGTGAGACCATATGCTGGTGCGGTTGGCCCTGGGTTCCTCCTAATGCAAGACAATGCTAGACCTCATGTGGCTGGAGTGTGTCAGCAGTTCCTAGAAGAGGAAGGCATTGATGCTATGGACTGGCCCGCCCGTTCCCCAGACCTGAATCCAATTGAGCACATCTGAGACATCATGTCTCGCTCCATCCACCAACGCCACGTTGCACCAGACTGTCCAAGAGTTGGCGGATGCTTTAGTCCAGGTCTGGGAGGAGATCCCTCAGGAGACCATCCGCCACCTCATCAGGAGCATGCCCAGGTGTTGCAGGGAGGCCACACACACTACTGAGCCTCATTGTTGACTTGTTTTAAGGACATTACATCAAAGTTGGATCAGCCTGTAGTGTGGTTTTCCACTTTAATTTGAGTGTGACTCCAAATCCAGACCTCCATGGGTTGATACATTTGATTTCCATTGATAATTTTTGTGTGTCATTTTGTTGTCAGCACATTCAACTATGTAAAGAAAAAAGTATTTAATAAGAATATTTCATTCATTCAGATCTAGGATGTGTTATTTTAGTGTTCCCTTTATTTTTGTTGAGCAGTGTAAATTACAATGCATGGAGAATGCTGTTGTTTCTGTCGGAAAAAAAGAAAGTAGATCCTTTTTCCACTTGGAAACGGTAGGTTCGGCTCAACCATATTAATGGTTTCCTTGTGTGGAATTATGAGGGAATTAAGTCAAGATCAGAATATGGCACATATGTAGACACGCTTCCACCACATCTTCATTTCTTAGATCCCCACCCGAAATAATAGCGGGTGAATAGCATGCTATTCTCATGCTTAAGTTCAAGGTCAGAATACGCATTTAGAGAAAAGTGTATAAAAAGGGAATTAAGTTTCATTTACACACACTTAACTAGGGTCTGAATCGGCCCCTTAATGCTTCATCATGCATTATACTGTACCTGTACGCCTTAAGTCAAGTGTTTTCCAGTATTTTGAAAACACAAACATCTAAATCATGACATATTGAGTACAGCACGTTCACGAGGAATCAAGGCAATCAGCCATTGAGAGCTATAATTTGTATCTTTATTCCCATGAGTACACTACAACCAAGGAAATAAACAAATCCAAAATAATAACGCAATTGAAGGGGCTTTATTGTCATGGGAAACATATGTTTACATTGCCAAAGCAAGTGAAATAGATTTAAAAAAAAATGTAAGTTAACTTTAAATAATAAAAAAGTTTATAGTTAACTTTATACTCCCGAACTTCCAAAAGAATGAAGACATTTGAAATGTCATATGTCTATATATAGTGTTGTAATGATGTGCAAATAGTTAAGTACAAAAGGGGAAATAAATATGGGTTGTATTTACATCTTGCTCGTGTGATTGCACACTGGTATTTCACCCAATAGATATGGGAGTTTTATCAAAATGGGATTAGTTTTCAAATTCTTTGTGGGTCTCTCTCTCCTCCCTATGGATAGTGTTTTGACAGATTGACTTACACTGTGGGCACAGTGGTCAGATGCAGTGAAGGAAACCCATTTCCTAAATATTGAAGAGTGATATTTTTATTTCACAGCAAGGGTTAACTGTTCTGGGTGTGAGATGTGACCTAATCCTGACTGGTTATGTCCAGTGTTGTTCTATAGGGAACAGGAGAATGGGGGTTGGTCATAATTATGTGTGTGACTCAGGAAAATGTGACCTTGTGAGTGAGAGCATTGAAAACACCTAAACAGTAACTTTTTCCTAGTCAGAGACGTGAGCATATCATGTGCTCACTGGAGTGACATTCAATTCACTCTGTCCATTGTGATTGGTTGTTGTGACTCAGTGTGACTGTGACACGTGGCACACGGAGGTGTAATTCAGATTGATAGCATCAGTGACACAGCAGCATCACGGAGGCCAAGCCGGGGCACAATGAAAAGCATTGTGTCGTTACGTCGGGTCCCGCTCACTCTCTCTCCTCGAGGCATTCTTAGGTATTCTCTGGAAGTGGACTCAAGTGAGGTCCTAATTTTCCAGTAATTAGAGAATACCTCAGGGACACAAGACATGCGGTGTGCGTGATGCCTGTAGCCAATGAGAGGAGATAAAGCTATAATTCCTCCATGGCCCTTGCTGATGAACCAGCTGAGTGTTGGCAGCATAGCATCATCTCTGGCTAATACAAATAGACAGAGAGGAGGGAAACAGCTGTCTTTCTCACCTTGTGAACTTCCTAGTATCAAATCACATTTTATTTGTCACATGCACCAAATACAACAGGTGTAGACCTTACTGTGAAATGCTTACTTACAAACCCTAAACAAACAATGAAGTTCAGGAAGTAGAGTTAAGAAAATATTGACTAAATAAACTAAAGTAACACAATAAAATTACTTAACAATAACGAGGCTATATACAGGGTGTACCGGTACCGAGTCAATGTGCGGGAGTACAGGTTAGTTGAGGTTCATTTGTAAAGTGACTATGCATAGATAATAAACAGCGAGTAGCAGAAGTGTAAAAACAAAGGGGGGTCAATGTAAAAAGTCTGGGTGGCCATTTAGTTAATTGTCCAGCAGTCTTATGGCTTGGGTGTAGAAGCTGTTAAGGAGCCTTTTGGTCTTTGACTTGGCGCGCCGGTACAGCTTGAGGTACAGTAGCAGAGAGGACAGTCTATGACTTTGGTGACTGGAGTCTTTGACAATTTTTTGGGCCTTCCTCTGACATCGCCTAGTAGATACAGTGGGGCAAAAAGGTATTTAGTCAGCCACCAATTGTGCAAGTTCTCCCACTTGAAAAAGTGAGAGAGGCCTGTAATTTATCATAGGTACACTTAAACTATGACAGACAAAATGAGAAAAAAAATCCAGAAAATCACATTGTAGGATTTTTAATTAATTAATTTGCAAATTATGGTGGAAAATAAGTATTTAGTCAATAACAAAAGTTTCTCAATACTTTGTTATATACCCTTTGTTGGCAATGACAGAGGTCAAACGTTTTCTGTAAGTCTTTACAAGTCTTCACAAGGTTTTCACACACCATGCAGATCTCCTCTAGAGCAGTGATGTTTTGGGGCTGTTGCTGGGCAACACAGACTTTCAACTCCCTCCAAAGATGTTCTATGGGGTTGAGATCTGGAAACTGGCTAGGCCACTCCAGGACCTTGAAATGCTTCTTACGAAGCCACTCCTTCGTTGCCCGGGCGGTGTGTTTGGGATCATTGCCATGCTGAAAGACCCAGCCACGTTTCATCTTCAATGCCCTTGCTGATGGAAGGAGGTTTTCACTCAAAATCTCACGATACATGGCCCCATTCATTCTTTCCTTTACACGGATCAGTCGTCCTGGTCCCTTTGCAGAAAAACAGCCCCAAAGCATGATGTTTCCACCCCAATGCTTCACAGTAGGTATGGTGCTCTTTGGATGCAACTCAGCATTCTTTGTCCTCCAAACACGACGAGTTGAGTTTTTAACAAAAAGTTATATTTTGGTTTCATCTGACCATATGACATTCTCCCAATCTTCTTCTGGATCATCCAAATGCTCTCTAGCAAACTTCAGAAGGGCCTGGACATGTACTGGCTTAAGCAGGGGGACACGATTGGCACTGCAGGATTTGAGTCCCTGGCGGCGTAGTGTGTTACTGATGGTAGGCTTTGTTACTTTGGTCCCAGCTCCTTGCAGGTCATTCACTAGGTCCCCCCGTGTGGTTCTGGGATTTTTGCTCACCGTTCTTGTGATCATTTTGACCCCACGGGGTGAGATCTTGCGTGGAGCCCCAGATCGAGGGAGATTGTCAGTGGTCTTGTATGTCTTCCATTTCCTAATAATTGCTCCCACAGTTGATTTTTTCAAACCAAGCTGCTTACCTATTGCTGATTCAGTCTTCCCAGCCTGGTGCAGGTCTACAATTTTGTTTCTGGTGTCCTTTGACAGCTCTTTGGTCTTGGCCATAGTGGAGTTTGGAGTGTGACTGTTTGAGGTTGTGGACAGATGTCTTTTATACTGATAACAAGTTCAAACAGGTGCCATTAATACAGGTAATGAGTGGAGGACAGAGGAGCCTCTTAAAGGAGAAGTTACAGGTCTGTGAGAGCCAGAAATCTTGCTTGTTTGTAGGTGACCAAATACTTATTTTCCACCATAATTTGCAAATAAATTCATTCAAAATCCTACAATGTGATTTTCTGGATTTTTCCCCCTCATTTTGTCTGTCATAGTTGATGTATACCTATAATAAATTACAGGCCTCATCTTTTTAAGTGGGAGAACTTGCACAATTGGTGGCTGACTAAATACTTTTTTGCCCCACTGTAGGTCCTAGATGGCAGGAAGCTTGGTCACAGTAATGTACTGGGCCATACGCAATACCTTCTGTAGCGCCTTACAAGCCGTTGCCATGCCAGGCAGTGATGCAATCGGTCAGGATTCTCTCGATGGTGCAGCTGTAGAACTTTTTGAGGATCTGGGGACCCATGCCAAATCTTTTCAGTCTCCTGAGGAGGAAAAGCTGTTGTCGTGCCCTCTTCACAACTGTCTTGGTGTGTTAGGACGAAAGAGAGAGAGAAAATAAAATAGCAGTTGTTTAGGAACTCGTAAAACAGCAGCCATCCCCTCCGGCGCCATTATACTTGAAGAGACCGTTCTAAGATCCACATACTGCACTCTTCTATGATGACAAAAAGTACCTGAAAAATGTAATAAAAGGTGCTAAGCCAGACACAGGTGATCCAGATCTATGTGATTAAATAAATTATTTTTTGTAAAATTTGTGTTGTACCAGCATTGTTCAAATGCTGTAAAATTAAGGTAGCAACACTCTCTATACCTGAAGGGACAGTAGCTGAGCCTAAACATGTGTTTTCTGTGCTCTACATCATCGTAGTCACCTGTTCTAATCAGTAACTGACCGCCTTCAAACATAAGCCATCAGTGGTTGAGAGGGGGTTGGGAGAGGGGGTCCTGGTGTTATATGCTTCAGGAGACTTTTAGAGTGATGAAAAGAGTGAGAGAGGGAGGCTCTGAGAGAATGAATGAAAGAGGGGCGCCAAATAGCACACTCCCAATCAGCTAATGTCCACGTAAGAACAATACATCAACGTCCTTGGTGATCCACGACTGGGTGAGAAAAATAGAAAAACATTGTGTTGTCTAAGCACCCTCTATCTCTCTCCCTCCCTCCTGAAGCATGCAACACCCTGATGATACATTCATGCCATAAAGACAGTCTGCACTGGGCACCCTGTGCCTCCTTTCAATATAAAAAAACAAGTCTATTTGCAGCATTATTTATTTATTTAAAATTCCTCTTAAAGAGAGTTGCCAGGCAACAGAGGGGAGGCTAGTGAGGAGTGAGAGGAAAGAGAGATGTGAGGGAGGGAGAGGCATAGATTATGGTTTGGAGAGTAGGATAGACTGTATCAGCCCTGTATGGTGAAAATAAGTGCTGGAGACAGAGGCTCTCTGGTAGAACAGAGGACAGGGGATATGCAGTGCTGTGGGTGCTACACATCACGAGCCTACGGGGGGAAAGTTCAAATGGATGGTGGTTACCAACATGTGAGCAGTCAGACTGTTATAATGTCAGGTGATGCATCTGCTGCACCAAAAATGTGTCACATGCGCCGAATACAACAGTTGTAGACCTTACCGTGAAATGCTTACTTACCAACGACTTAACCGACAATGCAGTTAAGAAAATATTTACTAAATAAACTAAAGTAAAATAACAATAGTGAGGCTATATACAGGGGGTACAGGTTAGTCGAGGTAATTTGTACATGTAGGTAGGGGTAAAGTGACTATGCATAGATAATTAACGGTGAGTTGGAGCAGTGAAAAAACAAACGGGGCAGGGCATTTGATGAATTGTTCAGTCTTATGGCTTGGGGTTAAAAGCTGTTAAGGAGCCTTTTGGACTTAGACTTGGCACCACTTGCTGTGCGGTAGCAGAGAGAATGGTCTAGGACTTCGATGACTGGAGTCTGACAATTCTTTGGGCCTTCCTCTGACACCGCCTATTATATAGGTCCAGTGATATACTGGGCCGTACGCACTACCCTCTATAGCGCCTTACGGTTGGATGCTGAGCAGTTGCTGTACCAGGACGTGATGCAACTGGTCAGGATGCATTCGATGGTGCAGGTATAGAACATTTTGAGGATCTGTGGACCCATGCCAAATCTTTTCAGTCTCCTGAGGGGGAAAAGGTGTTGTCGTGCCCTCTTCATGACTTTCTTGGTGGGTTTGGACCATGATAGTTTGTTGGTGATGGAACTTGAAACTCTCGACCCTCTCCATTACAGCACCGTCAATGTGAATCAGGGCGTGTTCGGCCCTCCTTTTCCTGTAGTCCACGATCATCTCCTTTGTCTTGCTCATGTTGAGGGATGGTGTTGGAGTTGTGCTTAGCCACACAGGCGTGGGTGAACAGGGAATACAGGAAGGGACTAAGCACGCACCCTTGAGGATCAGCGTGGCAGATGTCTTATCTACCCTTACCACCTGGGGGAAGCCCATCAGGAAGTCCAGGATCCAGTTGCAGAGGGAGTTGTTTAGTCCCTGGGTCCTTAGCTTAGTGATGAGCTTTGTGGGCACTATGGTGTTGAACGCTGAGCTGTAGTCAATGAACAGCATTCTCACATAGGTGTTCCTTTTGTCATCTGTTGGGGTGGTATGCGAATTGGAGTGGGTCTAGTGTTTCGGGGATGATGGTTTTGATGTGAGCCACCCACTGAGTGGAAAATCAAATACCTAAAGGAATGCAGGTGTAGTGGAAATTATTTAAAATCACACTGTGATTGCTAGCTCTGCCTGAAACGCATAAGCCAAATAGTTCCCCCTTGGACCAGGGGATTTCTCTTTAGTCTACTGGTTGACTTAATTTTGGTTCTTGAGCTACCAGGTACGAATCCCACCTGTTAGTCTGTCATCTATATTCTCCTGGCTCCTCCTATCTTCATGACATTTCAAACTGTCATAAATCTCTGTTTGCAAGAATTACACAAGACAAGCCAAAGCTAAAGAAACAATGTTTTATTGAAGTAAAATACTTATGCAAAAAAATAATATTCCAACTCATATGTTACATGGAGGTCCAGTTTGACTGGCCATGACTAATGTAGTTTCACAGGCACCTATGGAGACGGGTCAGAGTCAGACAGTACGAGTTGATTTCAGAGGAGAGCGAGAGAACCAAAAGAGCTCAAACAAACACATCACAACAGAGTGATACATAGCATGCACATGGCACATTTACATATCCTCATGATCATCACCTCCAGGACATTTATGGCACTTGGTGTCAAAGGAAGGCCAAGAAGATCATTAGGGACCTCAGCCACACGAGCCACGGTCTGTTCACTCTGCTACCATCTAGCAGACAGAGAAGGTACAGGTGCATCAGAGCCAGGACCGAGACAATGAGAAACAGCTTCTATCACAAGGCCATCAGACTGTTGAACAGCCATTACTAGCCGTCTACGTGCCAGGTACTCTGCAGGGTGAGACTAATGCACCATGTACAAGAGAGACATTGAACACTGGTCAATTCATATACGGTTGTTTACTCACTATGTATATATGGTATTCTCGACATAGCTCATCCTAATATACCTAATAATTATAAACTGTCTATATTTATATTCTGGATTCTGACACTGCTCACTATCTACTTGGATTGTTAATTGGACTCGTTCTGACATTTATTTTTATACTTTTTTCATTATTTGTGTATTAGTATTGTATTTGCTAGACATTCTACTGCACTGTTGGAGCTAGTAACATCAGCATTTCACATCTCTGTACATGACCAATACGTTTTTATTTGATTATCATCATTATCGACTCCTTTCATCAATCATCATCTCTGTAGCTTCCATTTGGCATGTTAACACAGTAGGACAACAGATCTAATGGTCTCTAGAGACACACAGTATGACATGGGGGCTAGCAGTGGGAAGGCAATTGAGTAACAGAGGATGGTTACATGAATGAAGTCTCCAACCTTCCAGAGCTCAGAGACGCCAAAGCAGAGCTGCATTACAATGCAACGTTGAAACAAATGTGACATGGATTCAGCTACAATTAATCAGACAATGAAGACTAGTGCTTGGTTTAATATGGTATTTAAAAGGATATGGACATTGGACACTATAATTTCAGATACATTTTTTTCACCTCATACACTTGTCAATTCTCTCCCTGTAACAAAGCCTACCTCCTAATTGTGAGGGCTTAGTGCAGTCTGAACATAGTTGGCAAAATGTAAAGAGTATGGCAACATCAAAAAAATGACTGAATATTTGAACTGAAACCAACAGTGTAAGGTAAAACATTAAGCACATGGTCAAAAAATAAATACTGAAATAAAATGCGGATGTACAGGTAGATAATGTAAGGAAGCACCTTAATAAGGACATGGCAATTTTGAATGCCTAGCATTAGCATAGCCTAGCATTACAGTCTAGACTCACAGAAGGCTATAAAAACAAGAGTTAAGAGCGCAACATAAAATAACAAAAGCAACAGATAAATATTAAAAAGGGTAAGCAAACGTCCCTGAACCCTTAAAGTCAATGTACTGTAACGTGTGTGACGCATGAACCTGACTTCATTATCCAGCGCTAGCAGATGCTAACCGCCATTTCCGTTTCACAGATAGAGCCTTTTCACATAGGAAACAGCTCAGTCCATGACTCAATACAAGACAAGCACTTCATTAGTTTTGACCCATTATTGTGCGCATACATTACATGGCCAAGAATATGTGGACACCTGCTCGTCGAACATCTCATTCCAAAATCATGGGAATTAATATGGAGTTGGTCCCCCCTTTGCAGCTATAACAGCCTCCACTCTTCTGGGAAGTCTTTACACTAGATGATGGAACATTGCTGAGGAGACTTGCTTCCCTTCAGCCACAAGAGCATTATTGAGGTTGGATACAGATGTTGGATGATTTGGCCCGGCTCGCAGTCGGCGTTCCAATTCAGTCCAAAGGTGTTTGATGTCAGGGCTCTGTGCAGGCCAGTCAAGTTCTTCCACACCGATCTTGACAAAGCATTTCTTTATGGACCTCGCTTTGTGCACAGGGGCATTGTCATGCTGAAACAGGAAAGGGCCTTCCCCAAACCGTTACCACAAAGTTGGAAGCATAGAATCATGTAGAATATGCTGTAGCGTTGAGATTTCCCTTCACTGGAACTAGGGGGCCTAGCCCGAACCATGAAAAACAGCCTCAGACCATTATTCCTCCACCAAACTTTACAGCTGGCACTATGCATTCGGGCAGGTAGCGTTCTCCTGGCATCCGGCAAGCCCAGGTTCGTCCATCAGACTGCCAGATGGAAACCCATTTCATGAAGCTCCCGACAAACAGTTATTGTGCTGACGTTGCTTCCAGAGGCAGTTTGGAACTGAGTAGTGAGCGTTGCAACCGAGGACAGATGATTTTTACGCGCTGTGAGCTTCAGCACTTGGTGGTCCCATTCTGTGAGCTTGTGTGGCCTACCACTTTGCGGCTTTCCACAATAACAGCATTTACAGTTGACCGGGGCAGCTCTAGCAGGGCAGAAAAATGTCCTCACTGACTTGTTGGAAAGGTAACATCCTATGACGGTGCCCAGGGATTTCACTGAGCTCTCAGTAGTATGGGCCATTCTAACGCCAATGTTTATCTATGGAGATTGCATGGCTGTGTGCTCAATTTTATACACTTGTCAGCAATGGGTGTTGTTGAAATAGCCGAATCAACTAATTTGAAGGGGTGTCCACATACTTATGGCCATGTAGTGTATATTGTACTTTGACTTATGTTGTATTCATCCTTTTCAGTGCTTTAATTGTTGGTACTCTACTGTATTAACTACGTCATTCTTTACTGAGGTAAGAATTAAGTATGTGTTTGGTAAAATGTAACTGTTCTCATACCCACTGTCAAAACCTGTTGCTTAATGCTCTCCTGTTGGGCTTGGGAAACTAACAGAGATCTAGATAACCTCCTGACATTCAGAGAACATTCAGAGAACTCCCTTTAGTACAGTAGCATGTTCACTCATCATGAGCAGTACCTTACCCACTGGGCACAGACATCAGTTCAACATCTAGTTTTGAGTTACATTTGGTTGAGTTGTCAACTAATGTGAATTCCACACAAAATCTCACCATGTCATTGGATTTAGAATAAAACTTGGGTGAAAAATCCACTCAGTTTTCCACGTTAATTCAACATCACGTGGAAACATTGATTTAACCAGTTCTTGCCTACGTGGGTACCCACTTTGCTCAACGTTGAGAATTCTAGAAATCGTCAGGGAGGTACTCAGGTCCAGACTCATTGAAATAAACTAACGTTTGTGGGCATGGTGTAGCGTTTGGCTGGAGCAAAGGGTTTGGGTAGCCAGGCAAGAAAATCTCCACAGACCTGCGACATTTGCATGCTATCTTGAACATGCACACTTTTTATGATTACATAAGACATTTGTTGTTACAGTAACCTCAATGTGGCCAGGGATGTGATACTCATTTTAAAGTTGAATAAATAGTGTTACATTAGTTTGTAAGAGCCTTAACTTTCAGCTATTTGCTGTATTACAAAAGAAATAGAATTGTTTGGTCGACAATGCAAACAACTAAACATTAAGGAAATATCTGCTGCTTGTATAGTTCCATCGGAGCCACTGGCTTAAATCTATTCTCTAACTTCTATTTTCTGTTGACATGGAGACCTGAATCACACAATTAATTTGACAAGTTAATAGGATATTTACTGTATTGCAAAAATATTTAATTGTGATTGGTTGTCAATGCAACCAAAAATAGACATATGAATGAGATGTGTCCTTAGTTTCATCCGTGCCACTATCTGGCTTTAATTCCAGTTTGTCTACAAATGTATACTTACAATTTGAATTAATAGGGCTAAATCAGATGAAACATTAAATGCACTTTGATTTAACTTACATTTTTGGTTGAGATGGAGACATGAATCCAACTTTATATTTTACTAACTTGTAGATTCCATTTGAAATCAACCAAAGCTTGAATCGTGTGTTGAACTGAAACAATAGCGGTTGATGACTTTAGAAATGCTATATAGGCCTAAATATCATCATTGATGATATATGGTCATATTTCATTTGCTCTGTTAAACCTACCCTTGACTTTGTTGATATATTCACCGTTGTTATCAATCATTCTCACAATAGCACATTAGTAACAGTTGATGACAAATATCAAAGTTTAGCAGGGCTTGGTAAAAAAAAATCCTTAAGTGCGTCAATCTAATTAACAAACAAAAAAGATCCATCAGTTTCTGTTTTTTTTGCATCTCTATCCGCCTATGTCGGCCTCCCGCCACTGCAGTAGAAAATGGCTGAGCTACAGTGCTGTTTGTCAGACCAGGACACATCTCAAAAATCTGTTTTCTTACAAAAACGTCTAAACGGTTTGGCTTACTAACGAATATAACAACTCCATGGAAAGATGAAACTAAAGAACACACTGGTTTTGCTCTATGATCCCCACAAGTGTCATGGGACCGGTCTGAATGTAACCCAGTACCAGTTTTAAAAAATGAACGGAAGGTTGGAGGTAGTTTTGTGCCAACAATAATAGGGGTTAAATGTGTGTTAAAAAACAAAAATATTTCCTGAGCTTTCTTATATCTCCTATAAATAGGACAGACACATCAAAACCTTATTCCTTATGTCTGTTTTCCCACGTATGAATGCGTTACTCAATGCGCTATAGTGGTGAAGGCCAAAATCAAGGGGGGATACCTACAGGGGTCCTAAAATTCCAAATCAAATAGTCAAATGATGGATCATTTACCTAACTTAAAACAATTCCATAGGTTAGCTTAGTAGAACCCCCCCCTACAGTTGTTTTCTTATAGTGGATATTACGTTGAAGATCTGCTGTTGTTTCAAAGGTATAAATTCAACATATTTTGAAAATTGGTTATGAATATATTCCTGTGGTTGAAATCACAACAGTTGATTACTTTTTTCAAATCCAATGTATTTTCCACGTCACAATACGTTGACTTAACCAGTTTGTGCCAAGTGGGTACAGAGTCTAGTGGTTATGGTGACACATGCATGCACACACAAAAAACATCAGTGCATTGCAAAAAGAAAGTGTCAGAGGTGTTTCATGGATGCAGAGACAGACAGACAGAAGCCCTCCCTCTCAGTGTGTAAGCTTGGCTCAGGAGCACATTGTAAAGAGAAATCATACTCATCTTACTTTCAGTCCTATTCTAGTTTCATGGTGGAACTGTTATTGTTGTTGTAACTTTACACCGGTAAAAAAAACATTGCAAAATAAACAAAAGTAGCATAACTTTACACTGTACAGTACGGTATAGACTGGAATGTAGGCAAGTTAATTTGAGAATCACATACGATAACATGATTTGATAATGAGAGACGGGGATGGTAGGAGGAGTTTGAGTCTCTCTTCCAATTTCCGTCGGAGTGCTGAGCTTTACATTGAGATGGTTTGACCTCTCGGTGTCCCCTCCCCTTTGAACCGTCTTCCTCAGTCTGATAGAGTCTCTGGTAAGGAGGGTTCAGAGGGTGATACCATAGTCTGTCAGGGAGTTCAGTCCCTCAGTCCTATTATAGTCCCACATTTACAAGGAGAATCCCACTGAGGAACACATGAGGTACAGCAGAGGGAGGGAGAGAGAGACGCAGCATGGTCTCAACCTACTAGACAGACAGCTTTGTTAGATTTGATAAAATATGGTAATTATATAGAGTACCATAAACTATCAAAGGAACCTTGAATGGGAAGGAATTAACCATAAAAAATATTTGGAGGATGAAAACAAACCGGTTTGGTCATAAGTGCATCGCTTAATTAAACTCAAGTGCTTCGTGACAAACGTGTAGCCATCTAGAGGATGTCATGGTAGAGGAAACTCCAGGCCATTCTCGGCTATCCACGTCTTACGAAAAAGGTCATTTCTTACAACTGAATTACTGTATTACAATGCATTTTTTTTTTTTTGTCAATTCACTTCTCTAGCTCATAATATGGTTGGGAACTAACATGCTTTCTACCTAAACTCAGATTCATTGGAAGACACACTTCGGACGCGAGTGTTACAAATTATACACTTGTTTGCAGTGTTTAGTCATATCTATTTGGTTTATATCAAGTGTCTCTAGATTGAATCCTAGAATGTGCATAATGCATTACCTCATACCAAAAGTTCACCTTAGTCTTCAATTTCCTTTAAGCCTACAGTTCACACAACATTCCTAATTTGATTGCCTAGAATTACATGAAGTAAATAAAAATAAAATATAAATATAAAAATAGTTGTGGACGTACACTTTTCATTCAGAAACACTTAGCAGTCGGAGCACGGTCGACACTTTTTAAAAGAGAAAGAAAAGCTGACAACACTATCAACAGATTTGGGGGGGGGGGTGACCACAGCAGTTTTAGGCTTACCTGTTGTTGCCTCCTATGATGGGTTCTGAATAATGATTACATTTAAATGACATGGACTTTATGGCTATATACTGAAAATATACATTCCAATATTTATATAGAACTATCTTAAAGATACAAATGTGCAAAATTTGTAAACAAATGAGATCCTTGGTGTATGTAATTGGTTGGAGGGAGCTCAGTCACAGCCTGGTGGGCTCCTCGTCACTGTCGCTGCAGTTCCCACAACAGTCCTGACAGGGGGTGATACAGAACAGATTTATCAGGAGGCCCAATAAGAAGTTAATGAGGAAAACATTGGAGCATAGATAGACAGGACACCAATATGTATGCTTCAGGAGCATGATGTACCACAGTACCCATACTGCTCAGTGTGAGATCTTACACGGTGGGTTATGTAGTACATAACAAATGCTAAAATAGGTTTAGTCTGGTTTATAAAAAAATCCGTCGTTAATAAGAATACATACACTTACAGCCAAAAACATGGAGAGTCAATGACAAACAATACTGAGGCTTTCTGTTTAATAAGGTTGAGGAGCTCACCTGTCTCCCAAAGAGCCTCTGAAGCAGCCCTTGTTTAGGTGGTGGCGAGGGCTGTCCTCTCCAGTCCAGGTCCGGGGGAACTGTCCCGTCTGTGTGAAACACATTGAGCTCCTGAAAGCACTCAGACTCGATCATCTGGAAACAGAAGAAACATTGATCGCAACGTCAAACCTAAAATCGTTTGATAAAGGGGCATATCAGGGTAAAGGGGACTTTGAGATGCGTACCAAATGGCACCCTATTCCCTACATTGTGCACTCATTTTGACCAGAGCCTTATGAGCCCTGGTCAAAAGTAGTGGACTAAATAGGGAATATGGTGCTGTTTGGGCAGAACCCAAGTGTTTTTTTGCCAGGCCACTGACCAGCACATTAGTATGATAAAGGTGAAGGCCAACTTGATAGGACAGGGAAGTGAAAGCATTTAAAAATAGAGCTGATTTGCCCAGTGTCTTTGTCTGACATAGTTGATAGGAAAATAATTAAATAACAAAGTGTTTTAAAACAGGTTGATGACAAATCAAACCACGGCAGTCATTTTTCCTTTTGGTGCATGCGTGTGTGACCTCTGACCTCCATCTGCCAGGGGATGGACACGCTGCCTGTGGACACTTTACAGTAGAAGGAGTCATCTTTGGGCTCCAACTCCACCCCCTTGACCGTGGAGAACTGCTCGATGTCCAGTACGTCCTTACAGTAAATGGCCTGGGGCTGGGGAAGCAAACAACATTGTATGTCTACTGTATGCACTGTACATTTGTGCTCTGACAATGCCTTAATTACTCGAGGGTATTAATGTCACATGGTATATACAGTGGGTATCATAAGTATGAAACTGAATTAACCTTTTTTTTTGTCAATCTACACAAAATACTCTGTATACTCTGGAAGATTTTTTTTAAAGACTAATGAAAAATACAACACAAATATACAAAAGTATGTGGACACCGCTTCAATTTAGCAGATTTGGCTATTTCAGCCACACCCATTGCTGACAGATGTATAAAATCGAGCACAACCCACGCAATCTCCTTAGACATACATTGGCAGTAGAATGGCCTTTACTGAAGAGCTCAGTGACATACAATGTGACACCGTCACCTTTCCAACAAGTCAGTTCATCAAATTTCTGCCCTGCAAGAGCTGCCCCGGTCAACTGTAAGTGCTGTTATTGTGAAATGGAAATGTCTAGGAGCAACAACAGCTCAGCCGCGAAGTGGTAGGCCACACAAGCTCACAGAAAGAGACCGCTGAAGTGCGTAAAATCATCTGTCCTGAGTTGCAACACTCACTACAGTGTTCCAAAACGCTTCTGGAAGCAACTTCAGCACAATAACTGTTTGTCGGGAGATTCATAAAATGGGTTTCCATAGCCGAGCAGCTGCACACAAGCCTAAGATCACCATGCACATTGCCAAGTGTTGGCTGGAGTGGTGTAAAGCTCGCCGCCACTGGACTCTGGAGAAGTTGAAATGCGTTCTCTGGAGTGATGCCAGGAGAACGCTACCTGCCCGAATGCATAGTTTGGTGGAGGAGGAATAATGGTTTGGGGCTGTTTTTCATGGTTCGGGCTATGCCCCTTAGTTCCAATGAAGGGAAATCTTAACCCTACAGCATACAATGACATTCTAGACGATTCTATGCTTCCAACTTGGCAAGGCCCTTTCCTGTTTCAGCATGACAATGCCCCCGTGCACAAATGCAAGGTCCATACAGAAATGGTTTGTCAAGAATGTGTGGAAGAACTTGACATCCCTAGCCGCGTCCTCAGACCAGACGCAGACCAGCTGGCTGATGTGTTTATACGGACATATTCAATCAATCCCTATCCCAGTCTGCTGTCCCCACATGCTTCAAGACAGCCACCGTTGTTCCTGTTACCAAGAAAGCAAAGGTAACTGAACTAAATATCACCCTGTAGCACTCACTTCTGTCATCATGAAGTGCTTTGAGAGACTAGTCATATCACATCCACCAGACCTGTCACCCTAGACCCACTTAAATTTGCTTACCACCCCAATAGGTCCACAGACAATGCAATCCCACTGCACACTGCCCTATCCCATCTGGACAAGAGGAATACCCTATGTAAGAATGCAGTTCATTGACTACAGCTCAGCATTCAATACCATAGTACCCTCCAAGCTCATCATTAAGCTTGAGGCCCTGGGTCTCGATCCTGTCCTGTGCAACTGGGTCCTGGACTTCCTGACGGGCCGCCCCCAGGTGGTGAAGGTAGGAAACAACATCTCCACTCCGCTGATCCTCAACACTGGGGCCCCACAAGGGTGCATTCTCAGCCCCCTCCTGTACTCCCTGTTCACCCATGACTGCGTGGCCATGCACACCTCCAACACAATCAACAAGTTTGCAGACGACACAACAGTGGTAGGCTTTATTACCAACAACGAGACAACCTACAGGGAGGAGGTGAGGGCCCTCGGAGTGTGGTGTCAGGAAAATAACCACTCACTCAATGTCAGCAAAACAAGAGATGATCATGGACTTCAGGAAACAGCAAAGGGAGCACCCCCCTATCCACATCGACACGACAGCAGTAGAGAAGGTGGAAAGTTAAGTTCCTCAGTGTTCATATCACTGACAAACTGAAATGGTCCACGCACACAGACAGTGTGGTGAAGAAGGCTCAACAGCGCCTCTTCAACCTCAGGAGGCTGAAAAAAATGTGGCTAGTCACCAAAAACCCTCACTCACTTTTACAGATGCACAATTGAGAGCATCCTGTCGGGCTGTATCACCACCTTGTACGGCAACGCCCACAACCGCAAGACTCTCCAGAGAGTGGTGTGCACAACGCATCACCAGGGGCAAGCTACCTGCCCTCCAGGACACCGACAACACCCAATGTCACAGGAAGGCAAAAAAGATCCAAGGACAATAACCAACCGAGCCACTGCCTGTTCACCCCACTTACATCCAGAAGGTGAGGTCAGTACAGGTGCATCAAAGCTGGGAAAGAGATTGAAAAACCGCTTCTATCTCAAGGCCACCAGTTTGTTAAAACAGACACCACCAGCACAGAGAGGCAGCTGCCTACCTACAGACTTGATATCATTGGCCACTTTAATAAACGGAACACTAGTCACTTCAATGCCACTTTAAAAATGTTTACATATCTTGCATTACTCATCTCATATGTATATAATGTATCCTTCACTATCTATTCTTTACCATCTATTGCATCTTAGCTGCTCTGTCACTGCTCATCCATATATTTTATACTTATATATTCTTATTCCTTTACGAGATTGTATGTATTAGGTTTTGTTGTGGAATTGTTAGATACTGCTGCACTTTCAGATCTAGAAGCATAAGCATTTCGCTACACTCGCAATGACATCTGCTAACCATGTGTATTTGACCAATAAAATTTGATTTGATTTGACTTGCCTGCACAGAGCCCTGATCTCAACCCCATCGGACACCTTTGGGATGAATTGAAACGCCGGATGCAAGCCAGGACTAATAGCCCAACCTCACTAATGCTCTTGTGGCTGAATGGAAGCAAGTCCCCACAGCAGTGTTCCAACATCTAGTGGAAAGCCTTCCCAGAAGAGTGGAGGCTGTTATAGCAGCAAAGGGGGGACCAACTCTATATTAATGCCCAAGATTTTGGAATGAGATGTTCGACGAGCAGATGTCCACATACTTTTGGTCATGTACAGTGATTAGATAAGTATTCACCCCCCTGTGTAACATGCTAGAAACACCATTGGCAGTGATTACAGCTGTGAGTCTTCTTGGGTAAGTCTAAGAGCTTTGCACACCTGCAATATATCTATTATTTTTCAAGCTCTGTCAAGGTGTTAGGGGTCATGGCTAGACAGCCATTTTCAAGCAGATTTAAGTCAAAACTAACTTAGCCACTCAGGAACATTCAGAGTCTTTTTGGTAAATAACTTCAGTGCAGAGTTGGTCTTGTGTTGAAGGTTATTCTCCCACTGAAATGTGAATTTCTCTCCCAGTGTCTGGAATAAAGCTGTTTTTAAAAAAACCTTTATTTAACTAGGCAAGTCTGTTAAGAACAAATTCTTATTTACAATGACGGCCTACCAAAAGGCAAAAGGTCTCCTGTGGGGACGGGGGCTGGGATTACAAATATAGGACAAAAACACATCACGACAAGAGAAACACCACAACACTACATAAAGAGAGACCTAAGACGACAACATAGCATGGCAGCAACACATGAAAACACAGCATGTTAGCAACACATGACGACAACAACACAACACGGCAGCAGCACAACACGGTAGCAGCACAAAACAAGGTACAAACATTGGGTACAGACAACAGCACAAAGGGAAAGAACGTAGAGACAACAATACATCATGCAAAGCAGCCACAACGATTAGTAAGAGTGTCCATGATTGAGTCTTTGATTGAAAAGATGTAGATGAAAGCGGTCCAGTTTGAGTGTTTTTTGCAGCTCTTTCCAGTCGTTAGCTGAGGCAAACTGAAAAGAAGAGTGGCCCAGGGATGTGTGTACTTTGGGGACCTTTAACAGAACGTGACTGGCAGAACGGGTGTTGTATGTGGAGGATGAGGGCTGCAGTAGATATCTCAGATTGGGGGGAGTGAGGCCTAATATGTTTTTTATAAATAAGCATCAACCAGTGGTTCTTGCGACAGGTATACAGAGATGACCAGTTTACAGAGTAGTATAGAAGCATTGGTGGCAAATCTGATGGCCGAATAGTAAAGAACATCTAGCCGCTCGAGAGCACCCTTACCTACCGATCTATAAATTACGTCTCCATAATCTAGCATGGGTAGGATGGTCATCTGAATCAGGGTTAGTTTGGCCGCTGGGTTGAAAGAGGAGCGATTACGATAGAGGAAACCAAATCTAGTTTTAAGCTTTGATATGTGCTGAGAAAAGGACAGTATACCGTCTAGCCATAGTCCTAAGTACCTGTATGAGGTGACTACCTCAAGCTCTAAACCCTCAGAGGTAGTAATCTCACCGGTGGGGAGAAGGGTATTCTTCTGACCAAACCACATGACCTTTGTTTTGGAGGTGTTAAGGGCAGAGAAAGCTTGTTGGACACTAAGAAAGCTTTGTTTTAGAGCGTTTAACACAAAATCCGGGGAGGGGCCAGCTGAGTTTATTAAGACTATCATCTGCATATAAATGGATGAGACAGTTTCCTACTGCTTGAGCTATGTTGTTAACTAATACAGGTTTTCCACTAGGATTTGAATTTTTACCCCCAAAAATTCCCCAGTCTTTGCCGGCGACAAGCATACCCATATCATGATGCAGCCACCGTCATGCTTGAAAATAAAGAGGCATTGATGTGTTGTGTTGGATTTGCCCCTAACATAAGGCTTTGTATTTAGGCCTTGTTTTTTTGCAGTATTACTTTCTGGGGACCCCATTTCTTGCGACCCCACCACACCCAAAATCTAAATGATACAACCTTAAAATCTGTACATTCAATTTTTATATCAACAAGCTTCAATTCAGATCATTTTGATCTCTTATCAAAATGAAAAGAATCAAATAAATAAATTTACTAAATAAAATTGCATGTTTTAAATTAGCTTTCTCTAAAACGTTTGTAAATATTCCCATACAATAATCTGTTTTCTTAATATTCTTTTGTAGTTGAAATTTTGCTGACCTCAAAGCAGTTCTCCTGTCGCAAACCCTGACTTTGAATAACACTGCTTTGGAGAGACTGATGACGTCGACGGAGATGGCAGCATCGTGACTAGCTCTTAGGAGACTTTGCAGTATTTTGTTTTCTTATGTACTATTTTTTACGTTATTAGCTCAGGAAATGTGTCATATTACTACATACATGAAGGGCGCTTTTTGAGATTTGCTGTATGATCGATGAGAAACTCCATATTGCAAATGTACTGTCCCTTACTAGATGTCCGCGAATGTTTGTAAAATTCGCCGACTGCGGCAGGCCGTGCACCGGGGCCAGATCTTCCGGGAAGTCATCGAACGAAGTCTCTCGGACCTTCGGTTTCCGTTTTATACTTTTTTCAAATTTTGGTCATTTTTCCGCCAGATGGCGAATGGAATCTTATTGCAAATGTACAAAACATCACCAATCACGACATGGCTATTTCTCCTAAACGGAAAAGACCTCGAAGACAAAACTTGGTGAGCATAGGTTTGGACTAATGGGCTGTTAGCCCCGAAAAAGATGGTGTCGAGGACTCAACGCTTTTTGAGTTAAGGCCATTTTTCTGGGATTAAAGGTCAAATTAAAATAGAGCGCTAATTTGACTGCTTCACGTCAAAGTACATGAACCAACGGTGTCAGGAAAAAAAGAAGCAGCCATTTATCTATCGTAATTTAAGAGAAATCGTACAATGTACAATTGGTGATGCTAAAAAAGTGTTAATCCCCCACCCACAAAAAAAAAGTTTGATCCAGTTTGGCGTGTTCAGACGAATCGGTTTCGGAGCTCTGCGAGATTTCTGTGATTTTCTGAAATCACACACACTCATTCAACCCTCTGTAAATCAGTCAGTTAACATAGACTTAAAACTCAAAATTCTGTAAGAGCCTACCCCAAAGAGGATATGTGTTCACTTTCAGCTTCCTGTGTCAACCGGAAGTGCCTTAAATTGGGGTCATAGGGGCTGTTTCGAAGGGTTAAAAAGGTCAGGTATTTTCAAAACTTCATGTGTGTGATTAGGCAACCCTCATGAACAGTAAATCAGTCAGAAAAGCTCTCACACACAAACACAAAACAGCAAGGATGGAGTGACACAGTGAAGGGCTTAAAGACATACAGAGGCTACAATGGCATTACCATAATCTCTCGGCTGTGCCGAGTTCAACGAGATGCCCCGCTTGACCGTAGCTCGCTCGGTCTGAGCGCAGCGACCGTGAAAAAAAAGTAGGCCCATAATGGCTCTAAATTTCAGGTGCTTTTGGGTGACAGCGGGAGAACCGTTAGGGTTAGAAGCACAATTCAACCACAGGAAATGTTCTTAAGGTCCTCCCGATCTGTGCAAGCCTAACCTTGACCATGTGGCATTAACCCTTAACAGTGAAAACAGGGTTTTTTCATCTCACAGATTACAATGACATCTCTCCCCATAGGAATACATTGCCTGCTCCCCTAAATTCAACCTGGAGCCTATGTGGGTTTTGAATGTCGTATGAACGTGTCTTAGATGACAATTCATCAGGCCACTATGAGCTCTACCTGTGTTGATTCTAAGCTTCCTGGAGCAACCGGAAGTGGTTAAATTCACCCTGAAGGTGTTTCGATATACCCAACCTGCATATTGTGAAAACACTGCATTCAACCCTGTGTAAATCAGTCAATTCTTAACGTAAAGACTTTCACCAAATTGACAGTCTGAAATCAACACCAACAAGCAATGGAGAGAAACCAGAATCACTGCCTGGCCATCCCGAGTTCATCGGGCCAGTCAATTTCGCATTCCTGCAGGATTTTTGAGCATGTCAAATTCGTGATGGTAAATGCCCATTGAAACATATTGCAAATAGACAGCCGTGCGCCTGGTGATTGGAACAGATTACCAGGAGCACATTTAAAAAAAATGTTTTTTATTGCCTTTAGGGGGGTGCAAGGGGTTCATGGTTGGGTAGGTAGGTAGCACCCAATAGGGGGCGCCCCTGGTCATTTTGTTCGTTTTTCAAAACTCATTTAAAAAACGACCGAGTCCCACTTCTCTCATGTCACCATCGAGCGATGGAGAGGAACCACTATCACTGCCCGGCCATCCCGAGTTCATCGGGCCAGTCAATTTAGCGTTTTTGACCATGTCAAATTCGTGATGGTAAACGCACTTTGAAATAGACAGTACATTTGCAATAAGATTCAACAGTGAAAAAACATTACCAAATGGACATGATGAAATCAACCCAACGAGCAATGGAGAGGAACCACTATCACTGCCCGGCCAACCCGAGTTCATTGGGCCAGTCAATTTTGCATTTCTGCAGTATTTTTGAGCATGTCAAATTCGTGATGGTAAATGCCCATTGAAACATTGCAAATGGATAGCTGTGCGCCTGGTGATTGGAATGGGTTACCAGGAGCACATTTAAAATAAAAAATGCCTTGAGGGAGGGGGTCTACAGTTGGGTAGGGAGCACGCCCCACCTGTGCCCATCCAATAGGGGGAGCCCCTGGTCATTTTGGACGTTTTTCAAAAAAATCATAAACAAACAACAGTCACACTGCTCCCTCATCATACATGACAATTAGACCATCTAGGTTGATTCAAGGCTTAACATAGTGCTATATATCATTTGGGCAGTATACATGCCATTTGGATATGGTTCACTGACCTTTGGGTTTGTAAACCGACTTCCTATGATCGTACATGGCAAATGGACATAACATCCTGATTTGGCACTTTCAATACTTTCCTATTGCATTTGAACATTTATGGCATTTGGCAATGGTTCACTGACTTTTGACTTCCTGTGAAATCATATTGCAAATGGACAAAACATATGTCTTATGGACAATTAAAAGAAATATGACAAAGTATGTTCAATTATACATGTATAAGAACTGTATGAACAAATATATTTTTTAAAGAATTTTTAAAAATGGTCCAGAAAGCACTTTAACCTCTTGATCCTACTTGAGACGCAGACGTCCCAACTAGAGCTCTGGAAATGCAAATGCGCTACGCTAAACGCTAATAGTATTAGTTAAAACGCAAACGTTCATTAAAATACACATGCTTGGTATTGAAATAAAGCTACACTCGTTGTGAATCCAGGCACAGAGTCAGATTTTTAAAATGCTTTTCGGCGAAAGCATGAGAAGCTATTATCTGATAGCATGTAACACCCCAAAAGACCCGTAGGGGATGTAAACAAAAGAATTAGCATAGTCGGCGCTACACAAACCGCACAAAATATAAAACATTCATTACCTTTGACCATCTTCTTTCTTGGCGTCAATACTGGGTCTTTTTTCGATTAAATCGGCCCATATATAGCCTAGATATCGATCTATGAAAACTGTGTGATAAACGGAAAAAAATAGCGTTTCATAACGTAACGTCATTTTTTAAAAGTTAAAAAGTCGACGATAAACTTTCACAAAACACTTCGAAATACCTTTCTAGTGCAACTTTAGGTATTACTACACGTTAATAAGCTATAAAAATCATCAGGAGGCGATGTAAATTCGATAGCTGGTCGTCTGGAAAAAATGTCCGGAAAAACACAGAGACCATGCATCAAGTTGGTGGTCGGAGGGAATCGGTTCCCTTTGGTCGGATCTACCAAGAATCAAATCAGAATCAAATGAGAAGACTCTATACATCCTGTGGAAGCTGTAGGTACTGCAACCTCGGCCTCATTTAATACGGTTCACCTTTAACAATGGGTTGAAGTGGCGCATGGATATTTTTTTCCATCTCCAGTGATCAGATTTTCCTGCGCTTTTCGATGAAACAGACGTTCTGTTATAGTCACAGCCGTGATTTAAACAGTTTTAGAAACGTCTGAGTGTTTTCTATCCACACATACTAATCATATGCATATACTATATTCCTGGCATGAGTAGCAGGACGCCAAAATATTGCGCGATTTTTAACAGAATGTTCGAAAAAGTAGGGGGTCGGCTTAAGAGGGTGATAAGTTTTAGGGGAAAAAAAATTCTCTCAATTTTACCCTTTGGTCTTGACTTGATGTGCATTTGCAATATGAAAATTTACCGTGGAGCGCGCCCGCCATCTATTGGATTTTTGCTGTGTGACACTTGGCATTGCAATAAGTTTTTGAATGAAACAACGTCCATTTGAGTGGTATTGTACATCGTGTATATGCTTCGTACGGTGCCAATAATTTCCCATTCATTTTTGTCCATTTCATGGGAGTATTCCCTGACATACAGCCGGGAAGAACTAGTGGATATTAGAGTGGTGGTAACTCACCAGAACTACCAGCATTATGATTTGAATGACATACCGCTTTCCCGGGAACAGGCTCAGATCCCTGTCATTTGCGTGAAGAGAAGGCAGAGAAAAAGGGTCCGGAGGGCAGGCTGCCTTCTGAGAATTCATAGGCGATTGAATAAACCCTCACTGCCTTCCATCCTGCTAGCAAACGTGCAATCTTTGGAAAATAAAATCGATGACCTATGTGGAAAACGGGACATTAAACTGCAAAATCTTATGCTTCACGGATTCATGGCTGAACAACAACATTATCAACATACAGCTGGCTGGTTATACGTTGTATCGGCAGGATAGAACAGCGGCATCTGGTAAGACAAGGGGTGGCAGACGATGTAAATAACAGCTGATGCACAATATCTAAGGAAGTCTCAAGGTTTTTCCTCGCCTGAGGTAGAGCATCTCATGATAAACTGTAGACCACACTATCTACCTAGAGTTTCTGTATTTTTCGTAGCTGTCTACATACCACCACAGACTGATCCTGGCACTAAGACAGCACTCAAAGAGCTGTATTCCGCCATGAGTAAACAGGAAAATGATCACCCAGAGGCTGAGCTCCTAGTGGCGGGGGACTTTAATGCAGGGAAACTTAAATCCGTCTTAACAAATTTCTATCAGCATGTTAAATGTGCAACCAGAAGGAAAACAAACTCTGGACCACCTTTACTCCACACACAGAGAAGCATACAAAGCTCCACACACAGTGACGCATACATTTGCAATTTGGCAAATCTGAACATAATTCTATCCTCCTGATTCCTGCTTACAAGGAAGAATTATAGCAGTGACTAGATCAATAAAAAAAAGGTCAGATGAAGCAGATGCTAAGCTACATGACTGTTTTGCTAGCACAGACTGGAATATGTTCCGGGATTCCTCCGATGGCATTGAAGAGTACACAACATCAGTCATTGGCTTCATCAACAAGTGCATCAATGACGTCATCCCCACAGTGCCTATACGTACATACCCCAACCAGAAACCATGGATTACAGGCAACATCTGCACTGAGCTAAAGGCTAGAGCTGCCGCTTTCAAGGAGGGGGTTCTAACCCGGAACCTTAAGAAATCCTGCTATGCCCGCTGATGAACCATCAAACAGGCAAAGCGGCAATACAGGACTAAGATTGAATCGTACTACACCAGCTCTGATGCTCGTCGGATGTGGCAGGGCTTGTAAACCATTAGACTACAAAGGGAAGCACAGCCGAGAGCTGCCCAGTGACAAGAACCTACCAGACGAGCTAAACTACCTCTATGCTCGCTTCGAGGCAAATAACACTGAAACATGCATGAGAGCACCAGCTGTTCCGGAAGACTGTGTGATCACGCTCTCCGCAGCCGATGTGAGAAAGACCTTTGTACAGGTCAAAATTCACAAGGACGCAGGGCTACCAGGACATGTACTGCGAGCATGCGCTGACCAACTGGCAAGTGTCTTCACTGACATTTTCAACCTCCCTGCTCGAGTCTGTAATACCAACATGTTTCAAGCAGACCACCATAGTCCAAGAACACTAAGGTAACCTGCCTAAATGACTACCAACCCATAGCACTCACATCTGTAGCCATGAAGTACTTGGTCATGGCTCACTTCAACACCATTATCCTAGACCCACTACAATTTGCATACCGCACCAACAGATCCACAGATGATGCAATCTCTATTGCACTCCACACTGCCCTTTCACACCTGGACAAAAGGAACCCCTACACTGCCATTCAAAAGTTTGAGGTCACTTAGAAATGTCCCTGCTTGTTAAAGAAAAGCTTTTTTTTTACCATTAACCTCTCTGGGATCGTTCGGGACGCTAGCGTACCACCTCGCCAACAGCCAGTGAAATTGCAGGGCGCCAAATTCAAAACAGAAATCTTATAATTAAAATTCCTCAACCATACAAGTATTTTACACCATTTTAAAAGATACACTTCTCATTAATCCAACCACAGTGTCCGATTTCAAAAAGCCTTTTCAGCAAAAGCAGAACATATCATTATGTTAGGTCAGCAACTAGTCACAGAAAGCATTCAGCCATTTTCCAACCAAAGAGAGGTGTCACAAAAAGCAGATATCACTAACCTTTGACGATCTTCATCAGATGACACTCCCAGGACTCAATGTTACACAATACAATGTTAGTTTTGTTCGATCAAATTCATATTTATATCCAAAAACCTCAGTTTACATTGGCGCCATGTTCAGAAATGCCTCCAAAACATCCGGAGAGCCACATCAAATAACAGAAATACTCAAACTTTGATGAAAGATGTTTTTCATTTTTTTACTTGTTCTTAATGCAACCACTTTGTCAGGTTTCGCAAAAGCACAATATTTAATCATCTTAGAACAGCGTTCAGCCACGAATGCAAGCCATACAGTTACCCGCCAAATTGTGGAGTCAACAAAAGTCATAAAGAGCATTATAAATCTTCACTTACCTTTGCTGATCTTCGTCAGAATGCACTCCACAAGAAATTTTTGTTTTGTTCGATTACGTCCAAATACCTCCATTTTGTTCCCGATTTTAGTTCACTATTCCAAAGGCACAATGCTTGAGCGCAAAATCCAGACAAAAAGTCAAGAGTTCCATTACAGTTTGTAGAAACATGTCAAACGATGTTTACAATCAAGGGGCAATTAAGACCCTTAGGGTATTTTTATAATAAATCTTCAATAATATTCCAACCGGACAATAGCGTATTCATTACAGAGGAAAAAGAAGGCACGGCGCACCCGTGTGACCGCGCAGTAAACAACTGATTGGCCTCAGCCTAGTCCACTTGTTGAAACAGCTCTTATTGTGGATATTGCACTCCACACTGCCCTTTCACACCTGGACAAAAGGAACCCCTACACTGCCATTCAAAAGTTTGAGGTCACTTAGAAATGTCCCTGCTTGTTAAAGAAAAGCTTTTTTATTATAAAAAAAGCTCTTATTATCCACAATAGAAGCCTCAAACAATTTTCTAAAGACTGTTGACATCTGCTGGAAGCATTGGGAAGTGCAATTTGGCCCCATAGACACAGCATATTGGATAGGCAATCAAGTAAATGAAACTACACTGCTCAAAAAAAATAAAGGGAACACTAAAATAACACATCCTAGATCTGAATGAATGAAATATTCTTATTAAATACTTTTTTCTTTACATAGTTGAATGTGCTGACAACAAAATCACACAAACATTATCAATGGAAATCAAATTTATCAACCCATGGAGGTCTGGATTTGGAGTCACACTCAAAATTAAAGTGGAAAACCACACTACAAGCTGATCCAACTTTGATGTAATGTCCTTAAAACAAGTCTAAATGAGGCTCAGTAGTGTGTGTGGCCTCCACGTGCCTGTATGACCTCCCTACAACGCCTGGGCATGCTCCTGATGAGGTGGCGGATGGTCTCCTGAGGGATCTCCTCCCAGACCTGGACTAAAGCATCCGCCAACTCCTGGACAGTCTGTGGTGCAACGTGGCGTTGGTGAATGGAGCGAGACATGATGATGTCCCTGTAAGCACAACCCCCACCTGTGGACGTCGGGCCCTCATACCACCCTCATGGAGTCTGTTTGTGACCGTTTGAGCAGACACATGCACATTTGTGGCCTGCTGGAGGTCATTTTGCAGGGCTCTGGCAGTGCTCCTCCTGCTCCTCCTTGCACAAAGGCGGAGGTAGCGGTCCGGCTGCTGGGTTGTTGCTCTCCTACGGCCTCCTCCACGTCTCCTGATGTACTGGCCTGTCTCCTGGTAGCACCTCCATGCTCTGGACACTACGCTGACAGACACAGCAAACCTTCTTGCCACAGCTCGCATTGATGTGCCATCCTGGAGGAGCTGCACTACCTGAGCCACTTGTGTGGGTTGTAGACTCAGTCTCATGCTACCACTAGAGTGAAAGCACCTCCAGCATTCAAAAGTGACCAAAACATCAGCCAGGAAGCATAGAAACTGAGAAGTGGTCTGTGGCCACCACCTGCAGAACCACTCCTTTATTGGGGGTGTCTTGCTAATTGCCTATAATTTCCACCTGTTGTCTATTCCATTTGCACAACAGCATGTGAAATTTATTGTCAATCAGTGTTGCTTCCTAAGTGGACAGTTTGATTTCACAGAAGTGTGATTGACTTGGAGTTACATTGTGTTGTTTAAGTGTTCCCTTTATTTTTTTGAGCAGTGTACAAACCTCAGATTTCGCCTGCCATATGAGTTCTATTATACTCACAGACATCATTCAAACTGTTTTAGAAACTCCAGAGAGTTTTCTATCCAATACTACTAATAATATGCATATATTAGCATCTGGGACAGAGTAGCAGGCAGTTTACTCTGGGCACCTTATTCATCCAAGTTACTCAATACTGCCCCCGTCACCAAGAAGTTAAAATAACAGCAAATTGTTTAGAAATACAGTGTAGACATTGTTAATGTTGTAAATGACTATTGTAGCTGAAAACGGCAGATTTATAATGGAATATCTACATAGGCGTACAGAGGCCCATTATCAGCAAACATCACTTCTGTTCCAGCACGTTGTGTTAGCTAAACCAAGTTTATAATTTTAAAAGGCTAATTGATCATTAGAAAACCCTTTTGCAATTATGTTAGCACGCTGAAAACTGTTGTCCTGATTAAAGAAGCAATAAAAATTGGCCTTCTTTAAACTGAGTATCTGGAGCATCAGCATTTGTGGGTTCGATAACAGGCTCAAAATGGCCAGAAACAAAGATCTTTCTTCTGAAACTCAGTCTATTTTTGTTCTGATAAATGAAGGCAATTGCATGCGAGAAATTGCCAAGAAACTAAAGTTCTCGTACAGCGCTGTGTACTAGTCCCTTCACAGAACAGAGCAAACTGGCTCTAGCCAGAATAGAAAGAGGAGTGGGAGGCCCCGGTGCACAACTGAGCAAGAGGACATTCGTGTCTAGTTTGAGAAACAGACACCTCACAAGACCTCAACTGGCAGCTTTATTAGATAGTACCCACAAAACACCAGTCTCAATGTCAACAGTGAAGAGGCGACTCCGGGATGCTGGTCTTATAGGCAGAGTTGCAAAGAAAAAGCCATCTCTGACTGGCCAATAAAAAGAAAAGATTAAGATGGGCAAAATAACAGACACGGACAGAGGAACTCTGCCTAGAAGGCCAGCATCACAGAGTCGCCTCTTCACCATTGACGTCGAAACGGGTGTTTTGCAGGTACTATTTAATGAAGCTGTCAGTTCAGGACTTTTGAGGCATCTGTTTCTCAAACTAGACATTATATTCTTCGCGTCAGACTCATTAAAAAACTAATCTTCGACCAGGTCGAGGTGAGTAATCGCTGTTCTGATATCCAGAAGCTCTTTTTGGTCATAAGAGAAGATAGCATCAACATTATGTACAAAATAAGTTACAAACAATGCGAAAAAACACAGAATATAGCACAATGGGTTAGGTGCCCGTAAAACGGCAGCCATCCCCCCTCCGTCACCATTCTTCAGGTTGACACTACAAGATCTGTACACCTGTATTTGAGGATTTTCTCCCATCCTTCTCAAGCTCTGTCAGTTTATTTCCCCACTATGAAATTGTGAAAATGATAATGTCCTTTTAGTGGAAGAGAGGTTTGTAAAGACCACCTGAAATTTCATCCTGTTTTGGTGGGATGGAGTTTTGGCGACATCACCAGGCAGTATAAGTTAATAGACCAATAACAAAGAGTTTCCAATAACAGCTTGTTTTCAGATTACATATCCCTCCCATAATCTTGGCCAATTAATCCCCTCAATCAGGCCACTCCTGGCAAAATTCTTGCTTGAGAAATTGCTCTTTGCTAAGAAGCTATTTCTGTCTCTTTTTAACCATTTAAAAAATAAATGAATAAAACAGTAAGGACCTTCATTGTCACCGAGATAGAAATAGCTGCCTTTAAAAAGATATTCAATGACTGATTTGATCTACCAATCACTGCCCTTTATGAGACTTCTGAAAAGCTCTCTGGTCTTTGTAGTTTAGTCTGTGCTTGAAATGCATTCGGAAAGTATTCAGAACCTTTGACTTTTTCCACATTTTGTTATAGCCTTATTCTACAATTGATTAAATCATTTCCCCCCTCATCGATCTACACAAAATACCCCATTTTGACAAAGCAAAAACTGTTTTTTGGAAATGTTTGGAATTATTATTATTATTATTATTTTTTACTGATTTTTACATTTATATAAATATTCAAACCCTTTACTCAGTACTTTGTTGAAGCACCTTGGCAGCGATTACAGTCTCTTGTCTTCTTGGGTATGACACTACAAGCTTGGCATACATGTATTTGGGGAGTTTCTCCCATTCTTCTCTGCAGAGCCACTCAAGCTCTGTCAGGTTGGATGGGGAGCGTCACTGCACAGATATTTTCAGGTCTCTCCAGAAATGTTAGATCGGGTTCAAGTCCGGGCTCTGGCTGGGCCACTCAAGGACATTCAGAGACTTGTCCCGAAGTCACTCCTGCGTTGTCTTGGCTGTGTGCTTAGAGTCATTGTCCTGTTGGAAGGTGAACCTTTGCTCCAGTCTAAGGTCCTGAGCGCTCTGGAGCAGGTTTCCATCAAGGATCTCTCTACTTCGCTCTGTTCATCTTTGCTTCATTCCTGACTAGTCTCCCAGTCCCTGCCGCTGAAAAACAGCCCCACAACATGATGCTGCCACCACCATGCTTCACCGTAGGGATGGTGCCATGTTCCCTACAGACGTGACACTTGGCATTCAGGCCAAATAGTTATATTTCTTAATTTATTCAACCTTTATTTAACTAAGCAAGTCAGTGAAGAACAAATTTACAATGACAGCCTACAACAGCCAAACCCGGCAATCATGGATTCATCAGACCAGTCTGGCCACTCTACTATTAAGGCCTGCATGGTGGAGTGCTGCAGAGATGGTTGTCCTTCTGGAAGGTTCTCCCATCTCCACAGAGATCTCCACTGGAGCTCTGTCAGAGTCACCATCGGGTTCTTGGTCACCTCCCTGACCAAGACCTTCTCCCCCAATAGCTCAGCTCTAGGAAGTCTTGGTGGTTTCAAACTTCTTCCATTTAAGAATTATGTAGGCCACTCTGTTCATGGGGACCTTCAATGCTGCATAATGTTTTTGGTACCCTTCCCCAGCTCTGTGCCGCGACACAATCCGGTCTTGAAGCGCAACAGACAATTTCTTCGACCTGTTGGGTTCTGAGAATATACTTATTCATGTCACTGATGGAGTGCTGAGGTTTAGAGGGTTTTTACATCAGAAGTGAATCGGTATCTCTAGGAGCCTGATGGCGCTGGGTGGACAGGAGGAAGACACAGGATTGCTATAGGGAAAACGGGTGGACATCTGTGGATTAGGCAAATAAGAGGATCTGACCTGACCTCAACCCCTCAAGGGAGAAATTATGGTTTATTACCCTATTACTTTGTCTTTGTCGAACCATAATAGATGTAAGGATTGGAGAGAAGGAGGAGTGCCTAAATTGGAGTATATATACTTGTGGTGGTGGAAACATGTTTTGTCTGAATGCAGCTATATTGACCCACTGGGCAGAATAAACTTGGTTAAGCTTTCATAATGTCCGTTGAGTGTTTAACTCTTAGAATTAGAACCTAACAGACCTCATGGCTTGGTTTTTGCTCTGACATGCACTGTCAACTGTGGGACCTTATGGTGTGTGCTAAATTTTGAGTCTCATAGCAAAGGGCCTGAATACTTATGTAAATAAGGTAGTGTCATATCCAAGAAGACTCGAGGCTGTAATCGCTGCCAAAGGTGCTTCAACAAAGTACTAAGTAAAGGTTCTGATTTCAGATTCTCTTTTATAAGTGTGTACAAATTTCAAAAAAGCAGTTTTTGTATGTAGATTGAGGCAAAATATATATTTGATCCATTTGTAACATAACAAAATGTGAAAAAAGGGAAGGGGTCTGAATACTTTCCGAATGCATATGCCATTTAGTAACCGCCTGTCACAAATGTTACCGAAGGTGACTCCCCTTCTTGATCGGGTGGCGCTCGGCGGTCGTCGTCACCGGTCTACTAGCTATCGCCGATCCGTTGTTCTGTGTTCCTTTGGTTTTGTCTGATTGGTATCACCTGTTTATTGTTTGGTTGTTAGGGTAGGGTTATATATAGTTTGCTCAGCCCGCTTCTGTTTCGTGCGGGCTTGTTAGTCTGTTTTGTAGCTTGAGTGTATTTTGTTTGTATTTGGGTTTCACGCTGTCCGTTTATATTTCTGATCATTTGTTTTCTACTTTTGGTTCATGTTATGTTTCCGGGACATTAAAGCGTGTTTTTCCCCACATATTTTGCTCTCTGCGCCTGACTCCACACCTCCTCAACTCATTTATCGTAACAGAAGCCCGCACCACGATATGGAGTCAGCAGGAGCAGCGACCACTCATCTTCCTACTATGGAGGAGAGAGTCCTTCATCACACGTCTATCCTCCATCGCCTAGGATCAGCGATGGATCAGATGATGGAAAAGATGGATCGTTGGGAGAGGAATGGTCTCCCTACTACCCCACCGACCCTCCCACCAGCAACTCTACCATCTCCCCATCTGGATCCGGTTCCAGCGCTCTGCGCATTACGCCTCCGAGCGAGTACGATGGAGCAGCGACGGGGTGCCAGGGATTCCTGCTTCAACTAGACCTCTACCTGGCCACCGTTCGGCCGGCTCCCTCGGAGGAGGAGAGAGTGTGGGTTCTCATCACATGCCTTACCGGTAGAGCCCTGGAGTGGGCTAATGCGGTCTGGAACGGGCCCGACTCAGCGAAGGACAATTACCCGGAGTTCACCCGCCGTTTCAGGGCCGTGTTCGATCACCCTCCAGAAGGTCGAGCGGCGGGTGAGAGATTGTTCCATCTCAGACCGGGGACGAGGAGCGCGCAGGACTTCGCACTGGAGTTCTGGACCTTGGCCACGACAGGGCCCTGATAGACCATTACAGATGTAGCCTGAGAGAGGACGTCCGTAGGGAGCTGGCCTGTCGGGATACTACACTTAGCCTGGATGGACTGATAGACCTGTCGATCCGGTTGGACCATCTGCTAGCTGCTCGCGGACGTTCTGAAAGGGTCCTGCCAGTTCTACCTCCTGACCCTCCTGCTCCTATCCCGATGGAGCTAGGAGGGACCGCGTCTAGGGAGATCGGAGGAGGAAGCTCCTCCTGTACCAGTTGTGCTCTGGGACAGGGGTACATTCGGCCCTCCATGTCACCTGTCTCTTCGAGTTTCTTTTTGTGAAGAAAAAGATGGTGGTTTACGTCCGTGTATTGATTATAGAGGTCTAAATTCCATCATGGTGGGTTTTAGTTACCCACTACCTCTCATTGCTACGGCGGTGGAATCATTTCACGGAGCGCAGTTCTTCACTAAACTGGATCTCAGGAGTGCTTATAATCTGGTGCGTATTCGGGATGGGGATGAGTGGAAAACTGCATTTAGCACTACTTCTGGCCATTATGAGTACCTCGTCATGCCATACGGTTTAAAGAATGCTCCAGCTATATTTCAATCCTTCGTGGATGAGATTCTCAGAGACCTGCACGGACAGGGTGTAGTGGTGTATATTGACGATATTTTGATCTACTCTGCTACACGCACTGCGCATGTATCTCTGGTGCGCAAGGTTCTTAGACGACTGCTGGAGCATGACCTGTATGTGAAGGCGGAGAAATGTGAGTTTTCCAAACAATCAGTTTCCTTCCTGGGTTATCGCATTTCCAGCTCTGGGTTGGTAATGGAGGGTGACCGCGTAAAGGCTGTGCGTAATTGGCCGACTCCGACCACGGTAAAGGAGGTACAGCGGTTCTTGGGGTTTGCCAATTACTACCGGAGGTTTATCCGGGGTTTTGGTCAGGTAGCTGCCCCTATTACCTCACTGCTGAAGGGGGGGCCGGTGCGTTTACAGTGGTCAGCAGAGGCGAACTGAGCTTTTCATAAGTTGAAGGCGATGTTTACTGAGGCGCCGGTGTTGGCGCATCCGGACCCTTCTTTGGCGTTTATAGTAGAGGTGGACGCATCCGAGGCTGGGGTTGGAGCGGTGCTCTCACAGCGTTCGGGTGCGCCACCGAAGCTCCGCCCCTGTGCCTTTTTTTTCGAAGAAACTCGGGCCAGCGGAGCGGAATTATGATGTGGGGGATAGGGAGTTGTTGGCTATGGTTAAGGCCCTGAAGGTGTGGAGACACTGGCTTGAGGGGGCTAAGCACCCTTTCCTTATCTGGACTGACCACCGTAACCTGGAGTATATCCGATCAGCTAGGAGACTGAATCCTCGTCAGGCAAGGTGGGCCATGTTTTTCACCAGATTTCGTTTCACTATCTCATATAGACCAGGTTCCCTCAACACTAAGGCCGACGCGCTGTCAAGACTCTATGACACTGAGGACAGGTCCATCGATCCTACTCCCATCATTCCGGCAGCTAAGCTGGTGGCACCAGTAGTATGGGATGTGGACATGGACATCGAGCGGGCGCTAAGGGAGGAACCTGCGCCTCCAGTGTCCGGAGGGTCGTAGGTACGTGCCGCTGGCTGTTCGTGATCAATTGATTCGATGGGCTTATTGTCTACCCTCGTCGGGTCACCCAGGTATTTTTAGGACAGTGCGAGGTCTTGAGAGGAAGTACTGGTGGCCCACTTTGAGGAGGGATGTGCGATTCTATGTTTCCTCCTGTTCGGTGTGCGCCCAGAGTAAGGCTCCTAGACACCTGCCAAGAGGTAAATTACAACCTCTTCCCGTTCCACAACGGCCGTGGACCCATCTATCGGTGGATTTTCTAACTGACCTTCCCCCCTCTCAGGGTAACACAACGATCCTGGTCGTTGTGGATCGGTTCTCTAAGTCCTGCCGTCTTATCCCATTGCCCGGTCTCCCTACGGCCCTACAGACTGCGGAAGCTCTTTTCACCCATGTCTTCCGGCACTACGGGGTGCCCAAGGATATAGTTTCTGATCGGGGCCCCCAGTTTATCTCCCGTGTTTGGAGGGCATTTATGGAACGTCTGGGGGTCTCGGTCAGCCTGACCTCAGGGTATCACCCAGAGAGTAATGGGCAGGTGGAGAGAGTGAACCAGGAGGTGGGTAGGTTTCTGCGGTCGTATTGCCAGGACCGGCCAGGGGAGTGGGCGAGATATATTCCCTGGGCAGAAATAGCCCAGAACTCACTAAGCCACTCCTCTACCAACATGTCACCATTTGAGTGCGTGTTGGGGTACCAGCCAGTCCTGGCACCGTGGCATCAGAGCCAGACTGAGGCTCCTGCGGTGGAGGAGTGGGTGCAGCACTCTAAGGAGACCTGGAGGGCTGTCCAAGAGTCATTACGCCAAGCGAGTATAAGGCAGAAGAAGAGCACTGACCGTCACCGCAGTGAGGCCCCCGTGTTTACACCTGGGGACAGGGTCTGGCTCTCGACCCGAAACCTGCCCCTCCGCTTGCCCTGCCGGAAGCTGGGTCCGCAGTGTATAGGGCCATTTAAAGTCCTGAGGAGAATAAACGAGGTTTGTTATCGATTATTACTTCCTTCTTATTATCGTATTAACCCCTTGTTTCATGTGTCTCTTCTCAGGCCGGTGGTAGCTGGTACCATGCAGGAAGGTGAGGTTCCGGAGGTTCCTCCGCCTCCTCTGGACATCGAGGGGTCCCCGGCGTACAAGATACGAGCTATTCTGGACTCGAGACGCCGGGTGAGGGGCTTGCAGTACCTCGTTGACTGGGAGGGGTACGGTCTGGAGGAGAGGTGCTGGGTTCCGGTGAGGGATATTCTAGATCCATCTATGTTGAGTGAGTTCCATCGCCTTCGTCCGGATCGCCCAGCGCCTCGGCACCCGGGTCTTCTCTGAGGCCGGCGTCGGCGCGCTGCGGGAGCTGCGCGTCAGGGGGAGGGGGGTACTGTCACGAATATTACCGAAGGTGACTCCCCTTCTTGTTCGGGTGGCGCTCGGCGGTCGTCGTCACCGGTCTACTAGCTATCGCCGATCCGTTGTTCTGTGTTCCTTTGGTTGTCTGATTGGTATCACCTGTTTCTTGTTTGGTTGTTAGGGTAGGGTTATATATAGTTTGTTCAGCCCACTTCTGTTTCGTGCGGGCTTGTTAGTCTGTTTTGTAGCTTGAGTGTATTTTGTTTGTATTTGGGTTTCACGCTGTCCGTTTATATTTCTGATCATTTGTTTTTCTACTTTTGGTTCATGTTATGTTTCCGGGACATTAAAGCGTGTTTTTTCCCACATCTTTTGCTCTCTGCGCCTGACTCCACACCTCCTCACTCCTTTATCGTAACACCGCCTTTATCCAAAGTGACTTGGGGTCATGCGGGACCTTACAGATGTTGTATGTATGGCAGACAGAGTTATTTAATTTGTTAAAAAAAATATATATATATATTTTCACTTTTAAGGGATACCTTGGGATTTTCTCAATGATGCCATTATCTACTTCCCCAACTCGTGGATACAATTTTTGTGTGTCTGTGTCCAGTATGAAGTGTCCAGTCAGTGTAGTCAGCTCAGCTATCACCATTGAGACCGTGTCTGTGCCTCGACCTAAAACTAAACATGGCGGTGTTCGCCTTAGCAATCTCACTAGGATAAAGACCTCCATTCCTGTCATTATTGAAAGAGATCATGATACCTCACATCTCAAAATAGGGCTACTTAATGTTAGATCCCTTACTTCAAAGGCAATTATAGTCAATGAACTAATCACTGATCATAATCTTGATGTGATTGGCCTGACTGAAACATGGCTTAAGCCTGATGAATTTACTGCGTTAAATGAGGCCTCACCTCCTGGCTACACTAGTGACCATATCCCCCGTGCATCCCGCAAAGGCGGAGGTGTTGCTAACATTTACAATAGCAAATTTCAATTTACCAAAAAAAAAAAATGACGTTTTCGTCTTTTGAGCTTCTAGTCATGAAATCTATGCAAGCCTACACAATCACTTTTTATAGCTACTGTTTACAGGCCTCCTGGGCCATATACAGCGTTCCTCATTGAGTTCCCTGAATTCCTATCGGACTTTGTAGTCATAGCAGATAATATTCTAATCTTTGGTGACTTTAATATACACATGGAAAAGTCCACAGACCCACTCCAAAAGGCTTTCGGAGCCATCATCGACTCAGTGGGTTTTGTCCAACATGTCTCTGGACCCACTCACTGTCACAGTCATACTCTGGACCTAGTTTTGTCCCATGGAATAAATGTTGTGGATCTTAATGTTTTTCCTCATAATCCTGGACTATCGGACCACCATTTTATTACGTTTGCAATTGCAACAAATAATCTGCTCAGACCCCAACCAAGGAACATCAAAAGTCGTGCTATAAATTCGCAGACAACACAAAGATTCCTTGATGTCCTTCCAGATTCCCTCTGTCTACCCATGGACGCCAGAGGACAAAAATCAGTTAACCACCTAACTGAGGAACTCAATTTAACCTTGCGCAATACCCTAGATGCAGTTGCACCCCTAAAAACTAAAAACATTTCTCATAAGAAACTAGCTCCCTGGTACACAGAAAAGCTTCCAGAAAATTGGAACGGAAATGGCGCCACACCAAACTGGAAGTCTTCCGACTAGCTTGGAAAGACAGTACCGAAGAGCCCTTACTGCTGCTCGATCATCCTATTTTTCTAACTTCATTGAGGAAAATAAGAACAATCCGAAATTCCTTTTTGATACTGTCGCAAAGCTAACTAAAAAGCAGCATTCCCCAAGAGAGGATGGCTTTCACTTTAGCAGTGATAAATTCATGAACTTCTTTGAGGAAAAGATCATGATTATTAGAAAGCAAATTACGGACTCCTCTTTAAATCTGCGTATTCCTTCAAAGCTCAGTTGTCCTGAGTCTGCACAACTCTGCCAGGACCTAGGATCCAGAGAGACGCTCAAGTGTTTTAGTACTATATCTCTTGACACAATGATGAAAATAATCTTGGCCTCTAAACCTTCAAGCTGCATACTGGACCCTATTCCAACTAAACTACTGAAAGAGCTGCTTCCTGTGCTTGGCCCTCCTATGTTGAACATAATAAACGGCTCTCTATCCACCGGATGTGTACCAAACTCACTAAAAGTGGCAGTAATAAAGCCTCTCTTGAAAAAGCCAAACCTTGACCCAGAAAATATAAAAAACTATTGGCCGATATCGAATCTTCCATTCCTCTCAAAACTTTTAGAAAAGGCTGTTGCGCAGCAACTCACTGTCTTCCTGAAGACAAAAAATGTATACGAAATGCTTCAGTCTGGTTTTAGACCCCATCATAGCACTGAGACTGCACTTGTGAAGGTGGTAAATGACCTTTTAAATGGCATCAGACCGAGGCTCTGCATCTGTCCTCGTGCTGCTAGACCTTAGTGCTGCTTTTGATACCATCGATCACCACATTCTTTTGGAGAGATTGGAAACCCAAATTGGTCTACACGGACAAGTTCTGGCCTGGTTTAGATCTTATCTGTCGGAAAGATATCGGTTTGTCCTCTGACAAATCAACTGTAAATTTCGGTGTTCCTCAAGGTTCCGTTTTAGGACCACTATTGTTTTCACTATATATTTTACCTCTTGGGGATGTCATTCGAAAACATAATGTTAACTTTCACTGCTATGCGGATGACACACAGCTGTACATTTCAATGAAACATGGTGAAGCCCCAAAATTGCCCTTGCTAGAAGCATGTGTTTCAGACATAAGAAAGTGGATGGCTGCAAACTTTCTACTTTTAAACTCGGACAAAACAGAGATGCTTGTTCTAGGTCCCAAGAAACAAAGAGATCTTCTGTTGAATCTGACAATTAATCTTAATGGTTGTACAGTCGTCTCAAATAAAACTGAAGGACCTCGGCGTTACTCTGGACCCTGATCTCTTTTTTGAAGAACATATCAAGACCATTTCAAGGACAGCTTTTTTCCATCTACGTAACATTGCAAAAATCAGAAACTTTCTGTCCAAAAATGATGCAGAAAAATTCATCCATGCTTTTGTCACTTCTAGGTTAGACTACTGCAATGCTCTACTTTCCGGCTACCCGGATAAAGCACTAAATAAACTTCAGTTAGTGCTAAATACAGCTGCTAGAATCCTGACTAGAACCAAAAATAATTATCATATTACTCCAGTGCTAGCCTCCCTACACTGGCTTCCTGACAAAGCAAGGGCTGATTTCAAGGTTTTACTGCTAACCTACAAAGCATTACTTGGGCTTGCTCCTACCCATCTCTCTGATTTGGTCCTACCGTACATACCTACACGTACGCTACGGTCACAAGACACAGGCCTCCTAATTGTCCCTAGAATTTCTAAACAAACAGCTGGAGGCAGGGCTTTCTCCTATAGAGCTCCATTTTTATGGAACGGTCTGCCTACCCATGTCAGAGACGCAAACTCGGTCTCAACCTTTAAGTCTTTACTGAAGACTCATCTCTTCAGTGGGTCATATGATTGAGTGTAGTCTGGCCCAGGAGTGGGAAGGTGAACGGAAAGGCTCTGGAGCAACGAACCGCCCTTGCTGTCTCTGCCTGGCCGGTTCCCCTCTTTCCACTGGGATTATCTGCCTCCAACCCTATTACAGGGGCTGAGTTACTGGCTTACTGGGGCTCTCTCATACCGTCCCTGGGAGGGGTGCGTCACCTGAGTGGGTTGAGTCACTGATGACCTATTTGGTGTCCTGTGTGAATTTAAGTGTGCTCTCTCTAATTCTCTTTCTTTCTCTCTCTCGGAGGACCTGAGCCCTAGGACCATGCCTCAGGACTACGTGACATGATGACTCCTTGCTGTCCCCAGTCCACCTGGCCGTGCTGCTGCTCCAGTTTCAACTGTTCTGCCTTATTATTATTGGACCATGCTGGTCATTTATGAACATTTGAACATCTTGGCCATGTTCTGTTATAATCTCCACCCGGCACAGCCAGAAGAGGACTGGCCACCCCCTGACTCTGGGGAAGTAGATAAAGGGCCTCATTGTAAAAATCCTGAAGTATCCCTTTGACATTATGGAGTATTTTGTATAGATCAATGACCGAATGACGTCTATTTCAAGCCTACTTTTGAATGCACTAAACACATGCATGCACACACGCAGTCACATCAAGTGGAGGCAGCTCATTCATTCTAACCAAGACGACTACCATATAAAGACAAAAAGGATTTTTCATGCCATGACAACATCACTACATGTGCCACTTGAAATCTGCATTATGAAGGATGACGTCTGTACAGTGAACAGATTGGACCACAGTGTGTTTCCTTACATCAGGGGTGAAGGGGGCCTTCAGCCTGCCAGCCTTCAGCCTTTTAAAGTTGATGGATCGGAAGATGTGGTGGGCCTTCACCTCCGTAGCACCCTCCCCCTGGCAGCCCAGCCTCTCACTGGGCTCTTTGGCCAGCAGCTGGGCGGAGACAAGAGTGAGAGATAGCAGTGTTACTAGGCAACAAAGTAAATATGTTATGCTGTTAAATTGATGAATGATTGACTGATCTGCTGTATAGACCCAATCGGTAATAGATAAAAATGTTGCGACCATGCCCATCTGTGGGGAAAACAACATGTGGTTACCTAAGTCACCCCATTGGCTCACAGCAAAAACTTGACATTTTCAAAGCAATTTTCTTGTCTGCTTGTTTTAGTTCATTACAAAACTACATTTAAAGAAAAGTGTGTCTAAAGATTCAACATTGCCTGCTCCCTAGCATTCTCCCTACTTAGAAAAACGTAATATTGTACCGCTTCCCTCATGCCCCTTTTCATGACGATGCTAGCAGCCACTTGAGTGAGTGCTAGTTAGCAACCGACCGGAACATTAGGCTAGCCAAGACCAACAACACAAACAAACGGACTATACAGCTACAAGTAGTAAGTGGAGTTACAAACGGGCTGTACAAGTTAAATGTCTTACCTGAGATTAAATATTTTCCACACACACATAGCTACGTGTAGCCTACGCATCCCCACATTTACCACACCGAATAGCCTCAAGCCAGAGGGCTCTTCTCGCAGGCTCTATTTCCTTACATGGGAGCATTGCAAACTGTGGGTTGGGATTTTTGACCTGGCTACATGTACATTTGAACAACACAGCAGCTTCTCGGTATATTTTGTTGTTTCTGTATAACATCGAGGACGAAGTTGCCTCTTACAATGAGGGTCAATAGGAAATAATGTTGGTTTTCCCCAATTTATGGGCATGGTCGAGGAAAATTCCTTATTATTATGTGGATACTGACTGGGACTATGTGTTTGGAGTTCGTTTTAAAATCATCAAAGACAACCTTCTGTGCTTATATTAGAAGTCATAAAAAACTGAATAAAAGCGTCCTTCATCCACGTACGTCACGAATGCAAATGTTTTTTAAACATGACGCTGCCTTCACAAATAAAAGTCACTACTATAAAGATATATAGTGATATGCAAATGCCTGTGCCAACAGACAAAGCATGATCTCATGTTGTTGATAATATGTCCGGTACCATTTTGCAGAGGGACTTGGTGTCCTCTGAGAACTTGTCTGAGTACTCCTCTTCCACGTCTCTGACCAGCCTCTCCACGTCCTCACGTTTAATCTTCTTCTTGCGCTGCTGGAAGGGAGACTGGCCCTCGATCATCTCATACAGCAGACAGCCCAGCGCCCACCAGTCTGGGCTGAATGTGTAGCGCTCATTCTTAACCACCTCCGGAGCTGACACACACACATTAGGATGACAGGCAAGCATACATACGTATGCGCACACAAACAGACACATGATTACAAATCATTTTAGAAGCATTTACGTAGTACTTATGACTTTATGAATGTCGTTGTTCATTTATACTGAACAAAAATATAAATACAACACGCAACAATTTCAAAGATTTTACGGAGTTACAGCTCATATAAGGAAATCAGTCAATTTAAATAAATTCATTAGGCCCTAATCTATGGATTTCACATGACTGGGCAGGGGGGGAGTCATGGGTGGGCATAAGAGGGTAAAGGCCCACCCACTTGGCATTCAGGCCCTACCACTGGGGAACCAGGCCCAGCCAATCAGAATACGTTTTTCCCACAAAAGGGCTTTATTACAGACAGAAATACTCCTCAGCACAACCCCAGCACCCCTCAGACGATCCCGCAGGTGAAGAAGCCGGATGTGGAGATCAAGGTCTAGCGTGGTTATACGTTGTCTGCGGTTGTGAGGCCTGTTGGACGTACTGCCAAATTCTCTAAAACGAGATTGGAGGCAGCTTTTATGGTAGCAACAGCTCTGGTGGACATTCCTGCAATCAGCATGCCAATTGCACTCTCCCTCAAAATTTGAGACATCTGTGGCATTGTGTTCTGTGACAAAACTGCACATTTTAGAGTGGCCTTTTATTGTCCACAGCACAAGGTGCATCTGTGTAACGATCATGCTGTTTGATAAGCTTCTTGATATGCCACACCTGTCAGGTGGATGGATTGTCTTGGCAAATGAGAAATGCTCAATAACAGGGATGTAAAGAAATTTGCACAACATTTGAGAGAAATAAGCTTTTTGTGCGTATGGAACATTTTGGCGATTTTTTATTTCAGCTCATGAAACATGGGACCAACACTTTACATGTTGAGTTTTTTTGTTCCGTGTATATTGGTACTGTTCATTATACAGTACAGGAACAGTATATGAAAACAATATGTTGAATATCTTTTGTTGAATGTTGTTGAATGTACTTACCCATGTACCCAACGGTGCCAACCCGACCCTTGATAGTCTCTCCCTCGGGCACGTGGACAGCCAAGCCCAGGTCTGATATCCGGATATGGCCTAAAGGAACACAACACACACTGTGTTACAGTACACTGCCTAATGCTGGAACAGTTAACCTTATGTCAAATGACATGCTATCCCACAGACGATGCATACCAATGGAGATCCCCGGGTACGGCCAATCACGACAACACAACAAGACACATACAATATTACTTAGCATACCCTTCAATCCGATGTCATTTGACAGGCTATCTCCAGTCTGGAGTCTGGACAAGAGACTATGTATATCAATAGAGGGCTTCCTTTGGTCAAAGCAGATCTCACGAAAGCCATGTACTGTGGAAACCTTATCTATTTTGTTTTGCTAAAGAGCACCATTCAGTGGTAGCAGGCTTCACTGACAACCTTGAGAAAGCAGGAGCCCCTATCTTGAGACAAGTCTTTTCATAGACAATCTGCTCCCTCTATTGGTGAATAACAGAATGGCAGCATTGGTTCACACAAGCAGTAAGGTCTGGTTACAGAGAGCTACAGTGTGTGTGCAGGCTTTTATTCCAGCCCATCACTAACACACCGGATCTATTAATCAATTAATCATCAAGACCTTGATTAGTTGAATCAATTATTTTAAAGTAGTGCTCAGCTGGAACAACAAGGTATACAGGCTATTGTTCTAGGACCATGGTTGGTCTCCAAGACCAGGGTTGGTCCATTAGAATATTTATTTACTTGTATACAAGTGGGCATTCATATTATTGCTATCTCTACTCACCATGGTCGTCCAATAGTATGTTCTCAGGCTTCAGGTCCCTGGAAGAAGAGATAAATACCCAGAGTTATGAAACTAAGAACTAACTTTTATCGCCTCCAACAGCATTGTGAGCAGCTGAGGGACAGATTTACAAAACTTTGACAAGCTCTCCATCACTCCTTCTCTCTTTGTTTCTCTCTACATCTTACTACTTATTGTTCTCCCTCTCCCCCCTTTCTTTCAATCTACATCTTGCTAGCCATCATTCTCCATCTCTCTCTCTCTCCCTTTTGAAAACATGAAGCGCTCTCTCTTTCTCTCCATCCTCCCTTGTAAGCTGATACTTGTGTAAACACTAAATATGCTCCATAAAGTTCCTGCAGCCTTGTAAGCAGAAAGCTGAGTACCCGCTAAACCATTCCCCTAGAACAGCCTTGTGTGTGTGTGTGTGTGTGTGTGTGTGTGTGTGTGTGTGTGTGAGAGAGAGAGACTGTGTGTGCAGCCTGACCTGTATACGATCCTCTCTCTGTGCAGGTCCTCAAGGCCACAGGCCAGCTCGGCAGAGTAGAACACAGCCCTCTTCTCCTCGAAGCCAGCGTCTCCCATGTGGTAGATGTGGAACTTGAGGTCTCCTCCGTTCATCAGGGTGAGCACCAGACACAGAGCGTCCTTCGTCTCATAGGCGTACGCTAGACTCACCTCCATGAGAGACAGACAACACAGTCATATTCATTAGGCACCAAACAAAAGAAAACAGACTTAAACAGGGAGGGACTACCTGAACTTGTACAATAAGCGCTTGTTTTCGCTACATTCTGTTATGGTGTGCCCTAATGAATATGACCCTGGGCTTAGAGACAAGTTTGAAGCTATGAGTTAAGAGAAGGAGAGGAGTGTGTGTGGGAAACAGAATGAACATCTAAGTCCACTTTTGGCCAGAACATTGGATCACTGACTGATGGATGTCCAAATAAAATAAGTCTAAAATGGATTGTGTGGGGTCACTTGAAATGAAAACGAACCAAACCCTGATGTTATTTTTAAATTACTAGTCTTGTTTTTATTATTATTATTATTACGAGCTATCACACAGTCGTCTGGAAGAGCCATCTAGACTCAACTGGTCAAAAGTGTTTATGTTGCGGTCAACAGTTTAATTCAATGAGTTCAGACATCTTGACATCTTTGGTCGAAATATGAGTAAGTGGTGCAGCATATGAATGTAGATCATGTACTGTATACATTAAATATATTACATATACTGTACATACAAATAGGATTTTTAGCCCAATTTTTTTTTTTTCAAACTTATGAGCGACTCGATCTATTTTGTTCATCTTTTCTCTAAATAAGCTTTGTTGGACAATTTAAGGTCAATACACTGCATTTCAAACAGTTAGGAATAACAATGTAATCTAAATCAGGGCTTGAAAAATTATACCAAGGCTAAATATAAGCCTTCCACAAACAAGACCTACTAATAATTACATTATTTTATCAAAATATACTGAACAAAAATATAAACGCAACATGTAAAGTGTTGGTCCCATGCTTTATGAGCTGAAATAAAAGATCCCTGAAATTTTCCATCCACACAAAAAAGCTTATTTCTCTCAAATGTTGTGCAAAAATGTGTTTACATCCCTGTTAGTGAGCATTTCTCTTTTGCCAAGATAATCCATCCACTTGACAGGTGTAGCATTTCAAGAAGTTGATTAAACAGCATGATCATTACACAGGTGCACCTTGTGATGGGGACAATAAAATGCCACTCTAAAATGTGCAGTTTTATCACATAAGACAATTCCACAGATGTCTCAAGTTTTGAGAGTGTGCAATTGGCATGCTGACTGCAGGAATGTCCACCAGAATTGTTGCCTGAGAATTTAATGTTAATTTCTCTACCATAAGCCGCCACCAATGTCATTTTAGAGAATTTTGCAGTACGTCCAACAGGCCTCACAACCACATATCACGTTTTCCCATGCCAGCCCATGATTTTCATATCCTGCTTCTTCACCTGCGGGATCGTCAGACCAGCCACCTGGACAACTGATGAAACTGAGGAGTATTGCTGTCTGTAATAAAGCCCTTTTGTGGGGAAAAACTAATTATGATTGGCTGAGCCTGGCTCCCCAGGGGGTATATTCTTGTTCGGTATAGTTTAACATGCTTTTTTTTGGTGCAATAATCACTGATCTGGCTTTCATGTCTGTCGATGAAAATGCTCTTTTTGTTACAAATTTAACCAAAACCTTGCACATCCACTAATAATGACCAACTACTTGTAGCAGGCATTATAGAAAATGAACACAGATCTCAAATCATCTCTAGTGAGTAGCCAGCTAATCTTTGTATTTCAAGTCTAGCCAACTTGGATCTATATGCTCGCTAACAAGGTAGAACAGCTGAACTATTATGAACACACGCTCCTGTCCGTCTCCAACTGTTTGAACAACAGCCTGTTCACTTTGTTTAGATGTTGAAATCAAGTGGCTATCCTGGATAAGATGCTTACTTCTCAGAATGAGAACAGTTGCCAATTCCTTAAATAAATGCTTATTTTTATGCTCATTGCACATTTATAAAACACAGACTAGAGAGCTAGCACATAATAGTATGTAGCTAAAATGCTGCTTACGGTACTGCAGAAACTGAGCATTCATTTTCCACAATCATGTTCATTGATAACTCCCGTTTTAGTAGGATCTACTCTATTCTACATTTTGGAAGTTGAGACATAAAAAGGGTATCGTTAGAAGGGAAAATCGACCAAACCTCAAATGCAAATAGCGAGTTGAAACTGTTTGTTTTCAGACAGGAAGAAGTGATCTTTTATCTTTGTTGCTGTGAGTGGCAAAGGGCGGGGCTTGGTGTCTGTGTGCGAGTGGGAAGGTGCACAGTGCACACAGCTCAGAAGGAGCGAATGAGACAAGACCAAATAAAAAACCTAGAGACTTGCAATAAAGGCATTTGGAACATTGCGCTAAAACATATATTCAAATTATTTTGATATCGCACAACCCTACATACAGTGCATATCTTATACATACGTGACAAATGGTAGGGGGTAAATAGGTAGCTCGAATACTTACTACAAACCTACTGTTGACTTTCTCTAAAATCTGCTTCTCGTTCAAGGCCATGGACTCTCCTTTCCTCTTCTTAATCCTCTTCTTCTCCAACTTCTTACACGCATACATCTTTCCTGTGGCTCGCACCTGGCAAGCACACACCTGATGAGAGAAGTGGATGAGAGAGAGAAAGGGAGAGGAGGAGGGTGGGGGTCAAGAGAAAAGTGATGAACACCCCATTGCAATGTCTACTCTTTGACCCAGTAAATACAATGAAATGGTGGCATGACCTATTTCACACCACAAGATGACACCAGTTAAATGGCAGTTATATCCCAAACACACAGTTTATAATTTTATAGGCCCATCAAATTACATCCAGACTGAGATCCTTGTTGGACCTTGTTGATCATTTACAAGTTGATGAAGAGACTAACTTTAGACTAACTTCACTTCTAAAATCTCATTCTAAATGAAAGTATGCTTTAGTTAAAGAGAGAAACAGAGAGAGTCCTTACCTCACCAAAGCCTCCCTTTCCTAATACCCTGTACTGTCGGAATGTGTTCTTGGTGACTGGCTGCCTATGAGGACACAGAGAAGAGGGTCAATACAATAGAAAACAACAACTTTATTGTCCAATGTGGGGGAAATTTGCTCAACTTCATGGACATACACTGACTGTACAGCAGCAATGCACAGGAACATACACATCTGACTTTGTAAGTAAACGGCTTGACCATTACACTTTCACAATGTTTTTGCTTTAAAAATACTATTCTGTCAAATGTTCTGTTTTATCTTGTAGAGAAAGACTTGAGTTTGGCCCAGCACCAAAGACAAGATGAGACAACTTTCTTAAGGCCTTTAACAAGTGTTGGCATATTTACAGTGAGTCAAAGGATGCGTCCCAAAATGGCACTCTATTCCCTACATAGTGCACTACTTTTGACCAGAACTCTATGGGCCCTGGTCAAAAGTAGTGCACTAAAGGTGCCATTTACGAAACAGCCAAAGTGATGAAAGTGTGTGGGTAAACTTAATCTATGACTATTATGGGAAAGGCATTGCACAAGCCTTGCCGCTCTGCTAGGCTGAGTGGAGACATGTTCTGTTTGCAAATGTAAATAAATATAGAGACCATTCCATGTATGATAGGCCTGCTGGGCTAAAGGTCTTTAAATGGCCCATATAGGACCAGACGGAGAGAACGTATTACACCAGTTTTAAGGTGTCTGCACTGGCTGCCTGTGAGTTTTAGAATACATTTTAAGATTCTTCTATTGGTTTTTAAAATCAATCCATGATTGTGCACCCCAATACATGTCAGACATGAGTTTAAGTTATGTGCCCAGTAGGTCTCTCAGGTCCTCTGGCACTTTAACTATCACAAAGCCTAGGACCACGAGGCAGGGAAAGGCAGCCTTTAGTTATTACGCCCCCAGCATCTGGAATAGCCTGCCAGAGAACCCGAGGGTGGCCGAAACTGTAGTTATATTGATATGAGATCTTAAAACTTAGCTTTGCTTTTGCTTAAGGTGCTTTTTAGTTTTTCAGTCTCTATTGTTATTCTTTTGCTTTTCATCCTCTTAGGTTAATTATGAGGTAAATATTTCAGTTGAGTTTTTTCCTGTGAAGCACATTGTTAATCATTCCATGTCTGAAATGTGCTGTATAAATAAAGCTTGATTTGAAGTATGAGTGGAAATTAAACCAAAAGTGTAGGTTATACAGTACATCACAATGCCACTATCCGGAACACTATCAATCGCTTCATAACATTGTATGTGCGTTGTGTAGAGCTTTTAACAAATACTTTTGTCACAAAGCTCTTAACGGTAAACTGGCCTAAAAACCCATGAGACCAAGTTGAGGAACAGTTGATAAGAATAACTCTAGATAGGAGGAAACCTTGAGAGCCACTAATATATATATATATATATAAATCACATCAATATTAGAGAATTAACAGCAGAGCATATCAAAAACACAGCCCCATTGAGAGTTGAGTACACGTGACTAGGAGGATACTATGGAGCGGTGTGAAGTTACCGTAACATGTAATCACTCGTGCTGTGTTGAGGTGAGGTTCTCAGGCTGATAAGAGTGTGTGTGTGTGTGTGTGTGTGTGTGTGTGTGTGTGTGTGTGTGTGCTCATAAGTGTGGGAAGCAGCAAAAGGGTGTGTGAGTATGTCATTTTTACTTTGATTTCAACTAGTAGGCTACCATACCTCTCCAGCCACTTCCACTGCAGGAACCGGTTATAGTACATGCTGTCGAGGTAGTCTGCGAAGGGAGCCACACTCAGGTAGTCATGGATCAGTCTACAACAGAGGACAGAACACAGTCAGAACACATACAGCCCACTACATGACCTAAACAGGAAATACTCTGGTCCCTCCCTAAGGCCTTGAGTTTTTTCTGGTCAGGTCACATGGCCAGGAAAATCTCCAGGCCCTACTACACATGTACAATGCTGCCATGGGCCCATCTCTCTGTCTACTATTCCCAAACATCAGTTCACATCTAAACATTCATTAACCCCAACCAGATGGAGGAATGACAGAGTCTGTTCATGTTGTGAGAATGTTCTAGAATATAAATGTTGCTGAATGGAATGGCGGGTGATTGAAGTTGCTAGGGTTGATTGATTAGAACTATTTTCATCAGCCGCCACACACACTCAATGCTGTTGACATGCCCATACAACAAGTGTGAACAACCTTTCACAGGATGTTGCACAATGTAGGAGACAATTTAAAGGAAAACTCAGAAATTCTGCCTCTTGGCATATTTTATCACTGAAAATGACCCTTTATTCTTAACTGACTTCCTTCGTTGAATAATGGTGTGATGATCATTAAAAAAAAAATCTACCTTTTCCAATCTTGAATATATCCCATATGCTAAGTAAGTATTGATGTTAGTTTATTCTCTGTGACTGGGTTTCTGTGTTAACAGACTCACTTGGTGCACTCGTTGAAGAGTTCTTTACAGGGCTCCTGCTCCTGCTCCAGTCTCTCTGTAAACTGACCCATCATTTCCTCCCCCAACTCGGGGACATGATCCTCTGACTACAGGGGGATGGAACACAATACAGCGTGAATTTCATATATATGACATCATAGGCCCAGATTAAGCCCTCTCCTGAATTAAAAAGCATGCTCGATGGAGTATCTTAATTTAAATAGATTTTTAGACCGTGAATAGTTTTAATCTGGGTCCGGGAAACCACACGTCACCATTATTGAATAGTTGACATCAAATCACTCATTGGCTGAAAATAGGGGTTCTTCTACTGTACCTTTGGGCTGAAGTACTTGTCTAGGAGCTCCTGAGCACACTCCCTCCTCTTCTCATCTGGACTGACCTCATACTCTGCCTGTGGGGGGAAAGAAACAGTAACATACATCATTCAACATACACTTGCTCTAACAGGTCAGTTCTACCATTTCCACGTAACAGTAGCCTACAATCTAGTACTTTCTGTACAACCTCTGATGGTACCAAATTACCACATCACTGCAACCACAGAGTCGTGTTCAGTAGGCACGCAGCCGTAGAACACTATTTGAAACGGAAGAAATACTACCTGAGTATGTTCATTAAACAAGTTTAATATGCATACTGAACACAACCCAGTCCTACTGTAAGTAATACATCCCTTCACTAAGGCGCTTTTCTACAGAGCCACATGCCTGGGTCCCACTCCCAAAATCATTTTTATTTTAATATTTCTCTCTGTGTTGTTGATTCCTGAATCCTGCTAAGTACAAAAGCATCAAGCCCATGTGCCATGCCATCATCCAGCAGCATGACTTACAGTAAGCTAAGAGCCTCACTCTAAAGTGCTTCCGATGGACTCTCAGCACAACTTGTCCATAATGGTTAATGACAGTTGAGAAGGTTCAAATCTCATTTGCTCCTTCTCATGTAGCCCAGGCTCTGTGCGAGGCAGGAAGGAGACAGTGCAGTAAAAGGACATGATCACTACTTACAAAGTTTGAGAAGACTGCTTGATAAAAGCTGTTACGACTGTCTGCTCTCTCTTAATTCATAAAGTCAGCCACCTATTCATCATTTTACTGCCATTGACTATCTTCAAAATGCTACTAGCTATCATCCCATTGAGCCTTTTTCTACTTGGCTTTTGCGTTTGTTAAATCAACCAGAGAGGATCTAGCTACAAGGACACTTCCTCATATCAATATTATCGTGTGTGAGTAATAATGTGTTAGAGGGAAGGAGATAAAGTGGGTGGCTCATAACTGAGTGTGTGTGTGTGCGTAAGTTGGATCTGTCCGAAATGGATCCATGGCTTTCCCACCCAACCAGATATAAATACAAATGTAAAAAAGGAAAACAGAGACCTGTTAAAATGGACCCAAGGACAATCAGACCCATTTGGAAAAGGCCTGTGGAAAAACAGACCCAAACATACCAGTGCCGGTTCGGATTCGAGAGACCCGTTCATATCCAAGAGTAGAAAGAGAGATAAAGAAACCCTCCGACCGGGCAGCGCCATCAATCAACAAGCAATATTGGCCAAGTATGTGTTCTTAACTGCCTATAACAAATGAAAGAAAAAACTATTCGTTGTATAGCATAATCAACATTTTGTAGCCTATTGTTTTATTGGTTTCTACTTTTCAAAAACAATATTTCAAAGTAAAGCGGCACAGGTAAAGCGACAGTTTGAAAATGTAGCTTTGATATTCAGATTGGTTAGAGACGATCAAATTGCTGATGACTTCTTGTACAACGCCCCTCATCATCACAAACAACTTCAAATTATGTCAGTCTCAGACTAAAGTATGTAGAGAACGACAGAGCAGCGGAATAATTTATTCTGAGTCGACAGACTGGTAACCCTCGTAGGCCCAAAACATACTTCCTCACCTCAAGTGCAACTGTAGGAGTCAGTTGGAACGCTGGTGCGCTCTGCCTTCATAGGCCTGCATAGCTAAGCCTAATAATAGCCACACCCCACCATACCTTCACAAAAGTTTGACTTTATTAGTTATGTCAAAAGTAATTCAAGTCATTGTTTATAAGGAAAATACGAACATGTTATTATATTGTGGCATTAAAATAAGTTTTTCCTCTTCATGGTTTGAGTGTGAGTACCACTACCGGTAATTCTATTATATTGCGGAAAACACAACATTAACTTAATTTGGCCAAAGAAAATGTCTCAACAGAAAGAAATAAACACCAATTTCAACCTTCACAAAAGTTTTGAACAGGCTTATATTGCAGAAATTACCAACAAAAGTGAGTGCCTACCAAAGGCCCACCCAACAAATGACCACAAGAGGCTAATCCTATTTATTTTACAACAGGCCTACTTTTAATCTATCTTTAATTAAATACATAGCACAAACATAAAAAGACAGTTTGAACTTCATTTAGCCAACAAAAATATCTCAGCAAAATGAAACAAAAAACACTTTTTGCCTCATTTAAAAGAACTGGCTTATATTTATAAAATAGGCCTACAATAATAATAATGATATACAAAAACAAATAACAAATATGAAAATTAATGAATGTTAGAAAATTGCATCAAACCTGAATAGCGAGTTGCACACAGTCCATTTGACTGCGCCAACATTCTTCTCATCTTTGTTCACTAAAACTTGTCCTTGAAGACATTCCCCTTGTTGGCTTCTTTAACAGAGGACACTGTCCAATCAGGTCCAGTCAGTATACATTTCAATTGCACATACCCGAGATCCGTGGCAATTACAGTGGGGCAAAAAAGTATTTAGTCAGCCTCCAATTGTGCAAGTTCTCCCACTTAAAAAGATGAGAGAGGCCTGTAATTTTCATCATAGGTACCCTTCAACTATGACAGACAAATGAGAGAAAAAAAATCCAGAAAATTACATTGTAGGATTTTTAATGAATTTATTTGCAAATTATGGTGGAAAATAAGTATTTGGTCAATAATAAAAGTTTCTAAATACTTTGTTATATACCCTTTGTTGGCAATGACAGAGGTCAAACATTTTCTGTAAGTCTTCACAAGGTTTTCACACACTGTTGCTGGTATTTTGGCCCATTCCTCCATGCAGATCTCCTCTAGAGCAATGATGTTTTAGGGCTGTTGCTGGGCAACACAGACTTTCAACTCCCTCCAAAGATTTTCTATGGGGTTGAGATCTGGAGACTGGCTAGGCCACTCCAGGACCTTGAAATGCTTCTTACGAAGCCACTCCTTCGTTGCCCGGGCGGTGTGTTTGGGATCATTGTCATACTGAAAGACCCAGCCACGTTTCATCTTCAATGCCCTTGCTGATGGAAGGAGGTTTTCACTCAAAATCTCACGATACATGGCCCCATTCATTCTTTCCTTTACACGGATCAGTCGTCCTGGTCCCTTTGCAGAAAAACAGCCCCAAAGCATGATGTTTCCACTCCCATGCTTCACAGTAGGTATGGTGTTCATTGCATGCAACTCAGCATTCTTTGTCCTCCAAACACAACGAGTTGAGTTTTTACCAAAAAGTTCTATCTTGGTTTCATCTGACCATATGACATTCTCCCAATCTTCTTCTGAATCATCCAAATGCTCTCTAGCAAACTTCAGAAGGGCCTGGACATTTACTGGCTTAAGCAGGCGGACACGTCTGGCACTGCAGGATTTGAGTCCCTGGCGGCGTAGTGTGTTACTGATGGTAGGCTTTGTTACTTTGGTCCCAGCTCTCTGCAGGTCATTCACTAGGTCCCCCCGTGTGGTTCTGGGATTTCTGCTCACCGTTCTTGTGATCATTTTGACCCCACGGGGTGAGATCTTGCGTGGAGCCCCAGATCGAGGGAGATTATCAGTGGTCTTGTATGTCTTCCATTTCCTAATAATTGCTCCCACAGTTGATTTCTTCAAACCAAGTTGCTTACCTATTGCAGATTCAGTCTTCCCAGCCTGGTGCAGGTCTACAATTTTGTTTCTGGTGTCCTTTGACAGCTCTTTGGTCTTGGCCATAGTGGAGTTTGGAGTGTGACTGTTTGAGGTTGTGGACAGGTACTGATAACAAGTTCAAACAGGTGCCATTAATACAGGTAACGAGTGGAGGACAGAGGAGCCTCTTAAAGAAGAAGTTACAGGTCTGTGAGAGCCAGACATCTTGCTTGTTTGTAGGTGACCAAATACTTATTTTCCACCAGAATTTGCAAATAAATTCATTAAAAATCCTACAATGTGATTTTCTGGATTTTTTTTCTAATTTTGTCTGTCATAGTTGAAGTGTACCTATGATGAAAATTACAGGCCTCATCTTTTTAAGTGGGAGAACTTGCACAATTGGTGGCTGACTAAAGACTTTTTTGCCCCACTGTATATCAGACCCAACCCAGATCAAAGACAAAAGTCATAAAAGTCATGCACTGGTCCCGGGTCAGATCTCAGAATTTTAGGCCTGTTGGACACGTGAAGACCTCTAGCGTGCATGCATGCACGAGTGTGTGTGTGTGTGTGTACCAGAACAATATTTTAGAAGAATGCCACACAATGCTATGGGGGTAAGCCAGGGTGGAGAGAGGAAGATCAGATTTATCATTGAGTCAACAGGTAGGGGCTCTGAACAACACACTGGTAGGCTAGCTAACCTGCTGCCCCCCTACACCTCCACATCACCACCTAACACTGCCCCTTCCCTCGCGGGACTGGGTGGGTAGAACCTAAACATTATTCTACAAGAGCGTAGTGCGGGGCACATTCGCTGAAAAAGTAGAGGAGAGGGAGGGTGGAAAATTGACACAGATTGCAACCCTTTGCTCCCAGAACTCAAGAGATCCTGTATTTCATGAGGGAAAGGAAAGGTGGATACCAAGTCAGTTGTACAACTGAATGCCTTTAAATGAATGATTTCCCCTCTCCTCTCCTTCCCCCTAACACATGAGAACTTGATACATTTGGACAAGCTCATTCAGAGTACTTCAGAAGATGTGCATCTCGAGGAAAAACAAACAAGCGTTTTAATCCTGCCTATCTGTCTTTCTTGCTTGCTTACCACAGTGTCCAGGAATTTGACACAGCGCCTCAGCTCAACCCGGGTTTCACAGAACTGGCGAAAGAGCATGCGTCCGATTGGCTGCCGCTCACAAAGGCTGTTGTAGTATTTCTCTGTGGAAGAACACAAGACAGGGGTGTCAATGAGGGCCTCTCTCGGGGTATAATGAAAACACTCAAGCACAAAAACACGTTAGAAGTAAACAAATATATACTGTACTGTGCATAACGCACATGCTCACGCCTACTCAAAGGCGTGTGCACTTAAACATCTTGTATAGACATAGTACTCACAGTACATTTGCTAATGTGCCCTATGAGTATCAAACTATTCCCACACACCTCTGCCTAACCACCCTTTGTAGACGGAGAAAGGGTTATGAATGAGGTCTAGACGTACCCTACACACAGCACAATCTCATCTTCAACTAATTAATCAGAAACGGTCCATCGTTTCTCCACATGTGTAAATAGCTATGAAGAGGTATTTTACGTTTATGTATCCAAGTTATTAGGCCCCATTTCCCTGTCTGTCTGTGTATGTGTGGTGAACAACAAATTGACAGAGGGAAACTGCGATTTGCATCTGCGGCTCAGGTAGATGCAAAAGAGGACACAGGTGGCTGTATGACCCAAAAATAACAATGTGAGGATCCAGCCGAGCCTAAGGAGGACATGTGTAGGTGGCCTTTATTGAGTAAATACATTTGAGAGCTGCTGCAAGCTCCACACTGTAACCGGAGAGCAACTTTAGACACACACCAACCAACAAGCATGTGCACAGTGCACACACAGCTATTAGCTAGCTGTTACATTTTTCTGGAGCAGACATAATTTTGGAAGTGTTAGGCCTATGCATATGCGGTATGGTACCTTACATGCTATCTGCTAGGGCTGTTGCGGTGACCTTATTACGGCCACACCGGAATCTCATTTTATGCACTCTGGACATGCTTTGGTAGTATCCAACTGTCTAACTACCATCAGGTCCTAATGGGCTGGTACTCAGAGATCTGTTGTCCCTCTAACTACTCTGATATCAATGCATATGCAATCAAAAAACCACATCAAACACATCATCAAAACAAGAAAAAATTATGATTGTGCTGTTATAGAATATATAGCCTACTGCATTTTAAGCATTGCAGAAAAAAGTATAAAATGTCAAACTGATTTAAGAAGTGTTTGGTACATAATTGGTCTAGCTTTTGAGTGTGGACTGTATTATTATGGATACTGGATGGACTGGTTACCTTATGCTATGCCCCAAAATGTATACCCATGAGTCTGGTAGAGAACGTATAGCCAGCCCTAGGCGATGCTGTTGGTTCACTGATTGTGCAGGGCAGGCTTACCATTAGCCTACAATTAGTGAATTTGGATTCGATTTTGAATAGCCTAGTAATAGGGAATTTTTGTATCACCGGTCAGGCAGAGAGAACATGCGCCTCAAACAGATGTTGATGCGTGGAGTGAAATAAGTGTTCTTAAATGTATTTCTCAGCTACTCATTAAGCACATGCTCTGCTATAGAACCGAAGTAGCCTACAAAATGGACCGGCGTGAAAGCACGCGGCCTCCATTCGCTATTCGAGGGCATATAGATTACATGTCTTTTTCCCTCTGCCCATTTGATCATTCTAATTTGGCCATTCCATTGGGCAAGACAAGATACAATTGAAATTTAGTCTGATGGATGAAAATATGATCACATGATGAAAGAACAGCTGTGCAGCCTGGGGCAAGGAACAGATCGCAAGCTTTTTTGCTACTTTCTCAATAGCCTATAGTCACACCATGCTGCCCATAAGTGTTGATTTCTAAGACATTCTAAGGTTGGTATAGTTCACAACTAAAGTTGCCAGATAACTCAAACTCTAGCAAATCTAGTGTTTCGAATGATCACTTTTATGCTCAACATAACCACTTCACATGCGCACTTGCTCTGTAATGGGAAAAATATCCTTTCCATTTTATTCAGCTAAATTCAATTATATTCTATAAAATCCTATAACATAATGGCATGTGACTTATAAACCGATCTTGTCAGCTAAATAAACAAGCCTAGAGCTTATGGTACTGATTTATTAAACTTTTTTAAATGTAGATGTTCAAAAGGCACATCAGCAGCTTGTATGCATGGAGGCCTGGAGATGCTAAATGTGTTTATTTTACCATGAGTCCGTAGGCTTTTGCATGATATTAAACAGGCTGACAACATTGCATAACAGCCACAGCCCTACTCTCTACTAAAAAAAACAAAAGCTCTACTGTGCCTTAACCGGTGGCGACCCATCATTCAAAACCTGTTTTGAGCCCCACTTGTTTAGCTAGAAAAAAGGAAAAAAATGTTAAGGTAAAAAAAACTAGTGTTGCCTGTTTTGCATGTTATTTTGGCATTAATATGTGTCACGTATCAGTTTGCAAACAATGTTAAAAATATATGTAATTGAGTTAATAATGCCACATACAAACATGGTCTCTTTTTGCTCTCTTGAGTAAGGCAGCTCTAAAATGCAGGTGTTTCAGCCTAGCTCAGTACTTTGTATGGTGGTGGGGCAGCCAGCGTAACATACAGAGCTAAGGTTTGCACTGTGATTGACTCAGTGTTCTATCAGTCATGGGACACTACTCACCACAAACTCTACAGGGAGAGCTCAAAATGTCAAGCCCCTTGGGGGCTGCCATGGATTTACATTAGAAGTGCCCATCCAAGAAGACTAAAGGTCATTGGCCACAGATAAAATGACGTCAAATCGCGTTATATCTACCGTAGCTGTAATTGGACCGATAATGTCAACATCATACTTTCAAAATCTTAGCTAGCAAGCTAGACAAGCAGTCATCATCATGAATCAAGTCGACAATCTACTGGCAAATCCTTGTATTATGAAAATAAATTATAGATAAAATGCATCGGTGCTGAACGACCATAGAACATAAACATTACACAAGTTGGAAATCACAAATTCAACAGTGAGTGGTTAGGAAGGAATCAGTGGCTAACTGCAAGCATTGCAAAGCCATCAGTAGCCTGCTATTCAGTGAAGAGGGTGTGTGGTCCAAGTCTGGGTTTAAGGGTCTCTTTTCCAAGCTTAAAATGATAAACATTCACATATTGCATTAGCTTTCATTGTTTGCTTATATGCCCCCTTTATTTATCCTACTGTTCTGACTTGGTGTACAGGGAGAATACTGTAAGAACGGCCCATGTTCTGAATTCAGTCGCTGTACATTTCAAAAGTGCTGAACAAATACCGCTGCTACTCTCTGTTGTTATCATCTATGCATAGTCACTTTAATAACTCTACCAACATATACATATTACCTCAACTAACCGGTGCCCCTGCACATTGACTATGTACCAGTACCCCCCTGTATATAGTCTCGCTATTGTTATTTTACTGCTGCTCTTTAATTACTTGATACTTTTATTTTTTATTCTTATCCGTATTTTTTTTAAATTGCATTGTTGGTTAGGGGCTCGTAAGTAAGCATTTCACTGTAAGGTCTACACCGGTTGTATTCGGCGCATGTGACAAAAATTTTATTAGAATAGTTATATTGAATACGTCCGTCTTAGCTCGCTCATTACTGTCTTAATCGAAATTACGGATTGCCTCTTATTTTTCCCTTATGCCATAGTTTGTACATCTCAATTGTCAGTAGAAACCACGTTTGTTTTTTTAGGCAGTAAATGAGCCAGAATGAACTGTTTTACTGCCAGACAAGGCTCTGCTGATAGCCAGGTGTAGCAGTTGTAAGGATTCACTCCGTGGTGCTGAAAAGAAAGCTCTGTAGGCCCTAACAGTTTGGGCACCGTTTGTCACCATTATAGCGCAATTAATGCATTGTTTAGTGTTGTGTAGTGGCTTTGTGGCATGCATTGAAAACATGTTTGGGGGTTTGCCCCACCAAGATTTACTGCTAAAATCACCACTGGCCTTAACTAAATTAGTTGCTAGAAGTGTTATGCGTATGTTATGTGATAATAGTGTAGAGATTTCCAGTTACAGGTTGTAGCCTAATTTAGCAACATGCTTGTCTTATGTGTATGTATTTGTCTATAATAAAATTGCAGATTTGCCCTTTAATGACACTAAAAACAGTAGTACTACCCCTTTCTTTCCAATAAATCATGTTGATAGATTTTCATGAGCTGTCGGTTGTTGTGGGTCTGTTGTGTATCTATAGGGCCCTATGTGCTCTGCCAGTGGCCTATGCTAGGTGGTCTCTGATTGGGTTGTACAATGAAACGATGAGGAGGACAAACAAGATTTGACCCACTAATGGCCGTTTCATGGAGATAATCACATTAGTTACAATGCAATTTCATTTAGTCCCTGACAGAGGCTCTATTGACAGGAAGACAGTCAGAAGAGATCATGCAGCTCCCCCCCTTTGAGCCCTGGCCTTTTCACATCTATTGTTGCATCCAATGGATGGATTGTTTTGGCCCCGCTACAAGAGCACCTGATTCAACCAAAATGTGAGTCAGAAGATCGAGAGGTGAATTTAAGTCAGCCAAAAAAAATGTATCACTGTATTTGGTGTAATTTAATACATAAACATATAGACTTGATTCCATGGGCTCTTAAAACATGTGTAGTGATGTTCCAATTGTGAAATTAATCCCACACGATCACAGGCATTAAAACGGTAAGCTATTTGCATTCAGCGAATCTGTGCCATATTGCATTGGGGCTGATAGCCTGATACTGCACCCTGCCCTGTTCAATCTCCTCTCTCTCATCGCTGCTCTGACTGTCAATGGGGGCAATTCTCAGATAACAGTAACAAAATGTATGGAGAGAGGGGAGAGGCAGCGAGCACAGGCGCTATATGTTAAACCTGAAGCCAGTGCTTATTAGCTAACACAGAGAGTGCACAAAGCTTTATTGACCACCGGACGATTGGACAGCCACTCCAGGCCGAGCATGGAGACCAGAGGGTCCCTCATTAGGGCTGAAGCCTGGGAGAAGGAGGGCAGTGGGGGAGAGGAAGAGGGGCGGCCTGGGCCTTTCTAAATAACCAGGTCATTCAGGAGATGAGAAAAGTAATTCAGTCAGTGACAGTCCAGTCATTCTCTGCCCCGTTGGGTGGCACAGTGGCGTTAGGTTTCCTTCCAGTCTCCCAGGGAGCTATGTACACCCCCAGTTTTCTCCTGCCCCACTTTAACAGAGGGTAGCAGACAATTTCTCTGTCAGGCCTCAGCGGTAAACACGGAAGTTGAGGGTTTCCTGAACCCCACGCACTCTCCCTCTCTCTAGACTCTCTTTGCAAACTGCAGGCAGAAGAAAAGCTTTGAGTTGGTGCTCAGACAACGGTCTGTTTTTATCCTGCACAATCTCAGTGGGAGGTTGTCTTTCTCTGTCGCTGTGTATCAGACAGCATCTGGTGAAGGTAACAAGCAGTGAACAATGAGAAATATCCAAATGTCAGCCGCTCAGGCCTGTAATGATGCCCGCTGTTGTAATGTGCCTTCTGAAAGTATTCAGACCCCTTGACTTTTTCCACATTTTGTTACATTACAGCCTTACTCTAAAATTGATTCAATAATTTTTCACTCATCAATCTAAGCACAAAACACCATAATTACAAAGCAAAAAATAGATTTTGGACATTTTTGCAAATTATTTTAATTTACATTTACAAATGTATTCAGACACCTTTGGCAGCGATTGCAGCATCGAGTCTTCTTGGGTATGACGCCACAAGCTTGGCACACCTGTATTTGAGGAGTTTTTCCCATTCCTCTCGGCAGAACCTCTCAAGCTCTGTCAGGTTGGATGGGGAGCGTTGCTGCACAGATATTTTCAGGTATCTCCAGAGATGTTCGATCGGGTTCAAGTCTGGGTTCTGTCTGGCCACTCAAGGACATTTCATCAAGGAACTCTGTGCTGCCCTTACAGACTCTGTTCATCTTTGCCTCGATCCTGACTAGTCTCCCAGTCCCTGCAACTGAAAAACATCCCCACAGCATGATGCTGCCACCACCATGCTTCACCGTAGGGATGGTGCTACATTTCCTCCAGATGCCACACTTGTCATTTAAACCAAATAGTTACATCTTGGTTTCATCAGACCAGAGAATCTGTGGGCTGTCATGTGCCTTTTACAAAGGAGTGTCTTCTGTCTGGCCACCCTACCATCAAGGCCTGATTGGTGGAGATGGTTTTCCTTCTGGAAGGTTCTCCCATCTCCACAGAGGAACTCTAGAGCTCGGTCATAGTGACCATCAGGTTCTTGGTCACCTCCCTGAGGGAGCATATAGCACTGGCTCATCATCAGTTAATTGTTTAACTTCCGGATGTCTTTCCAACAACAGCCTCTCTGTGACAGCCTGGTCTGAGTTTGTAGCTTAAAGCATGAACATTATGGTGAGAATATGACACAAACAAGACCTCTTCGCAACACTGTCAAGCTTTGTGTTGTGCCATGCCTTTTTCCTGGAGGACAAAAAGAAGATTGCGTCGCCTGCATTGACCTCCCACTACGTGGGTCGTTTTAGTTTGGGGCAACATGAATACGACAAAGTGGATCTCAAGCGGAGCTTTAGAAAATAACACTTAAAGGAACGCTCCGAAGCCTTAGGAGTCGGTTTCAGCGTTGATGAAAAGCTAGTCAAATGTATATTTGCAATTCACCAGGTCATAACACTGTGACGATGTCCTTTGAAAAAACACGATGATGTTCAAAACACGATGATTAAGAAGACTTTACTGAGTGTGTGTGTGTGTGTGTGTGTGAGTGTGCGTGTGTGTGTGAGTGAGTGTATGTATGTATATGTGCGTATTAGAAGGAAAATAACATCTAGGAATAGGCCTAGCCATTGGGGTGAGTTAAATAAACCAAAGACCTTAGGGCAGTCCTGTTATCTTCTAAGCTCATCTTAACAGCTTATTCCTGCTCACAATGTTTACATTGTTTGGCTCTTGACAACCATTATCGTTCATAACTTCATAAAGGGACATTTTCAAGAATTGTGAGAGCGTACAGAATGCCATTTTGACTGTCTGAGGACCCATGACTATGATCGACATTAAGTGAATGAACAAACCAACAATTCAGAACCGTTTAAGCCTGTCCTTGTTTCCCCCGCCCCTAAATGCACCACTTGCACGAAGTGCTGTTTTCACTTCCTGATTGAAGCAAGTTGAGCCTCAGCTGAAGAGGAAAGCACTGTACCGTTAGACTCCAGTGGAGCACCAAGAGCCTAAGTGAACAATGCACCACTAGACTCAAGACTACTTCACCCGCATGTTTCTACCACCACCATTCCCACGTTTCAGCACGGCAACACTGTCTGACAATGCTGAGATGTAGGCCAAGCAGCCTAGTCTATAGAGCTAGCTGTTGTAGCTTCATTCAGAAAGCACAGTAAAGAAAAATACATTTGTTCATAACCTCGGGGGAAAATAAAACATTTGAATGATCAGGGAACAATCAATGTGTCTATTGTATGTATGGAAGGCCACCATGGGAGCTGGAGTCATAACCCAGAAGGCCCTTGGCCAGATGGAGCCTCAGCCCAGTGGATGCATCTCAACATAATGTATTATGGAGATAAATCATGACAATTAGGCAATCATATGATTCCATTTAACCTTAATAAAGGGACTGTTTCTTTCTTTGTCCACCACCCACTACCCCCAACAACCTACTGAATGAAAGCTGACTCAAATCCATAAAATTGTGCTGCCCTTAGACAAGATGGGTAAGAACTAGGAACAGGAACCACAATACAATTGTTTGCCCCTAGTTTCATGACACTTTCATGGACAGGAAGCGTAGTGAGATTTTGCAATGAGTAAACGGTGTCAATGTGGTGTTGTAACAAACTGCTCCAAACTGGGTGTAGGCCATCGACTGTACTGACACCCTTGAAAACAGCCATCTCATCCTAAAAGTTGGGCTTTGATCTTCCACTATATAAAGTGGGGAGAACAAGTATTTGATACACTGCAGATGTTGCAGGTTGTCCTACTTACAAAGCATGTAGAGGTATGTAATTTTTATCATAGGTACACTTCAACTGAGACGGAATCTAAAACAAAAATCCAGAAAATCACATTGTATGATTTTTAAGTAATTCATTTGCATTTTATTGCATGACATAAGTATTTGACACATCAGAAAAGCAGAACTTAATATTTGGTACAGAATCCTTTGTTTGCAATTACAGAGATCATACATTTCCTGTAGTTCTTGACCAGGTTTGCACACACTGCAGCAGGGATTTTGGCCCACTCCTCCATACAGACCTTCTCCAGATCCTTCAGGTTTCGGGGCTGTTGCTGGGCAATACGGACTTTCAGCTCCCTCCAAAGATTTTCTATTGGGTTCAGGTCTGGAGACTGGCTAGGCCACTCCAGGACCTTGAGATGCTTCTTATGGAGCCACTCCTTAGTTGCCCTGGCTGTGTGTTTAGGGTCGCTGTCATGCTGGAAGACCCAGCCACGACCCATCTTCAATGCTCTTGCTGAGGGGAGGAGGTTGTGGGCCAAGATCTCACGATACATGGCCCCACCCATCCTCCCCTCAATCCGGTGCAGTTGTCCTGTCCCCTTTGCAGAAAAGCATCCCCAAAGAATGATGTTTCCACCTCCATGCTTCACGGTTGGGATGGTGTTCTTGGGGTTGCACTCATCCTTATTCCTCCAAACATGGCGAGTGGAGTTTAGACCAAAAAGCTCTATTTTTGTCTCATCAGACCGCATGACCTTCTCTCATTCCTAAACTGGATCATCCAGATGGTCATTGGCAAACTTCAGACGGGCCTGGACATGCGCTGGCTTGAGCAGGGGGACCTTGCGTGCGCTGCAGGATTTTAATCCATGATGGCGTAGTGTGTTACTAATGGTTTTCTTTGAGACTGTGGTCCCAGCTCTCTTCAGGTCATTGACCAGGTCCTGCCGTGTAGTTCTGGGCTGATCCCTCACCTTCCTCATGATCATTGATGCACCACAAGGTGAGATCTTGCATTGAGCCCCAGACTGAGGGTGATTGACCGTCATCTTGAACTTCTTCCATTTTCTAATAATTGCGCCAACAGTTGTTGCCTTCTCACCAAGCTGCTTGCCTATTGTCCTGTAGCCCATCCCAGCCTTGTGCAGGTCTACAATTTTATCCCTGATGTCCTTACACAGCTCTCTTGTCTTGGCCATTGTGGAGAGGTTGGAGTCTGTTTGAATGAGTGTGTGGACAGGTGTCTTTTATACAGGTAACGAGTTCAAACAGGTGCAGTTAATACAGGTAATGAGTGGAGAACAGGAGGGCTTCTTAAAGAAAAACTAACAGGTCTGTGAGAGCCGAAATTCTTACTGGTTGGTAGTTGATCAAATACTTATGTCATGCAATAAAATGCAAATGAATTACTTAAAAATCATACAATGTGATTTTCTGGATTTTTGTTTTAGATTCTGTCTCTCACAGTTGAAGTGTAACTATGATAAAATTACAGACCTCTACATGCTTTGTAAGTAGGAAAACCAAACTAGATTCAAGGTCTATCTTCAAACTCAGTGCGTCTCTGCTTGACATCATGTTGAATATCAAAGGAAATCAGCCAAGACCTCAGAAAGAAAATTGTAGTCCTACACAAGTCTGGTTCATCCTTGGAAGAAATTTCCAAATGCCTGAAGGTACCATGTTCATCTGTACAAACAATAGTACGCAAGTATAAACACCATGGGACCACGCAGCCACCATACCGCTCAGGAAGGAGACGCGTTCCGTCTCCTAGAGATTAACATACTTTAGTGCAAATCAATCCCAGAACAACAGCAAAGGACCTTATGAAGATACTGGAGGAAACAGGTACAAAAGTATCCATATCCACAGTAAAACGAGTCCTACGAGTCCATAACCTGAAAGGCCGCTCAGCAAGGAAGAAGCCACTGCTCCAAAACCGCCATAAAAAAGCCAGACTATGGTTGGCAACTGCACATGGGGACAAAGATCATACTTTTTGGAGAAATGTCCTCTGGTCTGATGAAACAAGAATAGAACTGTTTGGCCATAATGACCATCATTATGTTTGGAGGAAAAAGGGAGTACCAGTTAAAAATGTGGACACACCTACTCATTCAGGGGTTTTTCTACATTGTAGAATAATAGTGAAAACATCAAAACTATGAAATAAAACATATGGAATCATGTAGTAACCAAAACCGTGTTAAACAAATAAAAATCTATTTTATATTTGAGATACTTCAAAGTAGCCACCCTTTGTCTTGATGACAGCTTTGCACACACTTGGAATACTCTCAACCAGCTTCATGAGGTAGTCACCTGGAATGCATTTCAATTAACAGGTGTGCCTTGTTAAAAGTTAATTTGTGAAATGTATTTCCTTAATGTATTTGAGACAATCAGTTGTGTTTTGACAAGGGAGCGGTGGTACACAGAAGAAGGTATTTTACCAAATAGGGCTATGTCCATATTATGGCAAGAACAGCTCAAACAAGCAAAGCGAAACAGTGCATCATTACTTTAAGACATGATGGTCAGTCAATACGGTACATTTAAAGAACTTTGAAAGTTTGTTCATGTGCAGTCGCAAAACCCATCAAGCACTATGTTGAACCTGGCTCTTATGAGGACCACCACAGGAAAGGAAGACCCAGAGTTACCTCTGCTGCAGAGGATAAGTTCATTAGAGAGTTACCATCCTCAGAAATTGCTGCCCAAATAAAGGCTTCACAGAGCTCAAGTAACAGACTCCTGGAACATCAACTTTCAGAGGAGACTGCGTGAATCAGGCCTTCATGGTTGAATTGCTGCAAAGAAACCACTACTAAAGGACACCAATAAGAAGAGACTTGCTTGGGCCAAGAAACACACGCAATGGATATTAGACCGGTGGAAATCTGTCTTTTGGTCTGATGAGTCCAATTTTTTGGTTCCAACCGCTGTGTCTTTGTGAGATGCAGAGTAGGTGAACAGATGATCAGCATGCCATCCCATCTGGTTTGCGCTTAGTATCATTTGTTTTTCAACAGGACAAAACTAAGGAGATGATTGTGGACTTCAGGAAACAGCAGAGGGAACACCCCCATCCACATCGATGGAACAGTAGTGGAGAGGGTAGCAAGTTTTAAGTTCCTCGGCATACACATCACAGACAAACTGAATTGGTCCACTCACACAGACAGCATCGTGAGGAAGGCGCAGCAGGGCCTCTTCAACCTCAGGAGGCTGAAGAAATTCGGCTTGTCACCAAAAGCACTCACAAACTTCTACAGATGCACAATCGAGAGCATCCTGGCGGGCTGTATCACCGCCTGGTATGGCAACTGCACCGCCCTCAACCGTAAGGCTCTCCAGAGGGTAGTGAGGTCTGCACAACGCATCACCGGGGGCAAACTACCTGCCCTCCAGGACACCTACACCACCCGATGCTACAGGAAGGCCATAAAGATCATCAAGGACATCAACCACCCGAGCCACTGCCTGTTCACCCCGCTGTCATCCAGAAGGCGAGGTCAGTACAGGTGCATCAAAGCTGGGACCGAGAGACTGAAAAACAGCTTCTATCTCAAGGCCATCAGACTGTTAAACAGCCACCACTAACATTGAGTGGCTACTGCCAACACACTGTCAATGACACTGACTCTACTCCAGCCACTTTAATCATGGGAATTGATGGGAAATGATGTAAATATATCACTAGCCACTTTAAACAATGCTACCTTATATAATGTTACTTACCCTACATTGTTCATCTCATATGCATACGTTTGATACTGTACTCTATATCATCGACTGCATCCTTATGTAATACATGTATCACTAGCCACTTTAACTATGCCACTTGGTTTACATACTTATCTCATATGTATATACTGTACTCGATATCATCTACTGTATCTTGCCTATGCTGCTCTGTACCATCACTCATTCATATATCCTTATGTACATATTCTTTATCCCCTTACACTGTGTATAAGACAGTAGTTTTTTTTTTTTTTGAATTGTTAGTTAGATTACTTGCTCGTTATTACTGCATTGTCGGAACTAGAAGCACAAGCATTTCGCTACACTCGCATTAACATCTGCTAACCATGTGTATGTGACAAATAAAATTTGATTTGATTTGATTTGATGATCTCTGCATGTGTGGTTCCCACCATGAAGCATGGAGGAGGTGTGATGGTGTGGAGTTGCTTTGCTGGTGACACTGTGATTTATTTAGAATTCAAGGCACACTTAACCAGCATGCCATCCCATCTGGTTTGCGCTTAGTATCATTTGTTTTTCAACAGGACAATGACCCAACACACCTCCATGCTGTGTAAGTGCTATTAGACCAAGAAAGAGAGTAACGGAGTGCTGCATCAGATGACATGGCCTCCATAATCACCCAACCTCAACCCAATTGAGATGTTTTGGGACGAGTTGGACCGCAGAGTGAAGGTAAAGCAGCCAACAAGTGCTCAGCATATGTGGGAACTCCTTCAAGACTGTTGGAAAATTATTCCAGGTGAAGCTGGTTGAGAGAATGCCAAGATTGTGCAAAGCTATCATCAAGGAAAAGGGTAGCTACTTTGAAGAATATAAAATATCAAATCTATTTTGATTTGTTTAACACTTTTTTGGTTATGACATGAGTCCATGTGTTATACACACAGTGGGCTCCAAAATTACTGGCACCACTGACTGGCTACACACAATAAAACAATACATAAAAAAATATAAACAATATTATGAAAGAGAAACTCAAAATACCAACATGTGAGAAATACTGTACTTTATTAATGTTTCAATGGAACCCACCAAAATCATTTATTGATTTAATTCAAAATCAATGTCCTCCAAATCAAGGTTTCACAATGAATGGCACCCTAAACGATTATAAACAAGGAATTAAATTCCCCTTATTTAAGTTGATCTAAGTCTTAAGGAACTATATTGAGCCATTATATCACTTCATGTTTCAATAGAGTATTAACATGCGGTAACACGCATGCAATATCCCTTTGTCATCCAACACCATGAAGAAAACTAAAGAACTGGCAGTTCAAAAGAGACAGATGGTCATAGACCTTCATAAATCTGGTAATGACAACAAGAAGATCCACAAGCAATTGAATATACCACTGAGCACTGTCAGGGCAATTATTAAAAATTCAAAAGATATGGAACAGTTGAAATCCTCATGGGTAGAGGACGCAAATGCATTTTGTCCCCCAGGATAGGGAGGAGGATGGTGAGAGAAGAAGGTGCTCTGGTCAGATGAGACCAACATTTTGGTCAGATACAGCATCGGCATGTTTGGCGTCAAAACAGAGTTGCATACAAGGAGTGGCACCTCATACCCACTGTTAAATATGGTGGTGGGTCAATGATGTTTTGGGGCTGTTTTAATTCCAGAGGTCCAGGGGCACTAGTTAAGATTGATGACATAATGAATTCCACCAAGTATCAGGCAATTTTGGCTGACAATCTGGTTGCCTCCGCCAGAAGTCTGGGACTTGGCCGTAGGTGGACTTTCCAACAAGACAATGACCCAAAACATACCTCAAGATCCACACAGAAATGGTTCTGTGACAACAAAATCAATGTTCTGCCATGGCCATCTCAGTAGCCGGACCTCAATCCAATCAAAAACCTGTGAGCTGAGTTGAAGAGGGCAGTTGATAAGCACAAACCCAAGAATGTGAAGGATCTTGAAAGGATCTGCATAGAGGAATGGTCCGAAATCCCTCCAAATGTGTTCCTTAAACCTGTCAAACATTACAGGAAAAGCCTCCATGCTGATATCATTAGTGTTTGCACTAAATACTAAATGAGGAGTGCCAATAATTATGAAACCTTGATTTTGGTGTAATGTATTTTGTATGATTTTGGTTGGTTCCATTGTAACATTAATAAAGTACAGTGCTTCTCACGTTGGTAGACGCCTCACAAGTCCTCAACTGGCAGCTTCATTGAATAGTATCCGCAAAACACCAGTCTCAACATCAACAGTGAAGAGGCGACTCTGGGATGCTGGCCTTCTTGGCAGAGTTGCAAAGAAAACGTCATATCTCAGACTGGCCAATAAAAAGAAAAGATTAAGATGGGCAAAAGAACAGACACTGAACAGAGAGGAACTCTGCCTAGGCCAGCATCCCAGTTGGGGTACCCTGGTGTAGGATGATTGGTGGTGGCGCTTGTGCTTTCTATCACTCAGAAATTATTTAGCAAGCTATGGTGACAATGCCTGCCATGGACTATTCCCAGTTGCTTTGAATGTTCAAATTCATAGGGTAAGAACTCTTAAAATCCCTCAAAGGATAACATGATCCAACTTTCAAAGCGAGTCCTTTTTGGCTAGGCACAGCAGTCACCTGTCTAGCTAGGTAGCTGTTTAGCTTTCTAACACATTCACTAATGGTTTGTAAACCATTAACAACAAGCTAGTTAGCTACCTACCACATGTTCTTGTCACAGAGTAGCTAGCAAGCAATAAGATGAATAACAGTCTAAAAACCACTAGTTCGCCAGTTTGTGACAAAACAAGCAGGTAGTGTAGAAAATCATTGTACCATCTAAACCGCTGTGATATATATTTTCCATAACCAAAAGTATTGTATTTTCAGCTGTTTGAAGCATATAAATAGCGCACATAGAACAGATCTACCGTTTCTTAGACTTGTTTTCAATTAGAATGACAGATCTATAACTTACATTTCTATGATAATTTGGTTGGGTCATCCAAAAAGTTCCATATTGCAGCTTTCAGGATCCCAATTTCGTTTAAATATTTTAACATGTAAATGTTCACACCTCTACAAGCAGCCCAATTCTGATATTTTGTCTCTAATTGGTATTTTGCCAATCAGATCAGATGTTTTGCCACTAATGGGGCAAAAGATCAGAATTGGGCTGCATTTATGTGGTTTATAATAAAGGGAACTTCAGTGAATATAACTGGCTTTTAAAATTCAATATTGGCGCACAACTTCTAATTGAGGCACTCATTTTAGAGGAACAACCCACCTTTGTTTCCTTAGTTTAGATTGTGTTTTGTATTAAACTAATGCAATCTTTTCAAACTGCTGCAGAACACACACTCAAATATGCAACACAAACCTATTTTGACCATTCTAACATCTACTTATTGTACGAAACGTCAATAATCGTGAGTGAACTCTCACAGTAAAACTGTGTGTCTGTGTTCTATGCCTACTTTGTGTTCCAAACCAGTGATCTATAAACATTTGTGTCACCATTTTCTTTTTAAAACGGCAGAGTGAATTCAAGTATACATGCGAGTCAGCTTCCTCTTTCTGCCCAGGCCGCAGTTTCCTCTGTGGTACAATTGAAGCACGAATACAGTATGTCTGCCTCTGCTTCATGGCTGAAGTCAATGATAAAATGCACTCAGCATTTACAGCGTAAACAGGATTCATTTCATAAACATCCCAAATAGGGCTGGTACAGTTACCATGTAACAGTTGGTTATGGATGATGACGGTCATGAAAATAAAATAACTGTCACGAACAGCTGACTGAAGACAGGATGGCAGGGCATTCATGTGGTTGAGTCACAGAATGAATAGAACGGACCTCTAACCCAGACAATTTGACTGGTATACTCATGGGTACCGTCGCAATGGCTTACTGGTATTGTGACGCAATCATTTTCATGGTAATATAGAATGTTCATTCAAATTATTTTTAAAGATGAACTATTTCCTGGTTGCTAAAATTCTAATAGTTTGCTTAATTTTAGTTTATGTGACAAAACAAGCAAGTATAGTGTAGAGAATCATTGTACCATCTAAACCGCTGTGAAATACCTTTTCCATAACCAAAAATAGTATTTTCAGCTGTTTGAAGCTTTGTACAAAACCAAAAGCAAAAGCTTTAACTGATGTGGCTCATGCAATGGAATATATTTTTGTAATGTCAGTTGAGTTGAATCAACAAATTACAGCACATATTGATGGGTACATTTCCTGCTTTTACTTCCTGCTTTGCTCCAATGGGTACAGTCCACCCATTATGCCCTCATTGACTTGAACGGGGATGCCCGTTCTATTCATTCTATTTCTATGGCGGCACACGAAGTCAGGAGCAGAGGAGAGGACAAAATGTGCGTCTTAAATGATCATTTGGCTGGCCAATAACCGTCATCCAAAATTCCATGACCATCACAGCCCTAATCCCAAACTCATCCATCTGAGAGAGTGATGGATGAGAGGGATTTATAAACCCTCTCTGTGCAGCTGTAGAGGAACAGCCGACAATGCCTCTAAATCATCGGGAAAGGTTGAGAAAAACAGAAGTTACCACAGCAGCCTATCTTCATCATTCACGTGTTCCACAGGATGCAATGCAAGCCCCATGATTACAAAAGACCATGCAGTGAGCTGATCTGCATTGGTGTGACTCCATGTTCAACAACTCCTGACTACCACCAGCAGCACCAGCCACAACTGCCAAAAAACACAAAGCCAATACATGTTGCTTTGTGCACAAAATTGACAATAACTAATGCACTTCCTAAGGAAATAATGGGATGATAGTATAATGACTCCTGATTAGACAATAAGATAACTGATGCATATTATACAGACCTGCATTCCAACTGTACTAAATTATATATGCTTCTTGTCTTGAGAGGATGGGGTGGGGATTTGCTCCACCATTGAAAGGACCGTATGGTCAACTGCCATCAGACTACTTCATAACACAGTCTGTCACCACCAACCCCACCTTGACTTCTGTCAGACCACACCACAGTGAACGTCACATTGAATTGCATTTTATAAAGAATCTCAGTGCCTAGTTATTGTTTTGTGTGAATTTTCACCTCGAGTGTGGATTGCAGGTTCTCCCATCTTGTGTTTTTGTTCAGACTTTTAGTACCATGGTAAACTATATATACAAAGGTATGTGGACACCCCTTCAAATATTGGATTTGGCTATTTCAGCCACACCCGTTGATGACCGGTGTAAAAAAAATGGAACACACAGCCATGCAATCTCCATTGTCAAACATTGGCAGTAGAACGGCCTTACTGAAGAGCTCAGTGACGTTCAACGTGGTACTGTCAGTCTGCAACCTTTCCAAAATGCCTCTGGAAGCAATGTCAGCACAAGACCTGTTCGTCGGGAGCTTCATGAAATGGGTTTCCATGGCCGAGCAGCCGCACACAAACCTAAGATCACCATGCACAATGCCAAGCATTGGCTGGAGTGGTGTAAAGCTCCCTGACATTGGACTCTGAAGCAGTGGAAATATGTTCTCTGGAGTGATGAATCACGCTTCACCATCTGGCAGTCTGACGGACTAATGTGGGTTTGGCGGATGCCAGGAGAACGCTACCTGCCCAATGTTTAGTGCCAACTGTAAAGTTTGGTGCAGGAGAAATAATGGTCTGGGGAAGTTATTCATGGTTCGGGCTAGGCCCTTTAGCTCTAGTGAAGGGAAATGTTAAAGCTACAGCCTACAATGACATTCTAGACCATTCTGTGCTTCCAACTTCGGAATGATCTTGCAGCTGAACGAAAGCAAGTCCCCGCAGCAATGTCCCAACATCTAGTGGAAAGCCTTCCCAGAAGAGTGGAGGTTGTTATAGAAGCAAAGGGGGACCAACTCCATAATAATGCCCGTGATTTTGGAATGAGATGTTCGACAAGCAAGTGTCCACATACTTTTGGACATATAGTATATCTAGTCATGAGTGAGCGGTGAGCTAGCGGGCAGAGGAGAGGTAGCGTACCTGTAGTTTGCCGGAGCTCCTCACACAGGCTGATGTGGGGGAACTGAAGCATCTGTTTCCATTTCTTGCTCTTTCCTTTTCTGTTTCCACCACCTCCTGCAAAAGAACAGTGGTTGATTAATCAAATAAAGGGAACATTTAACACATAAAAAAACACTAAATAATACCTGATACATACAGTAAGTAGACAGACTTGAGCGATCCATAAAATACATACAGCTCTCCTAAAAACACTCAGAACAAAAGTGCTGTTGTACATTGGCCAAGATAAAGAGGAGGGTCAGGGTGATTAAAATAATGGATGTCCTGGAGTGTGTTTCAAGAAGACAGTGCTCCATTGTCGACATAGAAAAAACATACTTACTTTATTACTGTCTATGAGATAGGGTTAGTAATACCCAACCACAATGCTAACAAATAGCCTACAGCTTTTGAATTTCTTTAAGGTCTTGACACAAACATTGACCTTGAATGGTGACCTGGTGAGACCCTGACCCACACCAAGGTCATGGGGTCTGAAAGAGCCAGGGGGACTACAAAATCCAGATGCCAATCTTCCAATAGATGATAGAAAACAGTACGACATAAAAGTACAACTTTGCTCAACTCCACAAAGGTTACTGGAGAGAGAGTGAACTGTTTCTGTTTTCCTCAAGGGAGACTGCCCAGCCTAAGGCTCCACTATTCCCTTCCCTCCCACCACCTTCCCTCCCACAGGCCTATGGACTGCAGGCGTCCTGGAGTGGCTTCAGGAAAAGAATCATGTCAATGCCATGAGAATGCCCCGCTGTCCTAACGTCTGTGAGACCCACGTCACACGCTGCAGCATTCACACACAGCGCGAGCAGGCAGAATGGCTGGTCCAGGTGGGAGGCCCTGCTGCTCCCTCCTTATTAGAAAAGCTGGCTTGTCAACATGCCGTCCAGGGAAAGGTCACAGGGCTGACTGTGTGTGTGTAAACTGGAGCCTACAGTACACACTGAGGCAGGAGGGTTGAGGCCCTTTGTCTTTAGTGGTAGATGAAGGCAGAGGAAGGGAATGGGGAGGGAGGGTTTTAGTGTAGTGATATATAGCTTAGCTAGCATACATGGACTCAGGGCAGCAATGAGGAACTTGTTAACGTCTGTCCCGCAGACAAAGAACATAAGGAGAGAAAATTAAGTCAGTTCCTCATCTTCGTTTCAACTAAGTGCCAGTTAAAAGCTAGGGGTTAACTTGTTGCCCTATGGTAATGGTGTGCACCTTCAAAAAAAAATCAACAGAACCCAGATTCAAAACAAGGCTTTGCACAGCTGACCATTATCCTGCTTTAACTTTCACCAGTGCAAATAAAGGACACCAACTATCCAAACATCCTCACCCAATCTGACATTGGTCAAGGGAAGCTACAGTATGACAACAAACAAACTGATATGCAGAATATGCCTGCTGCCTATGATGTAAAGTTTCCCATCTTGGTTGGATGGGGAAACTAACTCTGTAAGGGGCACGAGGAGGAACTGGATGCCATGCAAAGTAACATTTGCTATTCAAATAGTAGTTGGCAGAGAACATATTGACACTATGTGTGGCTAACAATGTTTTATCACAATGGGAAGTGGACAGGATGCAAATAACACGCTGAGTACATTGTTTATGCCTGGCAAATAGATGTACAAGAATGACAAATGACAGTGTACAGTATATTATCACTAACCCAGTATTGTTTGATGGAGATATACTCACTGGTGTTGAAAGAATGAGATCAGACCTATTCACATCCTGCATTAGTGCAAATGCAAAGACAAAATGGAAAATGGAACACACAGCAATGCAATCTCCATTGTTAAACATTGGCAGTAGAATGGCCTTACTGAAGAGCTCAGTGACGTTCAACGTGGTACTGTCAGTCTGCAACCTTTCCAACAAGTCAGTCAAATTTCTACCCTGGTCAACTGTAAATGCTCTTATTGTGAGGTGGAAACATCTAGGAGCAACAACAGCTCATCCACGAAGTGGTAGGCCACACAAGCTCACAGAATGGGACTGCCGAGTACTGAAGCACGTAGTGCGTAAAAAATAATTTCTCCTCAGTCCCAACACTCAATACCAGGTTCCAAAATGCCTCTGGAAGCAATGTCAGCACAATAACTGTTCGTCGAGAGCTTCATGAAATGGGTTTGGTGTGAAGTGGTGTAAAGCTTGCCGCCATTGGACTCTGCAGCAGTGGAAATACGTTCTCTGGAGTGATGAATCACACTTCACCATCTGTCAGTCTGACGGACTAATGTGGGTTTGGCGGATACCAGGAGAACGCTACCTGCCCAATGTTTAGTGCCAACTGTAAAGTTTGGTGGATGAGAAATAATGGTCTGGGGAAGTTTTTCATGGTTCGGGCTAGGCCCTTTAGCTCTAGTGAAGGGAAATGTTAACGCTACAGCCTACAATGAGATTCTAGACCATTCTGTGCTTCCAACTTCAGAATGCTCTTGCGGCTGAACTAAAGCAAGTCCTCGCAGCAATGTTCCAACATCTAGTGGAAAGCCTTCCCAGAAGAGTGGAGTTTGTTATAGAAGCAAAGGGGGACCAACTCCATATTAATGCCCATGATTTTGGAATGAGATGTTCGACATGCAGGTGTCCACATACATCCTGCATTAGTGCAAATGCAAAGACAGACAAACAGTATGGAAATAATATTGCAAATCAGAGACTCTTATTCTTTCACTCTACCGCCCTTTTCCATTTTAAACTGTTGTTTGTGACCGAAAGTATAAAGTTATTATTAACTACTTTATCACTATTTGATAATAATAAGATACTTGCAGTGTTATTACCACCATCATAAACAACAAGAGTGGAAATAAAGTAGAGGAGCTTCTATTAGAACACCATATTGGGGTGTAGCAGATACAACATGGCTGGTTTGCAGTAATAACTAGGGTTATTCTCCTTGTGGAGTTGATCATACCACTTCACTTGGCTACTGAGTAGGGCTCGGTCTCTCAGAGAACTACTTTTATCATTTAGAATTAATTGATTCATCTTTTTACATTCTGCTGCAAAACACACCCTCTTTAGTCCCTGATGGCTGAAGTAAGACTTGCAATCTTAAAAGATTTTAAGTAGAACTTAGTGTTGAGGTGTACTATACCGAACTATAATAACACTACACAGTGGCATTGAATGTAGATTTCAATTGCATACAACCTGACCAGAGAGAGGCGACATGACAACAGAAGTCTGTAATGTCCATGGCTGATTCAATACTTCTCCTCTATCAAACAGAGCCAGCACAGTAGACAGAGCCAGCACAGTGGTTCATTACTGATCCTACCACAGGACAATAACATTTTGAACCCTGTGTTTTGCTATAGACTACCACAGTACAATTGTTTTTTTGTTTGCCATTATAAAACATTTAACTAATGAAAAACTGATTGATTGAAAAACACATTTACAGATCAGTATGATGCTATTCAATGATGATACGGATGTTCTATCTGGGGGAAAATAAAAGTTATTATATTACTTTCTATTCTACTTTATATATCCACTACTGTCAGATCTGCTAGAAAGCTGTGCACACCATGAGACTGATACAGCTAGAGTGAGGTTCATGGGATTGGGGTCTACCACCCTGTGAACCGAATGATTCTGTAAATAGTTTGAAGGAAAAACATTCCTTAGTTCTAAAACAAGATATTTGTTTATTGTGTTTGCACTAATTGATTTAGTAGGAAAGAGTTACAACAGATACATCAATGTCTTACTTTTGCAGATAATCTGTGATTGGGTGGTAAATTGATATACATTGTTGCAATTTGTGTTTCAGATTGACACATTATACAGTTATTCGAAATCTGCATCCTGACCATCCTGTTACAGTTAGATAGTACGCTAGAGCCTATAGTGCTGCTTAATCAGTCATAATCTTTGTTGTCGTTTCACAAATTGACAATGTTGACACCCTTGTCAACACCACTACAATATTCTTGCAACCATGGAGCGCACTGACATACGCTGTCAATGCCAAAAAGAGGTCCACAAATGCATGTGTACTGGCATGAGTGATGAGTGCTGCTCTTTTTATTCTCATTGAATATGGTATTCTGTTCAACATCCTGTATAAAAAAAATACCGAAGGACGCAGTAGTGTACAAAGCGGAATAAGGGGAATCAAAAGTCTCGCGCAGTCAGATTGACACTCGCATCTTTTCTGTAGCCTACCACTGTCCAAGGTTAAACTCGGATAAATATTGTGTAACGAAGGCCACAGCGAGCATATGGGATGTTAATATTTATCTTAACGCTTCAGAGGATTTGCAAATAATAAAGAGGGACAGCAATCATCCAGCGCCTATCTCTATGGCCTGGACTTCCTGGGGGAATCCCCGGATTCAGAGTTGGTTCTGGCGGTGCAGAGAGAGGAGCTGTCAAGCTTGTCACCCGTCCCTGCCCTTCGACGTCTCTTACCTTCTCTTGCTTTCAACAGGACTGTGTTGGCCACGATATTCTCGAGCTCCATGTTTTCCTGGGTTGCAGGCACCGCAGACCCAACCTTGTCACTGGGTTGGCAGTGAAGTATGTCCTCCCCCACCCCCCAAGGCGGAATATTTTAACCCTGAATGACTCTCCGCTCCGTCGTTCTCTCCCCGTAGTACCGCCACCCCCGAAGCGTCAAACTGCGTCGATTCCAACTGGGACTATTTTGTGTTTACCACTGGACCCCGCCCACACGTGAACTATTGGTGTATTCTGACAGTGTAAATAGTTGTGTTTTTTTTCATTGGACTTTAGTGACATAACCACGCCCGTTTAATACCAAACTTGGATAAAATCTTCATATTCATATTCAGTTATTCAACGCATGACGTAAGAAGCGCAAACCAATGCTGCATTCATAACCAAGTGGACGGTGGTATTTACCACATATGACTGGGAACCGTACACATGAACGCCCCACCAAATCGTAAATACAAGTGGGAAACTCCACAATCATCCTGAGCTTCGACTTCTCCCACATCCTGACCTCTGACGTCACCTACTAAGGAAATGACCTAGATTACACACTTGTCAGCAGTTAAATGTAACACAAACCATTATTTATGAAAAGCAATCTAATAAGTTGTTTTTTTATTCATTTTTTGTGTGTGTACTTTTCCCCCAATTTCATGATATCCAATTGGTAGTTACAGTCTTGTCCCATTGCTGCAACTCCCATACTGACTCGGTAGAGGTGAGGGTCGAGAGCCATGCGTCCTCCGAAACACGACCCCACCAACCCGCACTGCTTCTTGACACACTGCTCGCTTGACCCAGAAGCCACCCGCACCAATGTGTCGGAGGAAACACTGGTGACCGTGTCCGCGTGCATGTGCCCGGCCCGCCACAAGAAGTCTCTAGAGCGCGATGGGACAAAGACAGCCAGCCGGCCAAACCCTCCTCTAACCCGGACAATGCTGGGCCAATTGTGCGCCGCCTCATGGGTCTCCCGTCACGGCCGGTTGTGACCCAGGTCTGTAGTAATGCCTCTAGCACTGCCGATGCAGTGCCTTAGACTGCTGCGCCACTTGGGAGGCACATACATGTTTTACACTATAATCTCTTTAAAAGCATGATAACTATACTTTTAGTTTAGGGTTGATACAGCTTGTTGGCCAGTCAGCGTTTCGAGTTCAAATCACTGGAATGCATCCAATTGGTATTTACGACTTCACAACTGGTAATTACCACTTCCCCACTTGGTTATGAATGCAGCATAGTCTCAAATGAAGGCCAACTAGTAACAAAATGTTGCCATTCACATTTTAGGGGAAGCAATATAACACTTTTTACCTGATGGACCATTCAGTTGAATGCAATGTCTGAATAAAGAAAATGAGCATGAAGAATGGATTCTACAGTAAATGGATATTTTGCTTGGTTACAGGGACATCTAGAGGCATGGCATTGCATTAACAAGAATCCCCCTGTCCCATCTCTGCTCCTGCTACACCCCCTAGTGGACATCCGGAGTCTCATTGACCTGCAGCCATTCCCCCAGTTCTCTCCCTCTTCTTCGCTCTCTCTGTGTGCGATTGTGTGGTTGGAGACAGGTGTGCTGGAGTCAAAGCAGTTCCCCACCACCTGCAACCCGTTCCATAATCAAGACCTCTATAAATACTCAGTCCTGCCACTGCCACTTCCACTCTGCCAGATCGTAATCGCCGTTCAGTCAGTCATGCTTCTAGCAATTTGTTGTTATTTAATATCCTGCTGTGCCTATTTCCTTGCGTGACACTGTTTCTCCTCTCGCTGCTGTTTTGCCATTCTGGTTCCTGTCTCCTGTTACACATCTCACCACAGCACCACTCCCTTGGATTCCCCTACAGACCTGTTTACCCTGTCCCAACCCAGCTCACTCCAACCTCAGCCTCCACATCTGGTTTGCTACAACTCATCCAAGCCTCCCTGGATCTGCACTTCAGTTCTCTATGTGTTACAATAAACATCTCGGTTCATTCATCCCTGTTTCCTGGTCTGTCTGCTCTTGGGTTCCCCTGTGCTGCGCCGCTTAACATCCCCTTGACCATTGCATGTCTCTTTTTTTTGTCATGCACAGAGTCTGGCGAGAGAGACTATTTGTCTCTCTGATATTAAAATATGGTTACCAAACATTTTTTTCAACTAACACATTTATAGATAATGTAATAGCATAAACTATGTATAGATGTGTAATAGCATTGGGTCTTGTTTCTCATATTGGCTCTCGGGTTGATATGCTTTATAAAACTAGATATCGTAGTCTATGCTGAAAAAAAGTGTGAATGGATAGAAAGAAAAAAGGAATTGAAAGAAATGTTCTTTCACGTCCAAAGAAAAGCTCTCTTTTGGTAACCTAGTTGTTACAGTCTCAGTGAGTGTGGGTTGTTATGATGGACATAAGAGATCTCCTCTGAGAGTAGCAGAATCCTCCATTAAGATGAAGGAAATGGAAACAGTCATATACGAAAGTCCATTTGGAGAGTATGAAATCGAATCAACGCTCCTGAGAACACACTAATCCAACGGTTCAAAAAAGTGAGATCTCTCCTTCTCAGTAAAATATGTGTGCCCTTACACCACTGAATGAGGTTTGATGCTGGCAGCCTGGTTACCATGGTCCCCAGAAGACAAGGAATAAAAAATAATGATACCACTACAAGCCTCATTTTATTTTTGTCCTCAGAATGAGATGTAGAAATCCTCTTGGATGTTCATATCTTTGAGGCTATTGTCATCTGGAATAGATTTTGCACAGAGGTGGCAAACTCTCTCTCTCCTCTTCCTCTCTCTCTTTCTCCAATGCTTATGTACATCCTTTCTAATTTGTTAAGAAATATATTCTGAAAATAAGAAAGACAACCAATTTCAACTCAATCGTTGCTAAAAGTCCTTGCCATGTTTGTCATTGTCAATCAATTGAAATGAACCCAGATGGACAAGTATAGCTTTCTGATGTTTGCGCAGTAGGCTAGGTGGTTGGAACCTTTGTGTTGACACTGATGAAGAATGACAACTCTTGGGTTATAATTACTTGCAAATGAATCTATAATTGTATTTCATAATGAATCCCTCATCATTCATCATAATCATCATCATCACCAGTAACAGCAAGATCAGCACCACCAGAAGCAGAATAGGTCATTGTCACACCTTCTCTGTTATCAAATTATCGCCCATAATTGAATGGATTTAAATGAGATTTTAATAGTAATATTGTCTTGATACTTTTATTTAATATGCTACTACTGTAATAATATTTATTTCTTATTTTCTTTACTACAGAAAGGTCAAAGATAAAGGGGCGTTTATTCCACCCACGTGACACCAAACACCAGGCGTCCGAACTCCGAAGAGAGGAGGAGGGATGTAACGGATGTGGGAAATGGAAGATGGCGGAAACTGATTTTTTTTATTTTTTTATTATTAATATCAAATCAATACATAAAGCACATGAGGGAACACAAGCATACATAGATTACAAACAATAGACAATCGAGCTAGGGGTACAATATCACATTACAATTACACAAGGACCTTAAGGGACATGCATATACTTACAATTCTAACAGCTTTTTTGTTAGTAGAGCATTTAACCGTCTTAAAATACAGTTCAATTTCTTTTTGTAGGGTACGAAAATGTGGTTTTCTGTTTGTAAATTTACATTTGTGTATATGAAATTTGGCCAAAAGAATAATGAAATTAATTACATAAAAATGATTCTGCTTATTTCTATTGTATGTAAAGAATCCAAACAGTACATCTCTCCACAATAGTGTAAAATCTTCATAAATGTGTTCAATTATAAACCTACTGATGTCTTGCCACAGTTTTCTTACATGCATACAATGCCAAAAAAGATGCACAACTGTTTCTGGGTGGTCATTACAAAAGGAGCAATTTGAGTTGATGTTTTCCTTAAACTTCTTCATATAGTGGTTGGCAGGATAATATTTATGAATAATTTTAAAGGAAACTTCCTTAATTTTGTTAACAAGTAGGTATGTGTGTGACAACATCCAAACTTTTTTCCAACAGATATTATCAATAAATCCATTCCAATAAGGCATGACATAAGGTATAGATACAACACCCTGCTGAAACAAGGATCGTATTGCTCTGTTGTTGAATGGACCAAAAGAGAAACAAATCTTTCCTACTGATGAGTCAACAGGGTCAACAGAAGGTAGGCTCTGAGAGTCAGGTCTTGACATGTTCCTGAATAACAGCAACACCTGAGGGAATGGCATCTAAAACAATTGCAAAATCTTTAGGTGTTACAAAAACCTTGTAAAGTGATAAGAATTCTTTATAACTGAGTAAAAGACCCTCTGCATTTACCAATTGGCTCACCAATAGGATATTATTTCGGAACCAATATTCTAAAAACAGAGGTATTTTTATACAATATATCCCGATTATTCCATATATAATATCTGTGTGGAGAAAAAATGTGTTTATAAATTAAGGACCACGACAAGAAAACCTGCCGATGAAAAGCAGAAAGTTTCACTGGAACTTTGTCAATATTATAATTGCAAAACAACATGAAGTTAAGGCCACCAAAAGTAGAGAAGACATGATGAGGAATAACATTGCAGATAGAAGTGGGTCTTCTTAGGAATTGTTTTATCCAATTGATCTTAAAAGTATTATTTAAAGTAGTAAAGTCCAGAAAATTCAGTCCACCATTCTCATAAGTGTTCATTACAACAGTTTTCCTAATGTAATGGGTACGGTTTCTCCAAAGAAAGTTGAAAAGCATCTGGTCTATCTCCTTGCTTATTTTACGGTCAAGATATAAAGATAGAGCACCATATGTTAGTCTAGAGATACCTTCAGCCTTGGTTATTAGGACTCTACCTTTTAAAGATAAGTCCCTCTGTAGCCATTGATTTAGTTTCTTCTGGGTTTTTTTAATAAGAGGGTTAAAATTTAGTAAGCCTCTAGACTTCTGATCCTGTGTAATGGTTATGCCTAAATATGTAAGTTCTTCTTTTACTGGAATACCATAATATGAAGGTGTCACACAATCTTTGACAGCTATGAGTTCACATTTATTAATGTTAAGATATAGACCAGACGCTTTGGAAAAGGATTGTATCACATTGATCGATATGGGAATTTGGTTAGCGTCTTTCAGAAAAAGTGTAGTATCATCAGTCAGCTGGCTTAGAATCATTTCTTTACCAGCTATGGAAATACCTTGTACAGGACTATTATTTAAAGAATTTGCAAGAAGTTGGGTGAAACTGAGGTTTTGTTTGAAACTGCTAGTGAGTCGAGTGACGCTAATAGTACAACAAGTGAGAATGAGTGGGTTACAGTGGCGAAGAAAATGGAAAACAAGAATAGTCAAGCTATGATGGAAAATAGGAACCACTAGACTTGAGTCAGGGTATTGGATCAACGCTACTTGGGAAATCCGCTTAATAAAATCGGGATTTGTTTTATTTAACTAGGCAAGTCAGTTAGTATTTACAATGACGGCCTACACCGGCCAAACCCAGACGACGATGGGCCAATTGTGCGCCGCCCTATGGGACTCCCAATCACGGTCGGTTGTGATACAGCCTGGAATCGAACTGGAGTGTCTGTAGTGATGCCTCAAGCACTGGGATGCAGTGCCTAAAACAGCTGGCCACTCGGGTGCCCGAATGTATTGTAAGAAAGTGTGGAGTCGGTGAGAGTCACAAGAAGTAGTCTTATTTTGATGTTTGTGTCTGCGGAGCAGAAGAAACGTGTTTTAAGACACAAAATAATATCCGAGTGGAATGTTTCCTGTATGGATTTTCGTAGCAGGGCGCATATCAACGGTGTTATGTCTGGGATGGCGCGAGATATAAAGGCAGAAGATGTAACTGAAGACCTCAGTGGAGTGGTTGGTGCACATCTATAGGCCTGTACGGTGGACGGAGAAAAGAAGTTCACTTCATTCATGCTACTGTTCTCCCTTCTCATATAAAGTTAGGATTCATGAGACACGTTGTAAAAGCTTTTGTGCACAAGCCCCTTCAGTGTTATAAATGTAACATATTTGGTCATGTGTTAAGTGTGTGCAGAAGTGACGAATATTGTTATGCCAGATGAAGGGAGATGCTGCAACGGTGGAGGTGAACATGCATCTGAATTCTTGGAGTGCACCTGCAACGATAAGGAGTGTCCAACGTGTCGCCTATTTGGAGGCGGTGAGAAAATTGGAAGGAACAAGGACGAATCAATGGTACCACGACCTGTGACGGTTACTCATCAACTGAGGGATAGTAAAACGCTACATGCTGAAAAGGTAGACTTTGTATTTATTGCAATGCTCAAACTGTACAGCACAAGCGGAGAAGAAGTCTAACAAAATCGGAATCTTTGTGAATGCTGATGTTTTTTGGGGGTCTAAGTCATTTCACAGCCGAGGCTGTGCAAGAAATCCTGTCTGTGAATGTAGCCCCATCACAGGCCCCTGAAGCTGTGTGAGGATGTATTTTGGAGTGAACTGTGAGAACTATGATGTTATTTTATTTAGTAAACCTTTTTTGCAGGTCGTTTTCCCCCTTTCAAGGAAAGTGTTTATTTTTTATTATGCAATACCCCGTCCAGCTGGTGGCGGTAATGCACCATTAACATTGTATGTCAACCGCCGCTAAACCCCAGCGAAGAAGAATTAGAACACATGCGTCCACACTTGCTTCCTGCTGAGTTCCACGCGTTGTTCAGAATCAAAAGGTAGCTCATTTTAAAGCAAAGTAACAATGCCTAAAGCCAAAAAGAAAAGGAAAGGAAACACGTTTGACTACAGTAAAGACAGAAAGAAACTTAAAAAGCAGTTTAAGAAAAGGGAAGCCCCGAGAATAGAGTGGTAAGTCGAATATTGTTGATGAAAAACAAACTATGCTAGCAATGCTAACGTTAGCGCATCCATCCTGTGTGGTTGTTTCTATTAACGTTAGGTTTTCTAGCAATCAAAGCAAACTATATAGATAGGTAACTACTAGCTAGCGAATCGTTATAACTTAGATTATTGTATGTAGTCTATTTTCTTGTTTTATGGCAGTTTGCTAGTCCTGCAGTGGTTTAGCTGATTAAACAAAACTCCACGATTTACAATGGAGTTGAGCGGCGACTATTGTCGGCGGACAGGACCTCGAAGTCACGTAAAATTACGTTATCAAAAACGATCGATTTAAACACCCGCAATTATACGTTTTTGATCAGGTCATTTTATGTGAATTCGGAAATCCTGAGTGGGCTCCCGAGTAGCGCAGCGGTCTACGGCACTGCATCTCAGTGCAAGAGGCGTCACTACAGTCCCTGGTTCGAATCCAGGGAGAATCACATCCGGCCGTGATTGGAAGGCCCATATGGCGGCGCACAATTGATCCATCGTCGTTCGGGGTTGGCCGTGGTAGGCCGTCTTTGTAAATAATAATTAGTTTTTTATTAACTGACATACCTAGTTGAATAACAACATTCCCCCCAGTCTCCATCATAAATCGTTGAGTTTAGCCTGCTAGATGTGTACATGCAGTGGAAAGCATAGCCATATCACATTGGGACTATGTGATAAGTGTTCCATGAAATAATCATAGGGGAATTTTGTTTAATGGTAGCACAAAGGTTGGCAGATGGCGATCTGGTATTGATGGTTTCATCTTACTGACCAAAGGCATTGTATGCAGCCAGGAATATTTTGTTACTTCTACCAGATGGGTGCAGTGAAATGTGTTGTTCTACAGGGTCAACCACAGTAGTACAGCGCCCCTGGAGCAAATTGGGATTAAGTGCCTAACTCAAGGGCACATCAACAGATTTTTCACCTTGTCGGCTCGGGTATTTGAACCAGCGACCTTTGGGTTACTGGTGGCTAGGCTACCTGCCGCCAATACTCATGTGTCTCTGTGGACCGGTTGGTACCCAAAACATTCTCCATTCAGGCTGCAACTGCATTGATTTCCTCAACGAGATTTAATGACTAGAAGGCAGAAAAAAACAGGGGAAATATTAGTAATTTCTTCATGCCAAGAATGTGCAAAGCTGTTAAAGGCAAAGGGTGGCTACTCTCCAGACATACAATACTTCACCCACTTATCAGAATCATATGGGTAGATGTCTATAGTTGTGTAACAAATGAATGTTCATTCCAAGTCCTCAGATCCGAAATGCCTGGAGTGACAAAAAGTCGGTGGCAAGAAACTTGCGAGACATGGGTCTGGCATTTGACCCAAACCGCGCCCTCCCAATTAAGACACCAGCCGTGAGTATATCCTGTCCATCGTGGTGATATGCTATACTTTCAATAATTAATGAATCTAATTGAGTCACTTATAATTGATATGTCTGCAGATTGCTGCTGTGGGGAGAACTGAAGATGCTCCCGCTCCCAAACTTGTAAGGAAGCCATATGTACTCAATGGTAAGGCACCAATCATATTTTCTTGTTTGACATAATGTTTGTGTTCTTCACCCAGCAGGATGTTAATATGCCATTTAGCAGACACTCTTATCCAAAGTGACTAAGTCATGCGTGCATACATAATGCATATGGGTGGTCCTGCTCACTATCCTGGTGTTGCAAGTGCCATGCATGCTCTACCAACTGAGCTACAGAGGACCATTACACCTACTGTATACACATTCCCTGTGACAGTAATATGACTAGTCATATATAACGCTTCACCTATTACATTTGATCGGAAGATCTGTTCATGTGAACTCATGTATGTCTTCTTGTTTTCAACAGAGCTGGTGGCTGAGGCCAGTCTCCCAGAGAAAGACACAAAGACCTTATCCACAGACTTGATCGAGTATGTGCAGTACATGGTCAGGGAACACAGTGAGAACTACAAGGTAAGAGGAGTTTCACCTTACTTGACAACTCTTTACAGTAGTACTATTTCAAAGGTTGCGCTGGTATTGTAGTTGCAGTATATTGCCTTTTGGGTCATTGCAATAATTACTGTATGTTCTTTTGGGCATTGTGAGACAATATTTTTCTCTTTCTGTAGGCTATGGCCAGAGATGAGAAGAACTATTACCAGGACACTCCCTCGCAGATCAGGAGGAAAGTGGACCAGTATAAACGCTGCCATCCAGAGGAATACACCACCTTCATGGAGTCTCTCAGAGGTGGGAAAGCAGTTTCCACATAACTGGCTGTCTGTGGTGGGAAAAGACTTTCAATGTGAAGGGGGGAAGAAACCACTCCTCTTCAGCAAGTATTCTGTGACTGTGGCAAAGATGGAACAGGAGATGGGGGTCAAAGTGCACCCAGAAACACAAGCTTTCTTAATTTAGAATAGACGTTGAGTTGGGATTTTAAAGAACTGTAAACATTTGAGAAAAAGACTAGATTTAACATGCATAGAATAGTCTCTTTTTTTCATACTTCTAGTATGTTTCCCCAAAATACAGTTACAAATTATATACAGTAAGAACATTAAAGTCTGCTTTTGTAATGATGTCAACATATGTTTAAGTTTCATTAATGCATTTCCTCTTTGGATTTTGTTTTGGAAGATGTATAAGCATAGTCATTTGTCAAGCTTGTACAAAAGGTTGTAACAATGTCACTGTAAAAAATAAAAGTGAGAAACCTTACAGCAGCATATAAAAGTATTACAACTCAACACAATAAAATAAAGAAATATGAAGAACATGCTCTAGGGCGGCTATTCCCAAACTGGGGTACGCCTAAAATGCCGTCGAGGGTACGCAAAATAAAAATGTGATTGACATTTTCAAAAAGTCTATTTAGATTTTCCAACGGGGCTATACATTTGGGTGATGTTTTTTTCTCGCCTGGGTAGCCTCGTTTCACTGCCAAAAATAAAATGAAACGATCTACTGTTCAGCGGAATAACCACACAACGTCAAATACGGGTAGCATAGTCAATTAACATCAATCACATTAACCGTTGCTCTCACGGGAATTCTACTAATGGTCCGTATGTAGCCAAACGTAGCTGCAGCTCATTCCTTTTGCTCGAAAATAGACATACCACCTCTACATGACAGATGTTTTGAAACAATTACTGCTTCGCATACAAACCAGGGGGGCAATTAAGGATGACATCTTCTGCAAACCACTGGAAACCAGGACAACATGAGAGGATATTTTTTTAAAGTACTGGACTGCTTTGTGACATCAAATGGACTGGTCAAGATGTGTTTATCTGTACTGATGGCACAAAAGCCATGACAGGGAGACATAGTGGCGGGGTAACGCGCGTGCAAGCAGTTGCTCCTGACACCACTTGGGTACACTGCGGCATCCACCAAGAGGCTCTTGCTGCAAAGGAAATGCCTGACAGCTTGAAGGACGTTTTGGACACTACAGTGAAAATTATTAACTGTGTTAAAGCAAGGCCCCTGGACGCTCGTATTTTCTGCATTATGCAATGATATGGGTCTCGACCATTAACGCTTTTACGTCCAAGCCCACCACATCTGTTGACTCATCCAGCTGTAACGCTTAGAATTCACTGCTCTGGTTATCAAGGGGCAAAGTATTAACACGTTTTTTTTAATTGAGAGATGAGCTTAAAGTTGTCTTTACTGACCATTTTCATTTGTCTGACCGCTTGCATGATGACGAGTTTCTCACACGACTGGCCTATCTGGGTAAGGTTTTTTCTCGCTTGAATGATCTGAATCTAGGATTACAGGGACTCTGCAACTATATTCAATGTGCGGGAAAAAAATTGAGGTTATGATTTAGAAGTTGTGGATCATCTCTCTGCATTAACAAGGGCAACACAGGTCTTTCGATCATTGTTTGATTTTTTTTGTTTGTGCATGTAACCGGTGCTATACTGCACCGCTGTAACTGCGTTGTGTGTGGTTGATTGAGACAATAGACGTGGACTTTGGAGATCAGGTCGTTTTAATCAAGCAGAACTCACTCTGCATCCAAAAGGAAATAAAACATTTGTAGAGCACATATGTTCTGAGAATCGTCGCCTCTTTCTACAACAGATGCACAATAGGAGGGACTGGGATCATTCGAGGAGCTAGCCATAGTTCACATACAATAGCCTGCTAATACCTTAGCTAGCTATTAACCACATGTTGAATTCAAAATGTTGATATCATCCTAAAAAGTACAATTACAAGTGCATCATAACAATACCATCCACTTATGAGTAACCTCTAAATATACATCATTATTCATGAACAAAACACTGTATGACTTTGTACTTAAAATAATCAAACTTTTCTGAAGACAGAAAACGCGTGCCTACCTCTCTCAGTGCATCAAAATGATTTGAGCACGAGCACGCCGGGCAAAACGTAAGTACACACTCCCCTTCTCCCAGGATGCAGGCATGCATAACAAATCAACACGACATAATATATGAACCTGGTGAAATTCACATAGTACTTTAACAACTGTTACATTCACCCCTCCTGAATTTCACCAACCTTGTAAAACAACAAAATAACCTACCAAGCTCAAGGCTTAATTCTGAATTCAGCTCAAAGCTACCCATAGGGTTCAGGGCAAGTGAAAGTTGGTCAGGCCTTCAACTGCCCCTATGCATAGTGCCTCTTACACTATACCTACATTCTTAGCCTTAAAAAAAAGAATCCTGTACTAAATCATCTCTCTGTACTGTGTTAAATTTACACCTTCTGGTGAATTGACTATTAGTCTCTTGACTGGTTTAACTACCCTCCCCGCCCTTGTGCGACCTGCCACTGGGCTAGGGGCCATAGTAACTAACGGTGGCTCTGGCCTTAGATCATTGATCAGAGGTGGGTTGGAAGGAATCAGCTCCAGAATCTCAGAGGTGCTTCCCTGGTCATTTTCCTCAAGCAAACAAGGTTATTCTGGCTCTGACTTTCCATCCGATGTCCAGAGCTCGGAGTAATCGCTTGAATCCTCCGCCAGCCAGGATGCACTTTCCTCCCCAGAGTCCTCCATGTCTTCCCTGTCCAGTCCATCGCCGGAGTGGGTGACCTCTCCTGCATCTACATTGATTGAAGGCCCTGCAGCATCACCGTCATTGAAGTGCACTGAATCATCAATTTCAAATGGCAAGAAATTCACCTGCAGCAGTAGATTCCTGTGAACCACTTTCTCTCTGCCGTAACGGTCTTGGATTATGTACGTGTGAGTTTGTGGATTGACTGAAGTCACTGTGAAAATCTCGGGGTTCCACTTGTCAGCCAGCTTGCGGCGACCCCTTTCACCCTTGTTGGCGATGAGGACACGATCCCCCATGGACAAACTGATGCCTTTAACCCGCTTGTCATACTCCCAACCTTCTCGTCTCTGTTGTTTGTCAGTGTGCCTTTGGGCAATACTCATAGCTTCCTTCAGCCCAGTGATCAGAGTCTCGACATACTTGTTGCAATCCACAACACTGGAGTCGTCCAAAACATTGCGGAACATAACATCCACTGGTAGCCGAGGGACTCTACCAAACATGAGAAAGAATGGAGCATAGCCCGTAGTCTCGTGAACAGTGGCATTGTAGGCAAATGTTAATGACTGGATTTGTTCAGGCCAATGTTCTTTGGTTTTCAAGAGCAGACTCCTGAGCATGCTACCTAAAGTCCCGTTGAAGCGTTCAGTTTCTCCATTCCCCATTGGGTGATATGCTGTGGTTCTTGACTTTTGGACACCGGAGAGCTTAAGCAGTTATGCTATTAGCTCACTCTCAAAATGTGCGCCTTTTTCAGTATGGATCCTTGATGCAAATCCGTAGACACAGAAGACATGATCCCACAGTTTACGAGCTACTTGCTTGGCTGTCTGGTTTCTGCATGGCCATGCATGGGCAAGTTTAGTGAAGTGGTCAGTCACCACCAGAACATCAACTGAGTTCTTCTTACTGTCTTCCGCTGTCCAAAAATCCAAACACACCAACTCCATGGGAGAGTTTTGATGCTCTCTAACGGGGCTCTACCTGCTGGCTCTGGAGTCTTTGCTAGAACGCATCTCTGGCAGCAGCGCACATACTCCTTGATGTCTCTCTCCATTGCAGGCCAGAAAAATCTCTGTCTGGCCAGAGCTAGAGTTCTAGCTTGGCCTTGATGTCCTGCAAGGTCGTGAATGCCAGTCATCGCTTTGAGTCTCAACACCTCTGGCAAGACATACTGGAACTTTCTCTGGTTTGTGTGACTCTCCTTAATGACACGATACAGAACTCCCTCTCTTAGGATCAAGCGATCCCACTGTTTCATCAGCAACAACACTTTAGAAGAAACATTGTATCGATCTCGTCTGGTGGGCCGTTTCTTATTGAAGACGAAAGGGATGACCATGGAAGTCACAGTCTTGCAGCTGGAGATCTCGAAGTTCCTCGTGTGAGAGTTCAGGCAAAGTGTCAATACCAGGAGAAAGCAGCCGTTGGGTGTTGGAACCAAGCTGGATTGCTTGCATCTCCGTTGAACATTCCCAGTCGATATGGAGCTGACATATGGCCTTCACTTCAGCAGTGGTCAAAGAGGTTATCTCCTGGGGATAAGAAGCCCAATGGAAGGCATCTTGGACATCATCATTCAAAGTCCCAACAGCCTCAGACAGAAGTGCTAGGTAGGACTCCCTCATCAGTCTCTGCACGACAGTCACTGCGAAGGGGTCGCGGCTCAGTGCATCTGCTACTGTATTCTTGCTGCCTGGGATACGCTTCAAATCAAAGTTGTACTGTGCCAGCTTGGCAACCCATCTTTGCTCGCAAGCGTCCAGCTTGGGTTTTGTCATGATGTACGTTAACGGGTTACTATCTGTCCAGACAGTGAACTCGTGCCCCTTAAGTCAGTGACTGAATTTCTCACACACACTCCATTTCAGTGCTAGAAATTCAAGTCTGTGTGCCAGATACCTTCTCTGCGACTTACTCAGGGTCTTGCTCGCAAATGCTATGGGCCTTGCCTTATCTTCACCTTCAGGTACTTGGCAAAGCACAGCCCCAAGACCATCCAAGGAAGCGTCAGTGAAGAGAATGAACGGCCTCTCGAAATCAGGGTGAGCTAGCAGGACACAATTCAAAAGAGCATCCTTCAGCTTCTGGAATGCAACGACACACTCATCAGTCCAATCCGATAGCGTCAGCTTCCGGAAAATCCCACTGTTGCCCTTCTTCCCATCTCTTCCTCTTCTCTTTTGACCCCCAGTGAGTGCAAACAAAGGTCTGGCTATAGCAGAACAGTCAGGAATGAAGTGCTGGTAATATAATACCATACCCAAGAAGGATTTCAGCCTCCGGGCAGAGGGAGTGCATCCGTCTGCCTCCATCAGCTGAGCATGGCTCATCTTGGCAATGGCCTCCACCTTCTCAGGATCCACTGATACACCGTCCTCTTTAATGAAATGTCCGAGGAATTTCACTGTTTTTCGTAGGAAGTGGCATTTTTTGGGTGCTAGTTTGAGATTGTTGGCTCTTAGACGGCTAAACACAGCTTCAAGTCGCTGTAGAGCCTGTTCCTCGGTGGGTGCAAAGACCAACAAGTCATCTAGGTAACAAAGGAGATTTGAGAAGTTTAGGTCCCCAAATATACGTAACATCATTCTCATGAATGAGGCCGGGCTGTTACACAGACCTTGTGGCATGCGATTGTACTCATAAAGTCCCATCGGTGTGGTAAAGGCTGTGTACTTCTTGTCCTCTTCATGAACTGGAATGTTATAAAATCCTGAGGTCAAGTCCATGGTGCTGAAAAATGCACTGCCACCAAGGGCTGCGAGGCAATCTGCTTGATGAGGAAGGGGATGAGTGTCCTTCACCGTTCGTGCATTCATCCACCTGATATCAGTGCATAACCTCAGACTCCCGTCTTTCTTCCATACCATGACTAAAGGGGAGGCATACTCACTAACTGACTTGCGTATAAGACCTACTTCTTCCATGTCTGTCAATACCTTCCTCAGCTTCAGGTAATGAGCAGGCGGAACTCTTCTGTATGGTAGCCGGAAGGGTCTGTCATCAACCAGGTGGATATGGTGAACATAACCCCTGGCTTCTCCGCAGTCCAGATTATGCCTTGAGAAGATGTCTTCATATTTTGTGATGGTATTCACAAGCTTCTCCTTCCACTGGTCAGTTACCTGGCATCCATCAATGTCAATGTCTACTAATCCTAGATCAGACAGTCTTTGTTTCAGATTGTGGCAGCCATTGTCATCCTGCTTCTGTTCCATTGGGGTTTTCCTCACTTCATGAAGGCCCTGAAAGATTGTTGCATCCTCGACAGCCAAGTATGTAGACACATCGGCCAACTTCACGTCTTAGGGTGGGATGTTTGTCAGAACAGTTTACTACCTTTAAAGGGACCCATCCATCTCCCCACATGGGTGTAATAACTCAAATCAAATCAAATTGTATTTGTCACATACACATGGTTAGCAGATGTTAATGCGAGTGTAGCGAAATGCTTGTGCTTCTAGTTCCGACAATGCAGTAATAACCAACAAGTAATCTAACTAACAATTCCAAAACTACTGTCTTATACACAGTGTAAGGGGATAAAGAATATGTACATAAGGATATATGAATGAGTGATGGTACAGAGCAGCATAGACAAGATACAGTAGATGGTATCAAGTACAGTATATACATATGAGATGAGTATGTAAACAAAGTGGCATAGTTAAAGTGGCTAGTGATACATGTATTACATAAGGATGCAGTCGACGATATAGAGTACAGTATATACGTATGCATATGAGATGAATAATGTAGGGTAAGTAACATTATATAAGGTAGCATTGTTTAAAGTGGCTAGTGATATATTTACATCATTTCCCATCAATTCCCATTATTAAAGTGGCTGGAGTTGAGTCAGTGTCAGTGTCAGTGTGTTGGCAGCAGCCACTCAATGTTAGTGGTGGCTGTTTAACAGTCTGATGGCCTTGAGATAGAAGCTGTTTTTCAGTCTCTCGGTCCCAGCTTTGATGCACCTGTACTGACCTCGCCTTCTGGATGATAGCGGGGTGAACAGGCAGTGGCTCGGGTGGTTGATGTCCTTGATGATCTTTATGGCCTTCCTGTAACATCGGGTGGTGTAGGTGTCCTAGAGGGTAGGTAGTTTGCCCCCGGTGATGCGTTGTGCAGACCTCACTACCCTCTGGAGAGCCTTCCGGTTGTGGGCGGAGCAGTTGCCGTACCAGGCGGTGATACAGCCCGCCAGGATGCTCTCGATTGTGCATCTGTAGAAGTTTGTGAGTGCTTTTGGTGACAAGCCGAATTTCTTCAGCCTCCTGAGGTTGAAGAGGCGCTAACTCTACCCACGAGTATGTTTCTGGGCATGACCTTTGACCTGGTAGGTTCGACTATTACAGTGCTGCCTGGAGACAATGCCACATTTTTAGGAAGTTTACCCCAAACTAAGTGTTCAGTCTTGGGTGAAAGAGTCACAGCTTGAGTGAGCTTCACTGTCCCAATCTTGTCATCGACTTGCTGTCCCTTCCATCTTGTGACACTTGTCATCATCTGCAGAAACTGCTCACCCTCTGGTGAGTGGGTCTGGCAATCCATGTTGTTGACGAGCTTCCAGTATTCGTCAGTGCCTTTCATCTCATGCAATAGATGCTTAATGACGTTCGATCCCAGGATGAGATCATCACGCTGTCCAGGAACAACTAGGGTGGGCACTTTAACATCAATCCCATAGATTTGCATCTCCAAATCATAGAAACACTTTGTTGAGGTCTTCTTCCCCCCCACACCCCACTAATACTAACTCTGTGGGAGGCTGATAATGCTGAGGAAGGGCACTTGCTTCCAAAAGTCTCTGCTCCGCATGTTCACTCAATGTACAGGCCATAGACCCAGTGTCAAGCATGCCCTTAAGCTGTACTTTCCCATGTACAGACACAGAGGTGTAAAACAAATCTGAAAAAGCCTCAACCTCTTGTGAACCTAACAACAATTTTCTCTCCTTCTTTCGCATCAGAGCACAAAATCTCATACGTTTTCTCGAGATCATCAAATTCTTTCTTGGGGGTAGACAGTTGAAGGGGGGGAATGTGGGTGTTCACCTGTGGGCGTGTCAGTTTTAATGGTTGCTGCTGAAGTGGTGGGCGTCTCTCACCACCGGGATTGGCATAGCGTTCCCCCGGTTTTGGACAATTTGACTTCCAATGATCTGGGGAAAAGCACCAGAGGCACAGGTTCTCATGTCTACAGTGCATCACAGTGGACTGATCTGTTGAGCCACAAACCCTGCATTCCCTACGCCTGAAGGGTTGGGTGGGAAAATATGTTGCCTTGGCCTGTGTCTGAAACCATAATGGGTGGTATGCTCTTCTCTAAGGTACATTCAAGCAGGTGAATGAGTCTCTCGATACTTGCACTCTGCCCATCTTGTTTGGTGCTTGATGTGAGAGAAGTGTCACTGCATGCACCAGCATTGACCCCGCCTTCACATGGAGTTATCTGGGGATGTACTTTTATTTGCTTTGAGGATACAGAGCTAGATTGACACATGGTGGCCTTCCTGCGGCGTTCATGTTCATAGATTCTCTTTTTTAATTTTTAATTTTACCCCTTTTTCTCCCCAATTTCGTGGTATCCAATTGTTAGTAGCTACTATCTTGTCTCATCGCTACAACTCCCGTACGGGCTCGGGAGAGACGAAGGTTGAAGGTCATGCGTCCTCCGATACACAACCCAACCAAGCCGCACTGCTTCTTAACACAGTGCGCATCCAACCCGGAAGCCAGCTGCACCAATGTGTCGTAGGAAACACTGTGCACCTGGCAACTTGGCTAGCGCGCACTGCGCCCGGCCCGTCACAGGAGTCGCTGTTGCATGATGAGACAAGGATATCCCTACCGGTCAAGCCCTCCCTAACCAGGATGACGCTAGGCCAATTGTGCGTCACCCCACTGACCTCCATGTCGCGGCCGGTTACGACAGAGCCTGGGCGCGAACCCAGAGTCTCTTGTGGCACAGCTGGTGCTGCAGTACAGCGCCCTTAACCACTGCGCCACCCGGGAGGCCCGTTCATAGATTCTCTCCTGTACTTCACTCGCAGTCCATTTCTCAGCAGACTTGTATTGGAATACTGCTGCCAGTTTGGGGTCAGGGCAGTATGTTACAAACATCCTAACGACATCGGAGTTGGAGCTGTCAATCTTCTTACCTTAAGGCCCTCGTCAGCGACATCTACGGCCTTTTTCAATCAAACCCAATACTCCATAACAGCCTCTCCGGGTACAGGTTTAGTATTGTAAAAATCAGCCAAAGGCATGCATGAATAGGCCAATTCGCTGAAATTCTGTTTCAGAATGTCAAATACATTCTCTGGCTTCTCTGTAGGATCAACTGTTGTCTCATTGCGTAAATTTATCTTTACCATGTCTCTTGCTTTGCCAGATAATCGACTAATCATCTCATCTGATTGTTCCCCAACAGGACATCCCTTCCTCAAGTATATTCTCATCAACTCCTCCCATTCATGAATGGAGCATTTGTCTGTACCATCTCCTTTATATGTAGGAGGTTTCTTTATGTCTGATTGCATGATGAACTTAATTTTACTGAGATCTACATATCCTACTGATTCTGAATGATGATCACCTATCTTTTCCGATCACTTGTCTTTTCAATACAACACAAGCCCCTTATTGCTATATTCAGCAAGCTTCTTCTGAATGCCCCAAAACGACTGCAGAGCATGCTACTGGCCCTACAAAACTACAACCTCAAGGTGGTGTATAAGCCAGGGCCAGAGATGTGTGTGAGTGACACGCTCAGCAGGGCTACTGCATCAGACACTCACACACGCTCCATGCATGAACAACACGCAGTGTGCAGCTTAGAAACAGAGCAAGTGGATGTTGAACACATCAACCAGGCTGACTACCTCAATGTTACGGACCAGCGCCTTATACAAATCAGACAGCACACAGACAGGGACGAGCAATTTCAGGCATTGACGTCTGTGATTCTGATGGGCTGGCCCGACTGCAAGGAAGAAACCGCTTTAGCCGTCAGAGAATATTGGCCAGTCAAAGAGGAGCTTAGTGTTCAAAACTGAGTAATATTCAAGTGTCAGAGAGTCGTTATTCCCCGTTCTCTGCGCCCTGAGATGTTGGCAATCGTGCACTCAAGTCACATAGGAAGTGAGACCTGTTACAGACAAGCACGTGACACACTGTATTGGCCAGGAATGCAGAGTGAAATCAAAGACTATGTCAGTAAATGCAAAATCTGCAATGAATATGCCATTGAGCAACAGAGACGATGATGTCCCACGAGCTACCGATGCGCCCCTGGCAGATAGTAAGTCTAGATCTCTTCCAGCACAGTGGCAAAGACTTTCTGCTGGTAGTTGATCATTACTCAGACTTTTGGAAGATTGACCTCCTCCCCGACTTCTCAGCAGAGACAACGATCAAACGCTGCAAGGCACAGTTTGCCCGCTATGGCCAGCCAGATAGGGTAATTTCAGACAATGGACCCCAATTCTCCGGAGTTGAGTTACGAAAATTTGCTGCAGGATGGGAATTCGAGCACGTCACTTCATCACCACGATACCCAAAAGCTAATGGGAAGGCGGAGTCCGCAGTAAAAATCGCAAAGAGCCTCTGCAAAAAGAATCTGCGAGAGGGCAAAGATGCCTGGAAAGCAATCCTGCAGTGGCGCAATACCCAGACAGAAGGCATGGATAGCAGCCCGGCACAGCGCCTCATGGCACAGTGCTTAAAAGCAGCTCTGCCAGTAGCCAGCACTCTCCTGGAGCCATGTGTGGTGACAGACGTGCTGGTGAAGCTACGTCACAGAAGACAGGTCTCCAAGTTCATCTACGACAAATCAGCAAAAGACTTACCTGAGCTCAGGGTGGGTGAAACGGTGCGAATGAAGCCCCTACCAGAGGACCGGACAGGCCTCTGGAGACTCGGATCCTGTGTACAGAAAGTGGCACCACTCTCCTACTTGTTTGAAGTGAATGGATCACTGTACCGTCGTAACAGGGTGGACCTTCGGATTGCTGAGTCATCACCTACTCAGAACCCTGATGGTCAAAGGGGTCGCATGACAAAAGACAGAACCCCAGCAAGTCACATGGGGCCTGAGGCACTGGGCGAAGAGCCAGGGGATCACAGGTCGGCCGCTCCCTCGCCCATCAATTCTCCCCTTAGACAGTCAGGTGACATGCCTGTGCGGGAACCCGCAGTCCTCACAGACAAGCCCTCTGTCTTTTCACGCTGCGGGCGTCTTTCCCAGCCACCAAAAAGACTTAATCTGTAGGTTTCCCCATCAGGGATTGTTAACAGACAGAGATAAAAGTTAAGAGAATATCAAAATGTGTTGTTGTTACCTGAGAAAAGAAAGACAATACTAAACTGTTCATGTTAGAAATTATTACTAGGTTTGTTTTGTTAGTGAATTGACACCTGTCCTATTTTATTAAAGGGAAGATGTTATGGGTGTAAGATGGCACTGTGATGCCATCTGTTGGTAAATGTTCATTACTGCAACTCGTGTTTTACCGGGGTGCTTGAGATACCTGGATGTGTTGTGATGTACTGAACAAGACTGGTTACTCGCATCAATGCCTCTGTCTCATCATTTAACATTCAAACAGATGGTAGGGATGGGTGAAAAACAGTGTAAAGAAAAATAAAGTGAATTAGAAATGATGCAAACAATTAAAATGATAGATTGTGGGTTCTATCTGATATTAAAGCTGATCGACCCCCATTAAAAAAAGTGCCTCTACTTTCCCACTGTGTCAAAAAACCTAAGATTTAAACAAATAAGGCCATCACTTTAATAATCACACTTCACTTTAGCAGTCAAACAAAACACCCAGAGGTGCCACTGCAGTAGAAACATGGCATTACAATTCATACATGATTTAGGAATGACTGGTCATTGATAACAAGGTTGAAGATCAGACGATTGAAAGGTATGTTTCAATAAAAGCCATCTGCAAAACAACTGCCTCCTAAAAGTTAAAACATACAAATATTGAATTCAAACAGCATACATTTCTCAACAACAACAAAGTCCATACACCTATTTATATTAATCTTACATCAATTTACATGCTTAATTTATATTAACTGGGTCATTCTATGAAAATGGTGGCTTCTTGAACAGCCAACTTTTTACAAATTGTAATAATAAAATTTAAAAAATTTAAACTTAGTCAGATAATAGTTAACCCCTTATGACAGCTTAACATTTGTATATTTTTACTACATTACATTTAAAAAAAAAAGCTTGTGCTGCCTTTTTTGGCACTGGTGTTAACTATATTTTAGATGACAATTCAGGCTTTCTAGAATGTGATTTCAGTCTTTACTTTGCATATATAGTCAAAGACAAACATTTATGGTAATACTAAGAAATAGGTTGGATTGATCATTTACTTTAAACATGTGTAAAGTTCTATTGTCTGACATTTTTCCATTTATACTAATATTATTTTGTAACATAAATAATTAAGATTGAGTCAAAATATCCTTAAAATGTTTACTAATAAATGTAGCAACAGTTAGGTAGATACAAAAACCATATTAAATTAAATTGGGCAACTCTGATGCCAGAACACCAATATGCCATACAGTGACACAATGTGAAACCAATGACAAACAAGATTATTTCAAAGAAATTGTATCAATTTATCAGTCATTTTTAATTACACATTTCAGGTTTCATGAGATGGGTTGATTTAATATGAACAATACAATTAGGGTTATTGGTCAAAGATTAAGACCAAAAGATTGATTGACTAAAATGTCTTTCATAACACAACAGATTCATTGTCTGTAAAGATGTAATATATACAGTGGGGCAAAAAAGTATTTAGTTAGCCACCAATTGTGCAAGTTCTCCAACTTAAAAAGATGAGAGAGGCCTGTAATTTTCATCATAGGTACACTTCAACTATGACAGACAAAATGAGAAGAAGTTCAAACAGGTGCCATTAATACAGGTAACGAGTGGAGGACAGAGGAGCCTCTTAAAGAAGAAGTTACAGGTCTGTGAGAGCCAGAAATCTTGCTTGTTTGTAGGTGACCAAATACTTATTTTCCACCATAATTTACAAATAAATTCATAAAAATTCCTACAATGTGATTTTCTGGATTTTTTTCCCCTCATTTTGTCTGTCATAGTTGAAGTGTACCTATGATGAAAATTACAGGCCTCTCATCTTTTTAAGTGGGAGAACTTGCACAATTGGTGGCTGACTAAATACTTTTTTGCCCCACTGTAATTGTATTTGATTTCCAGCGTAAGATGCATGCAACATAATACAAACATGAAATCCTACTCTCACGCCTATCCACAAAATCACATAGCTTGTTAAAACAGTATATCAATTCTTGTGTCGTGACAAATAGTGTAGGTCTACTTAAAGGGTTAGTTCATCTGAATTACATATTGGTTTTCTTACCGTATATGCAAGGTATTTTTGTATTTATTAAATATAATTGTTGAAGTTTTTAAAAAACGTTATTTTGAGAAAAAAGATTGTGGTGTTATTGATTGTAACTGCCGTTATCGTCATGTCCCTGGTGTTACCAGCAAGAACAGTAACACCAGTGATAACGCCAGAGAGACATCTGCAGACAAGATGGCGGCCACTGTTGCTCAAACCACACTTCTTAAATTGTAAATAAATCACTTAATCATGCAATTTTAATTTTAATCCAATTTCCTTTCCCCTTTCTATAAACTGTATAACACCAGTGACACATCTTCAGTCCTTGCATGAAATCACCAAGATAATCCTCAAATTGTTAACGTATGAAGAGTATACACTCACCATGTGCTTTTCAAAACAGTCCCGTCTCCAATGAACCTTTGATCCAGGAAGAATTTGGCAAGGATGTTGTATTTTTTCAAAGTTGTGATTTTTATACATTTTAACACCAGTGACATGAAATTGAGGGACAGCTATTACTTGTAAATTATTTGTAATATTTATTTGATATTTTAATTTAAGTAGTCCACTAAATAACTATAATACTTTCCGTTGTATCATGTCATTTAAAGAGGGAGAAAAATATATTTTTAAACTCAAAATGTCTCTAAACCATGACTCCTGAGCTGAGGGACAAGCCAATTTCATGGTACTAACCGTGCTCTACAATATATATATATATATATTTGCAGTACAACTGTCTTACATATGTTTTTATTAATAATAACAAAACATTTTATACACCTGTCAGGAACGGGTGTGGCTGATATAGCCAAATCCTCTAATTTAAAGGGGTGTCCACATACTTTTGTATATATAGTGTATGTACGCAATTTTTTTTGTGAGCGCTACTTTCCAAACTCATGGATAGCATTTTTTGTGTCTCTGTGTCCAGTATGTAGGAAGTTAAAAGGTAGTTTCGAGAGACAATGCTAACTGGTGTTACAAGGGCTCCAGGACCAGTGGAAGCAGAATAGCCCCATAACATCAACAATCCACCACCATATTTTACCTCGGTATGAGGTACTTTTCTGCATATGCTTCTGTTTTTTTAAATGCCAAACATACCTCTGGTCTGTGTGGCCAAAAAGCTTTATTTTCATGTGATCTGACCATAGCGCCGGTTCCAATCCAAATGCCAATGCCGTTTATCAAACTCCAGGCGATGCTATGTTCAGATGACATGAAATGGAGCTCTTTGGCCATGCACATCGGCTGGGTTTGGCGTTGAAAAAGGGAAGCATACGGAAGCATTATTTGAATTGAAGAGGGCAGTCCATAAGCTCAAACTAAGGATATCAAGGATCTGGAAAGATTCTATATGGAGGAATGGTCTAAGATCCTTCCTAATGTGTTATCATAAAGTATTTTTAAAGAGGCTCAGTGTCGTTATCCTCGCAAGGGTACTGAAAACAGGGGTGCCGATAATTTGTCTATCTAAAAAATATATATTTTTATTACTTGTTAAACAAAATCTCTTTGAGCAACTTTATTAATATAATGTATTTATTATTTTATACAGTCTTTTGTGCTCATCTTTATCAAGGGTGCCAATAATTATGGACCTGACTGTATCAAACCATTTTCGCTCCCTGCCTTCCAGATGGCCCTGAAGGATCTACTCTAGTTCAAAAGTATTCACACACAGTCATGGCCAATTGCCACTGGTCCTTACCACACGGGCACATCAATGGACCACTTTCCCCATCCCACATGCCTGGTCAACCCACTTTTCACTACTCCTGCCCTGGGGCATCAGACGAGCTGTAGAAGCAAGTCCTGGAAGACCTGCAGATTACGGGAGACAATCAGGCCATCTGAGCCTAGCTGGGCAGCCAGTAGGAACAGCCTCCTCTTGTCAGCCACCGCCCCCAGAGACAGGGCCTCATGGAGCTCTGACACACTCAATGCGCCTGGCTTGTCCTAGAGGGGACACAAGACGGACAGTGAAGTTTACTATCAAGTCACACTGGGTGTGATGAGCACCTGTTAAAATGACTAAATCATTAATAAAACTGTTTGACAATCTAAACAGCGATGCATGGATGTATCACAATACTGGTCATGACAGTTGTAACATCACACTTATAACAGTATCTTTGTAACACTGCTCAAGTGAGGGGTTACTAACAGTATGTGCTCACTGGAGAGCATACATGTACCCAGTATAGGTGTATCCATATCCGAGACACTCATATTGCCCACACAAAGATCAACATGTTTCGATAAAAATGGAATATGTTTCCATTCTCTTGGTCTTTCTATCTCCGATGTAAATCTGCCCATAGACAGTATAAGCCCGTATAATAGTCAAGGTCACCTGTTTGTTCCCCAGGACCACCACAGGAAGTTGTGAGTGCAGTCTGAGGAGGCGATGCAGCTCAGCCTTGGCCTGTGGGAGACGTGGTCTATCAGAGGAGTCAACCACGTACACCAGGGCATGAGTCTTCCCCAGGTACTCTGCCCAGTACATACGCAAATCCTCAGCCCCTCCAACTGGAAGAAAGCAGACAGAGGTAGGAAGGTAGGTTACTTGAGAGGTGTTGCTAGGCAATAAGGAAGATGTATGAACTTATGTTTTCTACTTTCTTATTTGTTTGACACACTACAAGAAGGCCAAATGAATTATTCCACTCAAGAAAAGGTAAATGATGCATGTTGTTCAAACATAAGTGAGTCTAAGCAAAGGCACATGATTATAATGCTTTTGGGAAAGTCACTGGCATTTTCAGGGCCAATCTGATAGTTTAAAATCCATGTGACAAAATTAAAAAGGGTGGTAGAGAAGGCTTAAAGCACTCTGCATGGAGTCTTACAGGCCGGTTGAATTGCCCTGCAAGCATATGCAAAAATCTGTTGTGCAAACTGCATAGCTTACTTTCTAGGAAATCCAGCTGACCGGCAGGGGCACTGAGGCTCATAAAGTTGAAACCCCTGGTGGGACGGCAGTGCCCTCTCTTGTCTCCGTCTGTCAACCCCTGAAGCATACTGCTCTTCCCAGCTCCGTCTAGGCCAAGGACTAGCACCTGGCGCTGTGCACCCTCCTCCTGCTCAACATGCAGACACAGCAGGATGCCATCAGAACACCTGTTCTCTCACAACAGCAACATGAAGTTATCTTATCCCATTTTTCTTTTCAAAGGTACAGATACATTGTTACTCCTGTAAAGTGCAGAACTGCAATATGTTTTGTTTACATACAGTGCATTCGGAAAGTATTCAGACCCCTTGACTTTTTCCACATTTTGTTATGTTACAGCCCTATTCTCAAATGGATTAAATACCAAAAATTCCTCAATCTACACTCAATACCCCATAATGACATAGCGAGAACACGTTTTTAATACAAAACAGAAATACCTTTGTTAAGGGATTTTTTTAATCAATAATGACTAATTATGTATACCTTTCAATCAGGACTGACTAATCAGAATACTATTATGTTATTGTATAGATGTATGAATTTTCTTATAATCCTAGTACTGAATATAATGTGTGTAAATATAATCAAGAAATATAACAGTGACTGTCTGTTCCTTGGTAGAAATGAATGAATTTATCGTCAGACTGGCTGGAATGCTTATCTACACAGGCAGACCTAGGCTCGGTCATAAATCATCTAAGTTGGGAGAGACGATGTGGGAAGGCTTGATAACTATACAGCCATTGTACTGGAGTGGAGATGAGACGGGTAGGTCGAAAACTAATGACGTCATTTTCAGTTTATAACCTGTGGTAAACTGTATCATGTTCAGTACTCTCGAGAATAAACGCTGCTGATTGATTTTGAGACTGGTCTCTGTACATTTTATGCAAATAAGAGTCTTACAAATTCTTAGGAATTGACAAAGTATTTAATTTTATTTGGGTATTAAAACATGTAGGAATTTAATTCCTGTAACAATCTTACATAAGTATTCAGCCCCTTTGCTATGAGACTCAAAATTGAGCTCAGGTGCATCCGGTTTCCAATGATCATCCGTGAGATCTTTCTGCAACTTGATTGGTGTCCACCTGTGGTAAATTCTATTGATTGGACATGATTTGGAAAGGCACACACCTGTCTATATAAGGTTCCACGGTTGACAGTGCATGTCAGAGCAAAAACCAAGCCATGAGATCGATGAAATTTTCTGTAGAGCCCCGAGACAGGATTGTCGAGGCACTGATCTGTGGAAGGGTACCAAGAAATGTCTGTGGCATTGAAGGAACCCCAAGAACACAGTGGCCTCCATCATTCTTAAATGGAAGATTTTTGGAACCACCAAGACTCTTCCTAGAGCTGGCCGCCCAGCCAAACTGAGCACTCGGAGAAGGGCCTTGGTCAAGGAGGTGACCAAGAACCTGATGGTCACTCGGACAGAGCTCTAGAGTTCCTCTGTGGAGATTAAAGAACTTTCCAGAAGGAATACCATTGTACACCAGGGCCTTTATGGTAGAGTGGCCAGACGGAAGCCACTCCTTCGTAAAAGGCACATGACAGCCCGTTTGGAGCTTGCCAAAAGGCTCCTAAAGACTAAAAATAAGATTCTCTGGTCTGATGAAACCACGATTGAACTCTTTGGCCTGAATGCCAATTGTCATGTCTGGAGGAAACCTGGCACCATCCCTGAGGTGAAGCATGGTGATGGCAGCATCATGCTGTGGGGATGTTTTTCAGCGGTAGGGACTGGGAGACTAGTCATGATCGAGGGAAAGATGAACGGAGCAAAGTACAGAGAGATCCTATATGAAAAACTGCTCCAGATCGCTCAGGACCTCAGACTGGGTCGAAGGTTCACCTCCCAACAGGACAACGACCCTAAGCACACAGCCAAGACAACATAGGAGTGGCTTTGGGACAAGTCTCTCAATGTCCTTGAGTGGCCCAGCCAGAGCCTGGACTTGATCCTGATCTAACATCTTCGGAGAGACCTGAAAATAGCTGTGCAGCAATGCTCCCCATCCAGCCTGACAGAGCTTGAGAACATCTGCAGAGAAGAATTGGAGAAACTCCCCAAATACAGGTGTGCCAAGCTTGTAGTGTTATACCAAAGAAGACTCGATGCTCTAATCACTGCCAAAGATGCTTCAACAAAGTACTAAGTAAAGGGTCTGAATTCTTATGTAAATGTGATATTTCAGCCTTTTTTTATTCTATAAATTAGCAAAAAAAATTTAACCGGTTTTTGTTCAGTCATTATGGGGTATTGTATGTAGATTGATGAGGGGAAAAAACGATTTTATCAATTTTAGAATAAGGCTGTAACGTAACAAAATGTGGAAGTTTAGGGGTCTGAATACTTTCTGAAGGCAAAATATCAGTATTTTTCACTATCTGTCCCTGTAGGATTACCAATAAAGTATAGATAATGCTGCAATATTTCACAATCACTTGCATTTTTGTGTGCAATGCAGGCAACAGCCTCTGTTGTTGTGACCCCACGGTACTCAAACCAAAAACAGATTTAATGAATCGCTCACTTATGTATGGAGGCATGTCATCATGGAATGCTCTGCCACCAGTGGTTACTCAGGCAAAATCCAAGTTTAGCTTTAAAAAAACAGATGAAAAACATTGTATAACAGCTCACCTCCTCTTTCTAAAGATCTAATTTAACTGTACAGTAAATAAGAATATGTATATGAATAGTGTGTAAATAGTATGTTGACTCTGTGTCTTTCCTATATATACCTCTTATTTTTATTTTGAATTTAATGTAATATCTTATGATGTTCTTGTCTCTTACTGTTCTGTACTTTGTATGTTTTTTTGTGGACCACAGGAAGTGTAACTGCTGCATTTGCAGTAGCTAATGGGGATCCTAATAAACTAAACTGCCAATAGCTGTCTACTTGTGCCACGATAGCTGCATTTGCACTTTGACCACTATGTAATGTTGTTATGGCACCAATATTAGTTACATCAGCTCTATACCATCGCATTGGTTTGTGAGAGGCAAATTTGAGGAGTCAACAAGTTTCTCAGCAATTCTCCCTTGATTACATTAACTGTAGACTAATTTGGCCTCTTTGTGTGAATCAAGACCAATGAGCTCCTAGAAATCATATTAGTTTATTTCAGGTAATATTCCCATGTCCGTATAGGGCAGGCTATAGCCAGAGGAAATGTTTCAAGTATTATTATGACTGTGAACCTACCTCATCCCCATACAGTATTTATTTATTTATCTTGCTCCTTTGCATCCCAGTATCTCTACTTGCACATTCGTCTTCTGCACATCTATCATTCCAGTGTTTAATTGCTATATTGTAATTACTTCGCCACCATTGTGATAAGGTGCGTCTCGGTGAGAGATGTAGGAGTCAGGCGCAGGAGAGCAGGGATTTCTGAGAAGCGTGTTTAATATATATACAGTGGGGCAAAAATGTATTTAGTCAGCCACCAATTGTGCAAGTTCTCCCACTTAAAAAGATGAGAGAGGCCTGTAATTTTCATCATAGGTACACTTCAACTATGACAGACAAAATGAGAATTTTATTTTCTCCAGAAAATCACATTGTAGGATTTTTAATGAATTTATTTGCAAATTATGGTGGAAAATAAGTATTTGGTCAATAACAAAAGTTTATCTCAATACTTTATATACCCTTTGATGGCAATGATAGAGGTCAAACATTTTCTGTAAGTTTTCACAAGGTTTTCATACACTGTTGCTGGTATTTTGGCCCATTCCTCCATGCAGATCTCCTCTAGAGCAGTGATGTTTTAGGGCTGTTGCTGGGCAACACAGACTTTCAACTCCCTCCAAAGATTTTCTATGGGGTTGAGATCTGGAGACTGGCTAGGCCACTCCAGGACCTTGAAATGCTTCTTACGAAGCCACTCCTTCGTTGCCCGGGCGGTGTGTTTGGGATCATTGTCATGCTGAAAGACCCAGCCACGTTTCATCTTCAATGCCCTTGCTGATGGAAGGAGGTTTTCACTCAAAATCTCACGATACATGGCCCCATTCATTCTTTCCTTTACACGGATCAGTCGTCCTGGTCCCTTTGCAGAAAAACAGCCCCAAAGCATGATGTTTCCACCCCCATGCTTCACAGTAGGTATGGTGTTCTTTGGATGCAACTCAGCATTCTTTGTCCTCCAAACACAACGAGTTGTTTTTACCATAAATTATTTTTTCTATTTATGTTTCATCTGACCATATGACATTCTCCCAATCTTCTTCTGGATCATCCAAATGCTCTCTAGCAAACTTCAGACGGGCCTGGACATGTACTGGCTTAAGCAGGGAGACACGTCTGGCACTGCAGGATTTGAGTCCCTGGCGGCATAGTGTGTTACTGATGGTAGGTTTTGTTACTTTGGTCCCAGCTCTCTGCAGGTCATTCACTAGGTCCCCCCGTGTGGTTCTGGGATTTTTGCTCACCGTTCTTGTGATCATTTTGACCCCACGGGTGAGATCTTGCGTGGAGCCCCAGATCGAGGGAGATTATCAGTGGTCTTGTATGTCTTCCATTTCCTAATAATTGCTCCCACAGTTGATTTCTTCAAACCAAGCTGCTTACCTATTGCAGATTCAGTCTTCCCAGCCTGGTGCAGGTCTACAATTTTGTTTCTGGTGTCCTTTGACAGCTCTTTGGTTTGGAGTGTGACTGTTTGAGGTTGTGGACAGGTGTCTTTTATACTGATAACAAGTTCAAACAGGTGCCATTAATACAGGTAACGAGTGGAGGACAGAGGAGCCCCTTAAAGAAGAAGAAACAGGTCTGTGAGAGCCAGAAATCTTGCTTGTTTGTAGGTGACCAAGTACTTATTTTCCACCATAATTTGCAAATAAATTCATTAAAAATCCTACAATGTGATTTTCTGGATTTTTTTTCTCATTTTGTCTGTCATAGTTGAAGTGTGCAACTCGTGCCAACACACGGAGGAACAACCACAGTTCCGACACTTACATACACGTGCCTAAATAGTGAAAACAATACAGAAACTTTGCACGGAGGAACAAACTCCGTTTCGAAACTTAACTACACATGCGTAATAGTGAAAACAATAAACATCAAAGATAATCGAGCGCAAATACACACAAACTTAATCCCGCACGAACTAAGGCAGGCAACAGGTGCCCTATATACACACAGAAATAAACGCAAATGAAACCAGGTGTGAAAAGTAACACAGACAAAACAACCAGAAAAGGAAAAGGGGATCGGTGGCGGCTATTAAACCGGTGACGCCGTGCGCCGCCTGAACAGGGAGAGGAGTTACCTTCGGTAGGAGTCGTGACAACCATGGCCTATTTATTTACTCCCTTATCTTGCCTCATTTGCACTCACTGTATATAGACGTTTTGTTTTCTTTTGTTGTACTGTATTATTGACTATGTTTTGTTTATTCCATGTGTAACTCTATGGTTGTTGCTATGCTTTATCTTGGCCAGGTCGCAGTTGCAAATGAGAACTTGTTCTCAACTAGCCTACCTGGTTAAATAAAGGTGAAATATATATATATATATATATTTTTTATTACTTTGGAATGATTTGCATTTTCTCCTTTAACATTAGACGATTAGCTACAGTATAAGAAAATACACACTTTCTTGGACCGTAATCCTGTATGATTCTCATTATGTGCATCATTCTTTATCAAAACCCTTCATCATTATCAACGTGAAGGCAGATTGTCAGTTTCCATGTTCTGAGATGAACGCGCATCATTGTCATATGCATTCTCTGGGCTGGAAGGCCCCATGTCGATACATAAGTGATTCGTTAAATCATCTCTATGCCTGCATGCGTTCGATTCCACTGGCGCCCCTACATAACTTTAACGCTCTGGCACGTAAAGAATTCAGAGATAAACCGTGAAAACTTTGCGTCTGTCCCCCGATTGCAACAGTTACAGAGCCATACATTTATGTTCTTTTTTTTTTAAATTTTTTTTACATCTGTTATTAATGTAACTGGTCCCCCTAACAGTACAACCCCCCGAGTTGAAATGGTCTAGAACCGCCACTGCCTACATAGCAAAGGTAAGAGCTTACCTCTTTGATCATATAATATTCCGCTTGGGGAGACCATATTCGCCTTCTGTATAAATAATTTAACGCGATAAACATCGCGGACCCGAATGCAGCCACCGCTGCAGTTAGGGCGATGGATATGTGCCGAAGCAGAACCATGTGGAACTTCTGGAAGGCCGGATAATGTTGCGTTCCAGGACACAACAGCTAGCCAACGATTAAATGATCTAATGACTTTCCCTGTGGACAGTGCACCTGATCTCTCCGCTTTGTTTGTATTGGAAAGAGCCCCGTCAGCACCCTCCTTGTACCCTTCAGTCGGTTCGATTCGTGTGGACAGCAGAGGGTATGGGCTGCGCAACAACAGCTACTGACTGTACTTTGTGGACGAAGCCTCTGAGTTCACTTTTAATGTAATTGCAAAAGGGCATGTCAGTTTCCTTGAAAAAAAAAAAAGATCTATATAATAGGGCCTAAATATTAATCCTGCAGTGAAATGTAATATCACTGATGTACTGTTTTCTTTTGGACTGTAGATCATAATGACCTATATTTAAAACACTTCTAGTTGTGAAATTAGTAAATACTGAAAACATTTGTAAACTACACTAAAGTAACCAGTGAACAGTGAAATCATTGTCAATAAAATGAGGAACACCTCAGTCGGAGGGGGAAATAACCTCCGACTGGTCAAATCCAACTTGGAATTCCAAGTTCGAAACTCTGGCATTTTTCTAGAACAGACTTTCCGACCTGAAGATCCCTCATGATATGACCTCGTTTTTTTCAGAGTTCCCAGTTGTCTTGAAAGCACGTATAGATCTGACAGAACTGGAGTAAGCAACCAATAATACCAATTCAATACTCTGTGCTACTCTTGTGCCTATTGGCAAGGGGTCAGTTTGCAATAAAGCATGCATATGCCAGTTTTCACGAAAAAGTTGGCATTTATAAAACATTTACTTGACCAGTTATCTTAGGTCTCTCTTTGTATTGTGTTCTCTCTTGTCATGATGTGTGTTTTGTCCTATATTTTATTTATATATATATATATATATTAATTTTTTTCATCCCAGCCCCCCTCCCCACAGGAGGCCTTTGTCCATTTAGTAGGCCATCATTGTAAATACGAATTTGTTCGTAAATAAAGGTTCAATAAAAAAATTAAGATAATGTGCTTAACTTCCAGAAAACTTGAGACCATGCCAGCATACTATTTTTGGTGGTGGAAGTATTTCATTGCAAGCAGGTAAGCAGTATTTTGTGCAAATAAGGGATATGACAAGCTTATTCATAAAACCCCCAAAAGTATTTTCAGCTGGTGTACAAAACAGAAAGTAAAATATGCAAAAACGAAACTTAAGAACCTGAAACATAGAAATGGCGCACATAGAACAGACCGCTTGTTAGACTTGCTTTCAATGAAAATGACAGATCTAACACACTTTCTGTGAATTTGGTTGGGTGGCCCAAAACGTTGCATATTGCATATTTAATTGGACCTACTTCAAAGTAGTAAATAGATAAGCTATTTCAAGTATTATGCTATACATGATCAGATACGGAGCTCAGGTTAAAATGTTACATTAGAACGTAACAGTAGAACAGAGGATTCACTTCATTATATTTCACATGTCTAGGGTAGGCCTAGACAATGTTTCAGAATTTGCGGGCAGTTCAGAGTATTTACGTTCAGGGGAAAAGAAAATGCATTTATTTTTTATCTGCAAACTCGCCAAACCCACTGGCTCCAGGTCATCTACAAACCAGGCAAAGCCCCGCCTTATCTCAGCTCACTGGTCACCATAGCAGCACCCACCCGTAGCACGCGCTCCAGCAGGTATATCTCACTGGTCACCCCCAAAGCCAATTCCTACTTTGGCCACCTTTTCTTCCAGTTCTCTGCTGCCAATGACTGGAACGAACTGAAAAAAATCACTGATTGACTGTATGTTTGTTTATTCCATTTGTAACTTTGTGTTGTTGTATATGTTTCGAACTGCTTTGCTTTATCTTGGCCAGGTCGCAGTTGTAAATGAGAACTTGTTCTCAACTACCCTACCTGGTTAAATAAAGTTGAAATTTTAAAAAACTGCAACAATCTGCCATAGTTTTATTTCAGAAATAGTCACTCCTTTGCTGAATACTACAGTGAAAGACTGAGTCACTGCAAAACATTCTGGCAACACCTTCAATAACTTTATCATCTAGTTTCCATGGCTCTCTATTTTAGAAACTTTGTGGCCTAATTCCAAATCAAACAACAAACTAGAGAAGTACATTTCCTTAAGAAAATGTGTGTGCTTGCTAGCTTTTACAAAAGTATTTATGATTTGAAGTAAGTTATAGTAGTGGTGGTGACTACAGTAGGAAGGGTTATACTGTTGAAAAAGTAGGTAGATGGAAAAATGTATTAATTTGCTGATTGATTGGATAGGATAGCCTGAACACGAGATCATTGATTTGGTGTCTCTACCTTGAACGGTTCAAGAGTTACTGTTGGATAGTTATTTTATGCTAATTTATATAGTTATAGTTGCTACAAGTTAATTATTTGAAGTTAGCCTGAAAATGAGAAAATTGGTTTGGTGTCTAGCTTGAACAGTTCAACAGTTACTGTTGGCGAGTTATTTTATGCAAATGTAAATGGTTCAATCGAGTACAAGCTTAACTGAATGACAACAGAGAGAATATAATAAGGAATTTTATTGAATAGTTTGGGGTAGGCCTCGTCTCCAAGGAAGGCTCCTTAGAGCCAGATGCTGATGACCTGTTGTCCTGTGCTGGGCATATGGCATTGAACCCACCCCCCCCCCAATTAAAAATAAATAAAAATAAGTTACTCAACAGGGAGAAGGGACATGGCGGAGCAATAATTTGATCTAAAGACTAAAGACAGGATAAATAGATGTAAAAGAGATGGATGTGAAGAATAGACAAAGTGCAATTCTTCTGTAATGGAAAGTATCATATGGAATGTTTTTGGTTGAAATGAGACATCTGCATGTACATCTACACAGCCACGCATGCAGTAAGAGACATGCACGATAAACACAAAACACTTACCTAGAATTGAATCCAACAATGCATGCCGTAATGATTGACCTGAAACACTAACCAAGCTTTAGTGCACACCAAAATGCAGGACGATATGGGCATCTGCCAGAGTCCCGGCCCAATGCGGACCTGCTAAATGCATTGTTACTCTGAATTATTTAGAATAAATGTTATGTATGATGGTACAGTTGAAGACTGAAGTTTACATACACCTTAGCCAACTACATTTAAACTCAGTTTTTCACAATTCCTGACATTAAATCCTAGTAAAAATTCCCTGTCTTAGGTCAGTTCGGATCACCACTTTATTTTAAGAATGTGAAATGTCAGAATAATAGTAGAGAGAATGATTTATTCAGCTTTTATTTCTTTCATCACATTCCCAGTGGGTCAGAGGTTTACAATAACTCAATTAGTATTTGGTAGCATTGCCTTTAAATTGTTTAACTTGGGTCAAACTTTTTGGGTAGCCTTCCACAAGCTTCCCAGAATAAGTTGGGTGAAGTTTGGCCCATTCTTCCTGACAGAGCTGATGTAACTGAGTCATGTTTGTAGGCCTCCTTGCTTGCACATGCTTTTTCAGTTCTGCCAACAATTTCTTTATATAGGATTGAGGTCAAATCAAATTTTATTTGTCACATACACATGGTTAGCAGATGTTAATGCGAGTGTAGCGAAATGCTTGTGCTTCTAGTTCCGACAATGCAATAATAACCAACAAGTAATCTAGCTAACAATTCCAAAACTACTACCTTATAGACACAAGTGTAAGGGGATAAAGAATATGTACGTAAAGATATATGAATGAGTGATGGTACAGAGCGGCATAGGCAAGATACAGCAGATGGTATTGAGTACAGTATATACATATGAGATGAATATGTAAACAACGTGGCATAGTTAAAGTGGCTAGTGATACATGTATTACATAAAGATGCAGTAGATTATATAGAGTACAGTATATACGTATACATATGAGATGAATAATGTAGTGTATGTAAACATTATATTAGGTAGCATTGTTTAAAGTGGCTAGTGATATATTTTACATAATTTCCCATCAATTCCCATTATTAAAGTGGCTGGAGTTGAGTCAGTGTGTTGGCAGCAGCCACTCAATGTTAGTGGTGGCTGTTTAACAGTCTGATGGCCTTGAGAAAGAAGCTGTTTTTCAGTCTCTCGGTCCCAGCTTTGATGCACCTGTACTGACCTCGCCTTCTGGATGATAGTGGGGTGAACAGGCAGTGGCTCGGGTGGTTGTTATCCTTGATGATCTTTATGGCCTTCCTGTGACATCGGGTGGTGTAGGTGTCCTGGAGGGCAGGTAGTTTGCCCCCGGTGATGCGTTGTGCAGACCTCACTACCCTCTGGAGAGCCTTATGGTTGTGGGCGGAGCAGTTGCCGTACCAGGCGGTGATACAGCCCGACAGGATGCTCTCGATTGTGCATCTGTAGAAGTTTGTGAGTGCTTTTGGTGACAAGCCAAATTTCTTCAGCCTCCTGAGGTTGAAGAGGCGCTGCTGCGCCTTCTTCACGATGCTGTCTGTGTGGCTGGACCAATTCAGTTTGTCTGTGATGTGTACGCCGAGGAACTTAAAACTTACTACTCTCTCCACTACTGTTCCATCGATGTGGATAGGGGGGGTGTTCCCTCTGCTGTTTCCTGAAGTCCACAATCATCTCCTTAGTTTTGTTGACGTTGAGTGTGAGGTTATTTTCCTGACACCACACTCCGAGGGCCCTCACCTCTTCCCTGTAGGCCGTCTCGTCGTTGTTGGTAATCAAGCCTACCACTGTTGTGTCGTCCGCAAACTTGATGATTGAGTTGGAGGCGTGCGTGGCCACGCAGTCTTGGGTGAACAGGGAGTACAGGAGAGGGCTCAGAACGCACCCTTGTGGGGCCCCAGTGTTGAGGATCAGTGGGGTGGAGATGTTGTTGCCTACCCTCACCACCTGGGGGCGGCCCGTCAGGAAGTCCAGTACCCAGTTGCACAGGGCGGGGTCGAGACCCAGGGTCTCGAGCTTGATGACGAGCTTGGAGGGCACTATGGTGTTATGGCTTTGAGAGACTTTGAGAGACTAGTCAAGGACCATATCACCTCCACCCTACCACCCTAGGTTAGGGCTTTGTGATGACCACTCCAATACCTTGACTTTGTTTTCCTTAAGCCATTTTGCCACAACTTTGGAAGTATGCTTGGGGTCATTGTCCATTTGGAAGACCCATTTGCGACCAAGCTTTAACTTCCTGACTGATGTCTTGAGATGTTGCTTCAATATATCCACAGAATTTTCCAGCCTCATGATGCCATTTATTTTGTGAAGTGCACCAGTCCCTCCTGCAGCAAAGCACCCCCACAACATGATGTTGCCACCCACATGCTTCACGGTTGGGATGGGGTTCTTGCAAGCCTCCCCCTTTTCCCTCCAAACATAACGATGGTCATTGTAGCCAAACAGTTCTATTTTTGTTTCATCAGACCAGAGGACATTTCTCCAAAATATACGATCTTTGTCCCCATGTGCAGTTGCAAACCGTAGTCTGTTTTTTATGGCGGTTTCGGAGCAGTGGCTTCTTCCTTGCTGAACGGCCTTGCAGGTTATGTCGATATAGGACTGATTTTACTGTGGATATAGATACTTTTGTACCTGTTTCCTCCAGCATCTTCACAAGGTCCTTTGCTGTTGTTCTGGGATTGATTTCGCATCAAAGTACGTTCATCTCCAGGAGACAAAATGCATCTCCTTCCTGAGCGGTATGATGGCTGCGTGGGCACATGGTGTTAATACTTGATTACCATTGCTTGTACAGATGAACGTGGTACCTTCAGGAGTTTGGAAATTGTTGCCAAGGATGAACCAGAGTTGTGGAGGTCTACAATTTTTTGCTGAGGTCTTGGCTGATTTCTTTTGATTTTCCCATGATGTCAAGCGAAGAGGCACTGAGTTTGAAGGTAGGCCTTGAAATACATCCACAGGTACACCTCCAATTGACTCAAATTGTGTCAATTAGCCTATCAGAAGCTTCTCAAGCATTGACATCATTTTCTGGAATTTTCCAGGCACAGTCTACTTAGTGTATGTACATTTCTAACCCACTGGAAATGTGATACAGTAAATTATAAGTGAAATAATCTGTCTGTAACAATTTTTGGAAAAATGACTTGTGTCATGCACAAAGTAGATGTCCTAACCGACTTGCCAAAACTATAGTTTGTTAACAAGAAATTTGTGGAGTGGTTGAAAAACGAGTTTCAATGACTCCAACTTAAGTGTATGTAAACTTCCGACTTCAACTGTATGTGGAACCCAACCACACATTTGGTAATGCGATTTGTCAAATGTGAGACATTTTCTTCTTCGAATCCAGTCACGCATGCAGTAAATGAGTGATGGGGACGCATGCCAAATGGTGACTGACCCAAAAGCTGGGTGTAATATGAATGACCGCAACATACAGTACATGCGTATCTTTAGAAACTCGGCAACTGAATTAGCAATGGTAAGGAGCCATTGCTGAGAAGAAGTCAAATAGATTGAGCCTAACAAGTGAGGTGTAGCAGAGCATAGCCGGTGACCTAGTTTCTAGAGAGTGATGGTGGGAATATACCTCATGTAGCTGCAGTGGTTACTGCTCCAGTTCTGAAAGAAAGACCAGTGTAGTTTAGAGGAGAAAGATAGCACCTTTATATCATTTAATAAAGGAGAGGAATGAAACAGAGGGTTGAATAGGAAGGATGAAAAGAGAATGAATGATAAGGACCGGAGTGGGGTTGAGCGTCAATATATATAAGCATAAAGCAAGAGAAATGATAAGTGTAAGTGCGAGCCATCATGATAGTACCACAGGAGCCCGATTTAGAATGCGTAGGAATGAGGCTCGTGATTAAGGTGAAAAGACCACATCAGAAAGCCTCAATCACATGAAGAAAATAAGTAATAGGAGTTGTGAACATTGAAGGAACCATGAAAAACCAGTAAGAAGACAACATCGGAGACGACATTCCTCAAGCTGAGGAAACCGCCTTGTCTGAGGCTGCGAGCATATGCTGGAAAATAGGAAGTAGCAAGTAGTTTGTCTTGTTGCGATGAACAGTCGTTCTGATGAGATAAAAATAGGGAAAGATGGCACAAGACAACACAACTAGACGTAGTAGTGCCTGACTAATGTCATTCGCCTAGTGTGCGACATGCTGACTCTAGGCTTATGAGTGAGGCCCACTAAAGATGAACCAAGTATCTGTAATGTAAAAGGTAATAACCAATGCCTAAAAATTTCCCCAAAAGTACACGGATGGGAAGCGTCCGTAGTAAACCCGTACTCAGAGCCAACTGTCTAACCTATAATGATATCTGAAATCAGGTGCTATTGCTACATGACCATAGAAACTGTGGCACCAGCTGTGAAAAAGGCACTTGAGTAAAAGTGTTTTTAAAAACGGAGTGCTACCCAAACCCGTGCAGGTGCCAGATGAACCTTGTACTGTAGCAGTAAAGGAAACAGCGTGGTAAACCCATTGCTAGGTAGCCTTCATTTGTATCCAGAAGGTGGTGGCTATGGGACCAAACAGTTGTTAGTAGGGTATGATGTTTGAAGCTTGCATAAAGCAGAATTTCCCCAGATCAGTTCAGCAAGTTGTCACACATTCTTAAGATACTGAAGCTCCACCTGTAATAAGAACAAATTGTTAGAATGATGACAAAACCATGAAATTACATTTAATAAGCTACAGGCAACATAACTGAAGCTGAAAGCCACAGTTCTTGATTGATATATTACTGTCAATGGCCACCCTACCACAGTTTGCTGCTGGAGAATATAACCATTATTCAAGATAGAACTGATTGCAGGGACCAACGCGACCAATCATGTAAATGGGAAACATTCAGTTTATGACGAGATGAAATACAAAATGCCAAGAGTGATGAGCGTTGAAAGCAGTATTAGTTAGGTCGACTGAGCTCATAAAGCATGGATTCCATTCCATTTGAATCACTGATGAATCAATTGGGGTACTAAGCTAACATATGGAATTGTTTTAAGATGGTCATACCATGGATCATTTAGCTATTTGAATTAGAATTTTAATGCCCCTTTAGGTATAAAAACAAATATTTAAAAAAATGATTTGGTAAAATATTGTATTTGGTATTTACTACTATAGCCCACAGAAACACATTGAATAAAACATTCATAAATAGCAAAAAAGGCAATCATAAAATAAAATATAAGGAATAAGGTTTTGAAGTGTCTGTCCTATATCTAGGAGACACAAGAAAGCTCAGGAAATATTTTAGTTTTTTGTACATATTTTTATTTGGCACAAAACGACCTACATACTTCATTTGTAAGGGTTACCTGAGCGTTTCCATAGAGTGGTCATAATACACTGACCAAAAATAAACGCAACATGCAACATTTCAAAGATTTTACTGAGTTACAGTTTATATCAGGAAATCAGTAAATTGAAATAATTTCATTAGACCCTAATCTATGTATTTCACATGACTGGGAATACAGATATGCATCTGTTGATCACAGAAAGTAGAGGCATGGATCAGAAAACCAGTCAATATCTGGTATGACCACCATTTGCCTCATACAGTGCGACACATCGCCTTCGCATAGAGTTAATCAGGCTGTTGATTGTTGCCTGTGGAATGTTGTCCCATTCCTCTTCAATGGCTGTGCGAAGTTGCTGGATATTGGCAGGAACTGGAACATGCCATCGTACACATCGATCAACAGCATCCCAAACATTGCCAATGGGTGGCATGTCTGGTGAGTATGCAGGCCATGGAAGAACTGGGAAATTTTCAGCTTCGAGGAATTGTGTACAGATCCTTGCAATGGGGCGGCAGGGTAGCCTAGTGGTTAGAGCATTGGACTAGTAACTGGAAGGTTACAAGTTCAAATCCCCGAGCTGACAAGGTACAAATCTGTCGTTCTGCCCCTGAACAGGCAGTTAACCCACTGTTCCTAGGCTGTCATTGTAAGTAAGAATTTGTTCTTAACTGACTTGCCTCATTAAAAATTTAAAAAATGTGGGGCTATGCATTATTATGTTGAAACAGGAGGGGATGGCGGCAGATGAATGGCATGACAATGGGCCTCAGAACTCATCACGGCATCTCTGTGCATTCAAATTGCCATCGATAAAATGCAATAGTGTTCATGGTCCATAGCTTATGCCTGCCCATACCATAACCACACCGCCACCATAGGGCACTCTGTTAACAACGTTGACATCAGCAAATCGATTGCCCACACGACGCCATAAATGATGTCTGCCATCTGCCCGATACAGTTGAAACTGGGCTTCATCCGTGAGTATTTGCCCACTGAAGACGGTTACTAGGCCGAACTGCTGTCAGGTCAAGATCCTGGTGAGGACGATGAGCAAGCAGATGAGCTTCCCTGAGACGGTTTCTGACAGTTTGTGCAAAAATGATTTGGTTACGCAAACCCAGTTTCATTAGCTGTCCGTGTGTCTGGTCTCAGACGATCCCGCAGGTTAAGAAGCCGGATGTGGAGGTCCTGGGCTGTTGTAAGTTACACGTGGTCTGCGGTTGTGAGTCTGGTTGGATGTACTGCAAAATTCCCTAAAACGATGTCGGAGGTGGCTTATGGTAGAGAAATGAATATAAAATTATCTGGGAACAGAGAATTGTATGCCAATTGCACGCTCCCTCAACTTGAGACACCTGTGGTATTGTGTTGCATGACAAAATTGCAAATTTCAGAGTGGCCTTTTACTGTCCCTAGCACAAGGTGAACCGGTGTAATGATCATGCTGTTTAATCATCTTCTAGGTATGCCACACCTGTCAGGTGGATAGATTATCTTGGCAAAGGATAAATGCTCACTAACAGGGATGTAAACAAATTTGTGCACAAAATTTGAGAGAAATAATATTTGTGAAAAATTTCAGGGATATTTTATTTCAGCTCATAAAACATGGGACCAAAACTTTACATGTTGCGTTTATATTTTTGTTCAGTATAGTTTGTAGGCAGTTTGGACACTACAGACGTTTTCGTGAGAAGTCAAATTTTCTGGATATCTCATGGTCCGACAAACTCCACTGTAGCTCGGCCCCCTTCCACCGCAGATGCAGAAGGTCGACATAGGCGGGTGTGGTGGATTGAGATGTAGCCCATGCAAAAACTCTTAAACTGCCGGATTTTGATAGGGATTTTTCTTGTGTTACTTAGAGTGGTGCACAGTTGCGTCAATAGACTCTTACAATTATATATTCGTTGTAATGGTTTTGATTTTGCCCGCCTTGACAGAAGACGCACCTTAGTTCCCGAGTCCACGCTTATCCAATGATATAGCCGTGAACAACACGTCATCAATTGGCCTGTGTAGACCAGTGGACGGGAGTGCTCACGGCCTGCGTGGGACGACCATGAATTAAAGATGTGCCTGTGTTATGGCGTTCCAGACATTCTAAAAAATGAAGAGAGGAGAGAGCAATAGCGATGGAAGAGGAAACATGACAACATGTAAGGGGGAAAGAGTAGGCGCGTGGGCTACACACCGTAAACCAAACAAAGCCTGCACTGCAAACGTTCGCTAGATCAACATTACATAATAACATTTGCATAGCCCTATGATGTGTGAACAAGATTGGCACACGTAAGCATGTTATTGAACTCTGAAGCCTACACCACGTTTGTCCTGTACATATGACAATACAATTTGATTGTATGGATTTGTGAAGGCAAGATATCTGCTACAAAGTCTATACAGTATTATAATGGCCATGCCTATGCATTGCATGCAGAACTTAAGAATGAAGTGTCAATAAGTAACGGTGAAATCATCAAATAATAGGCTAAGCATGGATTATACTTGCGAGCCACTACCAGCTGCACATATGTGCCCTTGTCTCTGCAGTGGATAGATTTTGATATATCTCTGTGTACTTCCTGCAAAAAAAGTTTGACACAAGACAACATATTGTTACCAAACAGGCCTAGTGGGTCTAAAAATGCCAGAGACTATGCATAAACGTGCATTTACAATGATCCATCCGGATCTGATAGCTGAATTGAATTCATTTATATTAACATGGGATGATGGCTAGACGTAGGAGCATGATGGGGGAATCAAAATCCCGCCAAGGACATGCGATGCAGTGATGAGAAACAACAATAGCCTACAGTGATATCCTACTTCAGTGGCAAACGTCGGCTGTGCAAATACCCTGTAGCTGTGTGCTTAACTGAGCTGGGAGATGAGAGATATCCCCTGCAAATCGAAATACAGAGGATAATGATAATCCGTTCGAGTGTCTGAGGTCACCGCTTGAATCGATTTGTGCAACTAATTCCACATGTTGAATAGCGGCTCATGAATTCTAAAATACCCCACGGATAATTAAATGAGCTGATCGAAATGAGTAACAATTCCCAAGCAGAAATGCCCTCCAAGCGCATGCTGAAGCCTGAGGTAGACTACACCATTGCCAAGATGGAAAAGCATGGTGATGTAAATCACCGAGATGATGTGGTTGAGTTGTTGAAGACTGTTGCTGTAAAAGAACAAGTGGGAGACAAGGTTTGAGTTGAAATATAAATACTCCCCTAGATTCATTCCCATTGGTTGAATGAAAGGAAAGCGATTATTGCATGAGTGAGCCAATAGGTTAATTAGCAACCGTGGTGGAATTGCCTTAGTGTGCCATGCTCATAGGCTTAAGTCAAATCAAATTAAAATCACATTTATTTATAAAGCCCTTCTTACATCAGCTGATATCTCAAAGTGCTGTACAGAAACCCAGCCTAAAACCCAAACAGCAAGCAATGCAGGTGTCTGAGCAGGGTGGCTAGGAAAAACTCCCTAGAAAGGCCAGAACCTAGGAAGAAACCTAGAGAGGAACCAGGCTATGAGGGGTGGCCAGTCCTCTTCTGGCTGTGCTGGGTGGAGATTATAACAGAACATGGCCAAGATGTTCAAATGTACATAAATGACCAGCATGGTCAAATAATAATAATCACAGTAGTTGTCGAGCAAAGTTGGTGAAAATTCTGAACGGACAACAGTAGTGTTGAAAAATGTAACAAAAAGGAAATTGTCTAAAATTGGAGTGGAGGATACGTGTATGAACGACAATTAATCATTTCTTGTTGGGATGCGTTTGTTTTAAATGGTTATTGTTAAAAAAAATATAAATAGTGTCAACAAGCTGTATGCAAACAATCTAAGTTAGTCAGTCTGCACATTCCAAAATTGTTGTGGAGAAGACATCTTAAACGGTTCAAGAGGAGTAGTGTGTCAATCTTTTGATTTTATGCAAATGTTTTAAAATGTTTTTTTTATTTATTTGTCACCTTTATTTAACCAGGTTGGCTAGTTGAGAACTAGTTCTCATTTACAACTGCTACCTGGCCAAGATAAAACAAAGCAGTGCGACACAAACAACAACACAGAGATACACATGGAATAAACAAACATACAGTCAATAATACAATAGAGAAAGTCTATATACAGTGTGTGCAAATGAGGTAGGATACGGGGCAATAAATAGGCCATAATGGTGAAATTATTACAGTATGGCAAATTAAACACTGGGGTGATAGATGTGCAGAAGATGAGTATTCATAGGTTCATAAGTATAAATAGTATCAAAAAGCCATATGGAATTAATGTAAGGTGGGTCAGTCTGCACATTTTAACATTGTTTAATGTTGATAGCTTAAACGGTTCAACAGGAGTAGCATTTAGAAGTTTTTACCATTAAAGACTTCTGCCCTTTTATTACCATTAAAATGCACTGCATGGCAAGCGGTACCGGAGTGTCAAGTCTAGGACAAAAAGGCTACAGTTTTTACCCCCAAGCCATAAGACTCCTGAACAAGCAATCAAATGGCTACCCAGACTATTTGCATTGTGTGTTGTCACTTCATTGTCACTTCAATCAGTGTAGATTAAGGGAAGGAGACAGGTAAACAAAGGATTTTTAAGCCTTGTGGAATTTAAACATGGATTGTTTAAGTGTGTCATTTGGTTGATTTAAGTGCCTTTGAATTCGATATGGTAATAGGTGACAGGCGCACCGGTTTGAGTGTGTCAAGAACTGCAAAACTGCAGGTTTTTCAATCAACAGTTTCCTGTGTGTATCAAGAATGGTCCACCACCCAAAGGGCATCATGCCAACTTGACACAACTGTGGGAAGCATTGAAGTCAACATGGGCCAGCATCCCTGTGGAACGCTTTCGACGCCTTGTCCATGCCCCGACCAATTGAGACTGTTCTGAGAGCAAAAGGGGGTGCAACTCAATATTAAGGTGTTCCTAATGTTTTGTACACTCAGATTATGAAACACAGAAAAATCACGTTTTTGACTGCAGTGGGCCTTTAAGCATGTAAGTTGCTGTTTGCACATTTGAAAGTTGGTTTCGTGCTTATAGCTTATAGGGTTAAAGAGTTGTGGTGTATGTTCTAATATGCAAGTGAATTCATAGTAAAACTGATTAAAAGATGGAGCAATGACAATCTATGAATCTTAGTGTTTCCATCATCCTAATGTTGGTTTGGAGTTTCTAACTTGACTGGTTAAAAGCAGTGGCAATGTGAATATCTACCTCTCGTTGTTGCCATTTACTCTTCTGTAAATATTGCACATTTTAAATCATTAAAGTTAAAAAGCATAAATAGTATACACATTCTGAATGCAAGCAATCTCAGTAGGGTCATTCTAAACACCTCAACATTGGTTTGATGTTGATAGATTAAACAGTGAAAGAGGAGATGTCTCCATTTTTTTTACCATTTAAGTCTATGGCAATTGATTTGCATGGAGTTTAATGCAAATATGGTTGTAGTATAAAACGTTTAATAGTATCAAAAATATTTTCTCAAGCAAGCTAAATTAGGGATGTCTGCACATTTGAAAGTTGGTTTCATGTTTATAGCCTAAATCGTTTAAGTTCTAGAGCTGCTCAGTAATAACAGTAATTTTACATTAAGTAAAATTGTGGGACTTTAGCGCTTTAAAAGTATTTTTGTGGTAGTGGAAGGAGTGTTGTGATTTTATATTTGAAAAGCAGAGAAGTAGATTAAGATTTCAGTGGCTCTAGGTTTTTGACTTAGTTGTCATTTTTTGGTCTAAATGTCAGTTGAGATAAAATGTAGTTGATGCAGTTACGAAAACAGCTGTATCGTTTGAGCTGTATAATATATTTCTGTTCTGATTTCAGATTTGAATAGCAATGAAGTAGACTCAGATCTCATATGTTCTAAGATTTGTTTAGCTTGCTGTAAAAGGGGTCAAAACTGCAGTTGTTTTAAAAAGTTCAGACGAAAAGTAGTTGATGCAGTTACTAAAACAGCTGTCACTTTTGATTGGTAGAAGATAATTATATTCTAATTTCAGATTTTAATAGTAAAGAAGTTGTCTAAGTTGTTGGGAAAGTGGTCAAAGTAGCTGATTTCGTCAAGTCACAATAGGCCTTTTCCCACTGCACTGTTCTTAGCCCCGTGCTATCCTTAATATTGCCTCAAGAAATTACTAGTGTATCATCATCTTAAAACTAGAAGCACCAAGATGGTAAATCTGATCATTTTCAATTTTGTATTTTCAATAACTTAATTTCAATAAAAACATTGAACCCATCTGTTCCTGACTTTTCGTAAATATGTGGATTTTACACTCTAGCAGTACTTTCAGACAAATATCATAACAAAACAAAAAAATTCTGAGTATTTCATCTTCAAAGCGCCATGACGGTCAAAATGCATATTTAAAACCTCTTGAGCCTACTTGAGATGCAGATGTCCCACCTAGAGCTCTGGAAATGCAAATGCGCTACGCTACACGCTAATAGTATTAGTTAAAACGCAAACGTTCATTAAAATACACATGCTTGGTATTGAAATAAAGCTACAGTCATTGTGAATCTAGCCACCGAGTCAGATTTTTAAAATGCTTTTCGGCGAAAGCATGAGAAGCTATTATCTGATAGCATGCAACACCCCAAAAGACCCGTAGGGGATGTAAACAAAAGAATTAGCATAGTCGGCGCTACACAAACCGCACAATAAAATATAAAACATTAATTACCTTTGACCATCTTCTTTCTTGGCACACCTTGATGTCCCATAATCAATACTGGGTCTTTTTTGGATTAAATCGGTCCATATATAGCCTAGATATCGATCTATGAAGACTGTGTGATAAACGGAAAAAATAGCGTTTCATAACGTAACGTCATTTTTTAAAAGTTAAAAATTCGACGATAAACTTTCACAAAACACTTCGAAATACCTTTCTAATGCAACTTTAGGTATAACTACACGTTAATAAGCTATAAAAATCATCAGGAGGCGATGTAAATTCGATAGTTGGTCGTGTGGAAAAATGTCCGGAAAAACACAGAGACAATGCCTCAGGTTGGTGGTCGGAGGGAATCGGTTCCCTTTGGTCGGATCTACCAAGAATCAAATCAGAATCAAATGAGGAGACTCTATACATCCTGTGGAAGCTGTAGGTACTGCAAGCTCGGCCTCATTTAATACGGTTCACCTTTAACAATTCCTGGGAGTGGCGCATGGATATTTTTTTCCATCTCCAGTGATCAGATTTTCCTGCGCTTTTCGATGAAACAGACGTTCTGTTATAGTCACAGCCGTGATTTAAACAGTTTTGGAAACGTCTGAGTGTTTTCTATCCACACATACTAATCATATGCATATACTATATTCCTGGCCTGAGTAGCAGGACGCCAAAATGTTGCGCGATTTTTAACAGAATTTCCGAAAAAGTAGGGGGGAGGCTTAACAGGTTTTAACAGTAGAATAACTGGGCCATGAGGAATACCAATAGCCATCAGTCTAATAAATCAATTTAACTAGAACATTTTTTAAAAGAACATAGTAGAATTTATTATTTTATGTTACTGTAGGCTATATATAAAAACAAAATACAAAAAACATAATTTCAAGTGTAATAAATTGTATTTATGGAATGGCTTTGTTATAACTATTAAACTAAATGTATGTGCGTTGAAACATAGTAAAGCTTATTTTTTATAATTACAAAACAAATAAAAATACCCAAATCGCAAGACACGTAGTCAATTCAGAACATTTCAGTAGCCTAAACATCAGTATAGGTGCCAAGGGTGCTTGTGAATAGTGAAAATCATTACCAGATAATTATATTCTGATTTCAGATTTGAATAGCCGAGAAGTAGAGGAAGATTTCATATGCACAAACTTTTTTTCTAAGTTGTTGGGAAAGTGGTCACAGTAGCTGAAGTCTAAAAGTTGAATTGTTGCATTTACAGTGAACTGGATGTTGTGATGTCACAATGGGGTCTTTGGAATGCTGAGGAAATCCCATGAAAGTGGATGGAGGACAGAAAGGACACAAACTGTAATAGATAAAAAAGTATCTAATAAGTCAAAAAGCTGTATAAAAGCACACTATACCAGACCAGTCTACACATTTGAAAGTTTTATGCTAGTGTGAAGGAAAATGTTATGTTGGTGCTTTTCTAATAACCAATTTGACACGGTTCAAGCTAGTGACTGATTGATTGTGCCTAGGAGGAATCCTCACTATCAATATAAGCAATTTGGCAATTTGCCCAGAACATTGTTTTGAGAACAGAAAGGGATGTCTCAGTTTCAAGGTCTCAGCTTGGAAAGAAGAGGCCTCGTGAGGTATTGGTCGATCAAATGCATGAACCAAACATGAATTATGAATAGGCTAAATCATGCAAATATAACTTGTCTGTGTAAGCAGTATATACTGTAAGATAACTAAAAGGACTGTCCAGACGGAGCACACAACCGACATGTACTATGGTGCATTAAGTTTGTTGGAACCTCTCCAACTTTCTGATAATAAAGAACAATTAATTTAATATTAACTTCAGGTGTCCCTGGTGTTGAATTTCCACGACACTAGAAATGCAGTTCACCGGTGTAAGAGGAGTAGCATTGTTGTCACGTTCTGACCTTTATTTCCTTTGTTTTGTATTTATTTAGTTGGTCAGGGCGTGAGTTGGGTGGGCAGTCTATGTTTGTTTTTCTATGTTTTGGGGCATTTCTATGTTTCGGCCTAGTATGGTTCTCAATCAGAGGCAGGTGTCATTAGTTGTCTCTGATTGAGAATCATACTTAGGTAGCCTGGGTTGCACTGTTTGTTTGTGGGTGATTGTCTATGTTGTAGCTTCACGGTCGTCATTTGTTTATTGTTTTGTATGCAGTGTCAGTACTTTCTTTATTAAAGATTTACCATGGACACTTACCACGCCGCATATTGGTCCTCTGATCCGTTTCGCCTCTCCTCTTCAGATGAAGAGGAGGAAATCCGTGACAATTGTAAAGAAAAAATAAATAAATAATAATAACTAGATGGTAATTTTCCATTAAGAAATATTGGTTGAACTTGCTTTAACTCTTTACCGAATATTTTTGTGGTCGTGGAAGAAGTTTAAAATGTTTTACTTGAGCCAAGAAGTTAAATATAGTCAAAGTTAAATTTAGTAAAATAATTGATCTGATTATTTTGATAGACTACACTATCAAGTGTGTTACTTTGGATTGTGAGGCAGTTAGATCATAATGTCTAAACTGCAGTTGTGTGTGAACTAAAAGAAGAAAGCAATCTTCTATCAGAACATGGGAATAAAAAGCAGGATTTCAGATAAATAGATGCATGATTTACTTGTAAAACGTTCAGTGTAAATGAAGTTTGAATTTTAGTTGTATGATGATGTAATGATTATAAAGTTGTTGGCAATTATTTGGGGAGAGAAATATAATGGTGCATTTAGTAATGACAGTTCTTTAAAAGTATTTTTAGAATAGGTTTGTATGCAGACCTACTGGTAGCTAGCTGTAGTTCTATCTAATAAATCAAATCTTTAGGCTAAAAGTACATTTCCTGAAGAAAATGTGGTGTGTTTGCTAGCTTGTTTTAAAGTATGTATGGTTTTGAAGTACGTTATAGTCGTGATAGTGTCTGCAGTAGTAATGGTGGTGACTGGTTATAGTTTAAAAAGTAGTTTGATGAAAAGTTAGGATAGCCTGAACAAATTAAAGTTAGTTTGGTGTTTCTAGCTTGAACCATTCAAAGTTACTCTTGGTGCGCTATATTATGGAAATGTTGCAAATTTATATATTTATAGTTGGTGGTTACGTTGGTGGGAGTGTCTCGAATAGTAATGGTGGTTACTGGTTATGGTAGAAAAAGTAGGAAAATCAAAAGATTGATTGGTTGATATGATAGGATAGCCTGAACATGTGAAAGATGGTTTGGTGTCTCTAGCTTGAACAGGTACAATTATTGTTGGTGGGTATTACATGATAATTATTCGTCATTTAAGTAGTTGTAATTTATAGTGCAGACCAGAGCTAGTGCGAACCAGAGCTAGCTAATTGTAACCAGAACCAGAGCTAGTGCAGACCGGTCAGTAGATGTGTAGTTGTGTTGCCGGTTCTTTGGGCCCTACAGTATGGACATGGCCAGTACTTGTGGTCAGTAATTGTGGTTAGCAGTTGTGTTGTTGTGGTCATTAGTTATGTGGTTCAGTAGTTTTGCGAACAGTAGTTCTGTGGTTGTAGTCAGTAGTTTTGGGAAGTAGTTGTATGGTTCATTAGTTGTGGTCAGTAAATGTGTGGTTCTGGTCAGTAGTTGTGGTCAATAGTTTTGGTCAGTAGTTGTAGGGTTGTGTCCAGTAGTTGTAGTTTTGTAGTTGTGTGGTTGTGGTCAGTAGTTTTGTTTGTGGTTATTAGTTGTGTGGTTCAGTAGTGGTGTGGTCAGTAATTGTGTGGTTGTTGTCCGTAGTTGTGTGGTCAGTAATTGTGTGGTTGAGGTCAGTAGTTGTGTGGTTCATTAGTTGTGTGGTCAGTTGTTGTGGTAAGTGGTTTAGTGGTTGTGTCAGTATTTGTGGCCAGTAGTTGTGTGATTGTGGTCAGTAGTTGTCTTCCGTAGTAGTCAATAGATGTGGTTATTAGTTTTGTGGTTGTGGTCAGTAGTTGTATGTTGTGGTGGTCAGTAGTTGTTGTGGTCAGTAGTTATGGTGATTAGGTATGTGGTCAGTAGTTGTGTGGTCAGTAGTTATGTGGTCAGAAGTTGTGTGGTTGTGGTCACTAGATGTGGTCAGCAGGTGTGCAGTTGTGGTCAGAAGTTGTGTGGTTGTGGTCAGTAGTTGAGTGGTCAGTAGCTGAGTGGTCAGTAGTTGTGTGGTTGTGGTCAGTAGTTGTGTGGTTGTGGTCAGTCGTTTTGTGGTTAGGATTTTTGGTCAGTAATTGTGGTCAGTAGTTGTGTGGTTGTGGTCAATATTTGTGTGGTTGAGGTCAGTGTTTGAGGTCAGTAGTTGTTTGGTTGTGGTTAGGAGTTATGGTCAGTAGTTATGTGGTCAGTAGTTGTGTGGTTGTGGTTAGGAGTTATGGTCAGTAGTTATGTGGTCAGTAGTTGTGTGGTTGTGGTCAGTAGTTGTGGTCAGTAGCAATGTTCCTTCTAATGTTTTTCAGCACTGAGAAAATGTCAGGTCTGCTCAGCGCAAACTTGAACATTGTGAAAATTCTGTGCAACTTCCAGTGCGCATTTACTGTGAACACTGAGGCTGTACCTGCTTTAAGTTACAGTTTCAGACAGTGGTCAAGTAGCCTACTGTGGCAATTTGATTATAATGTAGGCCTACCAGAGTGGCCTACCATAAAAAAAACAATGGAGAAAATGCACCCCATAACATTATAACATGGATAAAGCTGTTCTATTATTCACCCCAGTAGAAACCAATTTGTGGTGTTCAATGTAGGTCTACATTCCATGAGACTTTTGATAAAAACATGCATGGCTTGACATGAACCTGTTTATCTGCTTATCCATCAGACAAGGAGGGGACTTAACATGTTGTGTTTGATGCAAGAAACCACTTTACAAAATAAAAATGGGACTGACCAGCTCGATTTGGTCTTATGTAGCAAAAATTGAAATGGTGTTTTTTTGATTGGATACAATTGGAGACTCTGAATTAGCAAAGTATATATCATACACTGCAGTTAATGAACAATGAGAAAGTAATTATGCTTTAAAAGTTAAACTTTTTGAGAAAATGGCTGGTGAATGTTTTGGTACACCTACTGGAGAGCTCTTCTTTGTCTACACCCATTAAGCATTGTTTTCTTAAGCCTTAATTTTCTTATTTTTTAAATTTACGGATAGCCAGGGGAACACTAACACAGACATAATTTACAAATGAAGCACTTGTGTCTCTGGTAAACACACACTATATCAAACCAAATCTATGGATTGTATCTATGGATCTGGTCAGTAGTGTTGTGGTTGTGGTCAGTCATTGTGGTCATTAGTTGTGGTCAGTAGTTGTGTGGTTGTGGTCATTAGTGGTCAGTTGTGGTCAGTAGTTGTGTGGTCATTAATTGTGTGCTTGTAGTCAGTAGTTGTGTGTTTTTGTCAGTAGTTGTTGTAAGTAGTTGTGTGGTTGTGGTAAGTAACCAGATGGAATAATTTTCTTGTTTTTTAAATTTACGTATAGCCAGGGGAACACTAACACAGACATAATTTACAAACGAAGCACTTGTGTTTAGTGAGTCTTCCAGATCAGATGCAGTAGGCATGACCAGGGATGTTCTCTTGATAAGTGTGTGAATTGGACAATTGTTCTGTCCTGCTAAGCATTAAAAATGTACCTTTGGGTGCCAGGGAAAATGTGTGGAGTAAAAAGTACATTTTATTTTATTTAGGAATGTAGAGGAGTAAAATTAAAAGTTGTAAAAAGTTTAAATAGTAAAATAATGTACAGATACCACAAAAAATGACTTTAGTACTTTACACCCCTGGTGGTCGTTAGTTGTGGTCAGGAGTTGTGTGGTTGTGGTCATTAGTTGTTTGGTTGTGGTCAGTAGCTGTGGTCAGTAGTTGTGGTCAGTAATTTTGTGGTTTTGCACAGTAGTTGTGTTGTGGTCAGTAGTTGTGTGCTTCAGTAATTGTGATGAGTAGTTGTGGTCAGTAGTGGACACCACTTTTGGTCAGTAAAAAGTGGTCAAAGTAGATAATTTGTGTCAAAAGTTGCAATGTTGCTTTACAGTTAATGGAAGATGGAAGTGATGATGTCACACTGGGGAACTTTAGAATATTGAGGAAATCCCATGCAAGTGGATGGAGTGCAAAAAGGTAAAAAAGTTGTATGCAAGCAACCTAGTCTACACGTTTTAAAGTTTGAATGGTGTTTCCACCTTAAACGGTGTAAGAGTAGAAGTGTTGAAAATAATAATAATATGTCAGAAATAGTTTTTACAATATTGAAGTGTGGCTGCTTTTGCAAGCCACACAATAACTATAAATCAGAAATAATTTGTGCAATTGTAGAGCGTGGCTGCTTTTGCAAGCCACACTAAAAGGTCTGAAGTACAGTATGCTGAATATTTAAACAGGGACTTTTGCTGTCACAAGTCCCATTAATAAGAGAATGTAATAAATCAAGAGTTGTGCTTTGCCTTCAGCAAGCGCACATCTAATAATAAGGGCGTTATTGTCACCATAACCTAACAGAAGCATAAAATAAACGCCTGCAACTAGATCCCCTGCATACTAGTCTTGACAAGAAGAAAAAAGGAGGTTTTCTTCTGCACTGTTCAACCAATCCAGTAAACGTTGAGGAGTTAAGATGAACGTCCTAAAACGAAAGTCCCTAACCCTAACTATACTGCTAATCTTGTGCCTAACCCTAACCTTAAATTAAGACCAAAAAGCTATAAAAAAAACAATCATGAATTTTTACGATATTGCCAATTTTGACTTTATGGCTGTGGTGGTTTCAGGGCAGAATTATATTGCTTTTTCACAATGATTTTATAACTGGAAACATGCACATGTATGGGGTGCGCCAAATGTATGAATCTCAATTTTGAGGTAGCAGACTGTTCAGAAATGGCACATGCAGATATTTAATGTGAAATTTAGGCAAAAGATATAAATAGAAATTAGCCTTTTTATTTATTTTTATTTATAATTATAAATATTTTTTATATTTTTTAATTAACAATAAATCAATACAGGAAAAACATGTGGGGACACAAGTATAAAATATAAATGAGCCCCCAGTGCACAGAAGCACCTGTATGACGTAATTCAACAGCATCGCGAGCCTTTAACCTTCCCGAATCGCACCTGTGTGAAGCTAGCCACAATAAGGATTAGCCACAACAGAGGAATTTACAGCTTGCCTTCAAAATAAAAGTTGTCAATTAAATGATTGAAACAAAAAGTGGAATCATGCCTTATTTGGACTAGATAATGCTAAACAAGGTCGGAATGTTGTTATATAAATTCAACAACAGACAATCATTTGTTAATTTTACACCAAAAAGTACAAATCTGTTGAAATCGCACTATGTAGTCTATGTATTAGACTTTAGAATTGCATTGGGGGCATACTTATATGCATTGTACAGCCTAACCTAAGAATGTTGCACCCATGAAATGGGTTATTAGCCTACTCAGTGACACTCGCAGAACACAACTGTGTAGAGTTTACACAAATATAAGCGTCTTAGCTCTTGTTGGAGGACTTTGACTGTGGGAAATCACCTTCCTAGTCTGTCTATTGTGTGTATTGGGCATTCATATTGTACTGTACAGCTTAACCTATGGATTGTGCACACATGAAGCCTACTCGGGGACACCCACAGAACACAACTATGAAGAGCTTACACAAATATAAGCATCTTAGCTCTTATTAGGGAACTTTAATTGTGGGATATGCGTTCACTTTAAAGCCTATTGTGCGTATTGAACATTCATATTGGACTTTACAGCCTAAATATTAAACACCCGTGAGAAATGAGCCACATTAACTTATTATTATATTTTGTTGGATTTATATAACAACATTCCGACCTTGTTTAACATAGTCCAAATATGGCACGATGCCACTATTTGTTTTAGTTTGAATCACTTTCAATGGCGGATTTTTATTCTGAAGGCAAACGTCACTATTGGCGCTAATCCTTATTGTGGCTAGTTTCACACCGGTGTGACTCGCGACCAACCGAAACAGTACTCTGGAAGGCGACTTGCTACTGCCTCTTTAAGGAAGAAGGGAAACAGTTTAACAAACAATTATAGATAGATGGCTAAGTAGACAACTTCAATGTGGATTTACCGGAATTTTACACGAAGATTTACCGTGAATGTGGAGATAAATGGCGCTTACTTCTGTGGAATAAGGGAATATATGATAGAGCGCGAGAGGGTGACTGGTTAGCATACTTCTCGCTAGCTAAACATGGTGGCCAGTAAGCGAAAGGGGATCTAAAATATTTAAGAAAATCTTCTTGTTGGATGGTGAGACAACCTTGGTGATGTTGAGTGAGAGTAACCTTTCTACTCGTACTCCCAACCTTGGCTGGATTTGCCGATTTCAAATACACTTTTCGGTTCATCTGAATATCCAGTAAGGAGTCGAGCTGTCCCGACACAATCATTGGACAACCCGCTTGAAAAGTTATAATGAAGTTCGTTTCATGTTCTACAATGTATTGTACATAGACGAACAAATGAGCATTGAACAACGATGATTTCAAATGCGCGTTAGAGATGTATCTCGTGGAACATCGCTCTCTATCAATTCCAGTGTGAGCATGGTTGTAATATTGTTAGCCTACTGCTGAGTTAAACGGCTACAAAATAACTGTTATTCTGAAAAGAAATAACGTAAGCATCAGTGCTGGTAACATTGTTTAATTTAGGAAATTGTATGATATTGCTTCGTTGTGAAAACACCCACTGTTTGGCAAACCTTTTCTACTCGTACTCTGGGAACATTCACGGCGAGACGTTATGGATTATAACGCAATCCAACACACAGGCCAGAATTTGTGAATTGATGGAAACGAGTGATGCTTTTCACATTTAGGATTTTACGATACTTCATACAACAAAACGTGGATTACCTTCGATAGAATTTAGAGGACTTGCAGAGAATATTACATGGAGACTCGTCTGACATGCCAAGGAAGGAGTTACCACTACCAGAGGGTTGGGAAGAATCCCGGGATTTTGACGGGAAAGTCTACTACATCGACCACATCAACCACGCCACCAGTTGGATTGATCCAAGAGACAGGTATGGTGTGACATTCCAGTGACTCTAAAAGCAAGCAGTTGAGTCTTGCTGATAGATTGATGATATGCGCTATCAGCATCCATCAAGTGCTCATAATCTAATGGTTAATTTGGCACTTAATGAATGGACTCAACTGCAATCTTTGAGTTTACATCACAATTTGAGGTGTCACATAATGTAACAAAGTAGGCTATAAACCTAGCCTGGGCAGCAGCGAGTGTGCGCTATGGAGCTGCACTATCGTCTTGGTTTAAATAAAACATCCTCCATTCAGGCTTTATTAGTATCGGTTTCATCTAACGAGCTTTAATGGCATTTCGCGTATTGTCATAATAAAGCAACATTTTCCATCATCATGCTAGAGTGGCTAATGCTACTTTATCATGTTGCCCTCGCATGTAACAACCAGAAGTTGTCCGAAAATGGGGGCAAATGCTGTTTAATTACAGTATGTATACATTTCCCGTTTTTTTCGAATCGGCACGCCATTAAAGGTAATTAGGAGGAGACTGATGCCGTTGCAGCCTAAATGGAGGATGTTTTATGTACGAACCGATCGCCGGAAGACAGGTGTGTTATTACTAGTTTTGGCACATTAAGCCCAGATGATAGTGGAGATCCATAGCGGCTGCCCAGGCTACTATAAATCAAGCCTGGATGTTGATGGAAAAAAACATGAAGATTTTCCACAGAAATGTGGCTCATGGTCAACCAGGCATTCACAGGCAGTTAACCCACTGTTCCTAGGCGTCATTGAAAATAAGAATTTGTTCTTAACTGGCTTGCCTAGTTAAATAAAGGTACAATAAAAAAATACATTTGCATTCCTGTAATTAGAAATTAGCCCTCAAGGTTTGAGTTAGTTTCCCCCTAGTAATATTTTAGTGTATGTAATAGGTTTACAATACTTAGAACTGGGTCATGACAGCCAGGGTCTCATTTATACAGAACCTCGGTGTCAACCATACTTTGGAACTAATTTCGTTTTAGCAGTTACTTAAATCCACTCGGACTTTGACACAAAATCTCTTTTAATAGCTTAGTTTTGGAATGCTTGAGATTATGGGATTTTATTTTTCATTCAGCCTTGGTTATGGATAAGGATAGGCCTTCATATTCATATTATATTACACGATTTTGAAAATAGGCTTTGTGTCAAAAGTTACACCTGTTTTCCTTGGTGGCTGTCATTGTTGCAGTCAGCACACAGAACCATAATTAAAAGCCCAATAACATGACAGAAGCAAGGGCACAGACCTCCCCACCTCCCTGGTGAAATGCCTTGGTAGCAGCAAGACCAAGATGGCAGAACTTTGTAAACAAGGACCTCAACACACATTCCTAAAATGCACGGCTGAGGAGGGCTGAGCACAGAGGCTGCAAAGTAAAGACTGATTCATTTAAAATCCCTTTCACTGCTTGCCAATGTGCACAGGGTCAAAGTACAACATCACAACTTGGGATAGAGTTGCGGTCAAAAGGAGAGAGGTTGAGCCAAGTGAGGAACAGACTGTCACTGTAAAGGGTCTGTCTTCTGTAAATCATATGCCTGTCTCCTAATATATAATATAGGCCATTTAGCAGACACTTTTATCCAAAGTGACTAGTCACATGTGTATATATTTTACATATGGGAATCAAACCCACAACCTTGGCATCAATGGCACCACACTCTACCAACTGTGCCGTACAAGACCGTGTCTCCTATGCTGTTCACTGATCTGTTGGAGGGAACAGTAGAACATGATGCCAGCCCAGAGTACTAAGTCTGAGATGAGACACAGCCATTCTCAAAGTATTGATCTCAGACTGAAATAACCAGACCAGACTGGCCCAAAACTGTCATTGGACATTTACATATCCTTCTACTGCTGTTCAGCAATAAGACATTTATTTTGCTGTGCTGAGCAAAATCTGATGAGTTATTAGGAGGCCTGCTGATGATGATAACAAATTCCCATTAGACTGGTCTGTCCTATTGGTGAAAAATGTGCTTTCACAAACACCTCTCACTGTGGAACCAAAGAATGTACCAGCCAAGTGTGATCAAAGTTCTATTATACATTCTACAGCTATTACAGGCCTATAACATTTTCAAATACTACAAGATATCCCAAAGGTATTGTAGTATGGCAATCTGACCATGTTATCATGAAAACTTTTTCTCTTTGGTCCCCTTAGCCTATCAAACCTGAGTAATGTTAGGCTCAAGAATGAAGCCTGTTAGGCTTAATGGAGATGGTAACTGGAGGACTCAGCCCAACATTCATACCATGCATACATGCATGCATCTCGTTGGCCCCTGCCCTGTCAGTATCTTTCTGGGCTGCATTCGCATACCTCAGCCAGACATATTGTTTATCCACCCTCATGGTGACGCACACACCCAATGCATTCTGTCAGCTGAATGGAATGTTATCTCCCAGATACCAAGCTGTTGCAGGAGGGGAGTTGAAGCAGCTAGCAGCTCTACTTTATTGTTGGACCTTGAGCGCTATGAAATGTAGGTTGGAGTCTCATAAATTTGACTTGAGGAATTTATAGTGCGATGAATGAGTCTGACTCATCATTCAGTTATGCTGCCACATGTTTTCACTCTGCCGCAATCTTTGTCGCTTTGCATTTGAGCATTATCACCTGCTTTTGACTTTGTATGCAAACCTGCCTAGTGTTTTTTACCCTGCCACTTGACTAACTAGTAATGCTGCAGCTCACCTAGGGCCTCTTGTCAACCATGCCTTATTAAAAATGTTGGCATACATGGAGGTTCTTGGATTTGCGTGCACAACAAACTATTGGGATTTCAAACTGTCGCACGCAACATATACGCATGTTTTCATTGATAAATCAGTGCCATACTATTTCTGCGCTCGTGAACGAGCTTTACAACTCCGCTTGGAAAATGCCCTGCATTCACCGTTTTTATGGTAACAAAAACTGATTAAAAGCACCTGCTGCTCATCAGTTGTTTACCTGTGTTGCCTACAAATACTGTGTTGAATGTAAAAGATTTGCACCTACACACTGAACAAGGCTGCAAAGCAGAAATGTCTGTGTACGCTATCCCTAATGCAGTGAAAATAATAATAAAAAATGAATTAAGCTTTGTGACATATTTGAGTGAGGACGCATTACGACTTTTTATTTATCCGAATTCATGGGTTTTACACACAAACCACACTTCTGGGAGAGTGCGATGGTCTCTTTTTTTGATTATGGTAACAAAAACGCCCTCATTTCCTGTATGATTTGGAGATGTTGGAACTGGACCATGAGTTTCTAAAGTGCAATGCCAAATTTGTTCATATTTCTGTGGAGGTTTGAGCAGTATGTTTTATCTTTTGCAGTGGCTTTTTAAAAAAACAAAAAAAATGCATGCCGCCTATAGCACATGCTAAACACTTCTGCAAGATTGATTGTCTTGAACAATTTTAAAAGTAAATGTTGCGTACAGCCCACACCGATATTCAAAAGATGAATTGTTGAATATTTTGTTCATCAATACGTGCCTGTGTTTTATCTTCTGCCTTGGTATAGGCTTTGAGATTAAATAGGCTATTATGTCACGCTTTTGGCTATTGCTCCGCAATACTGTAGCCTACCCATACTGTCATAGGCTACAGGTCTATTTACTTTCGAGCATGGTTGCCTATTGAATGCGTGATGGATAAATGTTAGCCTATTATTGTTGTTTAGCAGGAATAAACCAGTCATGTCAGAAAAGGGGAGACATGCCCTGCAATATGATTGATTTGGGCCTATTTAATAAAAGTAAGATATTGTATTTATCTTAGGCGACATGCTGCTATGCAATCTTCTCACCAACTTTAAATCTATCTGTTTTATAATTAGGCCTATGTTTTAATGTTTTTTTTTATTAGTCTAATAATTAATAATTCCTGTGAATCACAAACACCCCCATATCCACAAAAATAACTATTTGCTTGCAATACAGTTGATCAACCACTAGAAGTTTTGCATATTCATGGTCTGAGATTTGCGTGGCGATGCGCACACTTTCCCGTCATGTTCAAAAGGGATAAATACCAACCTTTGCGGGAACTGGTGCAGGCATGGTTGTCTTTTTTTGTGCGCACGCACCTTTTGATTAGAGGCCCCAGGAAATGCCGGACCCCCTGTCTTTGTTTGAAACACTTAGCTAAAGGTTAAGCCTGTAAAATCAACAACTATATAGACTGAAATCCGCTCTCGCTATAAAGGCCTACTTGGTCTGCATGGAGTATTAATAATGACAATTTATAACTTTTTTTTATAGTGCTTTTCATTACATTCCAAAGCACTTTACGCAAAAAAAATAAACAAATACATGCACTTTTGAAGAAAAGAAAAAAATGAATGGATGATCATGGCAGGTATGGTAGTTCATGGCCTCAGCGGTTTTAGAATTTGTTCTTAACTGACTTGCCTAGTTAAATAATGAAAAGAAAAACAAAGCAGTCAGCCCAGGAGGACATGTAAAGTAGAGGCAGTTGAGATGAAACTGAGGGGGGCTCATCCAGGGTGTTTCAGACTGGTCCAGAGCCTTTCATCAGGGCACCGTGGACTTGCCATCTCTGAAGCAGCACTTCTCAGTATTAGTCTCTAAAGTCAGACTCTTATGGGTAGAATCCTCCACTACCGATGTGTTGCACCCACCTGGGTGAAGCCACGACAGCCGCGAAGGCACCAGAGAAGCACACTGCAAGTCAGTCGATTAGTCAACATTGAAGCTAACCACTGGAGAAAACGGCTCAACTTCAACGAGCCTGCCAACTCCAAACACCATCCCTTTACTTTGAGTCAAAACATAGCTGGTTTGTTTGCTAGCAAGTTGGCTAGCTAAGCTTCTTGATGACAGTGACGCATTAGTTAGGGGAAACCAACTAATGCTTGTATTTGTAAGCAACTCACACATACTGCCCATAAGGTAGGCCTAGTAGTTTATGGGTTTAAATAGATTCAACAGAATCTTGAAAAAACCCTATCCTCCAGGGGAGTGCTTTCCTAAGGGTTGGTCGCGCCTGGTTTTTCCTATATCACACAGCTTATGGAAAAGGCTGGAAAGAAACAGGATTTGTTTTATCATGTGGTTCACAAAAGACCATTATAGAAGCCTTAAGGGGGTCACTCACTCACTACCCAAATGAGTTATTGGAAGACTCATCACTGTTTGAAGAGATTAGGAGATGTCAGCCTGGTGTCCACTCCAGACAGACTGGAAGAGGTCTTTCATGCCAATGCACAGCCAGTGAGTGGCTCACGCTAAGATCTGGGCCTATTTAAAGCCCTCTGATTGGTCTATTGAGACAGTAAGTCCGCGCTTTTCGGAGGGTAATGATGAGTTCGGCCATCAGCTCTGAGTGATTAGGGGACTGGATTTGCAGGGGTGAGAGGACAGCGACAGTGGAATGAATCAAATAATGGGATGATGCACACACAGTCACTCAAAGGACCTGGCACCAGCAGACAGCTTTTTGGGAATTTTTGTTTTTCTCTCCGCAAAGCCTTTTCCTCTGAGATACATTTAGAACAGGCCTTTTTCATTATTCATAAAGTTAAAAAGGAACCCGTTGGGTTTCACCCTGAGCAAAAGTCTCTGTGAGGATGGTATTATCTGCCGTCTGCAGAAAAGAGTTTGAGCAAAGGAATAGATCAAGACAAGTTTTCCCACATGTAGCCTACGCCACTGATAACTTGCATAAGCTTATGTTTTCTATCCTTCAATCTAGGTTTGTCATAGCTATGAGGGAAATTAGGATTAGGTTAATTGTGAACCCAAGTGTGCCAAGTTAAATCAGCATGAAAAAGACAACACCTGAATATATCCAACCCACCTAATGTACGAACTGAAAGGCTGATTCTTGGATGTTACTCAGCAAATAGCACCCAAATAGCACCCACTTTGCACATTGGTCGTGCTGGTAGAGTCTTCCCGAGGGGCCTTTTATGTATGGTGGCCACTGAGGTCTCCTGGGTATCCTGTGATCCTGAGCCTGGTTTGGTGTTGGAAGGCCTGGAGGGGTTGCCTCAGAAACCTCTAGGAAATTTGTGAAATGCCAGGTCCCAGCTTCCGGCTATTGTGCTTTGCAAACCGCACTCGATGCGAATAGAGACCTAATTAGGGCCCTTTTATTAGAGACACACAGACATTGTGCAATCCTGGTAGCCCTCAGTGACAACCAAATGATCTATCTTTGCATGCACCCTGGCTGGCCCACTATCTTGTCATGGTCATCCTGATTTACTCTTGCTGTGACACCTCTAATTCTTACCATCAGTTGACTGTTGTTTCTTGTGTGTGATTTTCAGGCAGACTAAACCTCTGACATTTGCTGACTGCATTGGCGATGAGCTGCCAGTGGGTTGGGAGGAGGCCTACGACCCCAATGTCGGGGCCTACTATGTGGACCATAACACAAGTGAGTCCAATTCTCCATAACACTAACGTCTGGCACCCATATTCATCACACATTTGTGAAGAAACACATGGCCAGTCAAATCAAGATGCAAAATTATTTCAAAATTTCTTCTCTCATTCTTTCTTGTTTATGTTCTGTCTCCCTTTCCTCTCCCCTTGATCTCTCTCTTTCCCCTCTACCACCACCAGAGAGCACTCAGCTGGAGGACCCACGGGCCCAGTGGCAGCGGGAGCAGGAGGTCATGCTGCGGGAGTACCTGGACGTGGCCAAGGACTCGCTGAGTGCCCAGAAAGAGATCTACCAGGTGAAGGAGCAGCGGCTTCGCCTGGCCCAGCAGGAGTACCGCCAGCTCAACGACGCCTGGAAGGACAAGTCCACCTCTCAGACCAGCTGTAAGGACAAGCCGGGGGGCAGGTTTATGGGCTGGCAGAAGGAACAGGTGTACAGGTAGCAACGGTGATGAGGGTCAAAAGGGGGCAGAGAAGCCAGGAAACTTGAAGGGCTGTACGTAAACAGGGGGCAAGGAACCAGAGAGATTAGGTGGCAAAAGAGAAGAGAACTAGAGTGATTGGTAGTCTTTTATTATTCTTCTGAGTGATGGTGCACATAGATTTGATCACAGGATTACAGCACATCATAGTTTACTCAAGTTGTCAGTAATAAGTTGTCACTTATTTAACTTGACTCCATTCCTAAGAGGAATCCTCTGCCATTGCTCAGACTTGAAGTGGTGATTTACAGTAGTTTGATAACACACAGGGGATTGATGAGTAGGGCCTTGAAGTTGAATAGCGTGATGTAGAGGATTAGATAACACCCTGGCTCTTATCTCCCACAGTGAATTCCAGATCGTCCTCCAGCAGTAAATATGACCCAGAAATCCTCAAAGCCGAGATAGTCACTTCCAAAAGTAGGGTAAGAAACGTTTTTTAAAATGTATTTATTTTTTAATAACATTTTTTTTACACCATCTCCGTACTCCAACTATGGCCTGCTTTACGTGTGTTCAGTAATCATTAGGAATGGATGTGTATACCCATATGTGTCCTTAAGTCCCCTGTTTTGGCTTAATTCTCATCCCTAAGATTTGCAAACATTAGTGCATGAAAAAGGCTTAGTCCAATGGACTGTTGCTAAGTGACTGAGTGTCCAACTCTTTCTCATTGTAAAGGGGGAATGTGTGTAAGTGACATCTTTGTCTGAGACCTCCACCCAGGGTTGGGTCCCAAATTGCATCTCATTCCCTATATAGTGTACTACTTTTGATCAGGGCCCTTATGCCTCTGGTCAAAAGTAGTTAACTACATAGTGTGCCATTTGGGACAAATCCCAGAGCTGTCGGTTGGCGTTGTGCAACATTATACAACGGGTGGGCTAATTCTGATTGGTTAAAAGCGCATTCTAGCCCGTGTCTATTCCACAAGTTACCACCAGCTAAATATATGATGTTAAAATGCCTTTTTACTCTATTCCATTTGACTGCGCAATCCACTGTCTCATCAGCCCAGGCAGGGACATTAACATGATCTCCACCATTAAAAAGCATATAGATGTTATCTCGCGTTTCTTTTAGACTAACATTTATTTTTCAGCAGCGGAGATTTGTATATAAACCTTGCTGTCTGTCTCCGACATTTGCAACATTGTTTCAATTTTCAAATTTGAACTCCAACTGTCCCATAGTAATGAACGTGTAGGGATCGGGAAGAGAGTGGCAGGCATCATTTCTCAGCCAGTCGAAATCATGAATCAGCTAGGATCATTTTTATGGATCTATATGCAAATAATTTTCAATTGAAAAAAGGTAAAACGTAACAAAGTGCAGCTAGTTTGCACTCTTTCCAGCTTCAGTTTGAAGTTGTGTCCTAATGAGAGAACGTATTTTCTATGCCAGGTGAAATCGTGCCTCATTAGCTCATTGTTATGGATATATTCAAATAAATGACACTAAAACAAAAAGACTGAATGACTGGGTCGCATCTCTGTCCACGGAACCAATAGACGCAACGACCAGCCTGCTTGGCTAGCAATCATAGTCCCGAAACAAAACTACATCTTGTGGAAGGGTGAAATAGTATGAATAGGGCCTCCCGGGTGGCGTGGTGGTCTAAGGCACTGCATCGCAGTGCTAGCTGGTCCATCAGAGATTCAGGGTTCGAGTCCAGGTTCTGTCGCAGCCGTCCGCGACTGGGAGGCCCATGGGGCAGCGCACAATTGGCCCAGCGTCGTCTGGGTTAGGGAAGGTTTGGCTGGCAGGGATATCCTTGTCTCATCGTGCACTAGTGAATCCTGTGGCGGGCCGGCCGCAGTGCACGCTGACCAGGTTTCCAGGCATACGGTGTTTCCTCCGACACATTAGTGCGGCTGGCTTCCGGGTTGGATGGGCATTGTGTCAAGAAGCAGTGCGGCTTGGTTGGGTTGTGTTTCGGAGGACGCATGGCTTTCGACCTTCGCCTCTCCCAAGTCCATACAGGAGTTGCAGCGATGAGACAAGACTGTAACTACTACCAATTGGATACCAGGAAATTGGGGAGAAAAAAGGGGTAAAATAGAAATGGTATGATTTTAATTATGTTGGATTATTTGTGGATGCTTCCTCCATGTTTCCTTCACATTTCATTAAAAAAACAATAAGGGAATGTTTTGCTTTAATAATATGTAATCGGCCTATAAGATATATCCAAATAATTTTTCTTCATGAAACAAACATAATCCAAATATAGCCGAATATAACAAAAGCTGTTCCCAAATATAGCCGAATAATCATATCTTACGTAATCAATAGTATTACAACTGGGGATTTTTAATTTCAGTAAAATATGCAGTGTGTTTCTCTCAGTTGAATAAGCCGAACATAATCATATTGCCAGTAATCAATAGTATTTCAATTTGGGCACTTTTTTTTCTTCTCTGAAATAACTCTATTCCGGTCACTCAAGGCCATCAGACTACTAAACAGCAATCACTATCTCAGAGAGGATGCTACCTACATGAGACCCAAGCACTGGCCACTTTAATAAATGGATCACAAGCTACTAAATAATGTCACTTTAATAATGTCTACATATCTTATATTACTCATATCACGTGTATATACTGTATTTTATACCATCTACTGCACCTTGCCTATGCCGCTTGGCCATCGCTCATCCATATACTTATATGTACATATTCTCATTCACCCCTTTAGATTTGTGTGTATAAGGTAGTTGTTGGGGAATTGTTAGATATTACTGCACTGTCAGAACTAGAAGCACAAGCATTTCGCTACACTCGCATTAACATCTGCTAACCATGTGTATGTGAGAAATAAGATTTGATTTGTTTGTCTCAGGTGAATAAGCTGAAGAGGGACCTCGCCTGCATGAAACAAGAATTGCAGCATAAAGAGCAGGGCTTTGAAACACTGAAAGAGTAAGTGCAACCTGACATCATTACACGATCACAATTACACTTAGTAGTAGTAGGCTTCTGCTTTGTTTTCGATACAGCCGTAAAAAGATTCCCATTATCAACACACTCGAGGCCCTCATCTCACCCTGGTTGAAAAGGCAGCTCCCTGACTGAATTTGATGATGACCCTCAAAATGGTCAAATATCACAATTTTTGTCTGTGAAACACATTTCTCTTTGAATGCCTGGAGTGCCGCCTCTTGCATCTGTGTTGTGGAAAAAGACAGATGGGCCCTGCCTCAGTTCAGTGAGTTAGTTAATTTAAAAAAAACGAATGACAAGCTACATAGTAGTTCGACTGGATTCCAACCGTTCTTCCGTGACCTTCATTTTGCTATCAAATTTCAAACCTTCCTTTGCTATCAAACATTTACCAACAATCATGAAACCGTACTAATATACGAACACTGCAACATCCTGTCTGTCCTCAACTCTCCTTTCCCAGAGAAAATACTTCAGGGCCTTTTATAACAAAAGACCGAAATATAACGATAGTATCTATTCTGACAGTATATATTTACACTGAAGTGGAAAAGGCTTGGATAGGCTTCACTGGTTCTAGTTCTCCTTGGTCTTCAGTGAAGGAGTGCTGCCCCCTCCCTCCTTTCCTCTGCTCTCTGAACAATGTGGAAAGACCTGTTATTCCACTGCATGCATGACTTGCTGTTGACTGACTTTACATATTTGATGCTGCTGCCACGGACGGTCTCTCTATGTGTAGCTGACTGTCTGGGCTTTAGGCTCTTTCGCCTACACCCGTGGCCCTTAAAATCCAGTTTGGTTCCCGTCCTGGATCCTTAGTTTTGTTATTGTTCACTCTAATCCAGATTAGATCAGGATGGTTTAAAAGTGTCACTAGTATTTTCATAGTGAAAATGAAATGTTTTTTTTAAACAACATACCTCTTTAACGAACACAAAACTAAAGATGAATAATATGAGAGCAACAATGTACAAGTCTGAGTGCTATCTATGTAGTATTTAGGCATACTCACTGATTCACAGTTTCATAACCTATATCACTGGCTGGTCAGTTTCCAACTTCTCTTTTTCACTCTTTTTCTCCCTCACTTTCTCTCCCTCTCCCACCTTCTCCCTGTCCCACCTTATCCCTCTTCTTCCCCACCTCAAGGATCGATCACAAGGTGTCCAGTGCGCCGTACGGCTTCAAGCTCCATGAGGCGCAGGCCATTCTGAACGAAGTCAAGTCTATCAAGGACGCCATCAGCTCCGGGGAGAAGGAGAAACAGGAGCTCATGCAGGTAAGCGGGGAGGGGGATGAGGGAGGGAGGGGATGGGGGTCAGGTGTTGTAGTGCTATGAGGAGATGGGTAGATGACAGCCTGTCAGCTTCATATGAGACGATGGGGGGGATCAGAGGATGCAGGAGTGAGGGGGGGGGCTTTTTTGAGCTAGGCTGACTGTCATGGAAAGGAAAGCGGGAATGAAGGAGGGAAAGGCGTAGAGAGGGAGGGAGATGGGGTGGGCTGATGGTCAGGGAGGGAAAGGGAAAGGAGTGAGCGAAGAAGAAAGGGAGTAGACAGGAGCTGCAGAGTCTCGTCTTGGTCTCGTGTTCCTCTTCATCTCACATGGCACAGCATTTTCTCTCTGCTGGTGTATCTCCCACCCTCCCTTGTTACCTGTGTCCCCTGCAACCTCTCCGTCTCCCCTCTCCTGTCCCAGCGCCCCTGGGCTGAGTAGCAGACACAGACAAGACCGCATGCTACTGCAGACTCTGTCATGACTTTGCTGCTCAATCAATGATTCACCAGCATGCGAAGTCTTTTAGAAGCTGAGCTGGAGGAGGGGTTGGTAGTCGACCTACCTTCTTCATGCTTCCTCCTCTGCTTTGACCTGAAGGAGTGGGACACACGTGCGCTCATGCAAAACACACACACACACGCACATCAAATGTGCCCCAGTTTTAATCTGGGTGGCAGTAGAAAACAACAAACACTGTGTTTGTTAGTAGGGGCTTGGTTGTGTTTAATAATGCAGAGCCTCTCTCTCTCATGTGCTCTCTCTCTCTCTCTCTCTCTCTCTCTCTCTCTCTCTCTCTCCACTGGGCTGTCTCCCCTCCCCAGCCTTCTGCAGCTGACAGTTCAGTTGTATGTACAGTTGAAGTTGGAAGTTTATATACACCTTAGCCAAATACATTTCAACTCAGTTTTTCACAATTCCTGACATTTAATCCTAGGAAAAATTCCCTGTCTGAGGTCAGTTAGGATTACCACTTTATTTTAAGAATGTGAAATATCAGAATAATAGAAGAGAATAATTGTGATGGCCACTCCAATACCTTGACTTTGTTGTCCTTAAGCCATTTTTCCACAACTTTTGAAGTTTGCTTGGGGTCATTGTCCATTTGGAAGACCCATTTGCGACCAAGCTTTAACTTCCTGACTGATGTCTTGAGATGTTGCTTCAATATATCCCCTTATTTGTCCGTCCTCATGATGCCATCTATTTTGAAGTGCACCAGTCCCTCCTGCAGCAAAGCACCCCCACAACATGATGCTGCCACCCTAGTGCTTCACAGTTGGGATGATGTTCTTCGTCTTGCAAGCCTCCCCCTTTTTCCTCCAAACATAACGATGGTCATTATGGCCAAACAGTTCTATTTTTGTTTCATCGGACCAGAGGACATTTTTCCATAAAAGTACGATCTTTATCCCCATGTGCAGTTGCAAACCGTGGTCTGGCTTTTTTTATGGTGGCTTTGAGGCAGTGGCTTCTTCCTTGCTGAACGGCCTTTCAGGTTATGCACACTATTGTTTGTACAGATGAACGTGGTACTTTCAGGCATTTGGAAATTGCTCCCAAGGATGAACCAGACTTGTGAAGGTCTACAATTTATTTTCTGATTTCTTTTGATTTTCCCATGTCAAGCAAAGAGGCACTGAGTTTGAAGGCAGGCCTTGAAATACATCCACATATACCCCTCCAATTGACTCAAAATATGTCAATTAGCCTATCAGAAGCTTCCAAAGCCATGACATTATTTTCTGGAATTTTCCACTCTGTTTAAAGGCAACGTCAACTTAGTGTATGTTAACTTCTCATCCACTGGAATTGTGATACAGTGAATTATACATGAAATTATCTGTCTGTAAACAATTTTTGGAAAAATTACTTGTGTCATGCACAAAGTAGATGTCATAACTGACTTGCCAAAACTATTTTTAGTTAACAAGAAATTTGTGCAGTGGTTGAAAAACGAGTTTTAATGACTCCAACCTCAGTGTATGTAAACTTCCGTCTTCAACTGTATGTGTGTGTGTATTTTCTGTCTGACTGCAGTGTATGAAGCCTGTCCAACTCAGTCAGCATTGTGTCAGTTGCCAGTCTTGTCTTTGCTGGTTTTGCTAGAATTGTGTACTTTAATATTAAAGATGTGGTTCATTCCACTCTGATTCAGTGCTGAGCCATTTATTATTTATTTTATCACTGACTGCACTGATTTTATCATTGATTTAGTTTACCATGTTTGGCGACTTGCAAAAGCACATCTTTATGCAATGTACAGGACTCCATCTCTATGAACACGACTATGGTCTGTATTATAGATTTAAGCCATAGGACACGAGCTTTGTAAATTCAAGATGCACAGCAAAATATGTAAACCATACTAGCCGTGACTTCTCTCTGATGTTTCAAGCCTGTACACAGTATGTCTGTCTCCTCTCCCTGTAGAAACTAGCAGTGCTTAAGGATGGCTTCCAGCTGGACTCAGTGGGTTCTCAGTCTGACCTGTGGGGCAGCAGCCCCTCCCTGGCCAACTCTGAGCTGTCCATCCCTCGACTCTACTCCGAAACCAGCTCCCAGACAGACATACCTGCTGAGGTGAGAGGAGGTTGTGTTCAGTTGGCACCAAATGGACAAATTGGGAGGCACTACCTGGACTTGTCCAATAAGAAATGCTTGTTTTTGTTTCCTGTTTAAAAATGTTTTGCTTTGGTGTGACCTAATGAACAGGACCCAGGTGTAACCTTTGGAAGCGTGCAATGAAATGATGCACAGATACTGCTTGCATCACTAATTGATCAGAATGTAGGTTTGTCACACCACACCTTCAGTTCTGTTATTCTTTTGTTTGATCCAGTTTGGGACCAACACCAACAAGTTGGCAGAGAAGGTTCGACTAAGCCTGAAGTATGAAGAAGCAAAAAGAAGGTAACTTGTGTAACCCAAATAAGGGTTTTTCAAACTTTTCTTTCCCAGGCCAACCGGCAACCCAGGGAACCCTATCGTATGTTAGCACATTTTTAAAAATAAAAAAAGAATAACATTAAGTCTTATCAGGTGAATGATATTGGCAGGTAGAAGTAATCAACATTTTAAAATGAATAGATTTGGTAGACAGTTGTTTTGACCTTCGCATTTCATTGGAAGAGGAAGTGTAAATTCTAACAATAGTCTATTAGCTAGAAAGGTACACTACATGACCAAACGTATGTGGACACCTGCTCGTTGTACATCTCATTCCAAAATCATGGGCATTAATATGGAGTTGGTCCCCCCTTTGCTTATTTTACAGCCTCCACTCTTCTGGGAAGGCTTTTGACTAGATGTTGGACATTGCTGTGGGGGCTTGCTTCCTTTCAGCCAGAAGAGCATTAGTGAGGTCAGGCACTGATGTTGGGAGATTAGGCCTGGCTCGCAATCGATGTTCCAATTCATCCCAAAGGTTTTTGATGGGTTTGAGGTCAGGACTCTGTGCAGGCCAGTCATTCCACACCGATCTCGACAAACCATTTCTGTATGGACCTCACTTTGTGCATTGGAGCATTGTCATGCTGAAACAGGAATGGGCCTTCCCCAAACTGTTTCCACAAAGTTGGAAACACAGAATCATCTAAAATGTCATTGTATGCTTTAGCGTTAAGGTTTCCCTTCATTGGAACTAAGGGGCCTAGCCCGATCCATGAAAAACAGCCCAAGACCATTATTCCTTATCCACCAAACTTTACAGTTGGCACTATGCATTGGGGCAGGTAGCATTCTCCTGGCATCCGCCATACCCAGATTCGTCCGTCGGACTGCCAGATGGTGAAGTGTGATTCATCACTCCAGAGAACGTGTTTCCACTGCTGCAGAGTCCAATGGCAGGGAGCTTTACACCACTCCAGTCAATGCTTGGCATTGTGCATGGTGATCTTAGGCTTGTGTGTGACTGCTCGGCCATGGAAACCCATTTCATGAAGATCCCAATGTACAGTTCTTGTGCTGACATTGCTTCCAGAGGCAGTTTGGAACGCGGGAGTGAATGTTGCAACCGCGGACCGATGATTTTTACGCGCTTCAGCACTCGGCGGTCCCGTTCTGTGAGCTTGTGTGGCCTACCACTTCACGGCTGAGGCATTGTTGCTCTTGGACTTTTTGACTACACAATAACATCACTTTCAGTTGACTGGGGCAGCTCTGGCAGGGCAGAAATTTGACAACAATTTGACTTGTTGGAAAGGTAACATCCTATGACGGTACCATGTTGAAAGTCACTAATCTCTTTAGAAAGGCCATTCTACTGCCAATGTTTGTCTATGGAGATTGTGTGGCTGTGTGATCATGGGAGCCCTGACATTGAGTTTGAGCGGTATAGGACTACCTGTTGCGCAGTGGGAGCCAGCTCATCATAGCTGGTTGATGCATGGAATAAAATGTGTTCCTATAAGCCTGAGTTGTGCAACATTTCCATAGGATATGCAATTGATTGAGAAAATACTTTTGATAGCCTCTGTTAAAAAGAAGATTCTATAGGCTAGGTCTACTTTATTTATTTATTTAGCAACTTCCCTAATATTGCTTTGCTGTACAACCGAAGTAGCCTACCAGGCCAGCATGAAAATGAACTGCGGGAAAGCGTCCTCCTTCAAGTGCATACGGATGACGTCTTCTATTTCCCACCGCCCCTGTTCTGACTGGTGCATGATAATGGCCCATTTCTAAATTATAATTAATTTCACACATTATTTAGTACATGTAAAGACCAGATTAAATTGAGAATAGTCTGATGGGTGAGAATATTATCACATGTGAATGATGCCCAGCATGTGCAGGCATAGGAACAGTGCATACATTTTTTTTTTGTGCCACTTTTCCCCAGTCATAGCCTCATGTAGCCTAGCCCATAGGCCTATATGTTTTTTGTTAAGGTTTGTATCACCACTCGCAATCACGTGCGATAAGTTTTGATCTCAAATATAGAATGTATTTGTTTAACACTTTTTTTTTATTGGTTCCATGATTTCATATGTGCTTCTTCTTAGCTCAACACAGAATAGTCGCATGTGTGCACGCCCTCAAATCCTTTCAATTTTATTCAGCTTTGTTCAATTGTATTCTTCATACTATAAAATAATGCAACGGAATTCTACGCATATATTGTCTGCTAAATGAACTAGTGTAGCCCACAGCCATATGGCGTAGCCAGATCAGGATATAACATAAGGACAACTCATAGTGTGCTATTCTGTTCTTCTGAAATAGACTACATTTTCTTCATATCATGTTTCTTTAGACCTGTCTAAAGATCAGTGTGGAAGCCAGGAGATGCTAAATGTGTTTATGTTAATTAACGGTCAATGACCGTGAGAATGACAGTTATTGGCTTGACAATCACCGGCTGACAATTTCGTGACCCCCCCCACAGCCCCACTCGTGAAACGACCTCTTACTTCCTTAATACTGGACACAGACACATGAAAATGGTATCCACAATGGTATTCTGTTGAAGCGAGTGATATTCATAAAATCATTATTTTTCACGTTATCCAGATTGCTTATTCCCAACACAACCCATCATCAAGTATCAGTCTAGTGACTTTATAACTTGCTATGAGCATTCATGAGCCTTTATAATGGCCTTTAACATGTTATAAGCCATATTATATCTCTATTAAACTTCTCCTCCACACAATTAAATACAACATAAAAGTAACATGAATTATATGATCTCCTCCCTCCAACCCCAGGATTGCCACCATCGAGGTGCAGATAGCCAAACTGGACAGTGAGGCTTGGCCGGGGCTGCTAGACCCGGAGCGTGACCGCCTCATCCTCATCAATGAGAAGGAGGAGCTACTGAAGGAACTGCAGTACATCAAGCCCTGCAAGAGAGCTCCCAATGAACAGGAGAAGATTGAGACTGAGAAGAAGATGCTAGAGAGAGACCTGCAGGCTGCCAGGGACAACCAGAGCAAGGCCCTGACTGAGAGGTGAGCATGGGAGGTTTATCCCCAACTAAGTAATCGTGATCACCCTGGGGCTCACTGACTTATTGAGAGTTGGCCGTCACTCCATCCCTGGGTAAGGTCACGGTCAGGGAAGGAGGGATAACAGAGGGAATAGAGCTGCACACCCAGAAAGCATTATGGTCACATACAATGATACAAGAGATTCAATTAGTCATCCACTCTTCTGTCTTGGCAGGAAACTGTTATTGCCTCTTTTTGGCTTTTAGTGTTCCGTTAGTCAGCACCTCACCAAAAGAGTGCATTTAAAAAAAAAAAATGAATTTATACATCTCATTTCAATGCTAGCCAGACAACGGGTCGGCGTGTCTGTTGCGTGAAGGAGAGAGGGGGCCATTGGAATCCCACTGGAACTAGGCTGCAGTATATTCACAGACAGGGAATAGATGGGCAGAGCAAGGCCCACAACATACTGTACTGTACCTTAGCTGCAGTGAAAAGACAGTGCAAGTGCCTCGGGTGCAGCACCTGATATGACTGTTACATTAACACAAAGGTCTACTCCCTGATGTGGACATGGTGATGGACTGGGCTCTGTTAATAGAAACTAGACTTAACACTAACTATGGAAAACAGACCGTCTCCATCTGGATTCAAGAAAACACTGTCAAACCGGTTGAAAAGCATCACACTGGGCTCTCTATGTTGACCTAACGTTGTGTATGTCGACCCAACGTTGTGTATGTCGACCCTGGAAGAGTTACTCCCAGACACACGACATACCTGTGCACCTTTTGTTGTGTTGGCTGCTTCAATCCGCATAACCTTTTTTCATGACATTCATGGCTCATGATTGTAATTGGATCACAGACTGTAGAAGTGGATACTATATGTAGTGTAGAACCCCTTCCACCTAGCCTCTTACCCATCACTGGCCCTCTGTAAGGTGCATTTTTACCCTTTAGTGATTGGACACCTGCACTCTGGATCAGGTAACCAAGGGGACTACAACAATTGGGCCTTGTGACTCTGGCACATTCTCCCTCTCGCTCACTCACATTCTCTTCTCCCTTTCTCTCTCACATTCCTGTCTCTTTTCCTCTCTTTCTCTCATTCATATTCCTCCTCCCTCTCCCCCTCTATCTTTCCTAAACAGCTACCTTGTTCTCTGTTCTCAATACTGTACCTGCATTGAGTTCCCTCTCTGGTTTCTCCCTTCCTGTAACCTGAGCGTCACTAACCGGGGATGTAGGTTGGAAACAAAAGATGCCTTTTTCTAACGGCTGGTTCTGTAACTGCGGCCTGGAAGATGATCAAAAGACTATTATTGTGTTATGGCCTGTTTCCATTAAAGCCTCATTATACTGACACACTCCCCCAATAAACAAAGAACTGGATAACAAGATGTCTTTTATGAGACACAAGTGTCTGCCTTTTGCTCTTTTAACTGTGTCAATACTGCTGTATATATTTTCAATCCGGCTGTGACCTAACATGTTTTGTTTTCTATCAGATTGAGATTGCACTGTAAGAGAAACGAGCTGGTGAGAGAGCTGGAGGAGATGGTTCGCCTGGCCTCTTCACTACACACTCAGCTCAAGAGGTATGTACACCCGTCTGTACAACACATTCAGCTACTGTCTCCCAACACATCCACACTGTCAGTTCAGGAGGCATAATCACTTAAATGTATCTACTAAGCATGTCAACTCCTATTGCACAACTCGATGTGCACATTCAAAATGAAAACCGATTTAAGAATACATTTTGTCTACATTGTGACACAGGCAACATTTTTACCGTGGAGGTCTTGGTGAGGTTCTAGTCACTAATGTGTAATGGTACACCACTACTGCACTCTGCTCTGAAGTTGTTCACGAATCACTACACACTTCTATGAGTACAGCCTCTTCTGTCTCCTCTCCTATCTAACTTCTCACATCTCAAAATGGGCTTAGTGCTTCTGAACATTCAAAATTTTCATCCAATTAACCCATTTCACCTTCGAGGCAACTGTAGAGTTGCAAGCTGTTTCATCAAGGTATTTTCAATAAATATCACAACCCGGCCTTGCCTGGCGTCCTGAGCCTACTCTCTACCCTCTGAGGGGAAAGAGTGATATTTTAATCCAAGTTCTACAGGGGAGCTGGGGAATGGTGAAGATCACATTCCCCTCATTCACATGAAAAGATTTTCTTTCATTTCTTGAACCCCATAAGTTCACGAGGTCTGTTCTAGACTACAGTATTTTCAAGGGATGCATGATATATCGGTGAACATATTGGAATTGGTCGATATTAGCTACAAATGCCAACATCGGCCTGATGTCTAGTTTAACGTTGATGTGCAAACCGATGTCAAAGCTGAGTTGCATATGTACATGACGTAATGACGCCACGTAAAATTTAGCGCTTCACGTGCAACACAGCATTCCTAACCTAGCCCACAATGTCTGCTGTGTGGATCAAGCAGTCAACAAGTCGAGCGGTCATTTGAAAGAGTAAGAATTTCAGCGAGACAACTCAATTGCGAAATCCATTAACGCCAAGATAATGGAATTCATTGCCCTTGACAATCAACTGTTCTCTGTCGTGGATGATGTTGGCTTTCGCCGACTGGTCGAGCACCGGTACACACTACCGAGTGTGCTATTTTTCAGATGATTCCCTACCCGGAGTTAAACAGTAATAGTGTCCCTGCTATTAGCTTCACGACTGACATTTGGACCAGCTATGTCGCCCCCATGAGCATGCTGAGTCTGAGCACAGTGGGTCATCGAGAATTTCGTACTGAGCAAAGTTGTATTGCATGCTCATGAATGTGCTGGTTGTCATACCGCTGCTGTCATTTCAATGGCATTTGAGAACATGTTTTGAAGCTTGGAAACATGAACACACTATCTAGCTCCATTCGAACAACTGACTTGAGAGATAAGCTCATCAACTGCACCTGCAGCAGACGTGATACCCTCTGTCATGGCATTGAAACGCCTGCTCAACAAAACTGCAGACACGGGCTGTGAATAAGCGATTCAGTGGCATTCTCTGAGCCTCTTTACTGTGTCGCCACCATGCTCAACGCTATGTACAAGGACCGCTACTTCGATGCAGACAAGAAATGGGGTTTACGTGAAATGTTACATACATAACTGGAGAAGATGGAAACGGACACAGTGACAGTTCACACTATTTTTGGACACCTTCAATGATGCAGACATTTTTTGGTACACTTACCCAGGTCTGTGCCTGGACACAATACTGTCTCGGCGCTCTACGGTCAGTTCCTTCCAATATTGTTATTGACAAAAAATAACTAGACCTGTAACCGATATTTACATTTTTAGCGGCCTTTTAAGCATTCTAATACAGTTAAATAGTTGAAACACACACACACTGACCAAAATGTTTTGTTGGCATTTACGTATGTCCCCATTACCAGTAAAACCTTTTTTCTTTCACTTACTTGCAGTTTCATTTGCTCAGTCGTTTCATTCTCAACCAGGATTTTATCATATATGTCAAGTAGTGAAGTTTCAGCTCTGTCTGTCCATGGCCTCTTCCTCGGTGCGCACTTTCACTGTGTCTGTTTCCATCTTGTCCAGCTGTGTCTAGCATTTCGCGTAAACCCTGTTTCTTGTTTGCATCGAAGTAGCGATCCTTGTACCTAGCATTGAGCATGGCGGCGACACAGTAAAGAGGCTCAGAGAGAATGCCACCGAATCGTTTGTTCACAGCCTCGAGTACTTTTGCAAGTTTTAACCCCACGGTCTGTGTTGGCAGTTCGTTGAGCAGGCGTTTCAATGCCATGACAGAGGGTATCACGTCTGCTGCAGACACAGTTGATTAGCTTATTTCTCGAGTCAGTTCGAATGGCGCTAGTGGTGTGTTCATGTTTTCGAATGCCATTGAAATGACGCTAGCGTCCCACATACCCTAGAGAGGATAAATGACTGCTCGATTTGAACTTGTTTAGTTGTTGGAAGTGTGTGCTTAGTATTTTTCTGCTTTTGTTCTGTGTATTTTTCATGGCATCATCTACCTACGTTTATATAGGGATGCACGTCAGCTTTGACATCAGTTTTGCACATCGCCGTTAAACTAGACATTAGGCCGATATGCTAACCGATGTTTTTAATTTCTTTTTTAAATTACATTAAAAAAATTAAAAAAATAACATTTGAATTTGATTCTTTATATTGTGCATCCCTAATTTTAATCAATTTTAGAATAAGGCTGTAAATGTAACAAAATGTCAAGAGGTCTGAATACTTTCAGAATGCACTGTATATGGTTTTGGTTGAAGATCTGATAACATTCAGTCTAAAAATAAAGAAAATCAGAAAGTGGGCACGTACTTTTTCACAGCACTAACTTCAACAATGGAGAGAATCAGAGAGCATCTGTCTCTCTCTCTCTCTGTTTTTTTTTCTCCTATCATGCCTAATTCGTCCTCTCTTTCTGGCTGATTTACAGTACATCAAAGGGCTGAGATGCAGAGAAACTCCCCTGTGTCATTCCTTATGAGCTTGCCAAGCTATAATTAGGATGTTTGCTATAGAGCAGAAACTGCATTTGAAGTTACGGAGGGCTAAAAGAGGGGAGGAAAATGTGGTTTTCAGTGCCCACACAGACAGGGGAAAGGCTACAGGAGGCATAGGTTAGACCAGCCGTCTGTGAGCTGAAGCGCAGCTGGGTCATAGGTGTGCCTGGGGTGTGCTTCTAACACTGTGGTCTTCTATCTCTCTTTATCTCTCTCTGTTGTTCCCTTGCTCCCTTTTTTCTGTTCCCAATTATCTCTCCCTCCTCTCTGCCCTCATTCTGTCCCTCCTTCCTTCTCCCCATCCAATCCTCTCCTCTCTGCCTCTTTTTCTCTCCATCTACTTCCATCCCCTCTCTTTCTCTCTCTGCCTTCTCTCTTCCCTCCTTCTTTCAATCCAACCCTCTCCTCCCTCTCTTCCTACAGTTTGTCGGCCAGCACGCTGTCGTGTTCGTCGGGCAGCAGCCTTGGCTCGTTGACCTCCAGCCGGGGCTCTTTGGCTACCACATCCTCCCTGGGCTCCACCTCCTCCCTGAGCTTTACCGACATCTACCTGGAGCAACCTGAGCTGGGAGACCCTGACTTCCAGAACAAACTGGAAACCCTACTGCATGAGGGTGGCCCGGTCTTCAGCTTCCGGCCCTCCAGCTCAATCACCACCATCCACGAGCACGAGATGGTCCCTGTAGTAGATGCCGGGACTGGGGGTGTTATCGGCGGGGGTGCGGAGGCCGGCACCAGGCTACAGGCGCTGAGACGATCGGAAACGCCAAGGTCCATGAGCTCGCTGTCACCGAGGTCTTCGCTGTCGTCGCTCTCGCCACCTTGCTCGCCCCTGGTCATGGACTCCACATTCCTCTCAGGGGAGGGGTTTGCAGTTTTGGGGGGCCCGGGGGGGCTGGATGTGGAGCTACATTGCAGGCTGACGGAACTGGGGCTGGACAGGGAGGAGCAGCAGCGAGGTGGAGGGGTGGAGATGGACACTAAGCAGACCATGGCTGGAGAGGTGCTTAAAGGTACAGTCACTGTCTATTATCTGACATTGGTACAGCATTGTCAGAAGTCATTGTATGAACTGTGACACTGCGATGGTGGAAGAAGTACCCAATTTTCATACTGGAGTAAACGTAGAGTGACTCGAGTGAAAGTCACCCAGTAAAATACTACTTGAGTAAATACATCAAAAGTACATGTAATTGCCAAAATATACTTAAGTATCAAAAGTGAAAGTATAAATAATTTCAAATTCCTTATATAAAGCAAACGGCATCATTTACTTGTTGTTTTTTATTTACAGATAGTCAGGGGCATGCTGCAACACTGACATAATTTACAAACTAAGCATATGTTTAGTGAGTCCCCAGTAGGGATGTTCTCTTGATAAGTGTGTGAATTAGACAATTTTCCTGTCCTGCTAAGCATTCAACATGTCATGAGTACTTTTGGGTGTCTTGGAAAATATATGGAGTAAAAAGTACATAATTTTCTTTAGGAATGTGGTTTAGTAAAAGTTGTCATATACATATTAAAGTACAGATACCCCAAAAAACTACTTAAGTAGTATTTTTTTACTTAAGTACTTTACACCACTTTGACCGTGTACAGTCTGGAATTGGGTTACTATGTGGTGGTGTGTAGTGGAGTATATAGTCATCTCCATTGTGATCCATAAAGAATGAATGTTTGAATTATCTAATTAATTTGCAACAGTTTGAGATCCACGCAACACATTGCAAATCAGAGCAGTGTCAGCATCACACGAAGAACAATTTGAATGTGACTATACAGTTGATGTCGGAAGTTGACATACACTTAGGTTGGAGTCATTAAAACTTGTTTTTCTACCACTCCACAAATTTCTTGTTAATTAACAATACAGTTTGGAAAATTATGTGAATATATTGAAGCAACATCTAAAGACATCCGTCAGGAAGTTAAAGCATTCTTAAAATAAGGTGGTGATCCTACCTGACCTAAAAAAGGGAATTGTACTAGGATTAAATGTCAGGAATTGTAAAACACTCAGTTTAAATGTATTTGGGTAAGGTGTATGTAAATGTCTGACTTCAACTGTGTGTGTGTAATATGTTTTATATATATATATAGTTGAAGTCAGACATGCATACATATGGGTGTTTCAGAGACAGAGCTGTATTAACATACACACTGATGATGTAACATTCAACACATCCTAACTGGATGGTCCGGCTTCCTCCACTGTAGTAGGGGTGTGAGTACATGCACCTCATAATGAATTCAAGATTGCACCTGATACCTGATTGCCAATGGGTGCACTACAGGAGGAGAAGTGAGAGACTGGGGGTTGAGTTTTGGCCCGCTGTTACCTGTGGTGGTGTTGTAAAGTGAACCTACTCCAGCTATGCAACTCAACACCTGTTTCCATGGCTGCAAGGAGGAAAGGTTGTGACAATGTGTTGTCTTTCTCTACACTCCTCTTTTCCTCCCTTCTCTTTTCCTATCCTCCTCTTCCCAACCCCTCCCTATCCTCTTCCCAACCCCTCCCTATCCTCTTCCCAACCCCTCCCTATCCTCTTCCCAACCCCTCCCTATCCTCTTCCCAACCCCTCCCTATCCTCCTCTTCCCAACCCCTCCCTATCCTCCTCTTCCCAACCCCTCCCTATCCTCCTCTTCCCAACCCCTCCCTATCCTCCTCTTCCCAACCCCTCCCTATCCTCCTCTTCCCAACCCCTCCCTATCCTCCTCTTCCCAACCCCCTTTTCACATAGATGCCGTAGCGCAGGTCCGAGGGACGGTGGGTGCTGGGTCGAAGAAGATGGGTGTGACGTCAGCAGTGTCTGATGAGTCGGTGGCGGGTGACAGCGGGGTGTACGAGCCCTCTGACAGGTGGGTATTGTAGTAGCCACTGGGTCACCTGGAGGACAAGTGTCTCTAATTTCTTTACACTGGAGCCTGACCCGTCACGGATAGTAAGAAAAGATTAGTGCTTCATTAACACCCCTATCTAACTATATGAAAGTGAACATCGTTGTCTCATGCATTGACTGTATATATGAATGGACAAAGATATCGATCATGTAACGTCTCATGGAGACATAACGTGCACAGTTTGAGCTACTCCAGGAAGCGACATTGCAGGCTAGCTCAGTGCTGCCCCCTCTCATTGAGTAACTCAAGTTAAAGGCCGACCGGGGTACTGCATTACTGCCATTAGCAACTCAATTATCCTGTGCATTTAATTTTTTTTGTTTCATGGACATACGTTTGGTGTATTAGAAGCAATTATTTGTACAATGATCGTGTAAAAATAGTATTTTAAGACAGATTGACCACTAAGATTTCCCTTTTTCCATTCACTATAAGATACTGTTTTCTGCAAACAATGCCTGCAGTACCACGGTTGGCCATGAACTTCCATGAGAGGGGGCAGTCATTCTCCCCTGGTCTCACATCAGATTGCGTCACTCCTACGAGATGCTCGTCGCTCAACCGATCTGTCTTGATGGACTTGGAACTCATCTCTAAAAAAATTGCAGTTTTGCTCATCCGCCTAATGGCACGTACACATCGTGACATATTTCATTACGCCGTACGTCATCTTCATGCAATCTCGTACCGCTACTGGACGGAGAGCATAGGGTTTCACAATGCATGACAAGATTGTGAGCCTAGTCTCTCGTCAAAGATCACATTTATTTTGGGAGATTGCAAAATATAACCTTTTCATTCACAACAGGAGAAAGCTATTGTTTCAGGTGATAATAAAACCTGTTTAGTTACTTTTTCCAAACTTGTTTCTCTAACTTTCTAGCAAGTCAAGCTGGCTTACAGAGCAGCTATCTAAACGCTAGGCTTGGTTGATAATGTAGCTAGCGACCTCCACCTAATGATTATCATAAACAAACGTCATTACCATCACAATAAACTAAAACGGGTTTATGACATAATTGACTTAACAGCCAATGTGTATTATTTAATATTACTGTTAAAGTAGTACTCACTTATTGGAATGGGTAATTGTTTACAAGTTGCTAGATATCCCATAAAGCCATCACTGAAAACCACATTTTTATCTTGATCTGTGGTTTGGTAAATTCCTTTCTTTTTTTTCTTTCTTTTTTTACTTGTAAAAAATCTCCAAACAATACAAAAGACAACATACAGACACACACAAACATCATCACTCCTGCCCAGACCTATTTGTTCTCACCCCTATCTCCACTGCCTGCACTATTCATTTCCACATGTCCTCAAATTGCACCATTTTGTTCCTCTCTGGCGCCCTCGCTCTTTCAATATTCAGATAATGACGCATTTGATTTTTCCATTGTCTTAACGATGGAGGATTGGTGGATTTCCAGTTTAAGTGTACATTTTTTCAAGAAGAGAATTGTCCAACCCATTGGGTATCTCACTGCTCCCTCATATGACATGTCTTGAAATATGCAGACAGACAGATTAAAAGTACATTTACATTGGAATATTTCTGACGGCCAACTTTCTAACTCCACCCATAACTTTTGGACTTTATAGCATTCTCAGAAGGCATGAATTATTGAGTCATTAGTTTAACACTTAAGACATGACTCTGTTGTGCTGCAGAATTTGTGAATTTTGGTCTCTCTACATGAGTTTATACTGGATTAAGCGTACATTTTCGTTACCTGTAATTTCGTTTGTTAGGTTCCAATATTCCCTCCATCTTGTGCCAATATCAGTTCTTTTTATGTCTTGGTTCCAATTGTTTATACTTTTTTTCTAAGAGGTAGTCAGTTGGATAGGCTCTCTGCAAGGTTTTATATAACTTACCCATCATAGGAATATCCTTTTCTGACTCAGATAGAATTCCTTCAAGATTGCTCTGATGTCTGAAATATTTCCATTCTGACTGAACTAGATAAAGTTTTTAATGAAATATGTCAATCATTATTTGAGTATGTTGGTAACCTGTTGTATAAAGGTGATAATGCCCGAGAAGCCTGTGTTTGGAGGATATATTGGCACGGTTTGCCGACCCTCCGCTTCGTCTCGGGACTAAGAACACCCGTGCCAATATATCCTCCAAACACCGGCTTCTCGGGCATTGTCACTTAAATAGAAGCCTCTAACATAAACCAGGTAGAATCCGGCATACTTCAAGGCAGTGGTTTTTGCCCCTTTTTTCTATTTTTAGTAATGACCTATCACTGAGTAAAGCTTGTGTGGCTATGTAGGCTGATGACTCAACATTATACACGTCAGGTACCACAGCAAGTTAAATCACTGCAACACCTAAACAAAGCGCTGCAGTCCATTTTAGAATGGGTGATAAGCTAATCCTAAATATATTTTTTAAAAGCATTGCATTTGGGACAAATCATTCGCGGAAACATAAATCTCAACAAAATGTTGTAATGAATGTGGCAATTGAGCAAGCTGAGACTTAACTGCTTGATGTAATCAAAACATTGACACAACAGTAGCTAGGATGGGGAGAGGTCTTGAAAAAGCACTACTCTGCTTTCTTGACATCATAATCAACAAAACAAGGCCTGCAGGCCCTAGTTTTATCACACCTGGACTACTGCCCAGGCATATGGTCAAGTGATAAAAAGAGGGACATGGGAAAATTACAGTTGGCCCAGAGCAGCATGGCTGGCCTGTAAATATACCCAGAGGCCTAATGTCAATAACATGCATGTCAATCTCTCCTTGTCTTCTGTGAGAGGTATTGATGTGTCTATTCAAACAGCTAACACACAACTCAGACACCCATACATGCCCCACAAGACATGCTAACAGGGGTCTCTTCACAGTCCAGAACAGACTGGGGAAACGCACAGTACCACATACTGTAGAGCCATGACTACATGAACCTCTCTTCCACATCAAGTAACTCAAGCGAGCAGTAAAATCTGATTTAAAAAAAACATATAAAACACCTCACGGCAGCACAACGCGGACTGTGAAGAGACACACACACACACACACACACACACACACAAATGCATATGCACATACATTGTACTATTGTAGGTTTGTAAATGTAATGTTGTGAATTTGTGGTTGTAGAGTAGTAATGTGGTGATGTCTTGCATATGATCTATTGTTTGTTTGTGATGTAGGCTGTTGCGTTATGTTATATAATTGTTTTACTCTTCCTGGGGTCCAAACAGGATTATCTGCTGCCGTGGCAGTATCTGCTGCCTTGGCAGTATCTAATGGGCATCCTAATAAATTAAAATAAAAAAATATAAAAAATTAGGCGGAAAGGGGGTTCAGTGGACGATGTCGGCTTAGTAACATTTTAAAAAAATGTTTGGAATGTATATTGTAGCCAAACACATTTTTTGGTATGAGTGTTTGCGAGATATGAGTACAGACGGCCGTCACGCTATCTGACGTGAGACAATGAGTTAACATATAATGTGTTTAGACAGAGAGGAAGAGGCAAAGCGAGAGGGTTTACTCCAGTCAAAATCTGTCCACGATAAGCAGACCAATAAGCAGATCGCCTGCCTTTCCCGCCTTTGGGACAATGACTCCAATTGTTAGGGCGGCTCGGGACAAGACGATCTCGTCATTATATACCGTATCTTTGGTTTACATCAAGTGATCGCTGGAGACCAGCTGTCTACAGTACTATTTGTCAAACAAACATCCAGCATATTTGCATTGTGTTTTGTTTGCACTGTTTGACCCCGGAGCGTGAGGGGCTTTTTGCCATATACTGTATGTTGCCAGTCCCTCTCACAACTTACTCTATTTTGAAGTCTGGTTGCCATATCTGTTTGGACTGATATCACCTAGAATTTTAGTGACATGACTTCAATGTAAGGTTAATAGCTAAAGCACAAACCAGACTGGTTTCCAGGTACTGTATTTGATAGCCACTTTGTGGATCTAACCCTAAACCTGTTGTATGTGTCACTGTTCCAGACCTGTCCCCCCAGCAGAGCTGCTGGGCTATGAGGAGAGGGGAGGTCCTCTAGGCTGTGCCCAGGTCAGACTGGGCCTGAAGTACGAGGTGAAAGACAAGCGTTTCACCGTGTTAGTCATGCATCTCTCCAACTGCAGCGCCCTCACCCCGCTGCCCAACCACAAAATGTATGTAGCAAAGTTATCTTTTGTCTTTGCTTTAGGAGTGAATGGCAGTCATTACTTGTTAGGTTGTGTGAAACAAACACCTCTCAGATGACTGTCTGAGCATACAGTGCATTTTCCACATTTTATTATGTTACAGCCTTATTCTCATCCATCTACACACACAACCATATAATGACAAAGCAATAACATGTTTTTAGAAATGAACAAAAAACTCACATTTACGTAAGTATTCAGATCCTTTACTCAGCAATTTGAAGCATCTCTAACAGTGATTACAGCCTCGAGTCTTCTTGGGTATGACGCCATAAGTTTGGCATGCCTGTATATGGGGAGTTTCTCCCATTCTGCTCTGCAGATCAAATCAAAATCAAATGTATTTATATAGCCCTTCTTAAAATCAGCTGATATCTCAAAGTGCTGTATAGAAACCCAGCCTAAAATCCCAAACAGCAAGCAATGCAGGTGTAGAAGCACAGTGGCTAGGAAAAACTCTGTAGAAAGGCCAAAACCTAGGAAGAAACCTAGAGAGGAACCAGACTATGAGGGGTGGCCAGTCCTCTTCTGTCTGTGCCAGGTGGAGATTATAACAGAACATGGCCCAGATGTTCAAATGTTCATAAATGACCAGCATGGTCAAATAATAATGATCACAGTATTTGTCGAGGGTGCAGCAAGTCAGCATAGCAGATCCTCTCAAGCTCTGTCAGGTTGGAAGTGGAGCGTCGCTACACAGCTATTTTCAGGTCTCTCCAGCAGAGCTGTTCGATCTGGTTCAAATCCAGGCTCTGGCTGGGCCACTCAAGGACATTCAGAGACTTATCCCCAAGCCACATTGTCTTGACTGTTGGAAGGTGAACCTTTTCCCCAGTCTGAGGTCCTGAGCACTCTGGAGCAGGTTTCCATCAAGGATCTCTCTGTAATTTGCTCCGTTAATCTTTGCCTCGATCCTAGGGATGGTGACCGGTTTCCTCCAGATGTGACGCTTGGCATTCAGGCTAAAGATTTCAATCTTGGTTTCATCAGACCAGAGAATCTTGTTTCTCATGGTCTGCCAAAAGGCACCTAAAGGACTCTCAAACTCCAAGCGGGCTGTCATGTGCCTTTTTAATGAGGAGTGGTTCCGTCTGTCCACTCTACCATAAATGCCTGATTTTGGTGGAGTGCTGCAGAGGTGGTTGTCCTTCTGTAAGGTTCTACCATCTCCACAGAGTAACTCTGGAGCTCTTGTCAGTGTGAAAATCAGGTTCTTGGTCACCTCCCTGACCAAGGCCCTTCTCCCCTGATTGCTCAGTTTGGCCAGGTGGCCAGCTCTAGGAAGAGTCTTGGTGGTTCCAAACTTATACCATTTAAGTATGATGGAGGCCCGTGTGTTCTTGGGGACCTTCAATGCTGAAGAAATGCTTTGTGGTACCTTTCCCCAGATCTGTGCCACGAACACAATCCTGTCTCGGAGCTCTACGGACAATTTGTTCGACCTCATGGCCTGGTTTTTGCTCTGACATACACTGTCAACTGAGACCTTTTATAGACAGGTGTGTGCTTTTCCAAATCACGCCCAATCAATTGAATTTACCACAGGTGGACTCCAATCATGTTGTAGAAACATCTCAAGGATGATCAATGGACACAGGATGCACCGGTGCTCAATTTCGAGTCTCATGGCAAAGGGTCTGAATACTTATGTGAATAAGGTTTTTCAGTTTTTATTTGCTAAAATTTCTTATCCTGTTTTTGCTTTGTCATTATGGGGTATTGTGTGAAGGTTGATGAGGAAAAGGTTTTATTTAATCCATTTTAGAATAAGGCTGTAATGGAACAAAATGTGGAGAAAGTCTAGAGGGCTGAATACTTCCGAATGCACTGTATGCTGTCTGTACCCACTTTTCTCATTTAAGTCGGTGTGTTTGTATTGAAAGTACTGTATCATTTGTTCTTCACGATACACTCAACTGTGTGCACATTGTCTAGATGTTTAACTGTGCTTCCCTTCCGTAGGTACATCCGTGTGGCTGTCCTCCCCTGCTCTGAGACCACCCGCTGCCTTTTCCGGACGCGTGGCTCTCTCCCCCAGGACGCCGTGGAGGTCAACGAAGTCTTCGGCATCCAGATGGCCCACAATGTTCTGCGGCAGAAGACCCTGAGGGTGGACGTGTGCCACACAAGCCCATCTGGCCGCGAGGAGTGTCTGGTGAGTTTAACGACACACATTTTGTAAGTTAGCGTCAACAAAACAAATAGTCCTTAACACCAGCACACCCATATACAGTAGAAACACTGCCACCCACGGTGGTGTATTTGCAATGTGTACATCGAAATCCCAATGTATACCTTTTAAGCTTCCACACCTGTGGTTATTGAATCACATGACAGTGGTGTATTGCCATAAGTGAGCATAAGTGGATTTTTGTCCCTCTGACACTCCGTACTGTGTCTCATGCATGAAGTCTGTTACATCGGTGTATAACATCCTTCAGTAAACCACCTTTTATAATGTCTCCCTACTTCTCCCTCCTCTCCTCTGGGCAGGCTGGTTCTCAGATAAGCCTGGCTGATGTCAACACCTCTGGGGAGAGATGTGTCATGTGCTACAACCTCCTGAGCTACTCCTTCATGCCCCAAATCAATAGCAAGGACAAAGAGACCGGGACGGCTACACAGTCTGAAAGGGTAACACAGACCTTCATTCGTCATGTATAACAATAGGCTGCATTTCAAAATGAACTGGCTCTGTTGTTTTAAATCTGTATGTAGACGTATTACATAAGTGTTCTTTCATTTATTAACATACTGTATGTATCTTATGAATGCATGTAATAGATGAGTAACTGTTTGTGGTGTGTTCCAGAGCTCTGTCCCTACCACAGAGAAAGTAGCAGGCAGTCTGGAGGGTGCACCAGAGGAGGATGAATGGTGAGCTCTCCCTACGTTAACAACAGCACCTTTATGCCTTTATTCTCCCATCTTCTCGTCTGTCCTCCTCCCCCTTTCAACCTCTATGGAGGACAGGCCATTCTTCCATTCTTGTCTCAAACACACACACACACACACACACACTCCCACCCTGCAGGTTCAAAACCACAATGACAGTGCTTGAATTTCTGATACACTCCCCCCTTTTCCCCCTCTCCCATCTATCTCTCCCGTGGGAATAAGCTAAGACGTTAAGTGGCGATTTCGAAAGCCCAGTGGCGTACTAACCACCTCTCCACTCCCACACCCCCTCACAGGTAGAATCCGATAGATGAATAACTCACAGGTTTCTCCCTCCCTGTCCATCTGATAGTGTTTCAACCCTCCACAGGCACAGTGAAGTGCTGGAAGGAGATGTCTTTGAAGACGAGGGAGACAACCATGTAGAGGGGCCTGAAGAGGAGGAGTTGTATCCCGAGAGCAGTCAATGGGAGGGAGAGAAGGTGGCGGCCAAACCTACTCAAACAGGAACTATGACTGAGAGGGTAAGTGGGGACTCTAACTATACAATATGCATAAATTAATGCAATTTCATTTGACATTAATTAATTCGTTTTTAATTACAGAGGATGTTAATGGGAAGTATTTGAGTAAAAACATGTTAATTTGGTTCAAACTCAACAGTTCGACAAACTCCTTAATATGCAGACTCAAAACGTGCTCAACAGTTCTAAGACATGACTGTGAATGGCATGATCACAGTTGTAACAGTAACTGAACAAAACAGTAAATCTGTAAGCCAAGCTTGACTCTGTGAAATGATTGATCTCGTGCTCTGTCCCCAGGTGAACAAGGAGACCAGTACCGGCCTCAACCACCACCATGCCGCCTCCTCGGTGGTCCGGCCCAAGGAGCATCGACTCCGCGATGTTCCCCAGCAGAACCCCTTTATCCGGGGAAACACCATAATCCGCTCCAAGACCTTCTCCCCTGGGCCCCAGAGCCAGTACATCTGTCGCGTGAGCAAACACTCCTCATGGACATATTTAGTACTTATCTAGAATATGCTAGGGCATATCTATACTAGATATAGATTTACAATAGTACATACTGTATCTACTCTCAAACTTAGTAAAATGCATAGCCTCATTTTTTAAAATTGTACTTATTATACACTACATGACCAAAAGTATGTGGACACCTGCTCGTCAGACATCTCATTACAAAATCATGGGCATTAATATGGAGTTGGTCCCCCCTGTGCTGCTATAACAGCCTCCACTCTTCTGGGAAGGCTTTCCACTAGATGTTGGAACATTGCTGCGGGGACTTGCTTCTATTCAGCCATGAGCATTAGTGAGGTTGGGCACTGATGTTGGGCGATTAGGCCTGGCTCGCAGTCCGCATTCCAATTCATCCTAAAGATGGGGTTGAGGTCAGGGCTCTGTGCAGGCGAGTCAAGTTTTTCCACACCAATATCGACAAACCATTTCAGTATGGACCTCGCTTTGCGCACAGGGGTATTGTCATGCTGAAACAGGAAAGGGCTTTCCCCATACTGTTGCCACAAAGATGGATGCACATAATTGTCTATAATGTCATTGTGTGCTGTAGCATTAAGATTTCCCTTCACTGGAACTAAGGGGCCTAGCCCGAACCATGAAAAACAGCCTCAGACCATTATTCCTCCTCCGCCAAACTTTACAGTTGGCACTAGGCATTGGGGCAGTTAGCGTTCGCCTGGCATCCACCAAAGCCAGATTCGTTCGTTGGACTTCCAAATGGTGAAGTGTGATTCATCACTCCAGAGATCACGTTTCCACTGCTCCAGAGTCTAATGGCGGCGAGCTGTACACCACTCCAGCCAACGCTTGGCATTGCACATGGTGATTTTAGGCTTGTGTGCGGCTGCTCGGCCATGGAAACCCATTTAATCAAGCTCCTGATGAACAGTTCTTGTGCTGACTTTGCTTCCAGAGGCAGTTTGGAACTCGGTGGTGAGTGTTGCAACCAAGGACAGGTGATTTTTTTTTTTTACGCGCTTCAGCACTCAGCAGTCCTGTTCTGTGAGCTTGTGTGGCCTACCACTTTGCGACTGAGCCGTTGTTGCTCCTAGATGTTTCCACTTTACAATAACAGCACTTACAATTGACCCGGGCAGCTTTAGCAGGGCAGACATTTGACGAACTGACTTGCTGGAAAGGTGACGGTGTCACGTTGCAAGTCACTGAGCTCTTCGGTAAGGCCATTCTACTGTCAATGTTTGTGTATGGCGATTGCATGGCTGAAATAGCCGAATCCACTCATTTGAAGGAGTGTCTACATACTTTTGTGTATACAGTGTAAGTTGATCTGGATAAGATAAAAAAATACAGTTCACTTTGACTACTGTTGAGTTTAGCTTTGCAATGCATCTTTAACCCAACAAAAGCTGTTATTTTTGCTGTTCTCGTTCTAACTTTCTTAATTTTGTTGGTTTTTGCCTTTCTACTATGTGAACATCAGATTAACCGCAGTGACAGCGACAGCTCCACTCTGTCTAAGAAGTCTCCATTCGTCAGGAATGCATCGGAGAGACGCAGCATGCGCATGAAAAAGGTAGAAACTACCCACTTAGATCGTATCCATCCGGTCATTGATCCTATCATTCTATATTTCTACGTCGTATAAATACCCACTTCATCATATCGATCATTCTATATTACTATTATATAAACCACTCACTTCGTACCTATCCTACCATGGTGATACTTTCTAGCGTTCTATATTTCTATGCTTCAAATACCCATTTAACTTTAATTTTCTGTCTGTTTGCCAAGGTTCTCAGTATAACAAGCACGTTTTCTTTTTCAGTCTCTATTTATTCCAGTGCTTTGCTCTGTTCTCACTGTTCTGGCTCTTGACAGTCTAATAGTGCAGTCAAGTCTCAAGCTGTGGCCACATTATTAGATACACTCAGACGTTCATTTACGTTTATGGTTCCATAAACCAGAGGCTCAGCCTTCAGTAAAAGTGAGTCTTAATATTTAATGGCTGGTTGAATTGTTAATGTGGCCTGACATTCTCTGGCCTCTATTAATCCTGGGACAAGGAGTGATCTATGTCCAGGACAGATCTGTCTGTCTGTTAGGAGAGGAAAGGGGAGGGGGCCACTGGGAAATAGCTGCTCTGTCTCCTTGTACCTTCCTATGTGTGTTAGGAAGAGAAAAATGTGTGTTTGTCTGAGAGTGTAATGTATCAATCATAAACTCACCATTTCCATCTTCCTCTCCCTCCTCTCCTCCCCCCCCCAGCCCCCGGTGCCGGTGCGGGGCCTGGACGGGCTGCTGCGGACCAGTCTGGACCTGGAGCTGGACCTGCAGGTGTCCAGGACTCGTCACACGCGGCTGTCCCAGGAGCTTCGAGTCCTCAGGGAGCTGAAGGAGCAGCTGGAGAGAGCCCGGCAGCAGGGCACCAGAGACCTCCCCACCTGGGTGCAGGACGACGAGCGCTTCCGTCTGCTGCTCAGACAGGCTGAGAAACAGGTGGGAGAGGGAGAGATACTGACCCCCACAACAATCGGTCTGTCACCAATATGTTTTCGGGTGGTTCTAGAGTTGCAACCTCTAGTGCAGTAGTGCACTATATTGGGATAGGTTACCTTTTCAGACAGACTTTGAGACCAGTAGGAGTCTCTTACCTAGTAGTTATATAAACTCAGCAAAAAAAAAACATTTTCAGCAAACTTAACATGTGTAAATATTTGTATGAACATAACAAGATTCAACAACTGAGGCATAAACTGAACAAGTTCCACAGACATGTGACTAACATAAATTGAATAATGTGTCCCTGAACAAAAGGGGGTGGTCAAAATCAAAAATAACAGTCAGTATCTGGTGTGGCCACCAGCTGTATTCAGTACTATTACCTGTTGCGGACAGTCTGAGCACTGATGGAGGGATTGTGCGTTCCTTGTGTAACTTGGGCAGTTGTTGTTGCCATCCAATACCTGTCCCGCAGGTGTGATGTACCGTTGTTACACGTGGTCTGTCACTGCGAAGTTGATCAGCTGTCCATCCTGTCTCCCTGTAGCGCTGTCTTAGGCGTCTCTCAGTACGGACATTGCAATATATTGCCCTGGCCACATCTGCAGTCCTCATGCCTCCTTGAAGCATGCCTAAGGCACATTCACGCAGATGAGCAGAGACCAGGGGCATCTTTCTTTTGGTATTTTTCAGAGTCCGTAGGAAGGCCTCTTTAGTGTCCTAAGTTTTCATAATTGTGACCTTAATAGCTTACGGTCTGTAAGCTGTTAGTGTCTTAATGACCGTTCCACAGGTGCATGTCATTAATTGTTTATGATTCATTGAACAAGCATGGGAAACCGTGTTTAAACCCTTTACAATGAAGATCTGTGAAGATATTTGGATTTTTATGAATCATCTTTGAAAGACAGGGTCCTGAAAAAGGGATGTTTCTTTTTTTGATGAGTTTATTAGATTTTATTATACATTATTGTTCCAATACACACCTGAAATATTAAGTGGGTTTAAATGCTGTTCTAGCTGTTGACTAGCCATGAGGAGTTGTTTAAGCCTATTTTCCAGCTTCTCTCTAAGCATCTGTGTGGTGTGGTGTTGTCTGCAGACCCGTGAGGAGCATCTGCAGGAGCAGAGGGTGGAGAAGATGATGCGCGCTGCGGCCAAGGACGTCCACAAGATCCGAGGCCAGAGCAGGAAAGAGGTGCCAGAGGTCCAGTCCTTCAGGTCAGTACAGTAGAATACATTACAGAACAGCAACAGTGCAGTGTAACATAAGAGAAGTTGATCCATTAAGCCATATCTCGTTCCCCATGTATTGGATGAATGTCAATATGTAAATTTGTTTTTAGCTTCTCTCACCAGGTCTCATTAGGTCCAGTTGAATGAAACACAATTTGTGGTCCATTCCATTTGTATGCCAGTTAGTCTAGGAATGTAAGATGATAGGGAATTTTGAGCTGAGAAAATGGCTGTGATGTGGACTGGGATTGATTGACCCTGGCTCAGAAGTGACTGAAATAAGTTTGCCTCAGTGAACACGTAGTCAGTGCTTGACTTGGGCTGAAATAGGGCCGGTAATCATGTTGGGTACCGGTAATACTTATGTTTAGGTGCAGGAGCTCCACAATACCTTTGAGATGATATTCTATAAGGGAGCTCAAGCAGTAGAACATTTGAGGTGCCAGTACTCAGCCCCGGTAAGCTCCTGCCTAAGTCAAGCACTGCACATAGCCCACCATTCAAGATAAAAATCTGTTCTGTTCACCGTATAGAAGGGGAGGTTCTTGTGTTTTTAGGCTCATGTGAAGATGGAAACTCTTCTGATTTCAGAGAGAAGATGGCCTTCTTCACTCGTGCAAAGATCAACATCCCTGATCTGCCTGCCGATGACGTGTAGCGCATTTCAAGTATTCTGAACTGCTGTTTCCAAGGAGATGACTCTGACACAGACTTCTGGTGGTAAAATGAAGAATGGAGAATAATAATGTATAGAAAAACTGTCACATTTTTTGAACTTTTTTGAGTTTTTATCTCAGTTGCTCATCTGTACAGTTTTTGTTATTAGCACCTAGCAACATGCATTCTTTTTATTTTCTCCACTCTGTAGCATTATTTTACTGTTACTAATAAGTGGATGTTGGTAGCTACCTTTACATGTTTTACGGTAAAATCGTCATTCCAATACCACACCGGTGCTTTCTGTGTGAAATATGAAAAGATAGAGACGACAAATGCTGTTATTTTCATTAGCCAGGACCACTTACTCGCTGTAATCTAAGATGTGAATATAGACCCACAGAGGTACTTTACTTCAACATGATTTATAGCACAACACATCTACAAAATCAACATTCTGATTGAATGATTGTGTCCTTTGACCGGATGAGTGGTTGGCTGTACAGTATATTGTAACCGGCTGTCTGTCCCTAGTGGCATGTGTTGTCTTATTACTGCACACTGTCTACTGTGTATGTATTACCAGTCAGGTCATCTATACTGTACATGGCTCTTGTAGTGACTCTCACTGGTGCACACACTATCTCTCAGCATTGTGTAAGAACTGCACTAACTCTCTCTCTAATACTCAGGTAGTTTATCGGATAGTTTGTGCACTTTTAAAATAGGAATCTAAAAAAGAGTGAAGGGGTTAAAGAAGTGGGAGGAGTGCTCTTCTCTGGGCAGGATTGATTGTTGAATCATCGTTTAACGAAGCACATTATGATTGTGAAACAAAAGAAGTGCATTTTATGAAGGTCATTAATTTGCATTTGATGAAGATCATTGCTGACGATAAACTCCACATTTATTGTATGAGTCAAAACCCAAGTGAAGTGATCCAGAAATCATGGAGCAACTGAGAACTCCCAAGTATACTGAACAAAAATATAAATGCAACAACAGGGTGCTGAGATGGGTGGGCCCTGGGAGGGCATAGGCCTACCCACTTGGGAACCAGGCCCAGCCAATCAGAATGAGTCCCCCCCCCACCCCCCCCACAAAATAAGTTTATTATAGACTGAAATACACCTCAGTTTCATCAGCTGTCTGACTGGCTGGTCTCAGATGATCCTGCAGGTGATGGAGCCGGATGTGGAGGTCCTGGGCTGACGTGGTCACATGTGGTTGTGAGGCCGGTTGGGAATACTGCGAAATTCTCTAGAACGACGGAGGCGGCTTATGGTAGGAAATTCTGACCACAGCTCTGGTGGACATTCCTGCAGTCAGCATGCATATTGCACGCCCCCTCAACTTGAGACATATGTGGCATTGTGTTTTGTGTGACAAAACTGCACATTTTAGTGGCCTTTTATTGTACCCAGCACAAGGTGCACCTTTGTAATGATCAGGCTGTTTAACCAGCTTCTTGATATGCTACACCTGTCAGGTGGATGGATTATCGTGGCAAAGGAGAGATACTGCATGGCGACTTGTCACATCAATGACCACAGGAGTTGGCAAGACCGCACTAACAGGTTTGGAACCAGGCTACACTACTAGTACCATATGGAGCTGCTTAAACCAGCCATGTTGCCCTCTCTCTCTGTTAAGAGATCTCACAAAGTCCTACACGGTGCCTTGCAAAACTGGCTTTCAACACTGCTCTCGATGTGTCAGTGGTAGTGTCGGGAGCACATATCTGGCTCTGTGTAGCGAATGATCACGTCTGTCATCTTCAGAGGCGACTCGTAGTGTCTGTGTTTAATGAAATGTGATGAAGTGAAACGTGTTAGTGGATCAACAGGCAGTACAGGGAGAAATGAGAGCAGTTTTAACTAGGCCACTGGAAACTACAGGCTGGGTGATCTAGATTAGATCAGAACAGTCAGCTTGCTACTCACATTCCCTGTGAACACTTGGATGGCATTTGAGATGATCGAGATGTGTTGGATGAGAGTTTGGAGGGGTGATCATAAGGGGATATATACATTGGCAAGGGCCCCTGTTCACATATTCAATGCAGATGCAAATGTCTGTGGAGTGTTTTGGATTTAGCTTTTTAACAAATCCTACTCACACAGGCCTTTTTTTGGTGTTGACCAAGCATGATTGTGATACCAATTATAAATGGCCTAAATTACATTCTACTCATATTGGAGAAGCCAGAACTATAACCTTATTTTCTACAGAAACATAGCTAGCTTCTTTCCCTCTCAATGGAAAACTGTTTAACACCATACATACGTAGCACCCTAAGACCTGATGTAGTCAGAGACGATATAAAGCTCAATTCAACTCTTGGCTAATACCACTGTGGTAATGTAGAGATTTGCCCAATCTACAACAGGCTGGATGACAATGAAACAAACAGGTTCATGCTAATTGAATTTGGCCATAGAATGAGCACAATGACTCTAAAGGTGGAGAGGAGTCAGTGGAATGAATCACATTCCCTTCCTCAGCTGAATGGTCCTCCAATGAAGTCACTTTCAGTGTTGATGACACCAGAGTGGCCCAGCAACTGAATTTATATAATAGCACATGACCTTTGTTGGATTTGAATGGGCATGAATTGGCCCTAACGTTCTGCAAATGATAAGCAGAACTCACTGGTGTCCAGTGTCCCACCCCAGTTGACATTGCCTTGTATTCATCAAACTACATTGCATGTTTCATACTCTGTGAATAAAATGATACCCTGATTTGAACATCAGAAATGATTTTTCTACTCTACCCCATACTAATAATGTTAGATTAGATCGTGTTTCATTCCTACTCTGCTTTTTTAATCTACCCTTTCCTTACTGGTTGTCTTTTGCCTTGATGTGCACTATTTTCATAAACTTGACCTGTGAGCTTTAGCTAGTGATAAAGAATGTTTCTTGGGTTATTGTGATACTCCTGTCTTTTATCGCTAAGTTGTAATTTTGTTTTCTCAATTTCACTTTTCTGTTAAATGGTGTAGGCAGTCACACAGGCACACACAGTCTTAGTCACCCAACTGGATATAATATGGGTTGCTTTCTTGCGCACTCTCTAGGTTAGTGTGATATCGTTATAACCTCTTTGTCATACACAATTAGCTAGACACCCCTTGCAAATTGAATACAAACACACAGTTTAATTTAGTTAAATATAATGTTACAAATATGTTGTTTTTCTCCTTTGGACCATTTCCATTTTTTTAAAGAATATTAAACTGTACAATGTTGCACTTCACTACTGTAAAGGAAAGTCACTGTTGACGGCACAACAATCTATTCTACTGGAATCGGACATGAACTGTATACTGTGAATGGATCCTTTGGAGAGTGCTGTTTTTAGATGAAATCTGATTTTAACTGGAGATGAAAATGTGGTCACCATCCAAGAAGAGAACACTACTTTTTGTTGCCTAAAATAATGTGTATTGTTTGCAGTTGAATGTGAACTGTTTACTTAAAAAGAAATCACAATTTACTCCAGTGTAGAGAGTGGGAACAGAGGTCTTACATTAGGACTTCTGATTGGATTACACTATGTCTGGATGGAACAGTACTATGTGATTAACTGAAGCTAGTCACGATTGACTAAAGGCTCAAATGTACTTTTCTATAACACCACCCGGCATATATATTGTAGAAAAGTCAATTTCATCAGAAACAAATTATGTAGTAGGTCTTGCTTCGGGTAATCAAAAAATCATGTCAGAAACTGTCTTGTAGGTTGTGATATATAATTATTGTTTTGAAGTTCAAGTGCATTTTTGTTTATTATTTGCTCTGTTGTATTAAGGATGGCAATGATACTGGTATGTGTATAGAGATTGTTTGAGAAATACAGCATGTATTTATTGCACTTTGTGATTTGGGTGTGCTGTTTTGTTTCCTTTCTCGTAAGACTCCTGAAAGCTGTGAATTTTATTATGAACACTACTGTCTACCAGATTTGTAAATATTTCACCAGCACAAAAAAAAATGTTTTGTAGTTTCACAAATAAAAATAAGTTCTTTTGTTCTACTATTGCCTGTGCTTTCCCCTCTTTTGTGTATTTAATGTCAATGAAACGCGTTTGCAGAGCACTGAATTTTGACAAACGCTTTGACAAAAAACATAAACGGCAATAAGTAGCAATAAAATTTAACACTGTTGCTATGTTTTGAAAGTTCAAGCATAACGTTATAGCCTATAGCTGAAGTACCTACCTATTCGTCTGTGGTAGTACATTGGGTAACCCACACGAGGGCGGTAAATGGAATTTCCGACATTTAACTTCAATGCCTCTTCCTCATCTAAGCCGGGTTCAACTCGCATTCAAAAGAAAGTCATTTGGCAACAGAAGCAAACGCTAATTTACTGTTCTATACTTTACTGAAAATGGGAGATCCTGTGGCTGGTTACACGTCCCGAATTCAACAGCAGGTCAGCTCTGATACTTTACGTATACCTCTTGGTTTGCAATAATGCAATGAAATTAAGCAAGTGTAGCTTCACTAACGTGGACATGTGGGCTAGTTGCTGACGTAATGTGTGGCTAGCCAACTTGTAGTTCTGCTTGTAACTAGCTAAACGTTGCAGCAGCTTGCTAGCTGCTATAAAACGTGAATTCAGGCTAAAGTGTTATCTTTGTTGTATTCTAGCCAGCCAGTCTCGCTCTCTGTGTGTGAAAAATGACCCAATTGTCATACTAAAAGTAAATACACCTTTAATAGAAAACGACTCAATTCTTTTTATTTTATTTACTAGGCAAGTCAGTTAAGAATAAATGCTTGTTTACAATGACGGCCTACACCGGCCAAACCCGGACGACGCTGTGTGCGCCGTCCTATGGGACTCCCAATCACTGCCGGTTGTGATACAGGCTGGATTCGAACCAGGATGTCTGTAGTGACGCCTCTAGCACTGAGATTGAAAGCTTTAGACCGCTGCACCACTCAGAAGTTAGTTACTTGAGTAAAAGTAAGTGGTTTTAAATATACTGAACCTGTTAAGTATCAAAAGTAAATGTAATTGCTAAAATATACTTAAGCATCGAAAGTAAAACTATTAGTCATTTCAATTTCCTTATAATAAGCAAACCAGATTTTCTTGTTTAAAAAATGTAAGGATAGGCAGGGGCACACTCCAACACACAGACATTATTTAAGCAATAAGGCTGGAGGAGTGTGTTATATGGCCAATATACCACGGCTAAGGGCTGTTCTTACGCGGAATGCCTGGGTAGGTACATCCCTTAGTCGTGGTATATTGGCCATATACCACAACCCCCCGAGGCGCCTTATTGCAATTATAAACTGGTTACCAACATAGTTAGCGCAGTAAAAATACATGTTTTCTCATACACTGGTATAAGTTCTGATATACCACGGCTCTCAGTTAATCAGCATGCAGGGATTAAACCACCCAGTTTATAATTACAAACGAAGCATGTGTGTTTAGTGAGACTCCCAGATCAGAGGCAGAAGTGTTTTCTTGATAAGTGTGTAAATTGGACCATTTTTCTGTCTTGATAAGCATTCAAAATGTAAAGAGTACTTTTGGGTGTGTCAGGGAAAATGTGTGGAGTAAAAAGTACATTATTTTCATTAGGAATGTAGTGAAGTAAAAGTTGTCAAATATATAAATAGTAGTACTTTTATATTAATGGACAGGTAACAGGTAACTCAGCTGTCACTCATGCCGCATTCAGAACAACTGGGAACTCAGGAAAAAATCAAGATCTGAATGGGAAAAATCGTTTTGAACGGTCATCCAACTCGGAATTGAAAGTCGGGCATCTTTCTAGAGCTCCGACTTTCAACCTGAAGATCACTGATGTCATGATTTGACCTAGTTTTTTTTTTATATATAAAGTTCCCAGTTGTCTTGAAAACACCTTTGATGTTGATGACGAAGGAAGATGCAGTGTGCGGCCCTTCCCATCTATTTACTGACAATAATCATATTAAATCAACATTATTCTGTAATAGAGAATTATTTGCTAGCTAACTTAGCTAGCTGAGGGTTACAATTTTGTTCTGACGGGCGTGACATCTGATTTCCTCAATCTGTGCTGATATCAGTACCTAAGCCTTAGTTTATGAGTCAAAGGCCTGAATACTGTCATACACTGCACATTGTACCTCAACCAATGTTTTCGTAGAGGCAGGACATTTTGTTGACTGTGAACCCTTTCTCCGTCTAGGAGCTGGAGATCCATTCCCTGACTGCAGAGCTCGAGAGCCTGAAGAACCCACAGGGCCTGGGTTTGTCCTCGCACCTGGATGGGCTGAGAGAGGAGAATGCCAAGCTCAAATACCGCCTCAATGTCCTCAAAAGGGTGAGTGATCACTAGTAGGAATTTCCACACGGCGCTCTAGCTACATTAATGTTATGGGATCGAGATATCGTTCTTGTTCATGCACACAGGAGGTGACTAAATGCTTAGTTTCACCTTTTATGTCCTCTTTCATTACTGGTCAGAATAGAGGGTGAGAGAGAGACAGAGGCTGTTTTGCTCTATAAGTTCTACTGAAGGGCTGTCTCTCTATGCTCTGCCCCAAAGATCCTGTGGAAGGGGAGGAGAGATTCTGGGGTGCCTTTATAGGTTGTCCTCTATACATTGTATTGTAGTCCGCTCTGTCTATTTTCTCTATCCAGAGTCTGCAGGAGGAGAGGAGCCAGTGTAGTAAAACCATGATGAACATCAACCAGCGCCTGCAGGAGATCTTTGGGGAGGCCATCCGGGAGGCCTGTCCCGACCTGGAGAACCCTCCCCTGGCCGTCACCCCCAACCAGCAGGCCAAGTTTGGGGACTACCAGTGTAACAGCGCTATGGCCATGGCCCAGGTGGGCCTAGAACACTGATGGATCTTATTCTCTGACTCTTCTTTTCTCTGAATCTCTTTTACACTCGCTCTTAATTTCTTACCTGTTTTGATATGTGTTTGTGTTGTCTTGCTGTCCCTCTGATCTCCCCCACTGATCTCTCTCTAACTCTTTCTTTCAGTCTATCGATTGCTCTTTCTGAGAGAGTTTAGCATATAGCCTAAATATCAACAGCTCAACTTTCATTTGAGCTGTTAGGTGGTGAATGAAATGGGAGTGTAATTGTTTTGGACTTGTTTCAGATGATGAAATCAAAGGGCCTGAAAGTGAACCCCAGGCAGATCGCTGAGAATATTCAGCAGAACATTCCTGACAATGAGCTCATTGAGAAGACAGAAATAGCCGGACCAGGTTTTTGCCCGCATACAATATTTAAGATAGAGTCCTTAGTTGAAACAAACACAAAGCTGAGGGATGGACCTGAAGAAATGTGACCACTCTGAAATTCATAGTAGGAGCTATAGATGACCATCCATGATATCATTTTAACCATGTTATAAGGCTATATACGGTGTTTGTTCACATTTACATAGTTTACGAACAATGGAGCAAAGCAAGCTTATTTTGGGTTCTGTAGGGGTATTACAGTTTGAGCTCACGAGGCATTTATAAGTTATATTCTTCAAGAATCAATGGGTATATATAATTAATTTCGAAACCCAAAAATGGATGCAGCAACTAAGGATTCTAGATTTAATTGATTATAGTCATGTGCTCAATGAACTGAGGGCTGTTACATTGCTTTTTGTACCCTCAGGGTTCATCAATGTTCACCTTAAGAGATCGTTTGTGTCCAAACTGCTGACCAACCTGCTACTCAACGGTGTCCAACCTCCTCCCTTAGAGAGCAAGAAGAAGGTAGGCGAACATCCTGCTTTTACAGACCCAACCGTTGCCCTTTTCCCTTTTTAAATGTGGGGATGAATCTTCTGTGTGTTTGGGTTTTCTAGGTGGTTGTGGACTTCTCATCTCCTAACATCGCCAAGGAGATGCACGTAGGTCACCTGCGCTCCACAATCATTGGGGACAGCATGTGTCGTCTCTTTGAGTTCCTGGGCTACGACGTCTTGAGGTCAGTACGTCAGTCAAAATATGACGTATAAATACAACTTCAGTTTATCTTTTTGAAGTGTACTGGTAACACTTTATTTTATGGTACAGAAATGACCAGGTGTTTACTTAAAGTACATGGTAAAATAAATGGTAATTAAACAGTACCTAAACAAAAACCTATGAAAGTGTGTATAGTATTTATGGTACATTATTAAACAGCTGTAGCAAATGCCAGTCACTAATATACCATGACTGAGCCAAATTAATGCCAACTGAGCCAGAGCCACCCCTATATTACACCGTATGCTAGTTTATTTATGTAACATCCTGCCCTGCAGTATATCCTTTTTTTGTGTGTGTGTGTGTGTGTTTGTTTACCATGTCATAACTGCATTTATTTGTGTTTTGTACCCCAGGCTGAATCACGTAGGGGACTGGGGCACCCAGTTTGGGATGCTCATCGCTCACCTGCAAGACAAGTTCCCAAACTATCTGACCGTATCCCCTCCTATCGGAGACCTGCAGGCCTTCTACAAAGTGAGTCCACCCAAAACAGCTGCTTTTTCTATAAAGTTGACCACTAGATGGAGGTGGTGGGTTTAAAAAAAGAAAAGGACAAGGCTATGGCCTCAGACATGGCATGTCCTTTCTTCTGGCCAACGTTTGAGTTGTGTAGACTATCCTAGACATACAATACATTCTGTTCCTCACTAGTTGTCATCAGATATGTTACCTATTTTCTCCCCTGCTGATATGAGTGATTCCTCCCTGTCTCTGTGTCCCAGGAGTCTAAGAAGCGTTTTGACGAGGAGGAGGACTTTAAGAAGAGGGCCTACCAGTGTGTGGTCAAGCTGCAGAGCAAAGACCCAGCTTTCATCAAAGGATGGAACCTCATCTGTGACGTTTCCAGGAATGGTGGGTGCGATGAATGGATGATGAAAGTCCAAATGTATTATAAAGGCTTTGATCTAGGGATAGTTAGACCTTATGCCAAGTACTGTGAAGAGTCAAAGAACATTATTTAGCACAAGTAAAATCACAAAAATAAAGATATAGGCTGCAGTAGTTTAGCTTTGAATGAAATGTCACAATCAGACACACAGATGAAGTTGTGGCATTGGCCATATTGGACTGTTTGATGATTATCAGCGTCATGGAGTTTTTCAAATCTTCAAAATGATCTCTTAAGATGAACATTGATGAACCCTGAGGGTACAAAAAGCAATGTAACAGCCCATTGAGCACATGACTATAATCAATTAAATCTAGAATCCTTAGTTGCTGCATCCATTTTTGGATTTCGAAATTAATTATATATACCCATTGATTCTTGAAGAATATAACTTATAAATGCCTCATGAGCTCAAACTGTAATACCCCTACAGAACCCAAAATAAGCTTGCTTTGCTCCATTGTTCGTAAACTATGTAAATGTGAACAAACACCGTATATAGCCTTATAACATGGTTAAAATTATATCATGGATGGTCATCTATAGCTCCTACTATGAATTTCAGAGTGGTCACATTTCTTCAGGTCCATCCCTCAGCTTTGTGTTTGTTTCAACTAAGGACTCTATCTTAAATATTGTATGCGGGCAAAAACCTGGTCCGGCTATTTCTGTGGGAGGTTCAAATGGGGTGATGAGGTTCTTCACACTAGTTTTCATGGTGACTGCTCTATTGTCAGTTTTGTTTAATTTCTGTGTGTGATAAAGGTCATGGCAGGCGTGAGGCATTGGACCTCTGACAGGTCACAGCTCTCCATACTGTGTGCGATCTCTGGAAGGATTTAAACCTTGATGTGATAGATAGGAAGATAGAGAGAGACAATATGTTTCCAATGCCTTTATCAGCCATCAGTCCCCACAGAGACCCAGCTGAGGAAGGGCAATTAGGTTGCTCCATCCTTTTCTCTTTTTTTCCCCCACTGAATGAGTGACTTCATTTCCTCGAGTCTCATCCAAAGACATGCAGTGTGTTTAGTACTGATATTCCCCTGGTGTTGCTACTGTACTCTAACAGAGATTTACCCTCCAACTCTTGTCTTTGTCTCTCGTAGAATTCCAGAAGGTCTACAACTGTCTGGACATCCAGATCATCGAGAGAGGAGAGTCCTTCTACCAGGAGAAGATGACCGCCGTGGTCAAAGAGTTTGAGGCCAAAGGTCATTCAGTTTGTATCAATCAAAACAAAGATAGCTTTATGTTGTCATTCAGTTGATTTTCAGCTTATTCATATTGCGCTAGAAGGACATCATGTACTCCGGCTCAGGTTGGTTGCTGTACTGTGCAGTTTTCTGTAGGCTTTTGTGACCAGAAGGGGGCACTGTTGTCTCAGCAATACACTCATTTTTTACTCACTCACTCGCTCTCTTTCCCTCCCTTCCTCCCTCCAGGCCTGGTGGAGATGGATGAGGGCCGTAAGATAGTGTTTGCCCCGGGCCAGCAGATCCCCCTGACGGTGGTGAAGTCTGATGGTGGCTACACCTACGACACATCAGACCTGGCCGCACTGCGCCACCGGCTCTTTGACGAGAAGGCAGACATCATCATCTACGTGACGGACAGCGGCCAGGTGAGCATGGTGTGGAGGGAAGTGTGAGTGCCAGTCTGTTTGTGATATCATGCCTACTCATTGTCATGCAATACATGTTTGGCTTTGACAAGGACAGCATTTGTGACCAACAAATTTGGGACCATGCTACCTCTGTTGTGCCACTGAGGTCCTAGCTTTGACACCAACGGTGTCACCTGCTGAAAATGTAATCCACTTGGGGTCAGCTGTCTGTGTCTTGGTTTCTCTGTGAGAAGACTGTCAAGGACAGGTATGAGTAGGGGACTTCAGAGTGCTGCCCACTCACTGTAGTTCATGACCACAAGCATTGCCTTGTCTGAGTGTTCACTGTCATTTTTATGCTGTTGAAATTTCTACTGGAATGGATCGTACATGCTAAATCATTAGGCTCACCGTCACTAATAGCCTGTCAAACTATGTCGAAACATTCAACTGGTGTTCCATTTTTGTTTTTTTTGTTTTGTGTGACTGTAGTTTATTATGTACATGTCTGATTTTTTTCTTCACAACAGGGAACCCACTTCCAGGTAGTGTTTGCAGCGGCTCAGATGATTGGCTGGTACGACCCCAATGTGACACGAGTGGAGCACGCTGGTTTCGGAGTGGTACTGGGAGAGGACAAGTGAGTACCTACAAATTATTTCAGTCATTTTTTTCCAGGGTCCCATTCATTAGGGCACACAACAATAAAACAGTTTTAAAAGAGTTTGCAACAGAAAACAAAAATGAGTGATTCTTATTGGGCAAGTCCAGGGTGCCCCCCCCCCCGTTTCAGTACATTTTCTTCCATTTGGTGCCGAATGAATGCGACCCAGATTGGCATACTCCCAACAATCACAGACACATGCCTAATTTAGTGTTCATAGCTCAGTATACTGTACTGGGCCGTCCAAGAGAATACCCACCCACTTGTGGCCTCAGCAGCCTATTGAATTAGCACACTTAGCTTTTATTTGTCCATTATTTGCTCTATTGGCCCATTGGTCGCGCATCGTCTTGTTGTGTATGGCTACTCGGAGTATCGTTACCGAGCAGATAATGTCACCTAGTGCATTAATAAAACATCAAACACAGGCAGAGAATGTGTTGTGTTGGTCGTAAGAGGCTGTAGGGGAGGTGAGAGGAGCCAACTAAGTGGTGGTTAGCACCTGGTACTTTGCTGTAGGCTGGGAGGAAGCTGAAGCACTGTCAAACGCTGGTCACAGTCCAATACGGGAAAGTGGAAAAGCACACTTCCTTTCTCATGATCACTAATTTAACATGATTTCATTCATTGAACATGATTGGATAGAGCCATGTAAGTGGAACAGTACTTATGTTAGATTTGTGGTGAAGGAAGGAAGGATGTGTTTTTGAGGTGGATTTGAACAGGGCCTGAGTGTTTTCTTTGTCTGTTTGTCCACAGAAAGAAGTTTAAGACTCGCTCCGGGGACACGGTGAGGCTGATGGATCTGCTGGATGAAGGCCTGAAGAGGTCCATGGAAAAACTCAAGGAGAAGGACAGGGACAAGGTGAAGAATGGATGCTGCCTGTCTTTCCAACATTACTGAATAGCCATAAACTCTTCGCAGGGCCAAATCAGGTGTGATAATTGATAGTACTTGGCTGGGACGAAAGTGCGCCGCACCCACCCAAACACTGACAGGAGAGTGTAGAAAACGTCATTACTACACCCTGAACAGTCATCTTACTAATGAGTGTGAAACTAGCCTGGCTGTGTGAAGTCTTTACTGAAGCACAACAGTGAGTCCATTTTGAGTTTTAAACAGAGAACAAACAGCTACTGCTCTTGCAGATTGTCTCCTGTGTTGAACACAGCACTGTGAACGATGCCTCTCTCTCTAATCTTTGTGTTCTAAAGGCTTTTGGGATACAGAAACGCATACTGCTTCCACCTGGCATAGCTGTCTGCCTGCAAATCGCAGCCCACCTCTTTTTTTCTGATCCTATTACTTGTGTTTGTTTCTATGAAGAAAGAAGAGGTCCTCTGAAGTGTGGTTTGGCTGATATGTTTTTGCTAAGCCTATAATTGTCAAGGATATCGAAAGTTACACACGCTGCATTAAATTATGCGGAAAAGTTAGTGGGCGTATAATTGCGCTGTTCCCTAGGGCATAATCAATTAAGCAAACGCCGGCTGAGGGAGCCAACTCAGATCTATTCTGAGATCTTTTTATTTTGTTAGTGCAGTAAGCGTACCCCCCTCAGCCCGTTTCTCTCCAGGCCCCTACGTAGCATCGTTGGCACCATAGAGCTGGCCACACGCCCAACCCTGCCACATGAAGCATGCATGAGAGAACCAGCTGTTCCGGACGACCAAGAATGTTGTGAAGAGGTCACGGCAAAGCCTTTTCCCCCTCAGGGGACTGAAAAGATTTGGCATGGATCCTTTGATCATCAAAAAGTTCTATAGCTGCACCATCGAGAGCATCCTGACCCCCCCTTTGTTTTTACATTGCTGCTACTCACTGTTTATTATCTATGCATCGTCACTTTACTCCTACCTTCATGTACAAATTACCTTGACTAACCTGTACCCCCCCACACATTGACTGGGTGTCGGTACCCCTTGTGTACAGCCCAATTTTTTTTTCTTTTTTTACTTTAGTTTATTTAGTAAATATTTTCTTAACTCTATTTTATTCAAACTGCATTGTTGGTTAAGGGCTTGTAAGTAAGCATTTCATGGTAAGGTCTGCATTGTTGTATTCGGCGCATGTGACAAATAAAATTTGATTTGTTTGTCCCAACCTCATTAGAATAAACCCGCCCTGCTCAAAACACTCAAGCACACACATCCTATTCATACAAATGCTAAAGAACACAATCCACTCTCTCTCGGTACTTGTGAGCCTGTCCATACATAACAGAGTATTTGACTCGACATGGATGTCAGAATGCCAGGTCCAACTCATAGCAGTACAGTATTTCAACTTGTCCCAGATATCTTGTGACACACAGAAACAAGTTGTGACCCATCTCCGATACCAAGTGACTGAACACATGCTGATTGGCTGTAACTCTGATCATAAGATGTCTGTGTGCCCCAGGTTCTGAGCACGGAGGATCTGACCAAGGCCCAGCGCTCGGTGGCGTTCGGCTGCATCAAGTATGCCGACCTGTCTCACAACCGCATCAACGACTACGTGTTCTCCTTCGACAAGATGCTGGATGACCGGGGCAACACGGCCGCCTACCTCCTCTATGCCTTCACCCGCATCAGGTGAGCCATCCCTGGGAACTACTCTCACCCCCTACCCTTACAGTCCCCTGGTGGTATTAACCCACAGTGGCCACACCCCCAATCTGTCTCCATTTATCTGTACATGAGTGGAGAGGGGAAAAGCCTTCTTGTTCAGGATGGTCGATGGTAACAGACTAAGTCAATAGTGCACTCACAGGTGGCGGTGGCTCCTGCTGTGGAGGGGAACTGGGGTTACACACGCTTGTTTGAGCATTGGGTTTGAAACCCCGGATGCTGCTCATCTTGTGGATCTGCGGTTGTAGATAGCCAAAGAACACAATGGCATTGTTCTGGGATCATTTGGTTCACTGTCAGTCCCAGTCAGGATCAGATATAGTCTCTTTTGATAGCCGGCATCATGCTCTAACTAATCTCGGTTACCCAGAAGTAAAATTATCTCACGTAAGTTTATCATTTCCTGTTTTACTTCTGGGGGGGAAATGCCATTAACAATTGATTACCTTTGTGCAAAGGAAGGAAGCGAAGTCTCCTCCCTCACAAACGGAAACTCTGGGCCAAACCCCTCCCTTCTGCTAATTTCACCCATGTTTATCATGGCCAAAAAGGGAATGTTGGCGTTCATAAATGTTTATGATATAGACAATTTTGACTTTGTAGCTGTGGAAACCGTTTATCATCCTCACACAAGCTTGAAAGTCACTGTGCCAGTTTAAGCACTGCCTTCGCCGCATCCTGATTCGTCCAAATAATCAATGATTCAAACCCTAAACCAGGAACTACTGCTGCTCGTAGTCACGTAATTCTATGTGAGCCTTGACAGATTCTCGCAATTTCATCTGTCTAAGTGAGTTCAGTTCGCTGGAGCATAATCTATCTGGATCTGCAGCATCACCAGGGATTTTCAAGTCAATTGTAGTCCCATCTAACACGTGTTGCTCTAATCATGTGATAACCTGCCTAGTTACAATGTAATCACAATATAGGTAGACTTTATAAAATGGAACTGGTATGCCATTTATATCCTACTTCACATATCCCTTCCCCTCCTGTGTCTGCAGGTCCATAGCCCGGTTGGCTAACATCGACGAGGCAGCGCTCCGTAAAGCAGCAGAGACCACGGAGGTGCTCTTGGAACACGACAAGGAGTGGAAGTTGGGCAAGTGTCTCCTGCGCTTCCCTGAGATCCTGCAGAAGATCCTGGATGACTTGCTGCTCCACACTCTGTGTGACTACCTGTATGAGCTGGCCACGACCTTCACAGAGTTCTACGACAGCTGTTACTGTATCGAGAAGGACCGCCAGACAGGTAGGGCAGAGACACTGGGGTGATGGAGGCTGAGAAAGTGTCCGTCTTTCTATTAGTTGATCTGTCTCCATTCATCTATACATCCATCCATCCAATGGCCCATACTAAATGTATATATGTGTATATAATATATATATGTATGTGTGTGTGTGTGTGTGTGTATATATGTGTGTATATATATATATATATATATATATAATATGTGTGTATATATATGTGTGTGTGTGTATATATGTGTGTGTGTGTGTATGTGTATATATATATATAATATGTGTGTATGTGTATATATCTGTATGTGTGTGTGTGTATATATCTGTATTTGTGTGTATATATATATTTATATGTGTATATATATATATGTGTGTTTATATGTGTATGTATATATATATATGTATGTATATATATATATATATTTTTTATACCTAAAGCATTACTAAAATTCTAAATCAAATAGCTAAATGATCCATAGTATGACGATCTTTAAAAAAAAAAAATCCATGTCAGTTTAACACTTTCCCCAATGACTAGACTCTAAAGAATTACATTCTGAATGTCAGCTTGTTTTCCACCCTTAGTAACAATGAAGGCCAAATCGAGTTTTAACCATACAAATGCTGGTCTACAGACAAATGGCAGTCTTTCATGAGTAGCCTATGGGTGGTTCTCAATAACACCCTCTCTTTGCTTTTGTCATCCTTTGCTAAACTGGTTTTAAAGGAGCTGACTGGGATGTATATCATTGGATGACAATGGCATGGACATTACCAAGTGCTTGAATGACTCTAATATGACAATAACAGATGATTTGTTAGTGTAAATGAAGGGGAAGTGTTTGTCAATTACATCAATGTCCATGTCCTATAATGACTCGTCTGTTTAATTTGCCCTCCCTCTGGCTTAATTTCTATTGGATCTCCTGATTGTCCCATGGATCGTTGAATCGTGAACATTGATTTCGTGACTGCTCTATTATTGGGATGTAATTTTATTGTATTGAAATGACCTCCGATCTATGTGTTGACCCATCTCTCTCACTGTCTCTGTCTCTCTCTCGACAGGTGAGGTGGTAAAGGTCAACATGTGGAGGATGCTCCTGTGTGATGCCACTGCCGCCATCATGGCCAAAGGCTTCGACATCCTGGGCATCAACCCTGTCTCCAGGATGTGACCTCATCACAGTGACATCACAATGCCCTCCTCCCATCTCCTCGGACGACAGAAAAAAAGAGCCTCTTCAACCCATTAACGTCACCTGGGATCTTACTGTATACCAAATAAAATAAAAATTACTGCTTGTAAAGAAAAAAAAAGGATCTGGCACCCTGCTCGTCATTCTCCATTTAAATGTCAGAATACCTACCAAGAGATTGAGGAATGTCTGGAGAGGCTGCCAAAACAGCAATACTGACTTAGGCTACAGCTCAATTATTGCACAGGGGATTCGAGATGTATGTGTTAGACATTGACCTTTGTTTATTGCAGTAAATCTGGGCCGATCCTGACCCGGCCAAATAATACAGTATTTTAGATGAAAGACATCGGTCGGTCGTGAAGGAAGGAAGCATAAGTAGCTTAACATGTATCCTTTCTTGCAGTGTGGACGGTTAAATAGAGCATATTATTTTGGCTAACAGTGGGAAGGTTTTCTGTCATCTTAGTCCAGCTACCCCATCTGTCATTTGACTTGAAACCCATATACATATTTGTAACCCATGCACATGTGATATTGGTCACTTTGAAGACAGTCAAGTGCAGTAGACCTTCCTGTCCTGAAAAAGATTGAATAAGTTTTAACCATATTGTAGACTTTTCAATCTATTTTCATATTAATAGGCAATTATTGCTCCCATTTTATATATATATTTTTGAAAATGTAATGAAATTGCAATGATTTTCAAATTCATTTTAATTGTATTGATGCAATTACATTTAATCTGCGGTTTTATTAAAGCCTCCATAATTTCACAGTAGAGAATGAAATGCATGATTATTACTTTAGGTCTGATACAAACCTGCTGACTGTATATATATATATATATATTTTTACTTTGTCCTTTTCAGCATGGTTCCAGCAACTATGGTGGATGTGTACCAAATCCAGCCCATGTACAGCTTGGCTTGGCTAGGCACAGTTTGCCTTAAAGTGTGAGTCAGCAACAGAGAGACTTGGGGACAACAGTTGTTCTCCCAAGTGACAGTGGTAGAAGATCCTCACCCTGGCTATTTACCTGCACGCCAAGGTTAAATGAACAGTAATGATGAATGCCTTGTCCCATCCTGATAATCAGCTGTGTGATTAATGGAATTGATTTGTCCAGCTAAATGGACAATTGCTTATTATTTACTCATTGCACAGGTAGCTGTGGACTGACCAGATATTGATTAGACTTGACTTAAGTTCTAAATTACACATGATAACAAGGGGAAGGAGAAATAACAAGAAGACTAATCGGTTTGTCTTTGTCTCAATGCCAAATATCCTGTCATGGTTGGAGGGGCTCCTTTGTTAGTTAAATACCATATATTTTCTGTGCAGATTCAATGAACAAGGTGCATCAGTGATTTCACACAGCTTGTGACTTAACTGGCTTTACTTAGTTGGTCCTCTTGGGTCCATTGGAGCAAAGGGTGTCCACCATGGCTTTCCACTTCAGCCATTTCTGTGTGAAGACTTTTGCCCCTTGCCAGGGCTTTATTGAGTGTACCACAGCATGTGGTTGCTCACCTATTAGATCCATGGCCTCAAATTATACTCATTAGCCTCTCAAATGAAGTTGGACTAGCCTAATTAATCCTCAAAACCAACATGGTATTCTCTGTCATAGCAACTAAGTGTTGTGTGTTAGCAGGTGCACTAAATCACTAATTTATTGACAAAGGATAATCTCACACTCAGAGGCAGCCAAGACTTTAATTGTAAGGCTGTGTTTTCCGTGGGAAAGTTATGCACTGTTGTAGATGGATACAGACTAGTATTACGCTGTAAAGGATGCCATGAGCAATATAAATCACCTCTCTAAACTTGAGTTGAGCTCATACACTGTGATAAGTGTCTGTGTATGAACCATCATCAGAATGTATGAAATATCCATATATGAATCTTTTATCATTCCACTGCATGACTTTATAGCTAGTCTTCAATACCTACTGGAACAGTGATTCCCAGTGCCTTTATTAAAAATGTATCAATCTTCCACAAAATGGGTACTTTGGTGCGTATGTCTCCGGTTGAAGGACAATGTGCTGAAGGTGTTTTGACAAAGGCTTCAGGAGGAAAATGGTTTACCACATTGTTTTGGCACCAAACTTCAATAACACCTGCAGTAGGATTTACTCACAGTGGAATAGAGATCCCTCAGCAGTACTCTATAGTTTTGTCTTATTCTGCCCCTGGTTCAGCCAGGCAGTGGACTGCACTGCACAAAATGAATGGGGTTTTTCCTCAAATGTTTACTTCAATTTCCATGGACTGTAGTCACAGCCAGGTCTTTTGTGCTATACTACTAGGCTGCCCTGTGTTAGGTGATTGGAGGAGAGGTTTGATGTCAAGGGTCAGTGGAGTAATATTTCTGGCCTCTTTGATTCCATCTTGACCTTTTGAGTTACAAAGACAGCCCAATCTTTAAAAAAATCCACTAATTGATCTTTTGACTAATCACATCAGATCTTTTCACATCAGAGCTCATCTGAATGGTTGAAATACCAATTCGTGAAAAAAATGTTCAGAATTGGGCTGAACATGTAAACGCAACCAGAATCAAGTTGTCACACTTCCGGATTGCTCAACCATATGGGATGGCGTTACCCAAACCCAATCTGAAATCTTCGCCACAGGCACTAGCCCTGTTATAAGCTATACATTTCTATTCTAAAAGACTGTTATAGAAATTCAACAAAATCCCCTTTTATATCCAGCCTAACCATGTGAGGTATTTTGACTTCTCCTTCACATGCAGTTATTCAGCATATTCATGATCTTAGGAGAATGCCTCAGTACTAGGTGCTTAAAGGGGATTCAATAATGTGATCTAGGAGATTAAATCAATAAGATATGCAAATGTCATTATGCAAATATGACACGAGTGGGCAGTTTGACAGCGTAAATCATTTCCTAAGCATATTGTAACAGAGGGAGGGAGAGAATTTTTGTCTTTGGAAATCAACATCATCATAAGCCCAGACCTGAATCTTCTGTGTGATAAAAGCACTGAGTGACGTCATCTTCCTCTGGCTGTTAGCTATTTCAGGGTCTTCAGAGAAAACAATCAGTGTGACTGGCTGGCTGGGATTCAAGCAGACTATCACAACACACACATACACACACAAAGCAAGAAGACTAGAGAAATCAACATTTTAATCAGTTGTCATTTTGATTCAACACACGTATTACAAAAAGGGTATGCTGCAGTTTTCCTAAAGCTTGAAAACCAATATTTAAGTAAATCTATTTGAATATTTCTGAATACAAATATTTTGTTAAATAATTTTGAGGAATAATAAAAGTCAATAATAAAATGTAATTAGATAAACTACACATTCATGAATATGTACATCTATAAACATAGAGTGTAACTGACCCTTTTAGTGAGTATACTGTGATACATTTTGAAATTTACAACATTACCAGAGAAACACAAGTGTCAAGTCAAATACACATACAACTAAAATGAAGTAATTAGACAATCCCTTTGACAGTAAAATAATAAATACAGAGTACAACGTGCCTCGCAGAATATCTGCCACAATGGCACACATGTACATGAGAATCTTCCCAATTCACAACTGCAAGAGGAAGCTTTCCTGAATCCTTAACTTTGTCCCGCTTCAAAGCGTGATGCAACCGAGGCTTTTCTCTCCGAAGAGGTAGATCTGCTCTTGGTATATCTGAACTGTTACCCAGGTCCTGTTATTAACTCTTAAAACCTGTGGTGTCTGGCAGCGCTCTGTCGGAGGCCCCCCTGCCATGCATTAGGCCTGAAACAGTCACTCAAATGGGATGAGATGTTCCATCATGGTGGCAGGCTCCCACATAACTCTTGATAATGAAAAGCTCAGCCGCCTCCACCTGAACACTTCATCAGACAACCCCTGCTGCGAGTCCGCAGGGGCAATTGTCTCCATAAAAAAATATATATGTTTCTGGAATTCATATCAGGTCTTGGGTTTAAGACGACTTCTCAGCTCCCCCTCCTGCCTTCCACCCCCTCCTTCAGTCCTCTCTGCTACAGCTGTATGCCTGCAGGCTTCTGTCTGTTTGTGTTGTTCTCTCCTCATCTGTCCTCCTCTCGGGGTAGATGAGGACTGGGTTATGTCTCGGAGCTATTACTTAGATCTTGGTCTCACTGTGGTCTGGTCTGAATGAGTCTCTGATAGCCAGAAGGTTGGAGGCCAGTAGGTGTCCACTCACTCTGTTGTGCCATTCCTTGGATCGGCCCCTGGACATCACACACAGTAACAGGAAGGTAGTACACACGAAGCATCACCAGGGTTCAGATGAGACAGTCAGAGAGACACAAAGGCCGTATTTCAGGCAGACTACATTGCAGTTGCCTGCCAGACATAACCATATTATATAGCAATCTGATGCGTGACTGCAAAGTAAATGACTTGACGAGCAACCATTGGTTGCTGTATCCCACTGGGCACACAGTGGTTGAATCCACTTTGTTTCCATGTCATTTCAATGAAATTACATCAAACCAATGTGGAATAGATGTTGAATTGACATCTGTGTCCAGTGGGATATAGCATGACTGCAATATAGACTGCCTGGAACGCAACCAAACCTTGGTGTAAGAGACACACTGACAAAGTACATTTCACTTTCAATTTCCTCGATACCAGTGTCATTGGCTTTCACTATTAAGCTCAGCAGACCAAAGAACAGTGAGTTGATTATCGACGATAAGCCAACAAGTACTCAAAACCTAATGCCACTAGCACTGCAAATAAACCCAATATGTTAGGCCTGCAAAGCTCTCTTCTATGAGTATTTAAAGAGAGTAGAATGAGGCAGAGATGTTATCTCCGTTACCGCTCAGTTCTGATGTAATGAAGTGAGAAAACCCTGCAGAGATAATCATCATAATCGTGTGAATCTGTCTTGTTGGCAAACCGTCTAGTTCAAATCTCTCTGTGCTGCCTAGTGTGATGAGTGTGTGGTTGAGGCCCTGATTCTGACCAGAATTAAGCACTCGTAAATGGAACGGAATTCCCTTTTATGCACTTTTCTCTCTATGCGTATTCCGACCTTGAACTAAAGCATGAGAATAGTGTGCTATTCACCTGCACTTTGTTTTGGATGGAGATTGAATAAATGAAGGTGTGGCGGAGGAGTGTCTAAGATACACCGTATTCTGACCTCCACATTATTCCCTAATAATTACACCAATTTTACACGAGAGGAAACCATGAATACAAGCATTTTGCTACACCCGCAATAACATCTACTAAACACGTGTATGTGACCAATATGATTTTATTTGAATAAGGTCTAGCGAACCTACCAGTTCCAAGTGGATAAAGTATCGACTTTTTTCTGATTGAAATAACACCATTCTCCATGCACTATAATTTACAACTAAATACGAGCTATTGGTAAGAGCTCCAGTAGGTACATTTGTGATCCATTTGGATAAGGGCATTGTAAATATAAATGACTCTTGTTTTATATATATCTTAGAATCGCTGGAGACAAATGTGAAACCAGTCATATGGCAGCAAACTGAAGCGTGCTGTGCCATTATGCAGAATTGTAATTATATGGCCTTCTATCTCGCAGGGATGGGAACTCTCGAATGTCTTAATTATAGGCTCCCTCGACTTTCTCTGTTTCCTATTTCTATCATGTTAAAAGAATTGCCACAATCAGTATCTACTGTCAGTAGGTCTAAAAACAACACATTCAACTGGCAATTTAATGTTAGTTCCCTTCAGTTAGTATGCCTATAGCCTAAATTATCATTCCATTTAATTACATTGTTTCGTTTACCTTCATTTGCTTCCTCTGTAAACGCTATCACGGCCGTGTGGTTGTTGCTGAGGTTCATTAGTACCAGTAGATAATATAAAAAAATACATTAAGTCGTTATGGAGCGGAGCGCAGACCAAGCAGTAAGTTTGAACCTGACGCATGGCGCAATACTTGGCTGTGTCATTACACAGTTCCATGGTTAATGCAGGCAATGGATGAGGGTATAACCCACAGTACTATTGTACACTAGTCTACCAACATCACCATGTGTTAAAGAATTGAATGTGGAAATTTTTGATTCATCAATGTATTCTTTGCGTAAAAGCTCCTCAAACCTGTTTTTTTGTATGATTCATACAGTTTTTCCTAATCCTAAAATGCTGTGTAGAGTAAAAATACTTTTAAGTACTACTTAGTTTTTTGGCGTATCTGTACTTTACTATTTATATTTTTGATAACTTTTACTTTTACTCCACTACATTCCTAAAGATAATAATGTACTTTTTACTCCTTACATTTTCCCTGACACCCAAAAGTAGTTGATACATTTTGAATGCTTAGCAGTCTGCCTCTGATCTGGCAGACTCACTAAACACAGACGCTTTGTTTGTAAATGATGTCTGTCTGAGTGTGCCCCGGGCTATCCGTAAATAAAAAAAACAAGAAAATCGTGTCATCTGGTTTGCTTAATATAAGACATTTGAAATGCTTTATACTTTTACTTTTGATACTTAAGTACATTTAAAACCAAATACTTTTACTGAAGCAGTATTTTACTAGGCGACTTTCACTTGAGTCATTTTCTTTTAAGTTATCTTAACTTTAACTCAAGTATGGTAATTGGGTACTTTTTCCACCACTGCTAAAATGTGTCAAAAATAATCTACAAAATCGGAGTATTTTTTTAATCTGCCAGTTGGTGTTGAAATGGAGACTAATATGCATATACTGTATTTACATGGATTTCTTTCATTGATCCCTATTTTCTACAACCGTTCTCTCCATGTATTCTAGTCTGTCAACAAAATTAGAATGAAATGTCCACCATTTTTAAAGGGATGGCTTAAGAGAAATGTACTGATAACCCTATTGAGTTAAAACTCCACAAGAAAATCTGTTGGCCACCAAGTGGGAGGGTTTTCAGTGGTTGAATAACATTTATTCAGCGTGCACAAGGGAACCACACTTGCAAAGCCTGTTATGCAACTGAATAAGGTAAGTCTGAATACCAAATACTCAGAAGTGTATAGGAAACGCTTGCTTAGGAATGACGTACATTTCTAAATCGGAATCGTGCCCTAAGTGAGTAGTCAACTACCCCTACTGATGGTGGGCTATTGGAGCAGCACAATAGCGCCCAGTATAATGCAGGGTAGAACACTCTCTCCTACTGTCCCTCTCTATGCCCCCCTCATTCCCTTTCACACTTTTCTATCTCCCTCTCCTCCCCCTTCTCTCTCTCTCTGTGTGCTTCTAGACACCTGTTTTCCATTGCATGGCTTGTTTCATTAAATCGTCCGAAACAAATGGAAACAGCGGTACTCTACAGAACAACCCAGCAGAATCATGCAGGGAATAAATGAATCAGGTAAGAAGCAGCAAATCTATAAGGAAATGTGAAGAGGGCTAAATCATGTGTGCACCAGGGGTGCCTTTCTATTCATTCTTTTCCTTCTCTAGATGAATGTGCCTCTTTTGAGAGGCAGTGATCGCACTTGAGATACTGGTGCAGTCAAAAGCAGAGAATATCTCATTACAGAAGGTAAAGAATAAGCGTGACTCTGGATATATTTTTTTAAAGGCTGTGCATTTTCTCCCCCCTTCCCTTCCTCCCTCCCTCCCTCCCTCCCTCCCTCCCTCCCTCCCCCTCCCTCCCTCCCTCCCTCCCTCCCTCCCTCCCTCCCTCCCTCCCTCCCTCCCTCCCTCCCTCCCTCCCTCCCTCCCTCCCTCCCTCCCTCCCCCCTCCCCTCCCCCCTCCCTCCCTCCCTCCCTCCCTCCCTCCCTCCCTCCCTCCCTCCCTCCCTCCCTCCCTCCCTCCCTCCCACGGTCTTGCTTACCTGGTATCTGTGCGACAGAGGTGTGTGAGTCGGGACCTCTTGGTCCCTAGGGGTTCTACCAAATAGAGACAAGAGTGGACCTGGGCTCGCACCCCCTCCATGGGGGCCTCAGGGTGCTCTGTAGATATAGCTGACACATAAACAGGTCCGGCCGACGGGTCTGACTGCCAGGTCCTGCATGAGAAAATTGTAGAAGATTCTTCTGGTTAATTTAAAAACAGACTTTCAGAATCAAGCTCCATGAGAAATAGACCCTCAGATATTCAGCCACCATTTGACTAGGTGTTTGAGTAAACAGTCAATATTCCTTTGACTTTGACACTAATGTAACATGATTAGTATAAACTAGCTCTTTCATTATTCACCGTGATGCCAACATGTAGCAATGGTACAGTACAGTAACAAGCAACATGTCAAAACAACTTTAGCCAGAGTGTTCAAGTCCAAGCTGAACTCTGTTTGTCCCTGACTCATCTGTCCCTTCTACTCAGCAGAGTCAGCAGCCTGCCTAAAGACCCATGCAGCATCGTGCAGCGCTGTGCAGAATTGGCCTGGCAACACCTCATTACCTGAGCAGGAGGTGCTCCTGTGGCGGTCGGGGTCCCAGGCCCTGCAGGAGGTAGCGATAGATCTCAGTGTCCTTTGTCAGGTTCTGGACTACTGCTGACTGTTTGAGGGTCTTCTCCCAAAGACCCTGCTCCCTCAGGACCCGCTGGAGGGCCTCTTTCTGGGGGGCATCCACCTCAATGGAGCCCTTCCACAACCGCAGCGGCCAGCCGTCATCCACCTGGTATGGAGAGGGCGGGGAAGGAGAGGAAGAGTGTTTGAGACCTATTGTGAGAATCTGATTTTGAACATATCTCAGCTCAAATTCTCAGTGTGCTTTCCTGCAGTCAAATGACCAAATAGTGGCCCTCTAGTGGCCTCATTGGTGGAATGTTATTAATATTTTTCATAATTCCATTTTTTTTTTTTTTATTAAAAAAAAAACTTTCCATAATTACTAAATATTATGTTTTTAAAACACTGAAAATCCGGTGTTTTTATGTCAAACGGTTTTGTCTTATTTCAGTCTTCTGTGATGTATATAAAGTGTTATATTGGGATGCAAACTCAAAATTGAATACATTTCAAATCCATATCTGACATTGGACAGTTTTTTTGTTGTTGTTGCCCATAACCATGTGTGTGAGGTGTATTCTTTTGTTTCAAAATAGATTTATTTAGGACTACCAAGAAACACTGCATAACCCTGATTTAGTCCACTGCAGTAAAAAGTTAATTGGTCTGACTAACTGGACAATCAATGGTGTTTCGATGTTGACTCATACATAATAACCATTTTAATAGTCAGCAGTATTCTTTATAGGTGGTGTTGTTTTGGTGTGCTCTCAGAAAAAAACATTTCACAACCATGTGACCAGGGGGTGCATTGTAACCAAGCAGTAACTTTTACAGTATATCACAAAAATGAGTACACCCCTCACATTTTTGTAAATATTTGAGTATATCTTTTCATGTGACAACACTGAAGAGATGACACTTTGCTACAATGTAAAGTGGTGAGTGTACAGCTTGTATAACAGTGTACATTTGCTGTCCCCTCAAAATAACTCACCACACAGCCGTTAATGTCTAAACCACTGGCAACAAAAGTGAGTACACCCCTAAGTGAAAATGTCCAAATTGGGCCCAATTAGCCATTTTCCCTCCCCGGTGTCATGTGACTCATTAGTGTTACAAGGTCTCAGGTGTGAATGGGGAGCAGGTGTGTTAAATTTGGTGTCATCACTCTCACACTCCTTCATACTGACTGGTCACTGGCAAAGAACTCTCTGAGGATCTGAAAAAAATAATTGTTGCTCTACATAAAGATGGCCTGGGCTATAAGAAGATTGCCAAGACCCTGAAACTGAACTGCAGCACGGTGGCCAAGACCATACAGCGGTTTAACTGGACAGGTTCCACTCAGAACAGGCCTCGCCATGGTCGACCAAAGAAGTTGAGTGCACGTGCTCAGTGTCATATCCAGAGGTTGTCTTTGGGAAATAGACATATGAGTGCTGCCAGCATTGCTGCAGAGGTTGAAGGGGTGGGGGGGTCAGCCTGTCAGTGCTCAGACCAGACGCCGTACACTGCATCAAATTGGTCTGCATGGCTGTCGTCCCAGAAGGAAGCCTCTTCTAAAGATGATGCACAAAAAAAGCCCGCAAACAATTTGCTGAAGACAAGCAGACTAAGGACATGGATTACTGGAACCATGTCCTGCGGTCTGATGAGACCAAGATAAACTTATTTGGTTCAGTTGGTGTCAAGCGTGTGTGGCTGCAACCAGGTGAGGAGTACAAAGACAAGTGTGTCTTGCCTACAGTCAAGCATGGTGGTGGGAGTGTCATGGTCTGGGGCTGCATGAATGCTGCCGGCACTGGGGAGCTACAGTTCATTGAGGGAACCATGAATGCCAACATGTACTGTGACATACTGAAGCAGAGCATGATCCCCTCCCTTCAGAGACTGGGCCGCAGGGCAGTATTCCAACATGATAACGACCCCAAACACACCTCCAAGACGACCACTGCCTTGCTAAAGAAGCTGAGGGTAAAGGTGATGGACTGGCCAAGCATGTCTCCAGACCTAAACCCTATTGAGCATATGTGGGGCATCCTCAAACGGAAGGTGGAGGAGTGCAAGGTCTCTAACATCTACCAGCTCCGTGATGTCATCATGGAGGAGTGGAAGAGGACTCCAGTGGCAACCTGTGAAGCTCTGGTGAACTCCATGCCCAAGAGGGTTAAGGCAGTGCTGGAAAATGATGGCCACACAAGATATTGACACTTTAGGCCCAATTTTCACCTAGGGGTGTACTCACTTTTGTTACCAGCGGTTTAGACATTAATGGCTGTGTGTTGAGTTATTTTGAGGGGACAGCAAATGTACACTGTTATACAAGCTGTACACTCACCACTTTACATTGTAGCAAAGTGTCATTTCTTCAGTGTTGTCACATAAAAAGATATACTCATATTTACAAAAATGTGAGGGGTGTACTCACTTTTGTGATATACTGTATCTATTATATGTTATGTGACTACTATTTCATTAATTTGTTAGTTCCTTAATTCATCCATCCATTCATTTGTTTGTCATTCATTCATTAATTACATCAGATTCCATCGCACACCTTCTTAATGGCCAGGTCCACTTGGTCTGGTCCAGAGCACAACTCCCAGCCTTGGCTTTTCTCCCTGGCCTCTCTCAGCAGGTGCTGGGTGGTCTGGTCCAGTCTGGCCCTCTCATCCTGCTCCTCCTCCCCACCCTGAGAGGGCGAACTCCGACCCCCATCCGCCCAGAGAGCCTCCTCACTGGGGCTGCACACACTCTGGTCTGGCCAGAACTCTGGAAGCTGGAAAGAGAGAGGAAGAGTTAGCTAGACTTTTTCCACATAAGGTCACATATGACTTAATCTTGACACCCAGATACAAATATTGCATGTTAACGTCTGTCACAAGATATACTGTATGAATTCTTGACCAATCGATATGCTATTGCATCAAGCGAAGATATGGTGACTAAGAGCCTGTTGTTGGCTCTTAGTAAATTAATAAATTCTTGTTTTCTAATATTTTTATTCTGTTTCATCAAGTAAATGCAATGAACTGACTGAACTGAATAACATAGATGAAGTGCCTCTTCATTTAATTTCCCCTGCAGATGGTTTATAGCAGGTGGCCCGCGGGCTCCCCTTTTGTAGGTCCGTGGACCAATTTTACACAAAAATACAAATTATTAAATGTTTCATTTTTTAGGAACTTAGTCAAAGTCTCAATTTACTGTTGAGAGTTAGAATAATAGAATATACAAGGTGCAATTTCGAAAACATGGTTGGCAGGGGTATATGGATGTGGGACCCACTGTGGCCCCTCTGTTTTCCTGTGGCCCCCACCCCCATCAAAGTTGCCATCCCTGGTTTTTTATTTTTTATTTATTTAACTAGGCAAGTCAGTTAAGAACAAATTCTTATTTTCAATGACGGCCTAGGAACAGTGGGTTAACTGCTTGTTCAGGGGCAGAACGACAGATTTGTACCTTGTCAGCTCAGGGGTTTGAACTTGCAACCTTCTGGTTACTAGTCCAACACTCTAACCACTAGGCTACCCTGCTGCTACCCTGCTGTTTACGGTTGTGAACAATAGGGAAGTGCCTTCCTGCTTTTTCTAATGTACTGTACAGTAAATACTACTGCACAGTGAGAGTACACTCATGAGAGAGTGGTGTGTGCTGTGCTGAGTCTTGTAACACCCACACACTGTGCACACGTGATGTTAATTAGTGTGGCTAGAACAGGCTGTACTGTAACTGTACTGTAGTGTGTACCTGAAGGAGGCGTAGGGACTCTGTCACCATGTGGGCAAGGCCCTGTGTAGCGGCCAGGTTCTCACTCAGGTCCCTTTGGTCAGGCCTACCCAGGCTGTACTTCCTGTGGCTCGACCTAGGTCAGAGAAACAGGTAATGTCATTACATCAGAGTTAAAGATTTCGGGGGTACTGATTTGCCATTACTCTATACTCGCCTACAGTTTTTGGAGATCCTTGCAAGCAGACTGGTATTCAATGCTTATGTAAAAAGAAACGTCAGCATCGACTTCCAAACCAAGAAAAACATGTCGCAAAAGCAAAGCAGTTACATTTTTACTAACATCCCTGTATCCTTGAAGCACAATGTGCCACAACACAACAGTTCATGTGAGTAGAGTTTATTTGTTTGGGTCATTGTTCCTAGTGTGACATGTTTCAAGGCATAGCTCTGTTTCCAGTGATGGGAGATACAGAGTGTTTATTGTGTTGTGTTATGACTTCCATCTGTGCTCTACTCTGACAGCCTGTGGGGAAATGGTTGAGCTAACTGGCTCCCCTGGACAGGCTGGCATTATACGAGGAGGAGGAGGAAGAGAGGGGGAGGAGGAGAGGTATATTGTCTCTCTACATCAGACACAATCAGGCCTGTGCTATGTGACATCACTAGGTCCACAATGCCACTTTTCAATGTGAAGTGGAACTTCTAGACATGCTGTCAGAATACAGGGTGTCAGCAGAGTGTGTGCAGCTAAGTGTGTGTGTGTCTGTGTGCGTGTGTGTGTGCGAGTGTCTATCTTCGCAGCGCTTCACTTCAGAGCCAACAACTACAGATAACCAGTCTTGTGAAGTTAATGAGAGTGCCAGAGTCAAAAACAAAGTTCAAAGACTGATGTGTTTTAAAAAATGAGTCACTTGGGCCATCTCTTTCTCTCTCCCTCCCTCTTTCTCTCTTTCCCTCTTCCTGTCACTCTCCCTCTTTCCCTCCCTTTCTCCCACTCCCTCTCCTTCCCATTCTCTTGTAGTAACCAGCTGACTAGTATTACAGATATGAAATCTCCTCTATCTGAGAAAGGCGAGATGGGAGATTCAGTAGGGTTACATAAGTTTCTCTCTCACGCTGTGATTAAACTCCTGAGTGGCACAGCGGTCTAAGGCACTTCATCTCAGTGCTAGAGGCGTCACTACAGACCCTGGTTCGATCCTGGGCTGTGTCACAACCAGCTGTGATCGGGAGTCACATAGGGTGGCGCACAATTGGCCTAGCGTCATTAGGGGAGGGTTTGGCCAGGGTAGGCTGTCATAAAATAAGAATTTGTTCTTAACTGACTTGTCTAGTTAAATAAAAAATATATAAATACAATTTTAAAAAATAAACCCAGCTGACAGCTATTCATTACCACACAGGGAAATAGGGTTTTGACTAGATTACCACAGTTGATGTAATCTCTAGGAATTTAAACAACCCATCAATCTGACACAGCATAAGAAGGAAAAACTAAAACAACATGTCAAAAACAGACAATTTTAAATCTGCTGTTGTGGCGATGAACACAAAGCAAAGCGTACCGGAGTAATCTTATGCAACAACGGAAGACATTTTACATGTACATTTTAGTCATTTAGCAGACACTCTTATCCAGAGCGACTTACAGTTAGTGCATTCATCTAAAGATAGCTAAGTGAGACAACCGCATGTCACAGTCGTACTAAGTACGTTTTTCCTCAATAAAGAAGTTATCGGCAAATCAGTGTTAGTAGGAAAAGACAAGAGCAAATGTTTTTTTGAGGGGTTGGGGGGAAAGATTTAAGATACTCTTTCAAGAGGTAGGGTTTCAGACAATTTTCAGGAGATGGGCAAGGACTCTACTGTCCTAGCATCAGGGCGAAGCTGGTAAGAGGGAATGATATAACTTTAACAATGTGGGACCCAGATCTCCAGACCACTTCTCGTCTAGAAGTTGCACCGTTCCAGGGTCACCTTACACTCCCCCAATCCTAACTTCAACCATAAGGGCCAAATCCACCAAACTGATCTTAGATCAGCCCTAGACCCTAGATCTAGACCCTAGATTCCAGGGGCAACTTGACGACTTCCTCCTTCCCAGAAGGCGGTGCACCGTACCTGGCTGGGTTGCCCTCTCTCTTCAGAGTGTTGAGGTGGAAGAGAGAGGGGGCAAGGCACACAGCGATGTTGGTGGGGGTCATCTGGTTCTCGTCCACGCAGCCCACCACATCTCGGAGGAAGAGGAGGAGTGTCTGCAGGGCCTCCCTGTGCTCATCTGGCAGGAGGAAGATGGCCGCCTGGGCCGCACAGAACTGCTGGTCTTTGGGGAAGTCTGTGGAGGATGAGGAAGGGGTGAGCGATGTTAGACTGGAGTGGTGGATTGATTAGGATTGATTATACTGTACAAATGTCTAAAATTGGTTTCACAATGCCTACTTAACCATCATTAACATTATGATTAGGTAGTACAGTCAGTCACGCAGATTCTGTCCACTTACATTGGTAGATATGCAGGAAGGACTCGCAGAGTTTGCTGGAGAACACAGGTTCTGGTAGATCTCTGAAATACTGTTTCACCATATCAGCCACATCGAATGCTGATTGTCCCTCGTAAGACGCACCCTCTGGGTCTGCCTCCACCATGTCACGCAGGTACTGGATACGAGACTTCACCCCCGACTTACGGAACAGACCCACCTGAGGGGATGAGAGAGTGAAGGTGAGTCTCACCTGAGGGGGGTGGGGGTGTATATTAGACAATTTTAGATATCAAAACATCTAACCAACTTTGAAATTGGGGTGGACTGTCCCTTTAAAGCCTGACCCTAACTATTTCTTGAATAATGTATGAGCAATACTACATCTACTGGTGGTACAGGAGGTTAACGAGTCCAGTACCTGATCGAGACACTCTGTCCTCAGATAGAATAGAGCCTTGAGGATGCTAGGGGGTAGAGGTTCCCCTGTCTGCTGCATACTGTGGAGGAGGGATACACCAAACACCCTCCTGCCCTTCAGCTCTTGAGCCTTGGCCTTCCGCGGGGGCTTGGGGAACGTCCTGAGGGGAGATAAACAATACAAGATGGTGGTCAAGGCTTGATGTTGAAGATAACCAGGTTAAAACTGAAACCTGCATGCTAAGTATAGACCATATTTTTTTTATTTAAAAAAAATCTTTATTTAACCAGGCAAGTCAGTTAAGAACAAATTCTTATTTTCAATGGCAGCCTAGGAACATTTGGTTAACTGCCTGTTCAGGGGCAGAACAACAGAGTTGTACCTTATCAGCTCGGGATTTGAACTTGCAACCTTTTGGTTACTAGTCCAACACTCTAACCACTAGGCTACCCTGCCGCCCCATATATTGTGTTACCTACAGATTATAGAAAAGAGCAGAAGCTCTTAACTCTCCACTCAGAACCCAGTCCTACCTACCTTCAGGTTATGGAAAACGTGCTATTTCTACAGTAGGTTTCCTCAGGGAGAAAGCCCCCCACTTCTATATCAAAGATAATAAAACAAAAACATTAGTAAATACTACAGTAATGTCCCCAAAAACACTACAGTAAGTACTACAGTTTACTACAGTCCGCAAAAATACCACAGTAAATACTACAGTCCGCAAAAACATAGTAGTATATACTTTTTCTTACAACACCATTTATACTATGGTAAACTGTAAATACTACAGAAATCTACAGTAAATACTACAGTAAAGTCTGTAAAAACACTACAGTGAATACTATAGTATTCCTACCATAGTATACACTATAATATTTTTTCATTTGAGCACACATGCTCTTAGAAGAGGGCTTTGTGTAAAACTCAGATGGGACATTTCTTTTAAAGCCCAATTGGTTTATTTGCTGAATAGGATGTTTTTATAAGACAGCAAGTGCCGGGGTAACGGCCTGTGTAGCTGAGGAGATAACATGAAGACCATTTAAAGCCTCCCTCTCATTATTCTTCCATAAATCAAGTTCAGGCACCTTGAGATATCAAGCTTCAGAGCCAATCAAATGTATGATTGCAGAAATGAACCTACTACTGGAATTAAATTCACACATTTTCATACAGCATGATTCTCGTTGATAGTGCTCTCTCCCATTACAAGCAGCATTTCCATTATAGTTTTCAGCTGTTCAATTAAAAGATATCTGCTGCGTCCACCTCATTTCATTACCGTAATGGTGTTCTGCTAGTGATTTAATGTGATTGTGTGTGTGTCATAGTGTTGGTAGGTGTGTTTTTCTCTGTGTGTCTTACTCTCACTCACTCACTCTGTGTGTGTGTGTGTGTGTGTGTGTGTGTGTGTGTGTACCTGTGTGTATTTAGAGAGAAAGCCAAGGGGAAAGGTGTTTGGCCACAGCAAATACAAGACACCACTTGTCTGGAATGAAGCTAGTTCCACAGCAGTGAGGGTGCAGAATACTGAAGCACAGGATCAATGGAAAAGCGAAGAGAGGCTGGAGTAGGTTATTTCTTTTGTAGTTAGCTCAATGATTGTTAAAACAAATAGCCCAATTACTCTGCTCTCAAAAAGTCAATTACCCTGTCCTCTTGCCTTAAGCAATCCCTTTTCCCCCAGTTGGCTACACAAACTAATAATGTCAAACACTTTATTAGTGGGGTAGCCAAGTTTTGGGGATCAGGTTTTGAAACGTTGGTGAGGAAATAGCTACAAACAATGAAAAGTAATAACTCATTCTGACAGAACTGATTGGGATGTGCTGAGTTCTCATACATCATCCCATGTAATGCTATTTGGAGGTCACTGCCGTCAACCGTCGAGATGAAATGTCCCTAAAAATGTCCCTAAAAATGAACTATAGTTTTGGCAAGTCGGTTAGGACATCTACTTTGTGCATGACACAAGTAATTTTTCCAACAATTGTTTACAGACAGATTATTTCACTTATAATTCACTGTATCACAATTCCAGTGTGTCAGAAGTTTACATACACTAAGTTGATTGTGCCTTTAAACAGCTTGGGAAATTCCAGAAAGTTATGTCATGGCTTTAGAAGCTTCTGATAGGCTAATTAACATAATTTGAGTCAATTGGAGGTGTACCTGTGGATGTATTTCAAGGCCTACCTTCAGACTCAGTGCCTCTTTGCTTGACATCATGGGAAAATCAAAATAAATCAGCCAAGACATCAGAAAAACAACTGTAGACCCCCACAAGCCTGGTTCATCCTTGGGAGCAATTTCCAAACGCCTGACGGTACCACGTTCATCTGTACAAACAATAGTATGTAAGTATAAACATCATGGGACCACGCAGCCACCATACCACTCGGGAAGGAGACTCGTTCTGTCTCCTAGACATGAACAAACTTTAGTGTGAAAAGTGCAAATCAATCTCAGAACAACAGCAAAGGACCTTGTGAAGATGCTGGAGGAAACAGGTACAAAAGTATCTATATCCACAGTAAAACGAGTCCTATATCGACATCACCTGAAAGGCTGCTCAGCAAGGAAGAAGCCACTGCTCCAAAACTGCCATAAAAAAATCAGTCTACGGTTTGCAACTGCACATGGGAACAAAGATTGTACTTTTTGGAGAAATGTCCTCTGGTCTGATGAAACAAAAATATAACTATTTGACCATATTGACCATTGTTATGTTTGGAGGAAAAAGAGGGAGGCTTGCAAGCAGAAGAACACCATCCAAACCGTGAAGCACAGGGGTGGCAGCATCATGTTGTGTGGGTGCTTTGCTGCAGGCGGGACTGGTTCACTTCACAAAATAGATGGCATCACGAGGACGGAAAATTATGTGGATATATTGAAGCAACATCTCAAGACATCAGTCAGGAGGTTAAAGCTTGGTCGCTATTGGGGCTTCCAAATGGACAATGACCCCATGCATACTTCCAAAGTTGTGGCAAAATGGCTTAAGGACAACAAAGTCAAGGTATTGGAGTGGCCGTCACAAAGCCCTGACCTCAATCCTATAGAACATTTGTGGGCAGAACTGAAAAAGCGTGTGCGAGAAAGGAGGCCTACAAACCTGACTCAGTTACACCAGCTCTGTCAGGGAGGAATGGGCAAAAATTCACCCAACTTATTGTTTGAAGCTTGTGGAAGGCTACCCGACACGTTTGACCCAAGTTAAACAATTTAAAAGCAATTCTACCAAATACTAATTGAGTGTATGTAAACGTTTGACCCACTGGGAATGTGATGAAAGAAACTAAAGCTGAATAAATCATTCTCTCTACTATTATTCTGACATTCCACATTCTTGAAATAAAGTGGTGATCATAACTGACCTAAGACAGGGCATATTTACTCGGATTAAATGTCAGGAATTGTGAAAAACTGAGTTTAAATGTATTTGGCTAAGATGTATGTAAACTTCCGACTTCAACTGCACATATCGAATATTACCCAGCTACATTCCTTATCCCAAAGGAAAGAAGAGGACCTGTCTATAATTTCCCCAGGAATCTAGCCTGAAGGTTATACTTTGTCATGCCGGCTTTTTCTGATGCTGATTTTTTGTGCATCTTTATTGGGGGGGTTTATTGCTCTGACAGCATCCTGTGTTTTGTCTTGTGAGAGGCAAGGTTGCAACTTTACATAAATAGTGAGTTCTGCATCCAATCTTCCACCTCTTCAGCCCTTCCTCCCCCACTTCCCCTTCTCTTCCTCATTTCCCTCATCGCACTACCACTTTCCTTTGATTCTCCAACCCTTCCTTTTCTCTACCTCAACTCTACCTTCCCCATCCCATTTCTCCTCTCCCTCTCCCCCCTCTTCACTTCCCCTCCCATTCCTTACCAGTTCCAGCCCTGCTTGCTGGATGGGGAGTACTTGTCCATGAGAGCGGTGAGTTTAAGTAGGGAGAGCTTCCGCAGCAGGTGGAGGTGAGAGACAGGCTGGGCCTCGACCCCTGGGCTGCTGGCAGTCACTGAGGGAAGGCTCTGCTCGCTTGACCAGTGGTGCTGGCTCCGTCTATAGAACAGACACAACAGAACAATGATTTGTTCACTGATAGAGTTCATGCATTTACAATAATAAAACCTATTTGCATTTTTATTCTCAATGATACAATTACATAAGTAATGGATCTGTATGTACGAGTAATAAACTTCCAATATGCCTTCTTAATGAGCGCTCAGGCCAGCTGTCATTCTCCACAGCCTGTTCTCACCTGATATTGCGAAGTAGTGACTGAACCTCTGTGCCATCACCATCCACAGATTCTTTTTCTAGGCTCTCCCTGTCCTCATCTCCCTCCCCCTCCACGGCTCCCAGCCCCAGCGCCTCAGCCTCCTTGATCTCCAGGTGGATGTGGTTGGAGGAGGAGGAGGGGCAGGGAGAGGGGGTGGAGCCGCGGTTAGAGTCAGAGTCAGAGTCCTCTGACAGTTTGTCCGTCCAGGTGTTGACGAGTTGCTGCAGGCCGCTGATACGCTCCATCACACTGTCCAGCGCAGAGAACACATCAATGTTTTCGCTGATCTCCTCCGTCTCCACCGCCCTGTGATGCTCCACCTCCTGGCCAATCACCTGGCCTGTCGGCACGTTGTCATAGATACTGGCCCGGTGGTCCAATGAGGCTGGGGGGCTGCAGCAGGGGGAATCCTGGTCCTTGGCCGCTGCGCTCCCCCTACTCCGTCGCCCACGGTACCCATGGAAGCTCCCAGTTCTCCAGTTGACGGAGGTATTGTCTATGGGCAACAGGACATTGTTGTGAGTGAGGGCAGTGGGGAACGTTCCTGGCTTGTGTCCCTGAGGGATCTGGAAGACCAGGCTCTCGTGGTTATTCCTCTCGTCCTTGTAGTCTTGGAGCTCTCGGACCGGGCCGCTGTGGAGACCTTCCTGGTGCTGTTCTTGGACCCCGCCGGTTCGTTTGCAGTTGCTGCGTACCCTGGTGATGGGGCTTGGGGTGCTGACAGTACTGCTGCTCTCTGATGTGCTGGGGCTGCTGCTGCCTGAGTGGGGGGAGGATGGTGAGGAGGAGGCCTGGCTGCCCGGCCGGTCCCTATCCCTGTCCTGCAGGGTGGAGATGTCCAGGCACTGCAGCCGTCTCAGCCTGTGCTCGACATCCAGACCCACCTGGAGCACGGGGCCAGAGATGACCAGCCTGGTTCTGCTGTGGCCACTGTGGCTTGGGGAGCGGAGGGTGGTTGTGCTCCTCAGACGCAGCTTCTCCATCTTCCTCAGCAGACTGGGGCCCTTCTTCCTGGGGGGCTTGTCCGGGAAGCGCTCCTCAGCACTGCTGAAGCCGAGCATCTCACCCCCTGGGGAGGGGGGCCCGCTGAACGACGTGTCTAGGGACATGGTCTTGTTGGTGGAGGAGCAGCGAGACGAGCTCCTGCTGGTCTCTTGGTCATCAGTGGCAGTCTTGCGGCCCTCACTCTCAGTGCTGCTGGTGCTGTGGAGGGAGCAGACCTCATGACGGTCGTTGGATTCACCCGGGGACATATCATGGCTGTCCGGTAAACACAGGAAGCCCATCCCCTCTAGTCGACGCCAGCGCCTTGTCTGCCTCTCGTAGGCCCATTTGGCACTGATGGCACAAGGCTCTTCATCCTCTGACTCCTCCAACTAAGAATTACAAGACAATAATCAAGGTACTGTATGAGTCATGTCTCAAAAAAAAAATCAGGGCCAACTTTTTCTGGACATCATGTAACTCTTCAGAGATATGTTTTATTTATTTTATGTTTTTGAGTAGATCAGCTTTAATTTTGCAGATAGATTTTGGCCTCTATCAATGTAAATTGTCTGCAACATTTCCAATCCCCCATGTATATTGTTTTGTAAATATATATATAGTATTTTAAATATAGATTTTTAAAATATATTTTCCTTCTTTATTATATCTTCCACAAAGATAACAAAATTCTGAGATAACGAGTCTCTGAGAACATTAAATGTCCAGTGCAGCCATTTTTTATATCAATGTCAAATAATTACTGGGTAACAATTAAGTACCTTAATGTGATTGTTTTCTATTAAAATGATCCAAAAATGTCAAGAATAGCTTCTTAGCAAATAATAATTTCACAAGCAAAAATTTTGCGAGGACTGTCTGGGAGTTGTCTGAGTGGGGAGGAGAGGTTATTGGCAGAGAGGTTAGGAAATCTCCTATTTACCGCATGGTGATGTCACTATGGAAGGCCAAAACTCCATCCCACCAAAACAGAATGAAATTTAATTTCTCTTTTTCATCTAGCTCTTAGAAAACTCATCTAGAATTCATTTTCACAATTTCACAGCACTATTCCAACCTCAAAGTTATGGAAATGTATATAAAATATGGGAAAATCTAGTTTTTGGCTGCACTGGGACTTTAAGTAGAAAATTATTATGCAACATGATTAATTCTAGAGTTTTCACCCAAATTATCTTTCTCTGCACTTTCTCAAACAAAGACTATTGAAGTTTTGAGGAGTTTTGGAGGTGGGTGGAGCTATCTACCTAGCCATCAATATCAGTGGAAATCGATGCGTTAAATGCTAACTAGGAACTTTTCCTCTGGTTACTGCGGTGTCTTTGACAGAGCTGCCATGTTGGTGTTCACTCTCACTCACCCGTCTCTTTGATCTGCCCTGCTCCAGCCTCAGCTCCACACATTTGTTTAAAGTGTTTAATCTCCTGCAAGCAGAGGAGAAGAATGGCGGTTAAACAAGCACAGCAGCATGGGACCCAATCGAAATCAAACGCACTCACACACTCTGTCTTTCTCTCTCTCTCTCTCTTTCCCCAGCCCAATGAAGTATTCCAGCACTACATACACTCCATCAGTAGAACAAGGAGCAAGGAGGGAGGGAAGGAGGGAGTGGATGTAAAGTCCAGCTACTCACCTGCAGAGTGAATCAAGTGCATCCTTATCCAGAAAACTGTGATCACTCTTTACCCAGTCTATATCAATGGGGAACCTGCAATCTGAGAGGCAAACAAGGCGTGATATGACACTGTTTGTTATGGATGAGCAAATATGTGGATGTGGTGTGCACTGTAATAGATTGTGTTTGATGGCTTGAGAGGATTACTATTTGATATTTACCTTTGTATAATTGCACGTACTGGGGAAAGCCGGCTGCTCTCAGCCAATCACAAGCCTCCTTCGCTTCGATTTCTGCAAACAAAAAAACAATATTCAAATTAAATGACAATTATTTTCTGGTTGGCACATTTTAATATCAGGACAAATATTTGTGCATATTAAGCGAGCTATTTTACGCTTTAATTACACTCGCAAAAATAATGCGGACAAAAATAGAAGCGTCTCTCTCCTTTTTCTCCTCTCATCTCTGAGAGGGTGTACTTTTACAGTGGATTTTTGGAAGAGGCCATCCTAATTGCTCCTAATTGGCTAACGTGGCGTGTGTGTGTCAGACACAGAAAAGGCAGACATCGTTTGTCAGAAGTGGCTTCAGTCCCTCTGGCCACACACAGCCTTTCATGTCCCCTCTGTTGAGGTTCCACCCATCTGCTAACTCCCACCATTGACATAGTACTGTCAGGGACAGATGGTGGAAAGAAGTGCAATCTTTCTTCAAACTCACTGGTACTTCATGAAATAAAACCCAGAGAGAAAGAGAGAGAACGTTAAAGAGAGAAAACGATAAAGAAACAACGAGAGAGTACTTGGAATTAGGTGTTTTTCTCCCAGGCTGTGGGGGTCAGGGGAAGACAGCTGGAGGTTGAGTTACAAAGAGGCGGCAGGTAGTATAGTGGTTAAGAGCGTTGGGCCAGTAACCGAAAGGTCGATTGTTCAAATCCCAAAGCTGACTAAGTGAAACATCTGGCGATGTGCTCTTGAGCAAGGCACTTGAGCCTACTTGTTCTTGTAAGTTGCTCTGCATAAGAGTGTCTGACATAATTACAAGAAAAAAGCAGATGGCTGAGATATGTAAACAGGGGAAAAACAAGCTGTGAATATCACAAGACTCCTTTGATCCAGGGGAGATAAACTCTGCTAGATGGGAATGGGGTTCATCAAATCAACAGCCAGGTTTGATCACTTAGTGTTAGAGGAGGATGATTTCTGTTCCTGTCCAATATTGACTGGCTTTCATCAGGCTGTCCACTCAAGAGAAAGCTTCAAACTGTAACTAGTTCCTGTAACCTCGTTCAATCAACCTAACAGGGTAGTTATAAACATCACAGGAATTAAATCATCAACATGTATAGATCACATCTTTACTAATGCTGCATAAATGTGTTTGAAAGCAGTCTCCAAATCCCTAGGATGTAGTGATAACAATATAGTAGCCATATATAGGAAAACTAAAGTTCCTTAAACTGGGCCTAATATAGTGTATAAAAGGTCATCCAATAAGTTTGGTAGTGATTCCGATGTTGTTGATGTAAAGAATATTTGTTGGTTCGTTGTGTGTAATGACAAGCAACCAGATGCTGCACTTGACATATTTACAATTATTTTCTGGTTGGCCCAATGTCTTATCCAAGTTAGTAATAAGCATGCACCCATTAAGAAAATGACTGTAAAAACAGTGAAATCCCTGTGGATTGACGAGGAATGGAAAAATTGTATGGTTGAGAGGGATGAGGCAAAATAAATGGAAAATAGGTCTGGCTGTACAACTGATTGGCAAACGTACTGCAAATTGAGCAATCATGTGACTAAACTGAATAAAAAGAAGAAGAAACTACACTATGAAACAAAGATAAATGACAAAGAATGATAGTAAACAGCTTTGGAGCACCTTAAATTACATTTTGAGCAAACTCTGCTCCATCATTCATTGAATCAATCACTTTAAGGATTTTTTCATTGGCAAGATTTGCAAACTTAGGCATGAAATGCCAGCAACAAACATTGACACTACACATCCAAGTGTATCTGACCAAATTATGAAAGACAAGGGTTGTAATTTTGAATTCCGTGAAGTAAGTGTGGAAGGGGAAAAAATGAAAGTTGTCTATCATCAATGACAAGCCACCAGGGTCTGACAACTTGGATGGAAAATTACAGAAGATAATAGTGGACAATATTGCCACTCCTATTTCCCAGATCTTCAATTTAAGCCTACTAGAAAGTGTGTGCCCTCAGGCCTGGAGGGAAGCAAAAGGTTTTCCCTTACCTAAGAATTGTATAGCCTTTTTTACAGGTTCAAAAAGCCGGCCAATCCTGCCTGCTACCAACCCTTAGTAAACTTCTGGGAAAAATTGTGTTTGACCAGATTTCTCCTTTATTTAGCAAGATACAATGCTATTTTACAGTAAACAAATTGACAACAGACTTTCAGTATGCTTTTAGGGAAGGACATTCAACAAGCACAGCGCTTACACAAATGACTGATAGAAATGTATTAAAAAATATTGTCCGGGGCGCTTTGTTAGACTTCAGTGAGGCTTTTGACGTTATCGATCATAGTATGTTGCTGGAAAAACATATGTGTTATGGCTTTACACCCCCTGCTATATTGTGGATAAAGAGTTACCTGTCTAACAGAACTCAGAGGGTGTTCTTTAATGGAAGCCTCTCCAACAAAATCCAGGTAGAATCAGAAATTCCCCAGGGCAGCTGTCTAGGCCCCTTACTTTTTTCAATCTTTACTAACGACATTCCTCTGGCTTTAAGTAAAGCCAGGAATATCTAAACTCAGCACAAAAAAAGAAACGTCCTCTCTCTGTCAATTGTGTTTACATACACATGTAAATATGTGTATGAACATAACAAAATTCAACAACTGAGACATCAACTGAACAAGTTCCACAGACATGTGACTAACAAAACTGGAATAATGTGTCCCTGAACAAAGGGGGGTCAAAATCAAAAGTAACAGTCAGTATGTGGTGTGGCCACCAGCTGCCTTAAGTACTGCAGTGCATCTCCTCCTCATGGACTGCACCATATTTGTCAGTTCTTGCTGTGAGATGTTACCCCACTCTTCCATCAAGGCACCTGCAAGTTCCTGGACATTTATGGGGGGAATGGCCCTAGCCCTCACATTCCGATCCAACAGGTCCCAGACGTGCTCAATGGGATTGAGATCCGGGCTCTTAGCTGGCCATGGCAGAACTCTGACATTCCTGTCTTGCAGGAAATCATGCACACAACGAGCAGTATGGCTTGTGGCACTGTCATGCTGGAGGGTCATGAGCCTGCAGGAAGGATACCACATGAGGGAGGAGGATGTCTTCCCTGTAACACACAGCATTGAGATTGCCTGCAATGACAACAAGCTCAGTCCGATGATGCTGTGACACACTGTCCCAGACCATGACAGACCTTCCACCTCCAAATCTGTCCCGCTGCAGAGTACAGGCCTCGGTGTAACGCTCATTCCTTTGACGATAAACGCGAATCCGACCATCATCCGGTGAGACAAAACCGCGACTCGTCAGTGAAGAGCACTTTTTTGCCAGTCCTGTCTGGTCCAGCGAAGGTGGGTTTGTGCCCATAGGCGACGTTATTGCCGATGATGTCTGGTGAGGACCTGCCTTACAACAGGCCTAGAAGCCCTCAGTCCAGCCTCTCTCAGCCTATTGTGGACAGTCTGAGCACTGATGGAGGGATTGAGGGTTCCTGGTGTAACTCAGGCAATTGTTGTTGCCATCCTGTACCTGTCCCGCAGGTGTGATGTTCGGATGTACAGATCCTGTGCATGTGTTGTTACATGTGGTCTGCCACTGTGAGGACAATCAGCTGTCTGTCCTGTCTCCCTGTAGCGCTGTCTTAGGCGTCTCACAGTACGGACATTGCAATTTATTGCCCTGGCCACATCTATAGTCCTCATGCCTCCTTGCAGCATGCCTAAGGCACATTCATGCAGATGAGCAGGTAACCTGGGCATCTTTCTTTTTCCGTTTTTCAGAGTCATTAGAAAGGCTTCTTTAGTGTCCTAAGTTTTCATAACTGTGACCTTAATTGCCTACCGTCTGTAAGCTGTTAGTGTCTTAACGACCGTTCCAAAGGTGCATGTTCATTAATTGTTTACGGTTAATTGAACAAGCATGGGAAACAGTGTTTAAACCCTTTACAGTGAAGATCTGTGAAGGATTTTTACTAATTCGTTTTGAAAGGCAGTGTCCTGAAAAAGGGCCGATTCTTTTTTTGCTGAGTTTATGTATGCGGATGACTCAACAATATACACGTCAGCCACCACAGCAACTGAATTGACTGCAACACTTCACAAATAACTGCAGTTAGTTTCAGAATTAGTGGCAAGGAATAAGTTAATCCTAAATATTTAAAAAACGAAAAGCATTGTATTTGGGACAAATCATTCACTAAACCCTAAACCTCAACTAAATCTTGTAATGAATAATGTGTAAATTGAGCAAGTTGAGGAGACTAAATTGCTTGGAGTAACCCTGGATTGTAAACTGTCTTGCTCAAAACATATTGATACAACAGTAGCTAGGATGGGGAGAAGTCTGTCCATAATAAAGATCTGCTCTGCATTCTTAACAGCACTATCAACAAGGCAGGTCCTACAGGCCCTAGTTTTGTCACACCTGGACTACTGTTCAGACGTGTGGTCAGGGTCCACAAAGAGGGAATTTTGGGAAAATTGGAATTGGCTCAGAACAGGGCAGCATGGCTGGCCCTTGGATGTACACAGAGAGCTAACATTAATAATATGCATGTCAATCTCTCCTGGCTCAAAGTGGAGGAGAGATTCACTTCATCGCTACTTGTATTCGTGAGAAGTTGTATGTTGAATGCACCAAGCTGTCTATTTGAACTGCTGGCACACAGCTCGGACACCCATGCATACCCCACAAGACAAGCCCCCAAAGGTATCTTCACAGTCCCCAAGTCCAGAACAGACTATGGGAGGTGCACAGTACTACATAGAGCCATGACTACATGGAATTCTATTCCACATCAAGTAACTCATGCAAGCACTAACATTTAATTTAAAAAACAGACAGGTGCAGACACATGCATACATACACACGATAACATATGCACTATACACACATGTACACATGGATTTTGTGTTGTAGATACAGTGGCTTGCGAAAGTATTCATCCCCCCCTTGAAATTTTTCCTATTTTGTTGCTTTACAACCTGGAATTAAAATAGATTTTTTGGGGGGGTTGTATCATTTGATTTACACAACATGCCTACCACTTTGAAGATGCAAAATATTTGTAATTGTGAAATAAACAAGAAATAAGACTAAAAAATTTAAAACTTGAGCATGCATAACTATTCACCCCCCATTGTCAATACTTTGTAGAGCCACCTTTTGCAGCAATTACAGCTGCAAGTCTCTTGGGGTATGTCTCTATAAGCTTGGCACATCTAGCCACTGGGATTTTTGGCCATTCTTCAAGGCAAAACTGCTCCAGCTCCTTCAAGTTGGATGGGTTCTGCTGGTATACAGCAATCTTTAAGTCATACCACAGATTCTCAATTGGATTGAGGCCTGGGCTTTGACTAGGCCATTCCAAGACATTTAAATGTTTCCCCTTAATCCACTCGAGTGTTGCTTTAGCAGTATGCTTAGGGTCATTGTCCTGCTGGAAGGTGAACCTCTGTCCCAGTCTCAAATCTCTGGAAGACTGAAACAGGTTTCCTTCAAGAATTTCCCTGTCTTTTGCATCATCCATCATTCCTTCAATTCTGACCAGTTTCCCAGTCCCTGCCAATGAAAAATATTCTCACAGCATGATGCTGCCACCACCATTCTTCAATGTGGGGATGGTGTTCTCAGGGTGATGAAAGGTGTTGGGTTTGTGCCAGACATATCATTTTTACTCTTCCGTAAAGCCCAGCTCTGTGGAGTATACGGCTTAAAGTGGTCCAACGGACAGATACACCAATCTCCTCTGTAGAGCTTTGCAGCTCCGTCAGGGTTATCTTTCATCTCTTTGCTGCATCTCTGATTAATGCCCTCCTTGCCTGGTCTGTGAGTTTTGGTGGGCAGCCCTCTCTTGGCAGCTTTGTTGTGGTGCCATATTCTTTCCATTTCTAATAATGGATTTAATGGTGCTCTGTGGGATGTTCAAGGTTTCAGATATTTTTTTATAACCTAACCCTGATCTGTACTTCTCCACAACTTTGTCCCTGACCTGTTTGGAGAGCTCCTTGGTCTTCATGGTGCTGCTTGCTTGGTGGTGCCCCTTGCTTAGTGGTGTTGCAGACTCTGGGGCCTTTCAGAACAGGTGTATATATACTGAGATCATGTGACAGATCATGTGACACTTAAATAAAGTACACCTGTGTGCAATCTAACTAATTCTGTGACTTCTGAAGTTAATTGGTTGCACCAGATCTTATTTAGTGGCATCATAGCAAAGGGGTGTGTCACACCCTGACCTTAGAGATCCTTTTTATGTCTCTGTTTTGGTTTGGTCTGGGCGTGAGTTGGGGTGGGCATTCTATGTTTTGTGTTCTATGTTTTCTATTTCTTTGTTTTTGGCCGGGTATGGTTCTCAATCAGGGACAGCTGTCTATCGTTGTCTCTGATTGGGAACCATACTTAGGTAACCTTTTCCCACCTGTGTGTGTGGGAGGTTGTCTCTGTTTAGAGCACTTTGCTTGTGAGCTTCTAGGTTTTGTTTTTGTAGTGTTTATTGTTTTGTTTGGCGTCATTTTGCTTAAAATAAAGAAAATGTACGCTCACCACGCTGCACCTTGGTCCTCATCCTTCAACAGTCGTGAGAGGGTGAATACATATGCATGCACAACTTTTCCGTTTTTTTTTTTTTTTTTTCATTTCACATCACCAATTTGGACTATTTTGTGTATGTCCATTACATGAAATCCAAATACAAATCCATTTAAATTACAGGTTGTAATGCAACAAAATAGGAAAAATGGCAAGGGGGATGAATACTTTTACAAGGCACTGTATGTAGTAGTAGAGTAGGGGCCTGAGGGCACACACGTATTATGTTGTGAAATCTGTTGTGAATGTATTGTAATGTTTTTAAAAATGTATAATTGCCTTCATTTTGCTGGACCCCAGGAAGAATAGTTGCTGTCTTGGCAGCAGCTAATGGGGATCCATAATAAATACAAATACAAGTTTTGGGATTGGCGGACAGAGTTTGTGACAGAGAGGAGATCAGCTGTACCTGCTCAAATATGACATACAGGCTAGTATCACATAACTCTGAGGCTGTAAAGCTATGTATCAGAATGTATCTTCCAGGGTTATATAAAAAGCCTGCACCCTCTGTGACATCTAGGAAGATTTTAATCCACTTAACCCCAACATTTCTCTAAGTTTTCGCCATCATTTTGAAGCCCTAGTTATTATTTTGCTTTGACAAAGTTATTTCTCTAGATTATTATTTAGTGTGATTATTGATTCATTTACCTCTGTCCCTCATTTTAAGGTCAACCCTGCTACGTGAACTCCCATTTGAATATGGTGAAAGTAAACTATTTCTTTAATCTTTTTTTCCAAAAGCAACATTAAACAGCTAATAGTCAAATCATAGCATAAAAATAGGTGAGCTGGTTCTACTCTTTTTGGCCCTTTCCTGTGTTTTGTGGTGGAAAACTGAGCGGGTCAAGCTTAACACGTCAACCCTGTAGTTACCCATAGACAGCCTACAAATGTTTTAACAATCCCCCCCCCCCTTCCATTGCCACTCCCTGTTGCACACAATAAGCTTCCATTCCCCTTGTCAAAATGGAATTTATGGCTGATTTAAGATGAAATTGTCAACGCTGTTACTGTCAACCCTGTTACGGGCAACCGTGTTACTGTATTTGGCACTTAATATGCACTTGCTACAGTATTTTTATTTATTTAACCTCTTGAGATTAAGTTACACTTCTCAAAAGGCACCGTGGAACAACCATAAAGCCTATGGTGGAATAAGTTGTTATCACCTTATAATAACACCCTGCTCCCAGATGTAAATAAACTATTAGCTACCCAAACCAGTGGTCAGAATGACATCACAGGGCTGGAAAAGGCATAAGACAGGTGACCCAGTTACAGTATGAAATATATATAAAACAGTGAACAATTCAACTTCACTGCGCCTTGTTCACCACTATATTCTTCCTGCGTATAAGCATGATGGTATCTGTGAGACCGCCAATTTTAATAAGGTCAAGAAGGGAAAGGCTCTTCCTTTTCCAAATTCCTCAGGCCGCCTTGGAGGAAGTTGTGCTTTTGGGCTCTGGGTTCTGATAAGAGATGCGTGCTTGCAATTCAACCCCTCCCTCCCTCACAGCGCCAGGAAGTCGGAGGAGTGTGTTTAGGGGCCTGGGAAAATGGCGCTACGTGCTCTAGCCCTGACGCAATCCTTGCCCCCCCCAGTGCGTCCCAGTGCGCACCACACACACTACACACCCACTCTTCGTAGCAGTCTCCTAAGTCCTACCACTATATGGGCCTCCAGGCCTAGAGCTGTCTTTTGCCATGTCTCTTCATGAGTCGATAGACATGAGAAAAGCATCTCAGTGTGATATGGTAACATCTCTATGCTCTGACAGCTTACATGGTTCTGATCTTCACAACATCCTCCAGAGGACCAAGCCTTAGACTCGACAGCCTCAGTGGAATGCAAATACAGCTGCTTTTTACTGGGATGGCAAGTGTCAAGTGAGGCGTAAAAGTGGTATGAAAACCTCAAATGTCTGTGAAGTTATGTTGAGAACTGTAACATTAGACAAGTGGAGTGCTAGGGATGATATGATATTGGGTGGTTACTGTGGCCTAGTTAGATTACAACACAATGGATGTGTTCTAGGGAATGGCAACATATGTCCTCTGAATGACTGTAAACAAGGACATTTTTTATGAGGAAAAGACAAGAAAGACCAAAAGATAGAACTGACCTCCATTTTCTGTTCTTAAATCAGAGAATATAGATGTTTGATGAATCACAAATAACAGTGATATCCAGCAGTTGGTCATCTATCATGTTTCTGTTCTGTTAGGTATTTGGTGTATGACCCAAGTGTGTCACTCAGTCAGCAAATCAGAGTTAATATGGAAAAAGTAACAATGGCTCTATAACAATGGCAATCAGAGAGCACCTGGTGATTGTTACACAATCATTTATCCTCCTTAACCATCTATACCAGCGCTGGCTTATCTCATTCCATTACTCCCCGGCCAAAGTTGGCAGGTAGAATTGCATTAGGTCATAGGTATAATTGTTCCTGCGCTCTGTTGCTCCTGGTTGCTAACAACAGTGTCTATGTGATCCACTCATGCCAATGGGGAAATGAGTTGGAGGGATTTTCGCTGCTATAGTTAGAGAACTTTCAGATTGCAGAAAGTATAATTGGTGAATTAAGGTCTTCTAGGAAATACTAGACACCACAATGAACCGGTCAATCTCTACTGAACCTTTTTAGAGAACCATCTGCAAATGAGCCCAACTTAGGGGTCTGCTCACTTTGAATCATGTTGATTGGATTGAAATACTTGGCATTTAATGGTCAAGTAGAACTATGCACATGATAAGATGCCAAATCTTAAAATGGTGAAATACAACAGTTAGTTGATTAGAGACCAAATACTCTAATCCATTGCAATGACTGAGTGACTTTGTTCAGTCTGGTTCCTCTGAAATGCTAACACCATGGGAAAAATACTTTTGGAAAAAAGTTGGAAACAAAAGATTTGCTAGGCATTTTATCTCTGATTCCAAAGTAGCTGGTTTTCTATCATAACTCCTAAGTTCATCAAATTTTGCAGCCTGAACCCATGGCCTACATGCTAGGAATACGTATGGTGCAGGAAACAAATACAGTGTATTACACACTAACATTACACACTAACATCACTGAAATTAATTTAATAAATTGACTGGCACCTGCATGAAGAATTCAATATAACACTCTCCCCCATACACTCAACCTACAGGCCAGAAATACAAATATAAATGTTATACTCTGTAGGCGTAAATTCTTAAGATGTCATTTGAATATTTTACGTGGACATTTTTTATAGGATTCATTTTCTTAATTTTAGAGTAAACTAAGAAACCTAACTTTCGAATCTATATGACAAAACATCTAGGCTATTTAAACAAGTATTTATTACATTATTTGACATAAAATAATTCATTTTTAATGAGCTGAAGTATCATATTTATGTAGTCACATTCCTTGACAAAATGGTGAATATTGACACTGTCTTTACTGATCCTACTCAAACAATCAACCACTTATTTTTTTCATTAGAGCTCACTCAAGAACATTTTCAAGGATTTTATTAACAGTATAATCATTTATTTAGCAGACAGTCTTATCTAGAGTGATTTACAGTAGCGAGTGGATATATTTTCATACTGGTCCCTTGTGGGAATCAAACCCACAACCCTGATGTTACACACACATGCGCTACCAACTAAGCCACAGTGAACCCTTTCATGTTCCTTGAAAGTCAAACTATTCCTTTTGAATCTATATGACAAAATATTTCGGCTAGTTAAATAAGTATTTTTAAAAGCCTGTTGCAAAGCTATAGTCTAGAGCATGCATTAGACTAAAGGGCTGATGCTCATGCGGTGGTGCAGCACATCACCTTACATCATCTGAACTCCTCACCTCATTTTAAGCATCACATGAACCTCACAGCTGACACCCTATCAGGTTAGTAGTGGCTCTCTGAATATGTTAATACATCTAAGTTTATATTTGTCGGAGTCCTAGAATTTGCTATTGTACTACTAAAGTTCATAGAAGAAAAGTTGTTACTTACTTGTAATCAACATGGTGCTGTAATGTTGTCAGATGAAATGTGATATTTAGTCTCGTTTTATTCTTGTTAAGAATGAGCAAACTTATCAAACTTGATGTTGAATAACAAAAATACATAAAAACTATACAAATCTAATCAAATATTGAAGACAAGTTCAGCTGTCTTGATGGTATTGGCCATCATTGTGAAATCAGTACAAACATTTCCACTTTCCAGTCGCCCTTCCCTCCCCTGGACCATACCAACTGCACTTAACGATCACCCTAGGAGGGAGGCTTCCAAAACTACATAATGGATGACCAAGGCTGTTGACTTTAAAAGCATGCCAGGGTATTTATAAAGTATTTCAGAATTCAGATAACTTTCTCTACTGTGACAACTAATACAATTGTAAAATCGGATATAAAATAATTCATTTTAAATTAGCTAATGTATCCCCCCCCCACACCACCACCCTTAAGAGAGTGTGGTTGATCCCATGACATTGCCCTGTTGGTATTAGACTAGACTGGAGTGACCAGAAAGAGATTTCCTAACCTCAGACACTGGCCTTGAGGGCATATCCCCCCCTTTGTAGTCAGACTTGACAGCTAAAATTAGATGTAGCAGACAATCAGCCTATCATGGTAAACATGGAAACTCTCAAAGACAGTCAGGCTAAGAACATGATGAAATTCCCTCCACACAGGCTTCATAATAATCGTGTATTTTTTATATAATACAGTACACTATTTGTACTTTATGTAACTAGTCCTTCCAATATCCAGATACCACATTTCTTACACATTTATGTTCTCACTTTTCTTGACAAAACAGTGAATTTTGACTCTATCTTTACTGATCCTACTCAAACAATCAACCACTTATTTATGTCATTAGAACTCACTCAATAACATTTTCATGGAATTCATTAACATCATAGTCATTCAGCAGACAGTCTTATCCAGAGTGCATACATTTTCATACTGGTCCCCCATGGGAATCGACACACAACCCTAATGTTGAACACACCACACTCTATCGACTGAGCCACAGGGAACCCTTCCATGTTCCTTGAAAGTCAAATTATTCCTATGGTACAGTACCTTACCTCTAAAACCTGCAGCCCACACTTATATGTGGTCTGACCTTCTCCTGTAGCTGCTATCAGCATCTTGTAAAAGGCAGTCGCTGTTTCAAAGCAGAAAAGGCACATTTAGTTCAAAATCAAAAGAACAAGAGGATAGCAACTCTAATGACTACCCTTAAACCACTGTGGATGATGACAAAAACCTGCAGTGCTAATAGCCCTCTTCAAGGCTTCATCAGGATTCATTCCTAGGTAAGCCATTAGCGGTAATAGGTTCCATTTACAACGTAGGTGTTTGATTAGGCTCTTTTAAATGTGAAAACCCCTTGAGAGGGCCACCTCTTTGCTGCATTAATTCACAGTTGAATGAAAGATGGAAAGAAATGAAAACAACTAATGACTTTTACACAAGAGTGAAGTACAGGAACCATGGTCCCCTTGGCAACCTTCCTGGAGCGCTTAGCTCAAGTTTATAATAAAACCTGGAAATAAGCATTCTTGGCTGTTACTGGGAATGAGATGTTTTTCTTGGATGACCCTAGCCCAAGATTCTGGTTTATGTGCATGATGTCATAGTCCATCATAATGCAGACCAAAGGTTTGTTATTTTTCCTGCAGATTTCGAAACCGCTTCTGCTACATGTCTATGTACTAAAGTAATTATTTTATAATACACTTTTGAAGACAAATGTTGACTACGGTAACTGTCACAACTGACCAAATATTTTATCTTGGCACAATTATAAAGTTTTTCTGTTTGGGTTAGCTGGTGAATTCATCAAAGCCACTGGCTCTTTCTGGTTCCTTGAGGGTCCCACCCTTGTTTTGGGTGAGTTAATTTTGCGGGACGGGGGTGTGCACTGCAGTCCTCCTCCCCAAGCAAAGGCTTCCGCTCTGACAAGCCCCTTATTCCAAATGGTCCAACTTCAAATGATGTAAAGCACTGTCCTTCCATCACACAATCTGCTTTAATTCTATACCTATATAAAACATATTAGCTGCTGTTGAATGGTTTGAGTTCTGTGGATGTTATAAAACTTGTTGCTATTTAAGAGATTATGACTTCTGGGTTTTCCTCCTCAGGTTCACAACTCCTAAATGCTGAAGTGATAGTGATCAGCAAGGATGAAATGATCGCTGCTGTTAACATCTAAGTTTCTCTACCTCTCCCATCAAATCAAACTTAACCATGACGACAGATGTTTTTCTACTTACTGTTGCTTCATGGGCAGTCAGCCTGCCTTACAATAAATACACAACATCACAAAGAAATTGCCATACGGAGACGTGGAACTATGCTGAAACTATAGAAACCACACTGAACACCATAACAAAGAAGATCATTCCACATCATCTCACTTTACGATATGAGCTTGGACAGGTTGGCTGAAAATGGCCAGGCTATAGCCAAATGGGTCTATATATCAAAGACACACATCCAGAGGTCCAATAGCATCTCTCTCCAGTTCATCATTCTTAGAAATGACATCATCTGTGTTCAAATCTTTGTGTTGATGAAATTATGTTACTTCAACAGCTGTGGTGGCAGACCGGCCAGCAGCCATCCAGTCTGTTCTACTGGATGGTTTTATTTACAACTGAAGTATTTACAATGACTCTGATTAATGCTAATGGCCAAGCCTCTCTATTGGAAACAGTCAGATCCATCCACCAAGACTGATCCAAAGCAACACTAGCGCCATGTGGACTGTGGGTATGTTTAATACAAAGCGACATATGTCCTAGTGTTGTGAGAAGGACAAAGGGACAGCCGTGTGTGTGTTTACCTAGTATGAAAGTTGCCCCATCCTCGTTTGTTTGCTCTTCCATAAAGCTGAGAGGCTCACTTAGGCTTGACCTCTGCTCTTGGCAGCCGCTGCACTGCTGGCCCCTGGTCTCTGTTTTGTAAGGTTATGCAAGAACACACATCCTTTTCCTGAGTAAGAGGAGGAGGGCGTCAGAAAAGGAAGAATTCAGCTCAGTACCGTTCCCAGAGTAGAGTGTGTGTGTGTGTGTGTGTGTGTGTGTGAGACTGTGTGTGTGTGTGTGTGTGTGTGTGTGGTTATGACTGTGTTACTGAGGGTATGTGAGGATGTGTCATATGTTTACTCTCATGGACTTTGTTTCTATTCAAATCAAATCAAATCAAATCAAATCAAATTTTATTTGTCACATACACATGGTTAGCAGATGTTAATGCGAGTGTAGCGAAATGCTTGTGCTTCTAGTTCCGACAATGCAGTAATAACGAGCAAGTAATCTAACTAACAATTCCAAAAAAAACTACTGTCATACACAGTGTAAGGGGATAAAGAATATGTACATAAGGATATATGAATGAGTGATGGTACAGAGCAGCATAGGCTAGATACAGTAGATGATAGAGTACAGTATATACATATGAGATAAGTATGTAAACCAAGTGGCATAGTTAAAGTGGCTAGTGATACATGTATTACATAAGGATGCAGTCGATGATATAGAGTACAGTATCAACGTATGCATATGAGATGAACAATGTAGGGTAAGTAACATTATATAAGGTAGCATTGTTTAAAGTGGCTAGTGATATATTTACATCATTTCCCATCGATTCCCATGATTAAAGTGGCTGGAGTAGAGTCAGTGTCATTGACAGTGTGTTGGCAGTAGCCACTCAATGTTAGTGGTGGCTGTTTAACAGTCTGATGGCCTTGAGATAGAAGCTGTTTTTCAGTCTCTCGGTCCCAGCTTTGATGCACCTGTACTGACCTCGCCTTCTGGATGGCAGCGGGGTGAACAGGCAGTGGCTCGGGTGGTTGATGTCCTTGATGATCTTTATGGCCTTCCTGTAGCATCGGGTGGTGTAGGTGTCCTGGAGGGCAGGTAGTTTGCCCCCGGTGATGCGTTGTGCAGACCTCACTACCCTCTGGAGAGCCTTACGGTTGAGGGCGGTGCAGTTGCCATACCAGGCGGTGATACAGCCCGCCAGGATGCTCTCGATTGTGCATCTGTAGAAGTTTGTGAGTGCTTTTGGTGACAAGCCGAATTTCTTCAGCCTCCTGAGGTTGAAGAGGCGCTGCTGCGCCTTCCTCACGATGCTGTCTGTGTGAGTGGACCAATTCAGTTTGTCTGTGATGTGTATGCCGAGGAACTTAAAACTTGCTACCCTCTCCACTACTGTTCCATCGATGTGGATGGGGGTGTTCCCTCTGCTGTTTCCTGAAGTCCACAATCATCTCCTTAGTTTTGTTGACGTTGAGTGTGAGGTTATTTTCCTGACACCACACTCCGAGGGCCCTCACCTCCTCCCTGTAGGCCGTCTCGTCGTTGTTGGTAATCAAGCCTACCACTGTTGTGTCGTCCGCAAACTTGATGATTGAGTTGGAGGCGTGCATGGCCACGCAGTCGTGGGTGAACAGGGAGTACAGGAGAGGGCTCAGAACGCACCCTTGTGGGGCCCCAGTGTTGAGGATCAGCGGGGAGGAGATGTTGTTGCCTACCCTCACCACCTGGGGGCGGCCCGTCAGGAAGTCCAGTACCCAGTTGCACAGGGCGGGGTCGAGACCCAGGGTCTCGAGCTTGATGACGAGCTTGGAGGGTACTATGGTGTTGAATGCCGAGCTGTAGTCGATGAACAGCATTCTCACATAGGTATTCCTCTTGTCCAGATGGGTTAGGGCAGTGTGCAGTGTGGTTGAGATTGCATCGTCTGTGGACCTATTTGGGCGGTAAGCAAATTGGAGTGGGTCAAGGGTGTCAGGTAGGGTGGAGGTGATATGGTCCTTGACTAGTCTCTCAAAGCACTTCATGATGACGGATGTGAGTGCTACGGGGCGGTAGTCGTTTAGCTCAGTTACCTTAGCTTTCTTGGGAACAGGAACAATGGTGGCCCTCTTGAAGCATGTGGGAACAGCAGACTGGTATAGGGATTGATTGAATATGTCCGTAAACACACCGGCCAGCTGGTATACTTACTATTTATTTTGGTATTTGAGTATACCGTATGCACTTGTGATTGTGTGTTTCTCTCTATGTGTGTATTTCTGTGTCTGCAATCTGAGTCCAGCCTCTGAGTCTTTGGGCTGGTATTTCTGTTGATGTAGGAAGCGCTCTCTCTGTCCCTAGAACTGTGTGTCCCTCCCCTTCTACTCACCGGTACTGCAGCTCCAGCTTGCCATCTAGCCTCTGTGTTGAAATCTATCTGTCCTGAACACACTGGGCACCTCTGTACTGGAACCAGGAAACGCTGAGCACAATCACTGACCACCTCCTCCTCGCTCAAAATAACTTCTAACTTTAGCAGAAATACTTTATCAAAAGCTATGATGATAATAATAAAACTACAGTATTTTGGCCTGTTTGTGTACCCTTTAGGGACAGAGACAGAGGGACAGAGGTGGCAGTGTGGAATGAAAATAACCTGAGAAAATAATTAAAGCATTTGACATGGAAACTGGAAAAAGCATACCGGTAGCTGACATCTGTGAGGTAATACCAAACCCATGAAAAGGCCTTGGCCCTGCCGTGCCCTGACATGGTCTGAATGTTACGGTATAATAGTGGTGTAGAGTTAGTAGAGTTGTCAGTGCCTGTTTGTCTCTTTCTGCACTGAATATAATTGCCATAGAGCTCAGAGCTTAGGTTACAGTAGGCCAGACTCTGTCATAGGCCAAGCGACAGGACTAGCCCTTGAAAGGAGCCTTTGACGAGCTACAGAATCAATTAAGTGGGGATATGATAAGAGCTGTGCTTCATTAGTTAGAAATTATTAGTTGCTTTATTACTTAGAAATGATCTGGGGTGCAGAGTAATGGCCCATCCATGTACAGTTCATTTGGAAGGCTTCTTCATTGGGACACCTATGGCTGCTATGTTCTCTGGCAACATATCTGTGTTTATTTCCCTTCTCATACCTCAGCTATTGAATTGGAGTTTAGGGAACACAGTTCTATTTCATATATCTGATAATGGCACTGGAGGGGATGGCTGCTGTTTTACGGGCTCCTAACCAACTGTGCTATTTTTTTTTCTTTTTTCGCATTGTTTGTAACTTATTTTGTACATAATATTGCTGCTACTGTCTCTTATGACCAAAAAGAGCTTCTGGTTATCAGAACAGTGATTACTCACCTCGAACTGGACAAAGATCTTTTCTTTAATGAGTCCGAGGATTTACTGCTTCTCCGAAATACATATAATTTGCGTGAAGAAAAGACGGAAATACAGGGGGCTGCCTTGTGAGAATTCGTTGGCGAGTGGGTAACCCGCCTCTACCATCCGTTCTATTGGCCAACTTGCAATTACTGGAGAATAAAATGGATGATCTCCGTTTGGGATTATCCTACCAACGGGTTATTAAAAACTGTAATATGTTTCACAGAGTCGTGGCTGAACGACAACATGGATAATAACATGGATAATAATAAGGCTATAAGCAAACAATAAAATGCTCATATAGAAGCGGCACTCCTAAGGGCCGGGGACTTGAATGTAGGCAAACTTAAATCCATTTGACCTAATATCTACCAGCATGTCACATGTGCAACCAGAAGAATAAAACACTCTTTACTCCACACACAAAGACACATACAAAGCTCTCCCTCACCCTCAATTTGGCTAATCTGACCATAATTCTTTTCACCTGATTCCTGCTTACAAGGAAAAAGTAAAGCAGGAAGTACCAGTGACTCGCTCAATACAGAAGTTGTCAGATGACAAGGAGGCTACGCTATAGGACTGTTTGCTAGCACAGACTGGAATATGTTCCGGGATTCATCCAATGGCGTCCCACCAATGGCATCCCCAATTCATCCAACATCATCCCCACCGTACGTACATATCCCAACCAGAAGCCATGAATTACAGGCAACATCCATACTGAACTAAAGGCTAGAGGTGCCGCTTTCAAGAAGTGGGACACTAATCCAGACGCTTATAAGAAATCCTGCTATGCCTTCAGATGAACTATCAAACAGGCAAAGCGTCAATACAGGACTACGATTGAATCCTACTACACCGGCTCTAACGCACGTCGGCTGTGGCAGGGCTTGCAAACTATTACGGACTACAAAGGGAAACCCAGCCGTGAACTACCCAGTGGCGCGAGCCTACCAGATGAGCTAAATGCCTTTTATGCTCGCTTCGAGGCAAGTAACACTGAAGCATGCATGAGAGCACCATCTGCTCCGGAAGACTGTGTGATCACACTCTCCATAGCCAATGTGAGCAAGAAATTTAAACAGGTCAACATTCCCAAGGCTGCGGGCCCAGATGCATTACCGGGACATGTACTCAGAGCATGCGCGGACGAACTGGCAAGTGTCTTCACTGACATTTTGAATTTTCACTGACTGAGTCTGTAATACCTACATGTGTCATGCTGACCACCATAGTCCCTGTGTCCAAGAAAGTGAAGGTAACCTGCATAAATGACTACCATGCCTTAGCACTCACGTTTGTAGCCATGAAGTGCTTTGAAAGGCTGGTCATTGCTCACATCAACACCATCATCCCAGAAACTCTAGACCCACTTCAATTCGCATACCGCCCCAACAGATCCACAGATAATCCAATCTCTATTGCACTCCACACTGTCCTTTCACACCTGGACAAAGGACCACATCTGTGAGAATGCTGTTCATTGACTACAGCTCAGCATTCAACACCATAGAGCCCACAAAGCTAAGGACCCTGGGACTAAACACCTTCTGCAACTGGATCCTGGACTTCCTGACGGGCCGCCTCCAGGTGGCCAGGGTATTTTTATTTTTTATTTCACCTTTATTTAACCAGGTAGGCTAGTTGAGAACAAGTTCTCATTTGCAACTGCAACCTGGCCAAGATAAAGCATAGCAGTGTGAACAGACAACACAGAGTTACACATGGAGTAAACAATTAACAAGTCAATAACACAGTAGAAAAAAAGGGGGAGTCTATATACAATGTGTGCAAAAGGCATGAGGAGGTAGGCGAATAATTACAATTTTGCAGATTAACACTGGAGTGATAAATGATCAGATGGTCATGTACAGGTAGAGATATTGGTGTGCAAAAGAGCAGAAAAGTAAATAAATAAAAACAGTATGGGGATGAGGTAGGTGAAAATGGGTGGGCTATTTACCAATAGACTATGTACAGCTGCAGCGATCGGTTAGCTGCTCAGATAGCTGATGTTTGAAGTTGGTGAGGGAGATAAAAGTCTCCAAAGCGATTTTTGTTCTTCCAGTCACAGGCAGCAGAGTACTGGAATGAAAGGCGGCCAAATGAGGTGTTGGCTTTAGGGATGATCAGTGAGATACACCTGCTGGAGCGCGTGCTACGGATGGGTGTTGCCATCGTGACCAGTGAACTGAGATAAGGCGGAGCTTTACCTAGCATGGACTTGTAGATGACCTGGAGCCAGTGGGTCTGGCGACGAATATGTAGCGAGGGCCAGCCGACTAGAGCATACAAGTTGCAGTGGTGGGTGGTATAAGGTGCTTTAGTGACAAAACGGATGGCACTGTGATAGACTGCATCCAGTTTGCTGAGTAGAGTGTTGGAAGCCATTTTGTAGATGACATCGCCGAAGTCGAGGATCGGTAGGATAGTCAGTTTTACTAGGGTAAGCTTGGCGGCGTGAGTGAAGGAGGCTTTGTTGCGGAATAGAAAGCCGACTCTTGATTTGATTTTCGATTGGAGATGTTTGATATGAGTCTGGAAGGAGAGTTTGCAGTCTAGGCAACAACATATATGCCATGCTGATCCTCAACACGGAGGCCCCTTAGGGGTGCGTGCTTTGTCCCCTCCCGTACTCCATGTTCACCTACGACTGCGTGGCCAAGCACAACTCCAACACCATCATTAAGTTTGCTGACAACACAACAGTGGTAGGCCTGATCACCCGCAACGATGAGATAGTCTATTGGGAGGAGGTCAGAGACCTGGCAGTGTGGTGCCAGGACAACAACCTCTCCCTTAACGGGAGCAAAACAAAGGAGCTGATCGTGGACTGCAGGAAAAGGAGGGCCAAACACGCCCCCATTCACATCAACGGGGCTGTAGTGGACCGGGTCGAGAGTTTCAAGTTCCTTGGTGTCCACATCACCAACAAACTATCATGGTCCAAACACATAAAGATAGTCGTGAAGAGGGCACGACAACACCTTTCCCCCTGAGGAGACTGAAAAGATTTGGCATGGGTCCCCAGATCCTCAAAAAGTTCAACAGCTGCACCATCGAGAGCATCCTGATCGGTTGCATCACTGCCTGGTATGGCAACTGCTTGGCGTCCAACCGTAAGGTGCTCCAGAGGGTAGTAGGTACGGTCCAGTACATCATGCCATCCAGGACCTATATACTATTCAACCAAGTCATAGACTATGCTCTCTGATACTTCACGGCAAGTGGTACCGAGCGTGGAGTCTAGGTCCAAAAGGCACCTTAACAACTTCTACCCCCAAGCCATAAGACTGCTGAACAATTAATCGAATGGCCATTACTTTGCTTACACTACTGCTACTCACTGTTTATTATCTCTGCATTGTCACTTTATCCCTACCTCCATGTATAAATTACCTCGACTAACCTGCACATTGACTCTGTACCGGTATTTTTTTAAACTTTTGATTATTTAGTAAATATAGGCCCACGAGCCGCTGAGGCCCCTAATGATGAGCTCTATTTTTTTGTGGCCCCCACCTCCGTTAAAGTTGCCCATCCCTGCCCTAGAGCAATAGCTAGCATTGGACACCACTTAACTGTGACAATAAGGTCTGCACAAATGTGTGAAGTGAATACTTATTTACTTACTCCATGTATTCTGAGGAGCGTGTGCTTCTTGACATACACTTTGCAGTGTGTACTTGTTGACATACTACACAAAGTATGTACACTATAAGGTTGTGTACTTGTTGACATACTACACAAAGTATGTACACTATAAGGTTGTGTACTTGTTGACAAGGACATACCCATACCCTGTGTACTTGTTGACATACACCACAAAGTTTGTCCTTGTTTACATACAGTACACTTTGAAGTGTTTACATTTCTTGTTGATGCAGTGTGTTACAATGGAAAGCCTGGGCATCATGCAGGCTGAAGGTCATAATGGTCCCTAGTGGGGTTCCGGAGCCTTCCCGGAGCCTTCCCATCAGGATATCCCAGTCCCACGCCATCCCACATTCTGTCTCCGAGCCAGTGACCCAAAATAGCACCTCTGATCCGTTCAGCTTGTTGTCTATCCATCCAGGAAATGTCAAAGCTATGATGTACATTGGCCTGTTCTCTCTGACCCCTTGTCTTTCTCTGTGTTTACAATGGGCTTAGCTAAAGCCACCATGTGGACTTATGCTCTACTGACATGGTCTTTAGTGTCTAAATCCAGAGCTCTGACATTTATTCAAATGGTGTTAGTTTATACCGACTGACTGTTCAGTACCATGATACTAGATATTTAAGCAGTCTCCGATGACTCAGATTTGAACCCTTACTTCGGTTTGAACCCTAAAAGTCAAGGGCACAGGACTATGGTGGTCAAAGTCAAGAATAAGTAAGTAAAATAAAGTACACAAAGCATGTGCTTTTTGTATTACACTAACTAGGTAAAGGAGTAAATTAATGCTGGATAGTCTTCATTTTTTATTTTTTACATGAGTTTATGAGTCTATAAGGAAGCCCTACAGAAGCCCAAGGCAAAAAAACAAAAAAAACGTAGACTTTAAATTATCTAGTTCGAACGACTTAGTAAATATATGTTTTTCTTACTAAGTCGTTCAAACGAGATACTAACTCGTTTGAAATGACATATTAATTACTTTGAACAACGTATTATCTCATTCAAATTACTTACTTTCTCTAATTAGGCCTAATTTCTGATGCAGTGCCAGCTGTGCTTGTAAGACCGTTGCTGCAGCCATTCATTCACTGATTCCATCCATTGATATGATTATTCAATGACAGTTATTTAATAGCCTAAAGCAGGGCTGCTTTTGAATGCCAGAGCATGTAAGTGGGCCAACAAGATCTCATGGTTTTAACAATTTGACTTCAGATTCTGACGTTTATCCAAGTTTCTCCAAACATCAAATTTCCGAAGGGTTTCTGAAACACTGGCTTGCTCCTCCTGCTCAGCGTTGTCTTTCCAAGGCTGGCATGTTCAATCTCAGTGGTGGACATTATTTTTTTTCTTCCTTTTTTCTATCCCTAACCTTCACCAAAAAACATTCGTAATGAATGCCTTACCTTAACATTGTAGTTGTTTTTGTTTTAAAACTATCCAAAACCTTAACCCTTAATGTAAGCATTTGGGATGAATCAAGGAAGACGCTGAGCAAGAGGAGAAAAAGAGGGTGTCAAAAACACTTAACATTTGATGTTTGGAGCAACGTTGAAACTTGACGTTTGGAGAAATGTGGATAAACATCAGAATCTGAAGTCAAATTGATAAAACCGTGAGATCTTGTTGGCCCACTACATGTTCTGGTATTCAAAAGCAGCCCTATCAAAGAATAAAAAATTACATCAATGGATGGAACGATCTGACAAGCACAACTGCTGCTGCATAACACATTAGGCCTAACTAGACAAAATGTCATTTGAGCATTTATTCAAATGTTATTCAAACAACTTTGTATCTCGTTCAAACATTTTTTTTTTACTAAGTTGTTCAAATGAGATACTAAGTAATTCGAACAAAATACTAAGTCATTCGGAATAGATTATTCCAATCGCTTTCTTTTTTGCCTTGGGTTTCAGGGCTTCTGTACATCTATGGTGTCTAACGTCCTTTCTTAATTACAGCTTATAGGAGAAGCCTTTTCACTCATGCAGGTGGGAGATTGTTGTACCGGCCGACGTCAGTGTCCATCTGCTTAGTTTTGGTAAAGAAAGACGTCTCCAAAATGTCTGTCAGAAGCCCAGAGATGACCCATTCAGCACAGAGACAGGAGGGAGCCACAATGCAAAAGTGGCAGGGATTTAGGCAGCGCCTGGACTGAATACCGTGTGTGTGTGTGTGTGTGTGTGTGTGTGTGTGTGTGTGTGTGTGTGTGTGTGCGTGTGTGTGTGTGTGACTGTACACAATGAGAAGAAAACAGACAAGTGTTTGCCTCTCCTCCATGTGATGCCAACTGTTCTGCACACACAGCTAAGAGCCAGAGCGTTTGAGCACAAGGTAAGCAAACAGTTTAGAGTATAATCTCCTCCCTAGCCCCCTACAGAATGGCTAGACGGGTATACGCACTTGCACCCACATGTGTACACCTGCAGAAGAAATAGAACACACACACAGCAATGCATAACACCATAGCAGCACCCACCTGTAGCACACGCTCCAGTAGGCATATCTCACTGGTCACCCCCAATGCCAATTCTTCCTTTGGCCTTTCCTTCCAGTTCTCTGCTGCCAATGACTGGAACGAACTGCAAAAATCACTAAAGCTGGAGACTCTTACCTCCCTCACTAGCTTTAAGGACCATTTGTCAGAGCAGCTCACAGATCACTGCACCTGTACATAGCTCATCTGTAAATAGCCCATCCAATCTACCTCATCCCCATACTGTATTTATTTATTTATCTTGCTCCTTTGTACCCCAGTATCTCTACTTGCACATTCATCTTCTGAACATCAAACATTTCAGTGTTTAATTGCTATATTGTAATTACTTAAACCACCATTGCCTATTTATTGCCTTACCTCTCTTATCCTACCTCATTTGCACATGCTGTATATAGATTTTTTCAACTGTATTATTGATTGTATGTTTGTTTTTTCCATGTGTAACTTTGTGTTGTTGTATGTGTCGAACTGCTTTGCTTTATCTTGGCCAGGTCGCAGTTGCAAATGAGAATTTGTTCTCAACTAGCCTACCTGCTTAAATAAAGGTTGAAAATAAACAACAACAAAAAACATACATACTCACATTCAAGCAGCCACACATGCAGACTCAGGTAAGAGTGAAACTGCTGTGTATGTGTGTGTGTGTGTGTGCACTGTGCCTCCTGTCACTGTCTCTGTCGTTCTGCCTTCATTTGCTTTTCAATGAGGCTTACAGCTTGCCTGGTTAACCAAACCACTTGCTCCGGCCAAACACCACTCCCACAGACGTTCATTTTTTCTCTGCAATGAGTCTGGATCTGAGTAAATCCATGACGATTTCTAGAATGGAAATCAAATCTAGACCATCTGATTGGTCCCAGCAACCGATGGGTTGGACCAGAGCCAGAACACACGTAGGTGAAGGAGAGTTTTGAAAATGCATCATTGTCTTTGATACTATGATTGGTTAGAGATGATCCAATCACTGATGACTTTGTTTTGTACAACACCCCTCATTTTGACATCACCACAAACAACTTCAAAGATGGCAGTCTCAGACTGAAGTATGTAGTGAACGATAGAGCAGTGGTTGATGACAGGGAGAGAGAGAGAACAGGGCATAGACAGTCGATTAGGGTCCCAGGCTACTAGTGGGGCCCAGACCCTCTCAAAAATGTGTATATATTTTTATCCTTAATTTAACAAGGCAAGTTAAGAACAAATTCTTATTTACAATGATGGCCTACCCTGGCCAAACCGAGACAACGCTGGGATAATTGTGCGCTGCCCTATTAGACTCCCAATCACAGCCAGATGTGATTCAGCCTGGATTTGAACCAGGGAATGTAGTGACACGTCTTGCACTGAGATGCAGTGCCTTAGACAGCAGCGCCACTCGGGAGAAGTCCCTGGTTTAATATGTATATACACAGTACCAGTCAAAAGTTTGGACACACCTACTCATGCAAGGGTTTTTCTTTATTTGTACTATTTTCTACATTGTAGAATAATATTGAAGACATCCAAACTATCAAATAACACACATGGAATGATGTAGTAACCAAATAAGTGTTAAGCAAATAAAAATATATTTTATAATTTGGATACTTCAAAGTAGCCACACTTTGCCTTGATGACAGCTTTGAACACTCTTGGTATTCTCTCAACCAGCTTCATGAGGAATGCTTTTCCAACAGACTTGAAGGAGTTCCCACATATGCTGAGCACTTGTTGGCTGCTTTTCCTTCACTCTGCAGTCCAACTTATCCCAAACCATCTCAATTGGGTTGAGGTCGGGTGATTGTGGAGACCAGGTCATTTGATGCAGCAATGCAGCACTCCATCACTCTCCTTCTTGGTCAAATAGCCCTTACACAGCCTGGAGGTGTGTTTTGGGCCCTTGTCCTGTTGAAAAACAAATTACAGTCCCACTATGCGCAATCCAGATGAGATGGCGTATCGCTGCAGAATACTGTGGTAGCCATGCTGGTGTGTATTGAATTCTAAATAAATCACCAACAGTGTCACCAGAAAAGCACCCCCACACAATCACACCTCCTCCTCCATGCTTCATGGTGGGAATCACACTTGCGGACATCATCCGTTCACCTACTCTGCACCTTACAAAGACACAGCAGTTGGAACCAAAAATCTCACGTTTAGACTCATTAGACCAACGGACAGATTTCCATGGTGTTTCTTGGCCCAAACAAGTCTGTTCTTCTTATTGGTGTCCTTTAGTAGTGGTTTCTTTGCAGCAATTTGACCATGAAGGCCTGATTCACACAGTCTCCTCTGAACAGTTGATGTTGAGATGTGTCTGTTACTTGAACTCTGTGAAGCATTTATTTGGGCTGCAATCTGAGGTGCAGTTAACTCTAATGAATTTATCCTCTGCAACAGAGGTAACTCTGGGTCTTCTATTCCTGTGGCGGTCCTAATGAGAGCCAGTTTCATCATAGCGCTTGATGATTTTTGCGACTGCACTTGAAGAAACTTTCAAAGTTCTTGACATTTCCCATATTGACTGACCTTCATGTCTTCAAGTAATGATGGACTGTCATTTCTCTTTGCTTATTTGAGCTGTTCTTGCCATAATATGGACTTGATCTTTTACCAAATAGGGCTATCTTCTGTATACCACCCCTACCTTATCACAACAGAACTGATTGGCTCAAATGCATTAAGAAGGAAATAAATTCCACAACTTGAACTTTTAACAAGTTACACCTCTTAATTAAAATGCAGTCCAGGTGACTATCTCATGAAACTGGTTGACTCCATACGTGTTATTTCAAAGTTTTGATGTCTTCACTATTATTCTACAATGTGAAAATAGTAAAAATAAAGAAAAACCCTTAAATGAGTAGGTGTGTCCAAACCTTTGACAGGTACTGTATATATAAATATATATTTTTTAGGAACTCTCAACTTACTGTTGAGAGTTAGAATAGTAGAATACATAAGGTGCAAGTTCAAAATTTGGTTGTGCATCAGCAGTTTTTCTCTTGTTTTGACAGTCACTCAATTAGCCATGTCAGCTAATTTTTTTTAGATTGGTAAGTTAGTCTAGCCAATTATCTAAACCTGAAGTTATTATGTTCCCGAATACCAACATGCCCAGGGACCCTGACCTCCAAGGGGCCCAAATTGATTTGGTTAGTCAATCTCAGATATCATTAATATGGCATAAGTCATGGCAAAATGTGTAGAATTGCAGGATATTAGCTTTAAAACTGAATAAAATATATACAGTTGAAGTCAGAAGTGTACATACACTTAGGTTGGAGTCATTAAAACAAAATTTTCAACCACTCCCCAAACTTCTTGCTAACAAACTATAGTTTTGGCAAGTCGATTAGGACATCTACTTTGTGTATGACACAAGTAATTTTTCCAACAATTGTTTACAGACAGATTATTTCACTTATAATTCACTGTATCACAATTCCAGTGGGTCAGAAGTTTACATACACTAAGTTGACTGTGCCTTTAAACAGCTTGGAACATTCCTGAAAATTATGTCATGGCTTTAGAAGCTTCTGATAGGCTAACTTACATCATTTGAGTCAATTGAAGGTGCACCTGTGGATTTATTTCAAGGCATACCTTCAAACTCAATGTCTCTTTGCTTGACATCATGAGAAAATCAAAAGAAATTAGCCAAGACCTCAGAAAAAAATGTGTAGACCTCCACAAGTCTGGTTCATGCTTGGGAGCATTTTCCACATTCATCTGTACTTTTTGGAGAAATTCCCTCTGGTCTGATGAAACAAAAATATAACTGTTTGGCCATAATGACCATCGTTACGTTTGGAGGAAAAAGGGGGAGGCTTGCAAGCCGAAGAACACCATCCCAACCGTGAAACTCGGGGGTGGCAGCATTATGTTGTGGGGGTGCTTTCCTGCAGGCGGGACTGGTGCACATCACAAAATAGATGGCATCACGAGGACGGAAAATTATGTGGATATATTGAAGCAACATCTCAAGACATCAGTCAGGAAGTTAAAGCTTGGTCGCAAATGGGTCTTCCAAATAGACAATGACACCAAGCATACTTCTAAAGTTGTGCAAAATGGCTTAAGGAAGTTAAAGTATTGGAGTGGCCATCACAAATCCCTGACCTCAATCCTATAGAAAGTTTGTGGGCAGAACTGAAAAAGAATGTGAGAGCAAGAAGGCCTACAAACCTGACTCAGTTACACCAGCTCTGTCAGCAAGAGTGGAATTTTAACTAGGATTAAATGTCAGGAATTGTTCAAAACTGAGTTGGCTAAGGTGTATTTAAGCATCCGACTTCAACTGTATATACTGTATACTGTATCTCCACCACATGGCAAAATGTGTAGAATCGCAGGAAATAAGCTGTACAACTGTCAAACATGTATCTCTGACCAATGGCATGTATAATTGAGTAGAATTGCATGAAATTAGTAGAATTTCATGAAATTTGCTACATCAACTCACCCCTCAACTACCATATACAGGCACGGACACTTGACAGGCCAGTGTGGTCATTGGGTCATTATGATCAGATGAAGACTTGATTGCAATTACTGAGCCAGACACTGATACTGCCAGTATGAGATGAGTGAAATAATGACAGTAATAGGTGGAGTGAAATAACAGTAATGACAGGAGAGGGTGAGTAAACTGTGTTGTGCCAGGATGGAAGTCCCACAGTGAGTGACTTCATAGGAATGCATGGAAACAGACATGTCTACAAAGTCCTGCCTTCAGCCACATCACCCAAAACTGAAGTGTTGTAAGAAGTGGTTAAATGAGCACATGCACTATGTCTCACCTCAGGGGCTTTCCTGTGTTACAGCCACATGTGCCCCTAAACTATCTGTTATCACTTACAGGCACCATGCTTTAATGGTAACAGTCATTGGCTCATAATGGCAAAGCCAGATGACTGGGTAGCTCAGGCCAGTCAATGACATGTCCTGCCAGAGGAAGTGGAGGTTACAGCCCTCCAACCCTGTGATCCAGGCTGTGATATTGCCTTTTATAGACATACTGCAGTGGAATGTTATGTACTGTCCTGAAGGAAATCCCTCTGTAATTAACTGACTCCTGACCGCAGGGACAGGCCCTGTCCCTCGGCCTTCCGTTAGAGTCTGTAGTCGGGATAGAAAGAGAGAGGGAGGGAGAGAAGGGAAGAGAGAGAGTGTGAAAGAGTGAGGGAGGGAGAGGAACAGAGCAAGAAAGAGAGAGAGACATAGCAAGTGAAGTACAGTGCAATGAGAAAGAGTTAGAGAGAGAGAGAGAGAGAGAGAGCGAGAGAGAGAGAGAGGGAGGAAGGAAGGAAGGAAGGGAGAGCCAAACCACTCCAGTCTAATTGTCCTTGGAGCAACCTTCATGGCGTCTGATCCCTCTCCTCTTAAATGAAGCAGGGCCCATTCTAATTAGCAACTCTCTCTCTCACTTAGCGCCACACTAACTCAACGTCCTAACACAACGTCCATGACAAGAGTCACACTGCTCCCATCCATCCTTTTATCGGCCTAATAAACCCTTTGATGGCAACCATGACTGATATTCCCCACCCAAAATTACAGTGCTTAGTTATTGGTGATTCATAATCAAGTTTTGAAGTATTAATGTCTAGCAATATTTAAGGTGCCAGTGTTTAATATACACTTCCTCAAGTTGCATTAAATCTTCAAATCCTTTTTTCAGTTATTTTACAATTGGCTGGTTTCCCAGGACTGGAGACGAGCTTTTTGGTCTTAATGTTTAGATGTGACCTGGATACTCTCTCTCTCTCTCTCTCTCTCTCTCTCTCTCTCTCTCTTAGTTTTGCTTTCCCACCTCTCTCTCTCCCCACTCCCCACCACCCTCTTTCTATGTTGCTTTTCCCATGTCCACTCCTGTGTGTTATGATGTATTGTACCAGAAGACACTGAGCGACACCTTTACAGCTGTGAGCAGGGACCAGCTCCTTTCTGCTTTATGATCAATAAATCAGACATGTTTGTACTTTGTCACTGGAGACTGTGTTACAACCTACAGATATGGCTAAAAAAGCATTCTAATCATCAACAGAGATATGATTGGTGTAGGATTATCTTATGAGAGATTTTATGAGAAGATGCTATTAAAAAACCATTATGAATTGCAATTTATTATCTACCTTGCAACTAATTTGCTGGATTCTGATTGGTCAGATGTGTTTATGATTTGAGCAAGAACAGGAAGTAGAGGAGTTGACGCATGGTTATGTACTGTATGTGGTCACTCAGTTCATAATTAAAATCTGCAAGAGAGTAATCAGTCTCCATCTAGTGTTTGTCTACATAGAGAGTCGTCCATCCACCATCAAAAGAACCCCTCAAACTACACAGGTTTTAAAAGGCAGATAGAGGTAGTGCCTTCAGAAAGTATTCACACTCCTTGACTTTTTACACATTTTGTTGTGTTACAGCCTGAATTTAAAATGGATTAAATTGAGATATTTTTGTCACTGGCCTACAGACAATACCCCATAATGTCAAAGTGGAAATATGTTTTTCAAAATGTTAAAATGTTAAATTAATTACAAATTAAAAGCTGAAATGTCTTGAGTCAATAAGTATTCAACCCCTTTGTTATGGTAAGTCTAAATAAGTGCAGGAGTTAAAGTTTGCTTAACAAGTCACATATTAAGTTGCATGGACTCATTCTGTGTGCAACAGAGTTAAACATGATTTTTGAATGATTACCTCATCTCTGTACCCCACACATACAATTATCTGTAAGATCCCTCAGTCGAGCAGTCAATTTCAAACACAGATTCAACCACAAAGACCAGGGAGGTTTTCCATTGCTTCACAAAGAAGGGCACGTATTGGTAGATGGGTAAAAAAAATGTATCCCTTTGAGCATGGTGAAGTTATTAATTACACTTTGGATGGTGAATCAATACACCCAGTCACTACAAAGATACAGGAAGGAAGGAAGGAAACCGCTCAGGGATTTCACCATGAGGCCAATGGGGACTTTAAAACAGTTACAGAGTTTAATGGCTGTGATTGGAGCAAACTCAGGATGGATCAACAACATTGTAGTTACTCCACAATACTAACCTAATTGACAGAGTGAAAATAAGGAAGCCTGTACAGAATAAAAATATTCCATAACATGCATCCTGTTTGCAACAAGGCACTAAAGTAAAACTGCAAAAAATGTGGCAAAGCAATTTTTTTTCTTCCCCTGAATACAAAGTGTTATATTTGGGACTCTCCATATTTTCAAGCATAGTGCCGGCTGCATCATGTTATGGATATCTTTGTAATCGTTAAGGACTGTGCGGGAGATAAAATGATGGCCAAAGATAAAAGTAAAAAATAAAACAGAATAAAAAGTATGTTTGAATGACAGGGTCAGTGTTTTTACAGCTAATGCCGGTTTGCCTGAGACTGATGCCGTGCAGGTGTTTGTACACATGCATATACACACACCCATTCAAATAAACGCATACAAGAACACACACATACATGTAATAGTGCCAGACATGCATACAAACATATACAGTTGGCATTACTGTTATGATATTTTTTCTCCTTGATGTCCTTTCTTTTTTTGTTTTTTTGTTGTTGTTTAAATAACATTGTTGTTTGCTGTTTTCTTCTGTCTTTTTCTTTTTTCTTTTTAGTTCATTTTCTTGCTTCTTGGGGGTGGGGAATGGAATTAATTGTATTTAAAAAAAATGTATATATTTTTTCTTCTGGGGGGCTGTGAGAGGGGTCTGGAATGGTTGAGGGACAGCTATTGGAGAACTGTGGGGGCATCTTGGAGGGTTCGGGTTCGGGTTCGGGTTCACGTTTTTTGGCCTGGTGGAAGATCTTTCAACGTGCCCTTGAGCAGGGCATTGACCCTGGATGCTTCTGTGTGCCGCTCTGAATGGGAGTCTGTTGGATGACTGGTGTGGTGTAGGTGTTGAGCGGCTTCACTGCAAGTATATTGTACATTTAGGATATTCAATAAAAAAATACAAAATACAAAACTGAATACAAAAAAATTGTTAAGGACTGGGGAGTTTTTACGGGGCAAAAAACTTACGGAATGGAGCAGAGCACAGGCAAAATCCTAGAGGAAAACCTGGTTCAGCCTGCTTTCTACCAGACACTGTGAGATGAAGTCACCTTTCAGCACGACACATTAAACGTTTAAATGTTTTTATTTAACCTTTATTTAACTTTGCAAGTTAGTTAAGAACAAATTCTTATTTACAATGAAGACAATAACCTAAAACATAAGGGCAAATCTACACTGGAGTTGCTTACCAAGAAGACAGTGAATGACCCAGAGTGGCTGAATTACAGTTTGTTTGCATTACAAGCAACCCAAACCGGCTGCGCGTGTGCACCATCATGCATACATTTATTTTGTCCCCCCACACTAAATGTGATCATGACACACAGGTTAAAATATCAAAACAAACTCTGAACCAATTATATTAATTTGGGGACAAGTCGAAAAGCATTAAACATTTATGGAAATTTAGCTAGTTAGCATGCACTTGCTAGATAATTTGTCCTAATTAGCTAGCTTGCTGTTGCTAGCTAATTTGTCCTGGGATATAAACATTGAGTTGTTATTTTACCTGAAATGCACAAGGTCCTCTACTCCGCCAATGAATCCACACATAAAACGGTCAACCGAATCATTTCTAGTCATCTCTCTTCCTTCCAGGCCTTTTCTTCTCTTGACTTTATGTTGCGATAAATTAGGTGCATTACCGCCGCTGACCTTGTTCGTCACCCACGTGGGTATAACCAATGAGTAGATGGCACGTGGGTACCTGCTTCTTTGAACCAACGAGGAGATGGGAGAGGCAGGACTTGCAGTGCGATCTGCGTCAGAAATAGAACTGATTTCTAATTTAGCCCTTGGCAACGCAGACGCTCATTGGCATGCGCGAGCAGTGTGGGTGCAATAATTGAATAACATAGATTTCTACATTTATTTTGCAATGCTCACGCACATGACGCGAGCGGTGTGGTCAGCCTGTTAGGAAAATATTCAGATGCCTTCACTTCTTCCACATTTTGTTACGTTACAGTCTTCTTCTAAAATGTATAAAAAATGTTTCCCTCATTAATCTACACACAATATCCCATAATGACAAAGGAAAAACTGTTTTTTAGACATTTTAACAAATGTATTAAAAATAAAACACTGAAATATAACATTTGCATAAGTATTCAGTCCCTTTAGTCAGTACTGTGTTGAAGCACCTTTTGCAATGATTACAGCAACGAGTCTTCTAGGTTATGACGCTACAAGCTTGGCAAACTAGTATTTGGGAAGTTTCTCCCATTATTCTCTGCAGATCCTCTCAAACTCTGTCAGGCTGGATGGGGAGCGTCGCTGCACAGCTATTTTCAGGTCTCTCCAGAGATGTTCAATTGGATTCAAGTCTGGGCTCTGGCTGGGACACTCAAGGACATTCAGAGACTTTTCCCAAAGACACACCTGCGCTGTCTTCGCTGTGTGGTTAGGGTCATTGTCCTGTTGGAAAGTGAACCTTCACCCCAGTCTGAGGTCCTTAGCACTCTGGCACAGGTTTTCATCAAGAATTTCTCTGTACTTTGCTCTGTTCATCTTTCCCACAATCCTGACTAGTCTCCCAGTCCCTGCCACTGAAAAATATCCCGACAGCATTATGTTGCCACCACCATGCTTCACCGTAGGGAGGGTATTGACCAGGTGATGACTGGTGCCAGATTTCCTCCAGACGTGACACTTGGTATTCTGGCCAAAGAGTTCAATCTTGGTTTCATCAGACCAGAGAATTTTTGTTTCTCATGGTCTGAGAGTCCTTTAGGTGCCTTTTGGCAAACTCCAAGTGGGCTATCATGTGCCTTTTACAGAGTATTGGCTTTCGTCTGGTCACTCTACCATAAAGGCCTGATTGGTGGAGTGCTGCAGAGATGGTTGTCCTTCTGGAAGTTTCTCCCATCTCCACAGAGGAACTCTGGAGCTCTGTCAGAGTGACCATCCGGTTCTTGGTCACCTTCCCGATCAAGGCTCTTCTCGCCCGATTGCTCAGTTTGGCCGGGCGGCCAGCTCTCGGAAGAGTCTTGGTGGTTCCAAACTTCTTCCATTTAAGAATAATGAAGGCCACTGTGTTCTTGGGGACCTTCCATGTTGCAGACATTTTTGGTACCATTCCCCAAATCTGTGCCTCGACACAATCCTGTCTTGCTCTACGGACAATTCCTTCAAAGTCATGGCTTGGTTTTTGCTCTGACATGCACGGTCAACTGTGGGACCTTATATAGACATGTGTGTGCCTTTTCAAATGATGTCCAATCAAGTTGTAGAAACATCTCAAGGATGATCAATGGAAACAGAATTCCCCTGTGCTCAATTTCGAGTCTCACAGCAAAGGACCTGAATACTTATGTAAATAACGTTTTCAAGTTCTTTGTTCTGTAGTTCTAAAAACTTGTTTTCACTTTGTCATTATGGGGTATTGTGTGTAGACGGGTGAGAAAACCATGAATTGAATCAATTTTGAATTTGGGCTGTAACACAACAAAATGTGAAACAAGTGAAGAGGTATGAATGCTTTCTGAAGGCTCTGTAATTAACCCCTCAAGAGTGTTTCTCATAATTCTCCTGACATTTACAAACCCCTTACTTAATAAATAATGTAACCACATAAGTTGACTGAGAACACATTCTCATGTACAGCAACAACCTGGGGAATAGTTACCAGGGAATGAAAGAGTCAATTAGAAGCTGGGGATGACTCGGTGGCCATGATGGTATGAGATCAGATTGGGAATTTAGCCAGGACACCGGGATTAACACCCCTACATTAAGTGCCATGGGATCTTTCAGTGACCACAGATAGTCAAGTCACCCATTTAATGTCCCCAAAGACAACACCCTACACAGGGTAATGTCCCCAGTCGCATTTATTTTTTACAGCAGAGGAAAGGGTGACTCCTACTAGCCTTCCCATCTGATCTCCCATCCAGGGACCAACCAGGACCCAGCCTGCTTAGCTTCAGAGGCAAGCCAGCAGTGGGATACAGGGTGGTATGCTACCGGCAAATACTGAATTCTCAAATAATATTACAGACATATCTCCAGTCTAAGGCCTTACTATAAAGGCTGCTGCTGTTTTAATCAGCACAACAGAGGACATCTAAGAAAAATAGACCATGATTCACCTCGATTACCCTCTTTCTGACAACAACAGGAATCTTTTGAACACCAACTATATCATTTCCCCCTTTCTGACTCATACTCCTCCAACTGTGTCATGATGTTGCTCTGACGTGAATACCACCTTCAAATTTTCAAATCAAATTAATTAATTTGTCACATACACATGGTTAGCAGGTGTTAATGCAAGTGTAGCGAAATGCTTGTGCTTCTAGCTCAGACCATGCAGTAATATCTAACAAGTAATATAACCTAACAATTTCACAACAACTACCTTATACACACAAGTGTAAATAAATTAATACGAATATGTACATAAAAATATATAAATGAGTCATGGACGAACAGCACAGGCAAGATGCAGTAGATGGTATAGTGTACAGTATATACATATGAGATGAGTAATGTAGGGTATGAGAACATTATATAAAGTGGCATTGTTTAAAGTGGCTAGTGATACACTTAATTACATCAAGATGGCAAGATGCAGTAGATGGTATAGCGTACAGTGTATACATATGAGATGAGTAATGTAGTGTAAATAAAATTATATAATATAAAGTGGCTAGTGATAAATTGATTACATCAATTTTTCCATTATTAAAGTGGCTGAAGTTGAGTCAGTATGTTGGCAGCAGCCACTCAATGTTAGTGATGGCTGTTTAACAGTCTGATGGCCTTGAGATAGAAGCTGTTTTTCAGTCTCTCGGTCCCTGCTTTGATGCACCTGTACTGACCTCGCCTTCTGGATGATAGCGGGGTGAACAGGCAGTGACTCGGGTGGTTGTTGTCCTTGATGATCTTTTTGGCCTTCCTGTGACATCGGGTGGTGTAGGTGTCCTGGAGGGCAGGTAGTTTGCACCCGGTGTTGCGTTGTGCAGACCTCACTACCCTCTGGAGAGCCTTCCAGTTATGGGCGGACCAGGCGGACCAGGCTGTACCAGGACCAGGCCGTACCAGGCGGTGATACAGCCCGACAGGATGCTCTTGATTGTGCATCTGTAAAAGTTTGTGAGTGTTTTTGGTGACTAGCCAAATTTCTTCATCCTCCTGAGGTTGAAGAGGCGCTGCTGCGCCTTCTTCACCACGTTGTCTGTGTGGGCGGACCATTTTAGTTTGTCCGTGATGTGTACGCCGAGGAACTTAAAACTCTCCACCCTCTCCACTACTGTCCCGTCAATGTAGATAGTGGGCTGCTCCCTCTGCTGTTTCCTGAAGTCCACAATCATCTCCTTTGTTTTGTTGACATTGAGTGTGAGGTTAATTTCCTGACACCACACTCCGAGGGCCCTCACTTCCTCCCTGTAGGCCGTCTCGTCGTTGTTGGTAATCAAGTCTACCACTGTAGTGTCGTCTGCAAACTTGATGATTGAGTTGGAGGCGTGCATGGCCACGCAGTCGTGGGTGAACAGGGAGTTCAGGAGAGGACTGAGAACGCACACTTGTGGGGACCCAGTGTTGAGGATCAGCGTGGTGGAGATTTTGTTACCTACCCTCACTACCTGGGGACGGCCCGTCATGAAGTCCAGGACCCAGTTGCACAGGGCGGGGTTGAGACCCAGGGTCTCGAGCTTGATGACGAGTTTGGAGGGTACTATGATGTTAAATGCTGAGCTGTAATCGATGAACAGCATTCTTACATAGGTATTCCTTTTGTCCAGATGGGTTATGGCAGTGTGCAGTGTGATGGCAATTGCGTCGTCTGTGGACCTATTGGGGCAGTAAGCAAATTGGAGTGGGTCTAGGGTGTCAGGTAGGGTGGAGGTGATATGGTCATTGACTAGTCTCTCAAAGCACTTCATGATGACGGAAGTGAGTGCTACAGTGCGGTAGTTATTTAGCTCAGCTACCTTAGCTTTCTTGGGAACAGGAACAATGGTGGCCCTCTTGAAGCATGTGGGGGACAGCAGACTGGGATAAGGATTGATTGAATATGTCTGTAAACACACCAGCCAGCTGGTCTGTGCGTGCTCTGAGGACGCGGTCGGGGATGCTGTCTGGGCCTGCAGCTTTGCGAGGGTTAACACGTTTAAATGTTTTACTCACGTTGGCTACAGTGAAGGAGAGCCCGCAGGTTTTGGTAGCGGGCCGTGTCAGTGGCACTGTATTGTCCTTAAAGCTAGCAAAAAAGTTGTTTAGTCTGTCTGGGAGCAAGACATCGTGGTCCTCGACAGGCCTGGTTTTCTTTTGTAGTCCGTGATTAACTGTAGACCCTGCCACATACCTCTCGTTGAATTGTGACTGTTCTACAGTGCAATGCTGTGGTGAACTGGCCACCCAAACCAAAATGCCATTTACCGTATGGGGGCAACATGAATGTAAAACACTGCTAGCTAATTAGCAAAGTGCAACTCTCTGCTCCATATTTCAGAGGGTTGAATAAAGCCAGGCTTTGGCCTCACACTACTGGGAGGTGATTGAGCACCAAGGCCCAGCTATGGCTGTGATGACGGAGGAGTTTTGAAGGCAGAAGCTGCCAATACTCATCACCTCCTGTCCTGGGTGGAGGAGGACGGAGTCTTTGATGAAAATGTCAGGCCGTCTTTTTATTATTGAAAATCATTAGCTGTTAAAGATCACGACATTAAGGGCCAGCGGAGGAGAGCATAAACAAGAGATATGAGCAGAGGTAGGTAGAGGTAGGGCTGGGGTGTTTTGGCCTGACCGTGCTGTGTGTGGTCCAGAAGAGAGACAGACGGACAGACACATTGATGAACAGACAGACGGACAGACAGACACAGAAACAGAAACAGACAGTGCTTGGGCCAGGTCAGTCAGGCAGACAGACAGACAATCAGGCAGACATTGAAGTGGAAGTGCTGTATTGCCAAAGGCCCATTCATCACAAGCAGGGGAGACGTGCCACAGGAGCCGCCCTCTCACTGTGCTCTGTGATGCATGTCTTTCTATTCTCAGTCAACTGCACACACACAAACACACAATCGTACATGTGTCTGGGACACGGGACCAGGATGTTCTTTGGAACAATGAGTGACTCTTGATGCTGTGTTTTAGAGCAGGTTTGAACGAGCCATAGGCTACTGTACAACACCACACAATTGATTCACCATGGTGATATACACTTGAGGAGATTCTCAATTGGCTTGGCTAACTCCTCCGTTCTCCGTCCTCTCCTCACTTCCTTTTGAAAAAGGTTAAAGGTAATCAAGGAGAGGAGGCGAGGAGAGGAAATGTGGAAACGAATGTGCTTGTACTCTCATTGTCCCCTAGTGCGTCATCAGGCAAATTACAATTACTGAGGAGGAATCACAAAATATATGTGTGAATAGACATTTTATAGACAAAACAATGAGTACCATATAGGTTTTTATGCTACTTATCATGCATACTTTTCTCCTCCAACAAAACAACAGCTGATTCAAAGGGGTTGTGGCAGGTATCAAAACTCTTCCTCGAAGGACTCAGGTAGGATACACATGACTATCCTCGACAAAAGGTGCTTATCGAGGAGGGGAGGACACTCTTCCGTTTGCAGACTAACGAATTGACACTCTCCTCAACCACTAGACCACTTATTGGTTTCCGGGTCACGGAGGGGAGAGGATTGTCTTTTACCCAGATGAGAATCTCCCTTGGCATGCATTAATTGGAGGAAAGGACTCATTGAGAGGGTTCAAGATGACTACATGATATTGTAATATTGTGTAACTGTTTAAAGAAGCCTTTTTAAAGCGTGATGTGTTTGTATCCTCTCACGGTTGAAGAATTGCTAAGTACAGAGCACAAATGATCATAAGCTTATTCTAGTAAACAATGCCATGGGAAAGCCTTATTATGGTCTTCACATGATATACTGAAGCTGCACCTGGAAGAGTGGGATTTTCAATTCAGGCATCATATTACTCATATTACTTTTTAATGATTACAGTTTTACAGCGTAAAGTACGGAAGCATCTCAGTTGGTTCGGTGAGTGAAAAAAGCCCTGGAGGAAGTTTCGAACTCCTAGATGTCCTAACTCAACATGTCATCTTGACACTTACATGCCACCTAGTGGCTGAACATGTTAATGACACATCGCTGGCCAGTTTCTCTATGGGGTATTCACTCAGAATAGCTACTATGGGCACCATTGATGCTCTTTTATGAATGGTTATTGACATTGCTAGGGTGGGACAATTACCACTTATTCTTAAAATTACACCAAATGCGGTGCTGCAATGTTGCTTCCTTTTCTCATCTGTCGTAGCAGATAGGCCCATCATTGCGTGCTCATAGAAACAGATTGTAGATTTGAAACAAATAGGTCATAGTCTAACTGCTTTTCAGGGTGATATGATGCATGACAGCACACAACATGCGTCAGTCACATGCTTTAAAACACTAAGTGGCCAGACACATTGAGTGATATGTGTAGTTGTTACCTCAGGCCCTGTGGGGCCACAGGAGTAGGGGAAACAACCCAAGTGACGAGTTTGAGAACACGGAGAGCAGCAGAGTGGTTTGACCTCCAAACTCTCCTTTTAACGGGGCTAATGTTTTCTCCATCCCAGGTGGGGGAAAGCTGAGCTGTAGGATGCTTTCCGGCCGAGCTCACACAGCCCTAGTGCACAGCTCCCTCGTCTGACACATTACATTCCACTGGCTTTGAAATCTGATCGGAGTGCCTGGGATCCCTAAATGAGTGTGTGAATGTGAGCCTGTTTCACTCTCTCTTTGTGTGTGTGTGTGTGTGGGGGGGGCACCATAAATCCAGAGAAGGACAAAATTTGATGACAAAGTTTTATGACAACATTTGCCTACTAAGGACCGCTGCACCACTTTCCTGTTCAAGTGTCCAAAAATGTATTTTATGCTGCTGCAAAATGATGTAATATGCCAGGGAGACATGTATACTGTAGCTAAGGAAGTAATACTAAGTGTATGTTGTTTAGTAAGCTGTTAGTAGCCCATGTGCGCCATCCAAATAATTTGGTCTATTTCCCCGTCTGAATTTTACTGTTCTGAATTGGTGGTGCACATGTAGCCTATAACCTGTTTAAATGAAATGTAATCACTGAATATTGTAAGACCTTTCATTGTCTGCTTATGTGCCCCCTTTATTTATCTTAGGGTTCTGAGAGATTACTGTACAGGGAGAAAACTGTAAGAATGGCCCATGTTCTGAATTCTGTCGCTGTACACTTCAAAAGTGCTGAACAAATAGTTACATTGACTATGTCCGTCCTAGCTCGCTCATTAATGTCTTAATCAAAATCACAGATTGGCTCTTATCTTATCCGCCTTATGCCATAGTTTGTACATCTCAATTGTCAGTAGAAACCACATTTGTTTAAGCAAGTCAGCCATATCAGCTATCTTTTTTAAAAGGCAGTAAATAAGGCTGAATGAACTGTTTCGCTGCCAGACAAGGCTCTGCTGACAGCCAGGTGTAGCAGTGGTAAGGTGTTGGGACTGCTGTTGCTCCACCAAGATTTACATGCAAAAATAGCCACTGGTGTAGTACGTTGGTGAATCTCAGTGCCTGCTGTGGTAGAGTGCTGAAGTTAAACGGTCTGATTCTTGGGAAGGGTCTGAAATGAGCTGAACACCAAAGGATTACACACACACACGCATGCACGCACGCACACACACACACACACACACACACACACACACACACACACACACACACACACACACACACACACACACACACACACACACACACACACACACACACACACACACACACCAGCGTGTGTGTGTGATGTGTGTGTGTGTGTAGACATGGTCAATAGCCACCAAGACATGCCTTTGTACAGTCTGTCTTAATGTTTGTGTAAGAAATGTCATGGGGTGTAGTGTAGTGTTTTGGGTTATGTATATGTGTGTACCTACTCTGTGTCTGTGTGTGTATGCGTTCTTTCCCTGTGTGTGTGAATGCCCTTCAAACAGTTCATGGCACCGTGCCCTGCCAGTGTCATTGTCTCAACACTAACAAGGCAGCTCCCTCTGCCTGACTGCCACACACACAAACTGGCCCGCTGCACAGGAACAGGTGTGGAGGGCAGGATCGACTGGAGCTCATTTAGCTGGAGCAGCCCCTCCACCTGCGGCTTTCCTCACTCTCTCGCCCAAATGTACAAATACACGCACGCACACGCACACGCACACACACACACACACACACACACACACACACACACACACACACACACACACACACACACACACATTTTAGCAGCCTACGCCTGACTGCAGACACGTGCACACTGACACGTCTGTGTACACAGCAACACATTAATTAATCACAGAGAAACTAACGTACACGCACACAAATATACACATCCACTGACACACCCCCATTGAGAGCTAGAGGGCCAATTTCAGTGGAGTGGCACTGTGGCAGACAGTGGAATTTACAGGACTTCACCTTGCAAACCCCTGTAAACCCATTAAAAGTCTCCTAAGTTTCCTCTCCCTTTTTCTCTTTCGCTCTCTCTCTCTGCTCTCTGCCTCTCTCTCTCTGCTCTCTCTCTCTGCTCTCTCTCTCTGCTCTCTCTCTCTGCTCTCGCTCTCTCGGCTCTTTGCTCTCCACTCTCTGCCTCTCTCTCTCTGCTCTCTCTCTGCTCTCTCTCGCTCTCTCGGCTCTTTGCTCTCCACTCTCTGCCTCTCTCTCTGCTCTCTCTCTCTGCTCTCTCTCGCTCTCTCGGCTCTTTGCTCTCCGCTCTCTGCCTCTCTCTCTCTGCTCTCTCTTTCTGCTCTCTCTCTCTGCTCTCTCTCTGCTCTCTCTCGCTCTCTCGGCTCTTTGCTCTCCGCTCTCTGCCTCTCTCTCTCTGCTCTCTCTCTGCGCCTGTTATTGCATTTCCATGCGCTATTTCAACTCGCCTGGATGCTGCTATTTATTACCAACCACTCTCCACCACCAGCTTATCAGGCACATCTAGCTCCTGTCCCATATTGTTGCGCCTTTTTGTTAGCCAATGCATTACACATCCTGGGTTCCTCTCTCGCGCTCTCCCTTCTCACTCTTTCCCCATCTCTCTATCTCTCTCCCTCCCCTGTCCCCTCTCTCTATCTATCGCTCCCATCCCCCACTCCATCCCTCTCTCCCTCTCTCTAGTTTATGAATGCCCAGTGTCTCTTCGTTGCGATAAGGAGGCTCGGCGGCGACGTGATGGATTCCATTGGGCAGAAAACACTTTACTTTTGGGTCAGATGAGGTCCGAATCCTGCTGGATAAGCAGGTCAAAAGGAGCCAGTGTTGCAGGGAAAACAGCTGACTGAAAAGCAATAAAGAGGAAAACCAGTAGACAGGATATAAATCTACAGCTTGGGGAGAATGAGGGAAGGAGCCGTGGGTAAACCAACCAAGAAGGAGGACGAGAGAAAAAATCTGATCCAATTTATAATAGAGACAGGATGAAGACAGGCTTGTATGTAAACGTGAGGGTTTGATATGTGGAGATGAACATATAATCAATAGACTCGTAAATAGACACCTGGGAGAGGTGGAGGACATATAGGAGGTGAAGGGGGAGGGGAAAGAGGGATTTAGTGGTGTGGCTGTAGTAACTGTTATCTGCTCTCCCCAATACCAAATGATACATGTGGTTCTATGCAGTGTGTATGGCAGTACGGTTATCTAGTATTGTCAGTGTAGGAAATCAAGATAACAGGGCCATGCAGTTCAATAAGTTGACCAGGGTTGATGTGTTGTCCTTCGTTTGATCCAGTGACTCCAGCACTGTGAACCCCTGCTGACAGAGGAAGCCACAAATTCATGGCATCTGCTCGCTGTGTGTCAAGAAAGCCCTAATTTTGTCTAAGACTGAGGCAGACAATTACTCCATGAGACACTTAGAGCTCATCAGCCAACCTCAGGGCCTGTTGTTTACTTTCTTGTTGAGATGAGGGTCTGGACAGTGTGTATGTTGCAAGCCAAACCTCAGGGCCTGTTGTTTACTTTCTTGTTGAGATGAGGATCTGGACAGTGTGTATGTTGCAAGCCAAACCTCAGGGCCTGTTGTTTACTTTCTTGTTGAGATGAGGGTCTGGACAGTGTATATGTTGCAAGCCAAACCTTGGCGCCTATTGTTTACTTTCTTGTTGAGATGAGGGTCTGGACAGTGTGTATGTTGCAAGCCAAACCTCAGGGCCTGTTGTTTACTTTCTTGTTGAGATGAGGGTCTGGACAGAGTGTATGTTGCAAGCCAAACCTGCGTCCGTTGGCAGGGACATGCACAAACCTTTGGTGGGGCAGGTGCTCAATGTGAAAAAAATGACCTTTAAGCCCTTGAATTTAGAGTTTTCTACTTCTCCTGTAGCCAAATTCCCCATTAAATATTTTTAATAGGGCCTTCATTTTCTGTAAAAGCAGACATCACACATTGTAGGCCAAGAAAACTACAACTACAACTGGGTGGGTTATCACCTGATCATAGCTAATGTAGATGAATCAGCTAGTTATATGCTGTAAAAACAAACTAACTACTATTTACTTGATTTTAATTGGTTCTGCTGCTGACAAACAGTTTAAGTGCAATTGCCCCCTTCCCTGTCTCTGACCGTCAGACGGGCTGACATGCAGGGGTACCCTAACTTTTAGGGCCTGTGACCCCATTTGGAAATCAAAATGAGCAACTCCACCTACTACCTTGGTATTCATTTCAAACTCACCTCCCGGCACTGATAGGTAGCTCGTGCCTGCCGCGCTCGTCTTGCACAGAAGGGCAGGGGGTGGGGATTTTTTTGAAAGACACAAGTTTGATAAATTATCTAGTTTAATGGGCAATTCATTACATTTAACGTTACAAGAGAGCAAAGATACTGAAAAAAAGTATTTAGTAAAACACAACAACAGTTTTATAAAAATAGCATTTTTTCCAGGGGAGGGCAAAAAGGCAGGTACTCCAGCACCCCTAGACCTCCATCTGTACGCCTGCCTGACTGTCACCAAGTTGGGGAACCACATACCTATGATCATGACAGATCCCTAAGATGGGGGTAAGAAATACCTAGTGCTAGTTGTTTTTCCCGGGCCCAGTGTTTTGTTGATTATGTGGTGAGAAACTATACAGGTTACATCTTCCATAGTAAAGAATGTGAATTCAGAGTGTGTGAGGTGTGTCTGCTGTAGAGTGCATGAGAGGCCTGATACAGAATGTCCTGTTCTGTACTGTATTGAACTTTCCTGTATGTAGTGTGGCACCCCCGGTGGTGTGGTCAGGGAATGCCACTGTTTGGGGAGTCAGCCACACCCCACAACCAGCAGATTGGGCGGCAGCAAGCTAGGGAGCAGTGCCATGCCCAACTCCTGAAGCCACTCAGCCTCGATAGGCTGCAACACAACTGGGGAATACAAAGTGCTGCTTCAGTTTAGCGCAGGAGAAGCTCTTGGCTGGACGCTGCAGGCTGACCTTGCCAGGAGATTTGGTGGAAGCCCACGGACATTGACTTATGACTGAAAAAAAGCTGCAAAGGACAATTGGCTGGTATGCTGGATAGCAGCCCAGCTGTTTAGTCTTCTAAGTTAAGTTCCAGCCTGAGTTAAGTTTATCCCCTGTGTGTGGGAGTGTTTTGATTGACAGTTTTTTATCATCCTTTTTGTGAACCCTTACATTTGAATAAATATGTTAGCCTGGCTTCAGCCTTTGTGTGTTGAACCACTGTCATTGTTCCTCATCCTTGCCATCCTACCAGCAACAACTAGTGAGTCGTTACAGTAGTAAATCTATACAGAGCGTACTGTATGCCAGCTGAGGCCCAATGACTGTCTGTCTACAGCTCCGATGTGAGCACTGCTGTGATTGTGGCTCCCCAGAGTGAGGAATGAGTCTTCTCTTGGGCCAAGTTAACTATAATGAAAACCATGATGGGGAATGAGCTCTGTAAACCCCCACTCACCTTGAAACTTCAGTCTGGTCTGCTCCACTCCAACATCCAGCATGTGCAGACCAGCTGGCTGTTGTGTTCTCTGACATTTTCAATCTCTCTCGAGCTCAGGCCGCTATATCAAATCAAATCAAATTGTATTTGTCACATGCGCCGAATACAACAGGTGTAGACCTTACTGTGAAATGCTTACTTACAAAGACAAACTCTTAACTAACAATGCAGAAAGAGTTTTTACTAAATATACTAAAGTAAAATAAAAAGTAAAACAATAAATAACAACAACGAGGCTATATACAGGGAGTACCGGCACCGAGTCATTGTGCGGGGGTACAAGTTAGTCGAAGTAACTTATACATGTAGGTAGGGGTAAAGTGACTTTGCATAGATAATAAACAGTGAGTCGCAGCAGTGTACAAAAAAAGGGTCAATGTAAATATTCTGGGTGGCCATTTGATTCCAACAGTCTTATGGCTTGGGGGTAGAAGCTGTAAGGAGCCTTTTGGACCTAGACTTGGTGCTCCGGTACTGGTTGCCGTGTGGTAGCAGAGAGAACAGTCTATGACTTGGGTGACTGGAGTCTTTGACAATTATTTGGGCCTTCCTCTGACACCGCCTAGTATATAGGTCCTGGATGCTCTGAGGACACGTCCTGGTAATCCATCTGGCCCCACAGCCTTGTGAATGTTGATCTGTTTAAAGGTCTTGCTCACATCGGCTATGGAGTGCATGATCACACAGTCATCCGGAACAGCTGGTCTGGTAGGCTCACAACAGGCTGGGTTTCCCTTTGTAGTCCGTAATAGTTTGCAAGCCCTGCCAAATCCGACGAGCGTCAGAGCTGGTGTAGTAGGATTCAATCTTAGTCCTATATTGATACTTTGCCTGTTTGATGGTTCATCGGAGGGCATAGCGGAATTTGTTATAAGTGTCCCTATACCCACCTGCTTCAAGATGTCCATAATCATCCCTGTGTCCTAGAAAGGGAAAGTAACTGAACTGAATGACTACCAACCAGTAGCACTTCCATCATCATGAAGTGCTTCGAGAGGCTAGTCAAAGACCATATCACCGCCTTCCTCTCAGACACATTCAACCCTCTCCAATTCGCCTACCATCCTGACAGATCCACGGACAATGCAATCGACATTGCCCTGCACACTGCCCTTACCCACATAGACAAAAGGAATGCATATGTGAGGATGCTGCTCATTGACTACAGCTTGGGCCTTCAATACCATACTGACTTAAATGCTCATTTCAAAGCTCACGGTACTGGGTCTGCACTCCTCCCTGTGCAACTGTGTCCTGGACTTCCTGACGGGCTGCCCCCAGGTGGTTAAGATAGGCAACATTACCTCCTCAACATTGATTCTCAACACGGGGGCCCCACAATGGTGCATCCTCAGTCCCCTCCTGTATTCCCTGTATATCCAAGACTGCGTGGCCTCACAAAGATCCAACATCATCAAGTTCGCCAACAACACGACAGTAGCAAGCCTGATTACCATCAACAACGAGACGGCCTACAGGGAGGAGTTAGGCACTCTAACGAAGTGGTGCCAGGTAAACAACCTCTCCTTCAATATCAGCAAAACAAACAAGCTGATCGTCGACTTCAAGAGGAACCAGGCTGGACACCCCCCCATCCTCATCAACAGGGACGCTGTGGAGTTTGTCAGTAACTTCAAATTCCTCAATGTACACATTTCAGAGAAGCTGAAAATGGTCAAACCACACAGACACTGTGGTGAAGAACTCATGATTGGGAATCTTCAACCTCAGGATGTTGAAGAAATTCAGCCTATCCCTGAGGGCCCTCACAGTGTTCTACAGAAGCACAATCGAGGGCATACTGTCAGGCTGCATCACAGTGTGGTATTACAATTTGACCGCCACGGACTGCAAGGAGCTTGAAAGGGTGATACGCGCAGTCGAATGCGCCATCAGGTGCACAGTGCCAGCCCTCCAGGACACCTACAATAGCAGCTGTCGCAGCAAGGCCAAGAAGATCATCAGTGACCTCAGCCACCCGAGCCATCCTCTGTTCTCCCCGCTCTCATCACTCAGACGTGGACAGTACAGGAACATCATGGCAAAATGTGGAAGACTGGCCAATAGTTTCTACCCCCAGGACCATCAGGCTGCTGATTAGCCACCATTAGACAGCTACCTGCCCCCCGCCAGACCCTCCTATGGACCCCCCAACCCCTCAACGGTCACTTATCTTACCTGGTCATTTATTTATTCATCACTTACACAGTTGTTATTATGTATAAAGTGCTATTCCTATTTCTATTGGGTTTTATTGTTTTTTTATTACCATTTTCATTGTTTTTATTTAACTTAGTCGTGCACAAGATTTTCACACCTGCAACTCTGTACATGAGACCATTAAACACTCGGAATCTGAATCTGTCATGGCTCCATGACGGTGAGTCCATTCTATTCATCAGTGATCTCCTCCATGACGGTGAGTCCATTCTACTCTGATGTGCTGGTCTGTGTGGGCGGCTGTATTTCACTACTTCAACAATGGACTGTGACATGACCATTCAGAGGTTGTTTGATATTTAATTTGTAACTTTTAGTGTGATGTTTTCTGTAATTTCTTTGTCCCAAGACTACACCACGGTTGCAAAACATTATTTTGCAGCACTGCTACATTATTCATTAGAATGACAGAGCATCATTCCATCAAAACTTCAAGTCAAAGGCTAGACACACATTACTACCTGACTGACTGAGTCTCATCAGACCTGAATAATAGGAGGTCACTCATATAATAGTGTTTGTTAGTTCAGTTGTGTGCTTGAGCAGGCAAATGTACCCTTTAACAAATTACACCTTCAAACAGTGTGTCCAATAGTTGACCACTGGAGAGCTGTGCCAATAAGAGGAGGTTCACAGGAGAGGGGGAGGTTATCCATCAGGTGTAATGAGTGAGGAAAAGTGACCAGACCAAACAATTTGCATAGTAATGCCTACAACAATGTGTTTGGCAGTGGCTGGGCCTGCTATGGCTGAGAGGGCCTAGCATCGACCGTCTCTACACAGCCCGGGACAAGAGGTGTGTTCTAGGAGTTCAGATCAGCACACAGCCTTCGATCCTACACATTTCTCAACCCTCCATTAATCAACTAGAGAAAAAACGAGGCGCCCAACCAGCTAACCAATCAATCTATTTATCTGTGATGGTGCGAGGGAGGGAAGGGTTTGGGTGTGTGGTAGGGTTGTTTTGAATAAAGAACGGGGAGTGCGGAGATGAGAAGCTTTGGAAGAATTGTAAATATAGGTGGATGACTAAAGAAATACTGCTGGAAAAAGTTATTGAGAAGATGGATAACTTCAGTGGTACCATGCGAGAGAGAAGAGAAAATAATTTCTTCTCCTAAATGAGCCGAGACTTTTGAGTGCCTTTCTGCCTCGCTTCCATGAACCCAATCACACAAGACTGAGCTGGCTCTCCCAATGAATAATAAACACATTACCCATCATGCCATTTGTTTGGTGTCCTTCAGCAGCTAGCTAGCAGACTCTTTATTTACCTTACATTTGTTTCCTCTCTGCCCATGCAGGTGGGACAAACAAACACAAACACACCCACTGACTACAGTGAGAGTGTCAACCTTAGTTTTTCTCCAAACCCAGTGTTATGAGGATGGAAGAGGGAGAGAGAGGGAACGTGAGAAGTCCTGCAGGACTGATGATGAGTCAGCCACTGGGTAACACCTGAGTTCCATGTCTGCTCATTAGTATTGTTACGTAAAGATAGGGCCTCTACCTCTCTACCCCCACGGCATCTGCTTATTGTCTCTACAATGCAATGACTCCAGTGGAACTTGAACCTTTTCATTGCTGTTGTATGCGTCACATATTTCCACCCTGGAGATCTGTAAGTAATGAAGTAACCTATTAATAGTTCACTTGTCCCCATTTTGCTTTACTATCCAAATGAATCACCTAACTGCATATTGAATGTAAGATACGGTGAGAGAGCAGATGATAACATTATAAAAATTAAATGGGACGGAATATAATAGTTTCGCTTGGTGATTTATTTCCGTTTGTCAGAGAGAGCGAGAGAGAAAGAGAGAGAGAGAGGTCATGAGTAGATGAGCTCCTGCATTTTTCTGCATTTTCTTTAAAACATATAGATTTAGAGTTAGATAAACTTGGATTTTCCGGCAAGGACGCATACAGGATACTTCCCTCCACAACATAACCTTCACTCCAAATCAAAACTCAAAACCTACAACCTGTCACTCCCTGATCTGTTTCACTTGTCCTTGTGCTTGTCTCCACCCCCTCCAGGTGTCGCTCATCATCCCTGGTCTATTCATCCCTGTGTTTTCTGTCTCTCTGTGCCAGTTCATCTTGTTTGCCAAGTCAACCAGCGTTTATCTCCTAGCCCCTATTTCTCCTGTCTCTGTTTTTCCTAGTCCTCCTGGTTTTGACCTTTGCCTGTCCTGACACCAAACCCGCCTGCCTGACCATTCTTTCTGCCCTGACCTCAAGCCTGCCTAATGCCTTGTATTGTTTGGACTCTGACCTGGTTTATGAACTCTTGCTTGTACTCAACCTGCCTTTTGCCTACCCCTTGTGTTGTAATAAATATCGGAGCTCAACCATCTGCCTCCCGTGTTTGCATATGGGTCTCACCTTGTGCCCTTATAATACGAACTGGCCATGACAGACCCAGCAGACTTGAACCAGCTGTCCAAGTCATGCTGTCTCCCTGCAGTGAGCCACATTTGGGAAGCATGAGGAGCTACTTCGGGACTTTTTGGAAGGGCTTCGTTCACTGGCTGAACGCCACGACCAAGGGTTCAAGGCGGTAATGGAACAAATCCGTGAATTAGCTTATAGGCAACACGAGACCTCCCAACCACTCAGTAACTTCTCCACTAGTGGTGGATTTGTTCAACCTACCCCGGCTCCCTGAGAATCCCACTTACATCCTCCGGAGCGTTATACTGGCGATTCTGGTATCTGCCGGGCTTTCCTTTCCCAGTGCTCCCTCATTTTCGAACTTCAGCCCTCTTCGTTCCCGCTGGACCGATCGAAGGTAGCGTATTTAATTACGCTAATGTCCGGAAGGGCACTTTCCTGGGCGAAGGCTGTGTTGGGAGCAGCAATCCGCTGGATGTTATAGCCTGGAGGAATTTATGGCGGAGGTGAGGAAGGTTTTCAATTGTCAGGTGCCCGGCAGGGAGGTGGCTTGAAAACTACTGCAGGTACAGTGAAAGTCGGAAGTTTACATACACCTTAGCCAAATACATTCAAACTCAGTTTTTCACAATTCCTGACACTTAATCCTAGTAAAAATTCCCTGTCTTAGGTCAGTTACGATCACCACTTTATTTCAAGAATGTGAAATGTCAGAATAATAGTAGAGAGAATGATTTATTTGATCATTTTTTAGCTTTTATTTCTTTCATCACATTCCCAGTGGGTCTAAAGTTTACATACACTCAATTAGTATTTGGTAATCTTTAAATTGTTTAACTTGGGTCAAATGAGCTGGGTGAATTTTGGCCCATTTCTCCTGACAGAGCTGGTGTAACTGAGTCAGGTTTGTAGGCCTCCTTGCTCGTACACGCTTTTTCAGTTCTGCCCACAAATGTTCTATAAGATTGAGGTCAGGGCTTTGTGATGGCCACTCCAGTACCTTGACTTTGTTGTCCTTAAGATATTTTGCTGCAACTTTGGAAGTATGCTTGGGGTCATTGTCCATTTGAAAGACCCATTTGCGACCAAGCTTTAACTTCCTGACTGATGTCTTGAGATGTTGCTTCAATATATATCCATTTTGTGAAGTGCGCCAGGCCCTCCTGCAGCGAAGCACCCCCACAACATGATGCTACCACCCCTGTACTTCACATTTGGGATGGTGTTCTTCGGCTTGCAAGCCTCCCCCTTTTTCCTCCAAACATAACGATGGTCATTATGGCCAAACAGTTCTATTTTGTTTCATCAGACCAGAGGGCATTTCTCCAAAAAGTATGATCTTTGTCCTCATGTGCTGTTGCAAACCGTAGTCTGGCTTTTTTATGGCGGTTTTGGAGCAGTGGCTTCTTCCTTGCTGAGCGACCTTTCAGGTTATGTTGATATATGACTTGTTTTACTGTGGATTTAGATACTTTTGTACCTGTTTCCTCCAGCATCTTCACAAGGTCCTTTGCTGTTTTTCTGAGATTTATTTGCACTTTTCGCACCAAAATCCTGGATCATTTTTACTCTAACTTCCGTGAAGCATACAAAGGCCTCCCTCGCCCTCCTTTAGACAAATCTGACCACGACTCCATTTTGTTGCCTCTAGCCTATAGACAGTAACTTAAACAGGAAACACCCGTGCTCAGGTCTGGTCAACGCTGGTCCGACCAATCTGATTCCACACTTCAAGATTGCTGCGATCACGTGGACTGGGATATGTTCTGGATAGTGTCGAACAACAACATTGATATATACGCTGATTCAGTGAGCGAGTTTATTAGCAAGTGCATCGGTGATGTTGTACCCACAGCAACTATTAACCTTCCGCAACCAGGAACCGTGGATTGATGGCATCATTCGAGCAAAACTGAAAGCACGAACCACTGCTTTTAATCAGGGCAAGGCGACCGGAAACATGACCTAACACAAACAGTGTAGCTATTCACTCCGTAAGGCAATCAAACAAGCTAAGCGTCAGTATAGAGACAAAATAGAGTCGCAATTCAACGGCTCAGACACGAGAGTTATGTGGCAGGGTCTACAGTCAATCACGGACTACCAAAAGAAAACCAGCCCCGTCGCGGCCCCTGATGTCTTGCTCCCAGACAACCTAAACAGCTTCTTTGCTTGCTTTGAGGACAATATAGTGCCACTGACACGGCCCACTACCAAAACCAGCGGGCTCTCCTTCACCGCAACCAACGTGAGTAAAACATTTAAACGTGTTAACCCTCGCAAAGCTGCCGGCCCAGACAGCATCACTAGCTGGGTCCCCAGAGCATGCGCAGACCAGCTGGATGGTGTGTTTACGGACATATTCAATCAATCCCTATCCCAGTCTGCTGTTCCCACATGCTTCAAGAGGGAAACAGCAGGTAATTACAGGTAATAATGACAGGAAATAACAGGAAACAACAGGTAATTTTTAAGGTAATGTCTGACGGGATGCCCCCAGGTGGTGAGGGTAGGAAACGACATCTCCACCCCGCTGATCCTCAACACTGGGGCCCCACAAGTGTGCGTTCTCAGCCCTCTCCTGTACTCCATGTTCACCCATGACTGCGTGGCCATGCACGCCTCCAAATCAAACATCAAGTTTGCAGACGAAACTACAGTGGTAGGCTTGATTACCAACAATGACGAGACGGCCTACAGGGAGGAGGTGAAGGCCCTCGGAGTGTGGTGTCAGGAAAATAACCTCACACTCAACGTCAACAAAACAAAGAAGATGATCGTGGACTTCAGGAAACAGCAGAGGGAGCAACCCCCTTTCCACATTGATGGGACAGTAGTGGAGAAGGTGGAAAGTTTTAAGTTCCTCAGCGTACACATCATGGACCAACTGAAATGACCACCCACACAGACAGCGTGGTGAAGAAGGTGTAACAGCGCCTTTTCAACCTCAGGAGGATGAAGAAATTTGGCCTGTCAAGAAAAACACTCACAAAATTTTACAGATAAACAATCGAGAGCCTCCTGCTGGACTGTATCACCGCCTGGTACGGCAGCTGCTCCGCCCACAACCGTAAGACTCTACAGAGGGTAGTGAGGTCTGCACAACGCATCACCGGGGGCAAACTACCTACCCTCCAGGACACCTACACCACCCGATGTCACAGGAATGCCAAAAATATCATCAAGGACAACAACCACCTGAGCCACTGCCTGTTCACCCCGCTATCATCCTGAAGGCGAGGACAGTACAGGTGCATCAAAGCTGGGACCGAGAGACTGAAAAACAGCTTCTATCTCAAGGCCATCAGACTGTTAAACAGCCATCACTAACATTGAGTGGCTGCTGCCAACATACTGACTCATCTCTAGCAACCTTAACATACCCTACATTACTCATCTCATATGTATATACTGTACTCTATACCATCTACTGCATCTTGCCTATGCCGTTCGGCCATGGCTCATCCATATATTTATATGTACATATTCTTATTCATTCCTTTACACTTGTGTGTATAAGGTAGTGGTTGTGAAATTGTTACATTAATTGTTAGATATTACTGCATGGTCGGAACTAGAAGCACAAGCATTTCACTACACTTACATTAACATCTGCTAACCATGTGTATGTGACCAATACAATTTTATTTGATTGATTCTTGAGCGGTATGACAGCTGCGTGGTCCCATAGTGTTTATTCCTCCATACTATTGTTTGTACAGATGAACGTGGTTCCTTCAGGCATTTGGAAATTGCTCCTAAGCATGAACCAGAGTTGTGGAGGTCTACAATTTTTGGATGATTTCTTTTTGATTTTCCCATGATGTCAAGCAAAGAGGCACTGAGTTTGAAGGTAGGCCGTGAAATACATCCACAGGTACACCTCCAATTGACTCAAATGATGTCAATTAGCCTATCAGAAGCTTCTAAAGCCATGACATAATTTTCTGGAATTTTCCAAGCTGTTTAAAGGCACAGTCAACTTAGTGTATGTAAACTTCTGACCCACTACATTTGTGATACAGTGAATTGTAAGTGAAATAGTCTGTCTGTAAACAATTGTTGGGAAAATTACTTGTGTCATACACAAAGTAGATGTCCTAATCGACTTGCCAAAACTATAGTTTGTTAGCAAGAAGTTTGGGGAGTGGTTGAAAGATGAGTTTTAATGACTCCATCCTAAGTGTTTGTAAACTTCTGACTTCAACTGTATATATTTTGTTCAGTTTTAAAGCTAATATCCTGCAATTCTACACATTTTGCCATGACTTATGCCATATTAATGATATCTGAGATTGACTAACCAAATCAATTGGGGTCCCCTGGAGGTCAGGGCCATTGGTATTTGGGAACATGAGAACTACAGGTTTAGATAACTGGCTAGACTAATTTACCAATCTACATTTGTGGAGTGGTTGAAAAATGAGATTTAATGACTCCAACGTAAGTGTATATAAACTTCTGACTTCAACTGTACATCAGAACTTCCGTAGTGTGGCAGACTATGCAGTGGATTCTCGCACATTGGTCACCGAGAGTTCCTGTATTTCAGAGGCTCTGTTTGACATCTTCTTCCACGAACTGTCTGAGGGAATAAAGGACGAGCTCGCAGGTCAGGAAATATCCTTGGACCTCGATTCCCTCATCGCCCTTTCGGTAAGGGTTGATGGGTGCCTACAAGAACACCGGTGTGAGAGGAGGTCGGGCCTCGGGAACACTCGTTCATCTGCTGATGCTGGCGCACGTCCTAAGGAATCTGGAAATCCCCAAAGTGTGTATTTCCGAGGAGAACCGAAAACACGAGGTCCCTCGAGAATCATCGGCGACGGGTGAGTTTGTAGAGATTCCAGTTTGCAAAGAGTCAAATAAAGTTAGTTCAGAGCCATCGATGTGTCTGCTTGGGGGGGAATATATACGGCAGTGATTATAATCTAAGAGAATTCTCTTGGTAGATAATGCGGTCGACATTTGATTGTGAGGAATTCTAAATCAGGTGAACAGAAAGATTTGACTTCCTGTATATTTCTGTGATCACACCACGTCTCGTTAGCCATAAGGCATACGCCCCCGCCCCTCTTCTTACCAGAAAGATGTTTGTTTCTGTCGGCGCGATGCGTGGAGAAACCCGCTGGCTGCACCGCCTCCGATAGCGTCTCTCCAGTGAACCATGTTTCCGTGAAGCAAAGAACGTTACAGTCTCTGATGTCCCTCTGGAATGCTACCCTTGCTCGGATTTCTTCAACCTTGTTGTCAAGAGACTGGACATTGGCGAGAAGAATGCTAGGGAGTGGTGCACGATGTGCCCGTCTCCGGAGTCTTTCCAGAAGACCGCCTCGTTTCCCTCTTTTACGGCGTCGTTTTTTTGGGTCGCCGGCTGGGATCCATTCCGTTGTCCTGGTTGAAAGGCAGAACACAGGATCCGCTTCGTGAAAATCATATTCTTGGTCGTACTGATGGTGAGTTGACGCTGATCTTATATTCAGTAGTTCTTCTCGACTGTATGTAATGAAACCTAAGATGAACTGGGGTACTAATGTAAGAAATAACACGTAAAAAAAACAAAAAACTGCATAGTTTCCTAGGAACGTGAAGCGAGGCGGCCATCTCTGTCAGCGCCGGAAGTAATCATTGTAGCTGGGGATTTTAACAAGGCTAATCTGAAAACAAGACTCCCTAAATTGTATCATTATATCGATTGCGCAACTAGGGCTGAAAAAACCTTGGATCATTGTTACTCTAACTTCCGCGACGCATATAAGGCCCTGCCCCGCCCTCCTTTCGGAAAAGCTGACCACGACTCCATTTTGCTGATCCCTGCCTACAGACAGAAACTAAAACAAGAAGCTCCCACGCTGAGGTCTGTCCAACGCTGGTCCGACCAAGCTGATTCCACACTCCAAGACTGCTTCCATCACGTGGACTGGGATATGTTTCATATTGCGTCAGATAACAACATTGACGAATACGCTGATTCGGTGTGCGAGTTCATTAGAACGTGCGTTGAAGATGTCGTTCCCATAGCAACGATTAAAACATTCCCTAATCAGAAACCGTGGATTGATGGCAGCATTCGCATGAAACTGAAAGCGCGAACCACTGCTTTTAATCAGGGCAAGGTGACTGGTAACATGACCGAATACAAACAGTGCAGCTATTCCCTCCGCAAGGCTATCAAACAAGCTAAGCGTCAGTATAGAGACAAAGTAGAATCTCAATTCAACGGCTCAGACGCAAGAGGTATGTGGCAGGGTCTACAGTCAATCACGGACTACAAGAAGAAGTCAGTCCAGCCCAGTCACGGACCAGGATGTCTTGCTCCCAGGCAGACTAAATAACTTTTTGCCCGCTTTGAGGACAATACAGTGCCACTGACACGGCCTGCAACGAAAACATGCAAACTCTCCTTCACTGCAGCCGAGGTGAGTAAAACATTTAAACGTGTTAACCCTCGCAAGGCTGCAGGCCCAGACGGCATCCCCAGCCGCGCCCTCAGAGCATGCGCAGACCAGCTGGCCGGTGTGTTCACGGACATATTCAATCAATCCCTATACCAGTCTGCTGTTCCCACATGCTTCAAGAGGGCCACCATTGTTCCTGTTCCCAAGAAAGCTAAGGTAACTGAGCTAAACGACTACCGCCCGTAGCACTCACTTCCGTCATCATGAAGTGCTTTGAGAGACTAGTCAAGGACCATATCACCTCCACCCTACCTGACACCCTAGACCCACTCCAATTTGCTTACCGCCCAAATAGGTCCACAGACGATGCAATCTCAACCACACTGCACACTGCCCTAACCCATCTGGACAAGAGGAATACCTATGTGAGAATGCTGTTCATCGACTACAGCTCGGCATTCAACACCATAGTACCTTCCAAGCTCGTCATCAAGCTCGAGACCCTGGGTCTCGACCCCGCCCTGTGCAACTGGGTACTGGACTTCCTGACGGGCCGCCCCCAGGTGGTGAGGGTAGGCAACAACATCTCCACCCCGCTGATCCTCAACACTGGGGCCCCACAAGGGTGCGTTCTGAGCCCTCTCCTGTACTCCCTGTTCACCCACGACTGCGTGGCCACGCACGCCTCCAACTCAATCATCAAGTTTGCGGACGACACAACAGTGGTAGGCTTGATTACCAACAACGACGAGACGCCTACAGGGAGGAGGTGAGGGCCCTCGGAGTGTGGTGTCAGGAAAATAACCTCACACTCAACATCAACAAAACTAAGGAGATGATTGTGGACTTCAGGAAACAGCAGAGGGAACACCCCCTATCCACATCGATGGAACAGTTGTGGAGAGGGTAGTAAGTTTTAAGTTCCTCGGCATACACATCACAGACAAACTGAATTGGTCCACTCACACAGACAGCATCGTGAAGAAGGCGCAGCAGCGCCTCTTCAACCTCAGGAGGCTGAAGAAATTCGGCTTGTCACCAAAAGCACTCACAAACTTCTACAGATGCAAAATCGAGAGCATCCTGGCGGGCTGTATCACCGCCTGGTACGGCAACTGCTCCGCCCACAACCGTAAGGCTCTCCAGAGGGTAGTGAGGTCTGCACAACGCATCACCGGGGGCAAACTACCTGCCCTCCAGGACACCTACACCACCCGATGTTACAGGAAGGCCATAAAGATCATCAAGGACAACAACCACCCGAGCCACTGCCTGTTCACCCCGCTATCATCCTGAAGGCAAGGTCAGTACAGGTGCATCAATGCTGGGACCGAGAGACTGAAAAACAGCTTCTATCTCAAGGCCATCAGACTGTTAAACAGCCACCACTAACACTGAGTGGCTGCTGCCAACACACTGACTCAACTCCAGCCACTTTAATAATGGGAATTGATGGGAAATGATGTAAAATATATCACTAGCCACTTTAAACAATGCTACCTTATATAATGTTTACATACCCTACATTATTCATCTCATATGTATACGTATATACTGTACTCTATATCATCTACTGCATCCTTATGTAATACATGTATCACTAGCCACTTTAACTATGCCACTTGTTTACATACTCATCTCATATGTATATACTGTACTCGATACCATCTACTGTATCTTGCCTAAGCTGCTCTGTACCATCACTCATTCATATATCTTTATGTACATATTCTTTATCCCCTTACACTGTGTATAAGACAGTATTTTTTTGTTTTTTTGTTGGAATTGTTAGTTAGATTACTCGTTGGTTATTACTGCATTGTCGGAACTAGAAGCACAAGCATTTCGCTACACTCGCATTAACATCTGCTAACCATGTGTATGTGACAAATAAAATTTGATTTGATTTGATTTTGATTTGCTACTCATGAGCCCAAGCAACTGGGAAGAGCTAAATTATCGATTGGGGAACGCTCACGTAGGCTTAGTTCTAACTGTTGTCCGTACTATGGGGGTGCAGGACATTATATAGCCACCTGCCCTGTTAATAAACCTTTTTCTCTAGTTCAAGTACTCTGGTGAGCCAGACTTGGAGTCCCCTAATTCCCATCACCTGCGCACCTTTTTTGTGATTCTACTGTGGGGAGACCAGTCCAAGTGTCTCCGGGTGCTCATTGACTCTGGGGCTGATGAAAGTTTTATGGATGCTACCATAGTTTCTGAATGAGGTATTCCCACTCAACTTTTCTGTTCCCATGGATGTGAGGGCACTGTGCGGCCGCTCAATTGGAAGAGTCACCCATAGCACAGTTCCCGTTCACATACGGGTTTCAGGAAATCACAGTGAAACAATACAGTTCCTCCTCATCGATTTCCCCCATGTTCCTGTTGTTTTGGGATTTTCTTGGTTCCAAAAACACAACCCTGTTATTGACTGGACCGGACCATGAGTTCCATCCTGGGTTGGAGCCCGCTTTGTCATTCCCATTGCCTTAAAGCAGCGCAGCCTTCCCGAGACGTCCTGCTCAGGGCGTAAACAAAGCCTTGGATGTCTCTGCCATTCCCACAGAGTACCATGACTTCTTGGAAGTCTTCAGTAAGGCACATGCTACTTCTCTTCCCCCGCACCGTCCTTATGATTGTGCCATTGATCTTCTCCCAGGCATCACACCACCACACGTCCGTGCATTGACTACCGGGGTCTTAATGACACAACGACCACGAATTGTTACACCCTACCACACATCCCCTCGGCTTTCGAACCTCTCCAGGGGGCCACCAGTTTTTCCAAGCTGGACATATCATGCCTACCACCTGGTTCAGATACACAAAGGAGATGAGTTGAAGACAGCATTCAACACAGCCAATGGACAGGGCAGCCAAGGGGCGGGGGCGTATGCCTTATGGCCAACGAGACATGGTGTGATGAAAGAAACATACAGGAACTCAAATCCTTCTGTTCACCTGATTTAGAATTCCTCACAATCAAATGTAGACCGCATTATCTACCAAGAGAATTCTCTTCGATTATAATCACAGCCGTATATATCCCCCCCAAGCAGACACATCGATGGCTCTGAACAAACTTTATTTAACTCTTTGCAAACTGGAAACCATTCATCCGGAGGCTGCATTCATTGTAGCTGGGGATTTTAACAAGGCTAATCTGAAAACAAGACTCCCTAAATTCTATCAGCATATCGATTGCGCAACCAGGGGTGGAAAGACCTTGGATCATTGTTTCTCTAACTTCCGCGACGCATATAAGGCCCTGCCCCGCCCCCTTTCGGAAAAGCTGACCACGACTCCATTTTGTTGATCCCTGCCTACAGACAGAAACTAAAACAAGAGGCTCCCACGCTGAGGTCTGTCCAACGCTGGTCCGACCAAGCTGATTCCACACTCCAAGACTGCTTCCATCACGTGGACTGGGATATGTTTCGTATTGGTCAGATAACAATATTGACGAATACGCTGATTCGGTGTGTGAGTTCATTAGAACGTGCGTTGAAGATGTCGTTCCCATAGCAACGATTAAAACATTCCCTAACCAGAAACCGTGGATTGATGGCAGCATTCGTGTGAAACTGAAAGCGCGAACCACTGCTTTTAATCAGGGCAAGGTGACTGGTAACATGACCGAATACAAACAGTGCAGCTATTCCCTCCGCAAGGCTATCAAACAAGCTAAGCGTCAGTACAGAGACAAAGTAGAATCTCAATTCAACGGCTCAGACACAAGAGGCATGTGGCAGGGTCTACAGTCAATCACGGACTACAGGAAGAAATCCAGCCCAGTCACGGACCAGGATGTCTTGCTCCCAGGCAGACTAAATAACTTTTTTGCCCGCTTTGACTACCGCGACTACCGCCCCATAGCACTCACTTCCGTCATCATGAAGTGCTTTGAGAGACTAGTCAAGGACCATATCACCTCCACCCTACCTGACACCCTAGACCCACTCCAATTTGCTTACCGCCCAAATAGGTCCACAGACGATGCAATCTCAACCACACTGCACACTGCCCTAACCCATCTGGACAAGAGGAATACCTATGTGAGAATGCTGTTCATCGACTACAGCTCGGCATTCAACACCATAGTACCCTCCAAGCTCGTCATCAAGCTCGAGACCCTGGGTCTCGACCCCGCCCTGTGCAACTGGGTACTGGACTTCCTGACGGGCCGCCCCAGGTGGTGAGGGTAGGCAACAACATCTCCTCCCCGCTGATCCTCAACACTGGGGCCCCACAAGGGTGCGTTCTGAGCCCTCTCCTGTACTCCCTGTTCACCCACGACTGCGTGGCCACGCACGCCTCCACCTCAATCATCAAGTTTGCGGACGACACAACTGTGGTAGGCTTGATTACCAACAACGACGAGACGGCCTACAGGGAGGAGGTGAGGGCCCTCGGAGTGTGGTGTCAGGAAAATAACCTCACACTCAACGTCAACAAAACTAAGGAGATGATTGTGGACTTCAGGAAACAGCAGAGGGAACACCCCCTAGCCACATCGATGGAACAGTAGTGGAGAGTGTAGCAAGTTTTAAGTTCCTCGGCATACACATCACAGACAAACTGAATTGGTCCACTCACACAGACTGCATCGTGAAGAAGGCGCAGCAGCGCCTCTTCAACCTCAGGAGGCTGAAGAAATTCGGCTTGTCACCAAAAGCACTCACAAACTTCTACAGATGCACAATCGAGAGCATCCTGGCGGGCTGTATCACCGCCTGGTACGGCAACTGCTCCGCCCTCAACCGTAAGGCTCTCCAGAGGGTAGTGAGGTCTGCACAACGCATCACCGGGGTCAAACAACCTGCCCTCCAGGACACCTACACCACCCGATGTTACAGGAAGGCCATAAAAATCATCAAGGACATCAACCACCCGAGCCACTGCCTGTTCACCCCGGTATCATCCAGAAGGCGAGGTCAGTACAGGTGCATCAAAGCTGGGACCGAGAGACTGAAAAACAGCTTCTATCTTAAGGCCATCAGACTGTTAAACAGCCACCACTAACATTGAGTGGCTGCTGCCAACACACTGACACTGACACTGACTCAACTCCAGCCACTTTAATAATGGGAATTGATGGGAAATGATGTAAATATATCACTAGCCACTTTAAACAATGCTACCTTATATAATGTTACTTACCCTACATTATTCATCTCATATGCATACGTATATACTGTACTCTATATCATCAACTGCATCCTTATGTAATACATGTATCACTAGCCACTTTAACTATGCCACTTTGTTTACATACTCATCTCATATGTATATACTGTACTCGATACCATCTACTGTATCTTGCCTATGCTGCTCTGTACCATCACTCATTCATATATCCTTATGTACATATTCTTATCCCCTTACACTGTGTATAAGACAGTAGTTTTGGAATTGTTAGTTAGATTACTTGTTGGTTATTACTGCATTGTCGGAACTAGAAGCACAAGCATTTCGCTACACTCGCATTAACATCTGCTAACCATGTGTATGTGACAAATAAAATTTGATTTGATTTGATTTGATTTATGAGTACCTGGTCATCCCGTTTGGACTCACCAATGCCCAACGCTATCTTCCAGGCCCTGATAAATGATGAGCTCCGGGACATGCTAAATCATTTTGTGTTTGTCTACCTTGACAACATCCTGACTTTTTCCTGGTCTGCCCAAGAACACATTCTCCATGCCAGACAAGTCCTTCTGCGCCTCCTGGAGAACCAGTTGTTTGTGAAAACTGAGAAGTGTGAGTTCCATCGCTCCACAATCTCCTTTCTGGGATATGTCATCGCTGACGGAAATGTCCAGATGGACCCTGAAAAGGTGGAAGCAGTGGTGGATTTGCCTCAACCTATGTCCAGGGTGCAGTTACAACGTTTCTTGGTGTTAGCTAACTTCTACCGCCGTTTCATTCGAGGCTACAGCATCCTGTCAGCCCCCCTCTGCACTCACTTCTCCCAAAGTACCATTCACATGGTCCCCAGCTGTTGACAGAGCCTTTGTGGACTTGAAGCATCGGGTTCACCACGGCACCCATCCTCATCCATCCGGACCCATCCCGTCAATTTGTGGTAGAGGTTGATGCTTCTGATGTTGAAGTGGGGGCCATCCTGTCCCAGTGATCTGCCCAGGACCAAAAGCTCCATCCCTGTGCCTTCCTGTCTCATCGTCTCAATCCTGCAGAAAGGAACTACGACCTAGGCAACCGAGAACTCCTGGTGGTCAAGATGGCACTGGAGGAGTGGAGACAATGCCTGAAAGGAGAAGAGCAGCCATTTTCGGTTTGGACCAACCAGAAAAATGTTGAATATCTCCGTACAGACAAGAGCCTTAACTCCAGGCAGGCCCAGTGGGCTTTGTTATTTACCAGATTCAACTTCACCATTTCCTACTGCCCAGGGTCCAAAAATGTGAATCCTGACACCCTCTCCCAGCAGCTTTATTAAATAGTACCAGAGTTTCAACGTCAACAGTGAAGAGGCGACTCCGGGATGCTGCCTTCTAGGACGAGTTCCTCTGTCCAGTGTCTGTGTTCTTTTGCCCTTCTTAATCTTTTATTTTTATTAGCCAGTCTGAGATATGGCTTCTTCTTTGCAACTCTGCCTAGAAGGTCAGCATCCTGGAGTGGCCTCTTCAATGTTGACTTTGAGACTGGTGTTTTGCGGGTACTATTTAAGGAAGCTGCCAGTTGAGGACTTGTGAGGCGTCTGTTTCTAAAACTTGACACTCTAATGTACTTGTCCTCTTGCTCAGTTGTGCACTGGTGCCTCCCACTCTTTCTATTCTGGTTAGAGCCAGTTTGCGATGTTCTGTGAAGGGAGTAGTACACAGTGTTGAACAAGATCTTCAGTTTCTTGGCAATTTCTCGCATGGAATAGCCTTCATTTCTCAGAACAAGAATAGACTGACGAGTTTCAGAATTTTTGTTTTTTGTTTCTGGTAATTTTGAGCCTGTAATCGAACCCACAAATGCTGATGCTCCAGATGCTCAGCTAGTCTAGAGAAGGCCAGTTTTATTTCTTCTCTAATCAGGACAACATTTTTTAGCTGCCCTAACATAATTGCAAAAGGGTTTTCTAATGATCAATTAAACTTGGATTAGCTAACACAACATGCCATTGGAACACAGGAGTGATGGTTGCTGATAATGGACCTCTGTACACCTATGTAGATATTCCATAAAAAATAATCAGTTTCCAGCTACAATAGACATTTACAACATTAACAATATCTACACTGTATTTCTGATCAATTTGATGTTATTTTAATGGACAAAAAATATATTTTATTTCAAAAACAAGGACATTTCTAAGTGACCCCAAACTTTTGAACAGAGAAAGAGCAGGAGCAGGAGAAGAACAGAGCACTAGAGGAGCAGATCAGACTGCTGAAGGAGAGGGTGAGGGGAATGGCGTGTGCCAGAGAACAACCCATTAGAGGCGTGGCCACCCCCGCAGAGAAGCCAGCAGAATAGCCCACCCAAGACCCTGACCATAGCGTCGACAACACAGCGGGACAGGCAAATGAAGAAGCCCAAGCCCAGGGGATCCCAACCTCTCTGAGCACTCCCCTGTCATCCACCCTGAGAGCCCTCTTGACAACCCCCCCCCACACCCACTGAGGACATGTACAAGACCCAGATTGTACTCCTTATGGACTCAAACAGGAAATATATACAAGAAAAAAAACTTTGCCCAAACACAGTGTCTAAACTCTGGTGTCCAAACACCCAGACGCCCTAGACCTTCTGTCTGAGGACAAACTAGGGTCACCCAGCCACAAAGTAATACACACAGGCACAAACGATCTGAGAGCACAGCAGGAAAGGGTGGACACAACACTCAAGGGAATGATTGAAAAAGCTTCTTCTACTTTCACAGATGCACAAGTGGTTATCTCCACCCTGCTACCATGAAAAGACTTCCACCCTGCTACCAAACATCGGGTAAATGCAAGTATTTCCCATGACTGTGCCTCAAAACCAAATGTTTTTCTGGCCCACCACTCCACCCTGGACTTGAACAGACTTTACGACCAGGTCCACCTATAGAAGGCAGCAGTAAACACCTTCGCCTGGACCCTAAAGGACACCCCTCTCAAACGCAGCCCCAACACTTCACACAGGAGCAACAGATAAATAGATACCCCGCCTAGACCAGCGAGACACTCTCTCAGACCTGCAGGACCAGCCCCCTGGACCTATGCCGAGAGGACCTACATCCAGACCACAAAACCACCAGCCACATCCACACCCCTACCCCAACCATGCCCACACCCCATTTAGGCCCCCTCAGATCAGACCTAAGCCCCTCCTGCCCACCCTATGCCCCCCACTTCCGCAAAAAGGGCCTCAACATAGAAGTCACACATACGTCCAGGCCGTGAGCGGGCAAACAGGCCCAACCCCCACTCTTACACTAGCCCAAGCCAATGGAATGTACCAGGTGCTCAGCAGGCTCTGCTCACACTTTCTGGCCTGAGGCCAAACCACACAACCAACAACATTGGACACTTTATGGAACACAAAGCCTTCACTATCTCATCCTGGAATATCCAAGGCCTGAGGTCATCTGCCTTTGGCCTAGAGAGCAGGAACCTGGCCTTCATTAAAGAAGTCGGAAATACAGACATTGCCATCCTACTAGAAACATGATATAGTGGAGATGGACCCACTGGTTGCCCTCTAGTTTACAGAGAGCTGGTAGTCCCATCCACCAAACTATCAGGTGTGAAACAGGAAAGGGACTCAGGGGGTATGCTATTTTGGTATGGAGCAGACCTAAGTCACTCTATTAAATTAATCAAAACAGGAACATTTTACATTTGGCTAGAAATTAAAAAGGAAATCATCTTAACAGAGAAAAATGTCCTCCGATGTGCTACCTATATCCCCCACTAGAATCCCCATACTTTAATGAAGACAGCTTCTCCATCCTGGAGGGGGAAATCAATAATTTCCAGGCCCAGGGTATGTACTAGTCTGTGGTGACCTAAATGCCAGAACTGGACAAGAACCTGTCACCCTCAGCACACAGGGGGACAAACACCTGCCTGGAGGTGACAGCATTCCCCCCCTCATATGCCCCCCCTAGGCACAACTATGACAACATAGCCAACAAAAACAGGTCACAACTCCTGCACCTCTGTCGCACGCTGGGTATGTATATAGTCAATGGGAGGCTTCGAGGAGACTCATATGGTAGGTACACCTATAGCTCATCCCTTGGCAGTAGTACTGTAGACTACTTTATCACTGACATCAACCCAGAGTCTCTCAGAGCTTTCACAGTCAGCCCACTGACACCCCTATCAGACCACAGCAAAATCACAGTCTACTTGAACAGAGTAATACTCAATCATGAGGCATCAAAGCCAAAGAACTGAGTAATATTAAGAAATGCTATAGATGGAAGGAATGTAGTGTGGAAACCTACCAAATAACAATTAGGCAACTGTCACGACTTCCACCGAAGGTGGCTCCTCTCCCTGTTCGGGTGGCGATCGGCGGTCATCGTCGCCGGTCTACTAGCTGCCATCGATACTTTTTCCTTTTCATTTGGTTATGTCTGTCTTGTGTTTCACCTGTGTTCTATTTGGGTAATTAAGGGGGGTTATTTAAATCTCGCCATTTCCTCTGGGTTTTGTGCGGGATTGTTTCGCTTGCTGTCATTTAGTTTTGGGTTGCGTTTTTTGGGGTTCTGTTGAACAGATGTTTTTTTCCCCGGACGGTGTCTGGGTGGTTTGAGGCTATGTTTTTCCCCGGACGGTGTCTGGGTGGTTTGAGGCTATGTTTTTTCCCCGGACGGTGTCTGGGTGGTTTGAGGCTATGTTTTTTCCCCGGACGGTGTCTGGGTGGTTTGAGGCTATGTTTTTCCCCGGACGGTGTCTGGGTGGTTTGAGGCTATGTTTTTCCCCGGACGGTGTCTGGGTGGTTTGAGGCTATGTTCTTTTCCCCGGACGGTGTCTGGGTGGTTTGAGGCTATGTTTTTTCCCCGGACGGTGTCTGGGTGGTTTGAGGCTATGTTTTTTCCCCCGGACGGTGTCTGGGTGGTTTGAGGCTATGTTCTTTTCCCCGGACGGTGTCTGGGTGGTTTGAGGCTATGTTCTTTTCCCCCGGACGGTGTCTGGGTGGTTTGAGGCTATGTTCTTTTCCCCCGGACGGTGTCTGGGTGGTTTGAGGCTACTGTTGTAGTCCTGTTATTTCCTGTTCTTTCGACTTGTTTATTAAACGACCTTTTCTATCCAAAATATCTATCCAATCTTTTTGGCTCTATAACAAAGAACAAACAGCAAAAACATATGCATGATCAAATACAAATCTTAGAATCAACTATGAAAGAACCCACTGGAATGTCCAATTAACTTCAATGAACTACAGGACAAAATATAAACCCTCCAACCCAAAAAGGCCTGTGGTGTTGATGGTATCCTCAATGAAATGATAAAATATCCAGACAACAAATTCCAATTGGCTATACTTAAACTCTTTAACTTCATGCTTAGCTCTGGCATCTTCCCCAATATTTGGAACCAAAGACTGATCACCCCAATCCACAAAAGTGGAGACAAATCAAATCAAGTGTATTTGTCACATACACATCATGGTTAGATGTTAATGCGAGTGAAGCGAAATGCTTGTCCTTCTAGTTCCGACCATGCAGTAATATCTAACAAGTAATCTAACATAACAATTTCACAAACACTACCTTATACACAAGTCTAAAGGAATGAAAAAGAACATGTACATAAAAATATATGAATGAGCGATGGCCGAGCGGTAGATGGTATAGAGTACAGTATATACATATGAGATGAGTAATGTAGGGTGTGTAAACATTATATAAAGTGGCATTTTTTAAAGTGGCTAGTGATACATTTATTACATAAATTTTTAATTATTAAAGTGGCTAGAGATGAGTCAGTATGTTGGCAGCAGCCATTCAATGTTAGTGATGGCTGTTTAACAGTCTGATGGCCTTGAGATAGAAGCTGTTTTTCAGTCTCTCGGTCCCAGTATTGATGCACCCGTACTGACCTCGCCTTCTGGATGATAACGGGGTGAACAGGCAGTGGCTCAGTGGTTGTTGTCCTTGATGATCTTTTTGGCCTTCCTGTGACATTGGTTGGTGTAGGTGTCCTGGAGGACAGGTAGTTTGCCCCCGGTGATGCGTTGTGCAGAACTCACTACCCTCTGGAGAGCCTTACGGTTGTGGGCAGAGCAGTTGCCGTACCAGGCGGTGATCCAGCCCGACAGGATGCTCTCGATTGTGCATCTGTAAAAGGTTGTGAGTGTTTTTGGTGACAAGCCAAATTTCTTCATCCTCCTGATGTTGAAGAGGCGCTGCTGCGCCTTCTTCATCACGCTTTCTGTGTGGGTGGAACATTTCAGTTTGTCCGTGATGTGTACGCCAAGGAACTTAAAACTTTCCACCTTCTCCACTACTGTCCCGTCGATGTGGATATGTCAATGTTTCCTGAAGACCACGATCATCTCCTTTGTTTTGTTGACATTGAGTGTGAGGGTATTTTCCAGACACCACACTCCGAGGGCCCTCACCTCCTCCCTGTAAGGCCAATAATTTGACCCCAATAACTACCGTGGGATATGCGTCAACAGCGACCTTGGGAAAATTCTCTGCACTGTCATTAACAGAAGATACGGGATTGTCGGCGGTGCCGAGGTGTGAACCAGAGACAACCTGGGAGGAGGTAGAGAGGTGGTCGGTCGACCCTGGGAGAGTGCCCCGAGCCCGCCTGGGATTCAATAGAACAGTGCGAGGAGGGATACCGGAGAATGGAGTTGGCGAGGAGTATGCGGCAACGTAGGCATTTGGAGGAGCGTGTCACCAGTCCAGTGCAATCTGTGCCGGTCCCACGCATCAGGCCTCCAGTGCGCCTCCCCAGTCTGGTACGTCCTGTGTCTCCTCCTCGTACTCGCCCTGAGGTGCGTGTCACCAGCCCGGTGCCACCTGTACCGGCCCCACGCACTAGGCCTCCTGTATGTCTTCCCAGCCTGGTGAGTCCTGTGCTTGCTCCCAGAGCCAGGCCTCCTGTGTGTCTCTCCAGTCCAGTGATGATCCATGGCACGAAGCCTCCAGTGATGATCCATGGCAAGAAGCCTCCAGTGATGATCCATGGCACGAAGCCTCCAGTGATGATCCATGGCAAGAAGCCTCCAGTGATGATCCATGGCACGAAGCCTCCAGTGATGATCCATGGCACGAAGCCTCTAATGATGATCCATGTTACGAAGCCTCTAGTGATGATCCATTGCACGAAGCCTTCAGTGAGGAGTCATGGCACGAAGCCTCCAACTACGGCCTCCAGTCCTGAGACTCCAGCGATGGCCTTCAGTCCGGAGCCTCCAGCAACTTCCTTCAGTCCGGAGCCTCCAGCGACCTCCTTCAGTCTGGAGCCTCCAGCGACGGTCTCCAGTCTGGAGCCTCCAGAGACAGTCTCCAGTCTGGAGCCTCCAGAGACAGTCTCCAGTCCGGAGCCTCCAGCGACGGTCTCCAGTCCGGGTCCCGCAACGAGGGTGCCCAGTCCGGGGCCCGCAGAGAGGGTCTCCAGTCCAGTGTCGGCGGCGGGGTCCCCGCACCCAGAGAGCCATCACCGCGGATAGATGCCCACCCAGACCCTCCCCTATAGGTTCGGGTTTTGCGGCCAGAGTCCGCACTTTTTTTGGGGGGGGGGACAGCTGTCTATCGTTGTCTCTGATTGGGAATCATACTTAGGTAGCCCTTTTTCTCTCCTTTCAGTGTGGGTAGTTATCTTTGTTAGTGGCAGTTAGCCCTGTAAGCTTCACGGTTGTTTTTTGTTTCTTGTTTTGTTGGCGACATTTTAAATAAAAAGAGAAATGTACGCTTACCATGCTGCACTTTGGTCCTCTTCTTTCGAAGGCCGTGATACTGAGCAACTGTCAAATTGGCTTTTTACCAAATTATCATACGACAGACCATGTATTCACCCTGCACAACCTAAGTCTTCTCATGCTTTGTTGATTTAAAAAAAGCCTTCGACTCAATTTGGCATGATGGTCTGCTATACAAATTGATGGAAAGTGGTGTTGGGGAAAAACATACAACATTGTAAAATCCATGGACACAAACAAGTGTGCGGTTAAAATTGGCAAAAAACACACATTTCTTCCCACAGGGCTGTGGGGTGAGACAGGGATGCGGCTTAAGCCCCACCCTCTTCAACATATATATCAATGAACTCACCCTACTAGAATCTGAAGTCAAATGTCTACTGTTTTTATTTTATTTTTATTTCACCTTTATTTAACCAGGTAGGCTAGTTGAGAACAAGTTCTCATTTACAACTGCGACCTGGCCAAGATAAAGCATAGCAGTGTGAGCAGACAACACAGAGTTACACATGGAATAAACAATTAACAAGTCAATAACACAGTAGAAAACAAAGGGGGAGTCTATATACAATGTGTGCAAAAGGCATGAGGAGGTAGACGAATAGTTACAATTTTGCAGATTAACACTGGAGTGATAAATGATCAGATGGTCATGTACAGGTAGAGATATTGGTGTGCAAAAGAGCAGAAAAGTAAATAAATAAAAACAGTATGGGGATGAGGTAGGTGAAAATGGGTGGGCTATTTACCAATAGACTATGTACAGCTGCAGCGATCGGTTAGCTGCTCAGATAGCTGATGTTTGAAGTTGGTGAGGGAGATGAAAGTCTCCAACTTCAGCGATTTTTGCAATTCGTTCCAGTCACAGGCAGCAGAGTACTGGAACGAAAGGCCTGAGGTGTTGGCTTTAGGGATGATCAGTGAGATACACCTGCTGGTGCGCGTGCTACGGATGGGTGTTGCCATCGTGACCAGTGAACTGAGATAAGGCGGAGCTTTACCTAGCATGGACTTGTAGATGACCTGGAGCCAGTGGGTCTGGCCGAATATGTAGCGAGGGCCAGCCGACTAGAGCATACAAGTCGCAGTGGTGGGTGGTATAAGGTGCTTTAGTGACAAAACGGATGGCACTGTGATATACTGCATCCAGTTTGCTGAGTAGAGTGTTGGAAGCCATTTTGTAGATGACATCGCCGAAGTCGAGGATTGGTAGGATAGTCAGTTTTACTAGGGTAAGCTAGGCGGCGTGAGTGAAGGAGGCTTTGTTGCGGAATAGAAAGCCGACTCTTGATTTGATTTTTGATTGGAGATGTTTGATATGGGTCTGGAAGGAGAGTTTGCAGTCTAGCCAGACACCTAGGTACTTATAGGTATCCACATATTCAAGGTCGGAACCATCCAGGGTAGTGATGCTAGTCGGGCATGCGGGTGCAGGCAGCGATCGGTTGAAAAGCATGCATTTGGTTTTACTAGCGTTTAAGAGCAGTTGGAGGCCACGGAAGGAGTGTTGTATGGCATTGAAGCTTGTTTGGAGGTTAGATAGCACAGTGTCCAATGACGGGCCGAAAGTATATAGAATGGTGTCATCTGCGTAGAGGTGGATCAGGGAATCGCCCTCAGCAAGAGCAACATCATTGATATACACAGAGAAAAGAGTCGGCCCGAGAATTGAACCCTGTGGCACCCCCATAGAGACTGCCAGAGGACCGGACAGCATGCCCTCCGATTTGACACACTGAACTCTGTCTGCAAAGTAATTGGTGAACCAGGCAAGGCAGTCATCCGAAAAACCGAGGCTACTGAGTCTGCCGATGAGAATATGGTGATTGACAGAGTCGAAAGCCTTGGCAAGGTCGATGAAGACGGCTGCACAGTACTGTCTTTTATCGATGGCGGTTATGATATCGTTTGTACCTTGAGTGTGGCTGAGGTGCACCCGTGACCGGCTCGGAAGCCAGATTGCACAGCGGAGAAGGTACGGTGGGATTTGGTCAGTGACCTGTTTGTTGACTTGGCTTTTTAGATAGGCAGGGCAGGATGGATATAGGTCTGTAACAGTTTGGGTTCAGGGTGTCTCCCCCTTTGAAGAGGGGGGATGACTGCGGCAGCTTTCAATCCTTGGGGATCTCAGACGATATGAAAGAGAGGTTGAACAGGCTGGTAATAGGGGTTGCGACAATGGCGGCGGATAGTTTCAGAAATAGGGGGTCCAGATTGTCAAGCCCAGCTGATTTGTCTTCCAGGTTTTGCAGCTCTTTCAGAACATCTGCTATCTGGATTTGGGTAAAGGAGAACTTGGAGAGGCTTGGGCGAGCTGCCGGGGGGAGGAGCTGTTGGCCGAGGTTGGAGTAGCCAGGCGGAAGGCATGGCCAGCCATTGAGAAATGCTTATTGAAGTTTTCGATAATCATGGATTTATCGGTGGTGACCGTGTTACCTAGCCTCAGTGCAGTGGGCAGCTGGGAGGAGGTGCTCTTGTTCTCCATGGACTTCACAGTGTCCCAGAACTTTTTGGAGTTGGAGCTACAGGATGCAAACTTCTGCCTGAAGAAGCTGGCCTTAGCTTTCCTGACTGACTGCGTGTATTGGTTCCGGACTTCCCTGAACAGTTGCATATCACGGGGACTATTCGATGCTTTGCAGTCCGCCACAGGATGTTTTTGTGCTGGTCGAGGGCAATCAGGTCTGGGGTGAACCAAGGACTGTATCTGTTCTTAGTTCTGCATTTTTTGAACGGAGCATGCTTATCTAAAATGGTGAGGAAGTTACTTTTAAAGAATGACCAGGCATCCTCAACTGACGGGATGAGGTCAATGTCCTTCCAGGATACCCGATCTGGTGCTTCTGTCACCAACCAATTAGGGCCTACAGTAACACCTAGATCTTCTGCACAGATTATGGGGTCTGCTCACCAAACAAGAATTCAGAAAATGGGACAAACACCAAACTGAGACTCTGCATGCAGAATTCTGCAAAAATATCCTCTGTGTACAATGTAAAACACCAAATAATGCAGGCAGAGCAGAATTAGGCCGATACCCACTAATGATCAAAATCCAGAAATGAGACACTAAATTCTAAAGCCACCTAAAAGGAAGCGATTCCCAAACCTTCCATAACAAAGCTATCACCTACAGAGAGATGAAACTGGAGAAGAGTCCCTTAAGCAAGCTGGTCCTGGGGCTCTGTTCACAAACATATCCCACAGAACCTCAGGACAGCAACACAATTAGACCCAACCAAATCATGAGAAAAGAAAAAGATAATTACTTGACATATTGGAAAGAATGAACAAAAAACAGAGCAAACTAGAATGCTATTTGGCCCTAAACAGAGAGTACACAGTGGAAAAATACCTTACCCCTGTGACTGAACCAAACTTAAGGAAAGCATTGACTATGTACAGACTCAATGAGCATAGCCTTGCTATTGAGAAAGGCTGCCGTAGGCAGACCTGGCTCTCAAGAGAAGACAGGCTATGTGCACACTGCCCACAAAATTAGGTGGAAACTGAGCTGCACTTCCTAACCTCCTGCCAAATGTATGACCATATTAGAGACATATTTCCCTGAAATTACACAGATCCACAAAAAACGCAATTTTGATAAACTCCCATACCTACTGGGTAAATTACCAGTGTGCCATCACAGCAGCAAGACTTGTGACCTGTTACCACAAGAAAAGGGCAACTAGTGAAGAACAAACACAATTGTAAATATAACCCATATTTGTGTTGAATTATTTTCCCTTTGGTATTTTAACCATTTGCACATTGTTACAACACTGTATATATACATAATGTGACATTTGAAATGTTTTTGTTCTTTTGGAACTTCTGTGAGTGTAATGTTTACTGTTAATTTTATTGTTTATTTGACTTTTGTATATTATCTACTTTACTTGCTTTGGCAATGTTAACATATGTTTCCCATGCCCATAATGTGCCTTGAATTTAATTGAATTGAGAGAGAGTGTGTGTGTGTGAGTTCATTGGAGGTGAGTGAAGCATTGCCACCGCGTCATGTGTTTGTGTGTGTTGGCCCACATGTGTTATTCTCCCAGTGTGTCTCCATCTCCTCCTGGCAGCCATACTGCTGTGTGTGTTGGCCTGGGATGAAGAGGAGCCTCTGTTCCCCTACACTTCTCTGTCGCTGTCTCCATCTCTCCATCATCTCTCCACCACTCCCTGCTGATCTACAGTACAGCAGGTGGGCTGGCTGTAAACAGTACTTATTCAACCATCCAATCACACCAGTCACTTAACAAATCATCAGTGAATGCTTGTCTCACTCTGCACAATGCACCTCTGCGTGGCTGAATGAAGGGAGGAGGAGAAGATGAAGTGGAGGAAGAGAAGGAGGTGGCGCCGGGAGCCAAAGGGCTCCTTCTCTTTTGTTCTAGACACTCCTCTCTTCTCCTCCTGAGCAGTGCCGTTGGAGAGTCACTGTGGCAGCTACAGTATCTACATCTCAGCTTTATCAGGGACAGCCACATTCATACGGCGTGAAGATGAATTGGTCGTGGAGCTGGCTGCACTTGAGGAAGCAGCAGGAGTCAATGTCACAGGGCTCAATAACACGTAGTGGATATCTACTGGAGGAGCGGAGTGGGACTCCCACATGACTGACATTCTAGATGCTTCACCTAGTTGAGCCTGACTCTCAGAATGCCTATACACTGCAACTTAGATGCATATCTGTATGAGAAATACATTTTCCACACAGAAGATACAGTGAAGATACATTCCCACTCTGAATAATCACCAATGGCTAAGCAAATGTATAGTATGTGCTTGAAGTGTCCGACTAAGAAAATCCTTTCAAGAGTCAAATCACAAATTTTAAATGCATTGACAGAAATCATCATGCTCCATTCTAGGGTTAAATCTTTCCAAAAGTCCATTTGAAGTATTTCCTACACTACATTTATGTCTCCCTTCTCAAAGCCTCTGTTTGGTAGTGCTAACAAGCACAAGGATTACGGTCTGTTGTGATTTCACCTGTGAGGGCCAACTGTCTTCAGCCAGGCAGAAACCTGGTCTGAGCAGTAGACAGAAAGGCTAACTCCTTTTAGGGACATGAGGCTTTTGGCGCTCCAACATAGGTGGAGCACTTGACTTCACAAGATTCTTGAACAACACGATTTGCTTGCCAACCAGTCTATGTATGCAGTCAGACACAAGGCAGAATAATGAGTGGAGTGAAATGCTATGAACTGCTGCTTCCATTGCTGACTTTTCCTCCTCAATCTTTCACCTTACTCCTCCTCTCTCTCTTGCTCTCTCGCTCATTTTATTTTAGAGAGACAAATAATCATGTGTCATGGCAAAATGATATATATCCATCCCAAACAACATAACTTCTATACAAAAAGTATCCCGATTGGATTTTAAACTGTTACATGGAATAAAGTATCGATACATACATACTGTAAATAAATAAATATTAAAATAATCGATTTGTTTCAACAATATTGAGCAAATATCCCTGTTTACATCGTGACATACGGTGAATTCGGAATAAGTGGGTCACTTTTTGAATTTCCATCTTTTGAAGTGGCATGTTTTCATGGATGCCAAGGGAAGCCTGGCATCCCCCAAAAATTGACCAAGAAAAAAACATTAAATATGGTATGTATCCTTTGTCTCTCTGTGTTTCATCATTTTTCTTCAATTCGCAAGAGGCTGAATGTTTCTCACTGGAGAAAGCATCCAAGCAAGCGAAACAGCGCCCCTATGTCTCAGTATGTGTAGACCATCTATCTGATGCTGTCTGGTCAAAAATAATATGACATTGTTGCCGCCCGTAGCTTTGAATGCAAGGGAAGCCGGAGAACATGGCTCCCCTTGATGATAATAAAAAAAATAAAAAATAGCCAATCAGTGTTGAGCTCAACTGTGAATGGTCCTGGCACACCAAAAAAAAAAGGGAAGCCAGTTTGGATTTGGCTTCACCCCAATCACATCACATCAAATGCACATGTCATTTACAGAAAAAACTTGAATGGTTGAATCTTGTTGTGTCAACTTACGATGGGTAGCTGCTTAGTGGTGGGCTCCAGAATTGCACAAGCGGTCTAAGGCACTGCATCCCAGTGCTAGAAGTGCCACTACAGACCCTGGTTCGATTCGCAATTGCAAATGAGGGTCAATTGCAAATGAGGACTTGTTCTCAACTAGACTACCTGGTTAAATAAAGGTGAAATAAAAAAATAAAAAATAAAAAATGTGCAATACACTGTTTGAGGAACATATCAATATCATGTAAATGGACAAGAAGAGTCAAACCTAGTCATTTACAACATTAACAATGTCTACACTGTATTTCTGATCAATTTGATGGTATTTTAATGAACAAAAAATGTGATATTTTTCAAAAACAAGGACATTTCTAAGTGACCACAAACTTTTGAATGGTAGTGTACAGTTGAAGTCGGAAGTTTACATACACCTTAGCCAACTACATTTCAACTCAGTTTTTCACAATTCCTGACATTTAATCCTGATTTAGGTCAAGTAAGATCACCATTTTATTTAAAGAATGTGAAAAGTCACAATAATAGTAGAGAGTGATTTATTGAAGCTTTTTTTTCTTTCATCACATTCCCAGTGGGTCAGAAGTTTACATACACTCGATTAGTAGTTGGTAGCATTGCCTATTAATTGTTTAATAGGCAATGTTGGGTGAATTTTGGCCCATTCCTCCTGAAAGAGCTGGTGTAACTGAGTCAGGTTGGTAGGCCTCCTTGCTCGCACACGGTTTTTCAGTTCTGCCCACATTTTCTATAGGATTGAGGTCAGGGCTTTCTGATGGCCACTCTAATGCCTTGACTTTGTTGTCCTTAAGCCATTTTGCCACAACTTTGGAAGTATGCTTGGGGTCATTGTCCATTTGGAAGACCAATTTCATGACTGATCTCTTATGATGTTGCTTCAATATATCCACATAATTTTCCGTCCTGATGACACCATCTATTTTGTGAAGTGAACCAGTCCCTCCTGCTGCAAAGCACCCCCACAACATGATGCTGCCACCCATGTGTTTCATGGTTGGGATGGTGTTCTTCTGCAAGCATCCCCTTTCTCCTCCATACATAACTATGGTCATTATGGCCAAACAGTTCTATTTTTGTTTCATCAGACCAGAGGACATTTCTCCAAAAAGTATGATCTTTGTCCCCATGTGCAGTTGCAAACCGTAGTCTGGCTTTTTTATGGCGGTTTTGGAGCTGTGGCTTCTTCCTTGCTGAGCGGCCTTTCAGGTTATGTCGATATAGGACTTGTTTAACTGTGCATATAGATACTTTTGTACCTTTTTCTTCCAGCATCTTCACAAGGTCCTTTGCTGTTGTTCTGGGATTGATTTGCACTTTTCGCTCCATAGTATTTTCATCTCTAGGAGACAGAACTCGTCTCCTTCCTGAGCGGTATGACGGCTGCGTGGTCCCATGGTGTTTATACTTGCGTACTGTTGTTTGTACAGATGAAGGTGGTACCTTCAGGCATTTGGAAATTGTTCCCAAGGATGAACCAGACTTGTGGAGGTCTACAATTTTTTTTCCTGAGGTCTTGACTGATTTCTTTTGATTTTCCCATGATGTCAAGCAAAGAGACCCTGAGTTTGAAGTTAGGCCTTAAAATACATCCACAGGTACACCTCCAATTGACTCAAATGATGTAAATTAGCCTATCAGAAGCTTCTAAAGCCATGACATAATTTTCTGGAATTTTCAAAGCTGTTTAAAGGCACAGTCAACTTAGTGTATGTAAACTTCTGACCCACTGGAATTGTGATACAGTGAATTATAAGTGAAATAATCTGTGTGGTTGAAAAAACAAATTTGAATGACTCCAACTAAGTGTATGTAAACTTCCTACTTCAATTGTATATTGTGTTACAAAGTGGGATTCAAATTGATTTAATTGTCATTTTCTGTCAACAATCTACTCAAAGAACTCATGTCATGTCGATTTAACAAAAAAGTTTTATTAATAATAAAGATTTAATAACAAAAGATAGTCGTGGCATAAGTATTCAGCCTCTTTGTTTAGGCAAGTCTAACTTAGTTCAGGAGTAAAAATTGGCTTAACAAATTACATAATAAGTTACATGGACTATAATAGGGGTTGACATGATTTTTGAATTACTAATCCTTCATCTTTCCCCTATATATACAAATCTGTATATCATGACACAAGGTGAGACCCAGATGCAGACACAGGAGGCAGATGGTTGGAGTCTTACAATGTTTATTAATCCAAAAGGAGGAGGCAAGAGAATGGTCATGGACAGGCAAAAGGTCAAGACCAGATCAGAGTCCAGGAGGTACGGAGTGGCAGACAGGCTCGTGGTCAAGGCAGGAAGAATGGTCAGGCAGGCAGATACAGAGTCCAGAAACAGGCAAGGGTCAAAACTGGGAGGACTATAAAAAGGAGAATAGCAAAAAGTAGGAGAATGGGAAATCCGCTGGTTGACTTGGAAACATACAAGACGAACTGTCACAGAGAGACAGCAAACACAGGGATAAATACACTGGGGAAAATAAGCGACAACTGGAGGGGGTGGAGACAATCACAGGGACAGGTGAAACAGGTCAAGACATGACACTAAGGTCCTTTAGCCAAGTACAGTATATCATTTCAAACAGCTTTTTGAAAGCCTCAAAGAGGAGCAGTGATTGGTAAATGGGAAACAATTACAAATCAGACATTAAATATCTCTTTAAGCATGGTCAAGTTAATAATTATGCTGTTTATTATGTATTAAACCACACAGACACATAAAAGACACAGTCATCCTTCTGAACTGAGCTGCATGACAGGAATGAAACTGCCCAGAGATGTTACTATGGAGTTCAATGGCTGTGATGGGAGAAAACTGAGGATGGATCAAATACGTAATGACTTAAATGACAGAGTGAAAAGAATACAAATATACAGAATAAAAATATGACAAAACATGCATCTTGTATGCAGCAAGGCACTAAAGTAATACAAAAAAAACAACAAAAACATGGCAAAGGAATATAATTATGTTCGGGGCAAATCCAACACAACACTTCACATAGTAACTTCCTCCTTATTCAAGCATGGTGGTGGCCTCATCATGGTATGGGTATGCTTGACATCAGCAAATACTGGGGATTTTTTCAGGATTAAAAGAAAAGGGATGGAAACAGTAAGCACAGGCAAAATCCTAGATTCCTAATTTCAGTCTGCTATACACTAGACACCGGGAGAGGAATTCAGCAGGATGATAACCTACTATACAAAACCAAATCGTTCTTACCAAGAAGACAGTGAATGTTCCTGAGTGGCCAAGTTACAGTTTTGACTTAAATTTGAAAATTTTGAAAATAATAATGGGCTAATTTTGCACAATCCAGATGTGTAAAGCTTGGAGACTTACCCAAGAAGACAGCTGTAATCGCTGCCAAAGGTGTTCCTAAGATGTATTGATTTAGGGAGCTGAATACTTACCCATTGACTATATTTTAGTTATGTAATTTATTATTTAATAAAAACATTTGAATCCCACTTGGTAACACAATAAAATGGAAAGAAAAACAGTGGGGGGGGTCCCACTTTGTTATTATTTCAACTTAAGATTGCAACTTTAAGACAGAAGTGCTGATTGAGAAAAGTATCTAATTGCACGGTATGGACAGAGACCCATTAACAAATCATAGTCCCCAGGGCATAGATTTTTCAACTAACTCTTGTCTCAATTTACTGTAGTCTTAACTTACTATTGTCTCAACCTGAGCATTTTTTATGTTAGTCACTGACAGTCACTCAATTAGCCATGTCATCTAACAATTTTTAAATTGGTAAATTAGTCTAGCCAGCTATCTAAACTTGTAGTAATCATGGATGAATACTGACCAGGCACACATGGCACGTGCCCTGGGTCTCTGACCTCTAGGGAGCCCACATTGATTTTGTTAGTCACTCTCACTCAGATGTCATTAACATGGCATAAGTCATGGCAACAACAAATCTCACTTAGGGCCTTCAAAACGCCATGAATCAGTTACCCAACCAAGGTAGGGCCCACAGTTACCTCTTATCCTCTCCCATTGGATGATCAGCTCGCGGCAACAGCAGGCTGTCTACATTAATTGAGAGCGGGCGCCTGTGTCCTCCTGTAGCTGGTAGCTGCAGTAAAACAATATATATCTTCACTATATATATAGTATATACTGTATATATATTTTTTTTTGTAGGAGGGAGCTTGAAGGTGAAACCACTCCAGCAGCCCAACAGGTACCTATCTTTAGGTGAACGAGGTCTGACAGGAGGGATAAGGGAGCCATTTAATGGTTTTAAGTACACACAACAGACTCCCTCTTCTCCATTCTGAGTCACTCAAGGGCCGCAGAGAAGTCAAGAGGCACACAAAGGCTCCTCAGAAAAGAACTCACTCTGCTAAAGGACTTAAGAGGCTGCTGGCTCCCCAGCGTCTATTGTACTGCCCAAAACACTGTGCTTTGACAGCGTGTCCAGGAGAATTGAAAGTACACCAGCCATTTTGGAGAGCCTTTGTAGAATTTGACTCCAGTGACAGTCCCTTTGGGTTTATTGATGCATTTCACAAGTGGTCTCTCTGGAACTGCTACAGTCAACCTCCTCCAAGATAATAAATACCACAGAATATGTACCATGCCTATCTCATATTTCTTCTCCTTGCATGGAGATCTTTTCCCCCCGAAAAACATTTTTGAAGCAAAATGTGATTTATTTTATTATGGAACAACGGGGGGAACAGTTTTTATTTGTTATTGTTGAGTACAGTGTCGGCTTATGGAGATGAATTCACTCTATGTAGACTATTTGCTTCATCACAATGCTATTGTAACCGCTGTGAAATGGCTAGCTAGTTAGCAGTGCGTGTTTAAAAAAATAAATATATGTACTATATATTTTGTTTTAAAATGGCACCGGAAGAAATGGCAGCAGTTTTACGGGCACCCAACCAATTGTGCTATTATGTGTTTTTTTCGCGTTAATTGTAACTTATTTTGTACATAATGTTTCTGCAACCATATTTTATGGCAAAAAGAGCTTCTGGATATCAGGACAGCGATCACTCCCCTTGGATTATACAAATAGTTTTACTTCAACAAGCAGGATGCACAGGACATTCTCCGAATACCTGACAAGGCCAGCATCCCAGTTATTTGCAAGAGGAAGAGACGTAAGTACAGAGGACACAGAGCGGGGTACTTCGTAAGGACAACAGAAGGCGAGCGGGAAAGCTGCCGTTACCGTTAATGTTACTCACCAACGTCCAATCATTGGACAATAAATTAGACAAGGTACGATCACAGATATCCTACCAACGGGACATCAAAAACTGTAACATCTTTTGTTTCGCGGAATCGTGGATGAATGATGACATGGATATTCAGCTAGCAGGATATACGCTACACCGGCAAGATAGAACATCACACTCCGGTAAGGCGAGGGGTGTCGGTCTGTGAATATTTATAAACAACAGCTGGTGCACAAAATCTAAAGAAGTCTCTAGATTTTGCTCGCCTGAAGTAGAGAATCTTGTAATAAAATGCAGACCACACTATTTGCCTAGAGGGTTTTCAGCTATACTTTCGTGGCTGTTTACTTACCACCTCAGACGGATGCTGGCATTAAGACTGCACTCAGTCAGCTGTATAAGGAAATAAACAAACTGGAAACCTACCTAATTTCTATCAATATGTTAAATGTGCAATCAGAGTGAAAAAAAATCTAGATCACCTGTACTCCACACACAGAGACGCGTAAAAGCCGTCCCTCACCCTCCATTTGGTAAATCCGACCACAATTATATCCTCCTGATTCCTGCTTACAAGCAAAAATTAAAGCAGGAAGCACCAGTGACTCAGTCTATAAAAAAGTGGTCAGATGAAGCAGATGCTAAACTACAGGACTGCTTTGCTATCACAGACTGGAATATATTCCGGGATTCTTCCGATGGCATTGAGGAGTACACCACATCAGTCACTGGCTTCATCAATAAGTGCATTGAGGACGTCATCCCCACAGTGACTGTACGTACATAACCCAACCAGAAGCCATGGATTACAGGCAACCTTCGCACTGAGCTAAAGGGTAGAGCTGCCGCTTTCAAGGTGCATATAAGAAATCCTGCTATGCCCTCCGACAAACCATCAAACAGGCAAAGCGTCAATATAGGGCTGAGATTGAATCGTACTACACCGGATCCAATGGATCCAGACGGATTACCAGGACGTGTGCTCTAGGCATCTACTGACCAACTGGCAGGTGCCGTCACTGACATTTTCAACATGTCCCTGATTGAGTCTGTGATACCAACATGTTTCAAGGAGCCCACCATAGTCCCTGTGCCTAAGAACACGAAGGACTACAGACCTGTAGCACTCACGTCCGTAGCCATGAAGTGCTTTGAAAGGCTGGTAATGGCTCACATCAACACCATTATCCCAGAAACCCTAGACCCACTTCATTTGCATACTGCCCAAACAGATAAAGGAACACCTAAGTGAGAATGTTATTTATTGACTACAGCTCAGCATTCAACACCATAGTACCCACAAAGCTCATCAGTAAGCTAAGGATCCTGGAACTAAACACCTCCTTCTGCAACTGGATCCTGGTCTTCCTGATGGGCCGCCCCCAGGTGGTGAGAGTAGGTAGCAACACATCTGCCATGCTGATCCTCAACACTGGAGCCCCTCAGGGGTGCGTGCTCAGCCCCCTCCTGTACTCCCTGTTCACCCATGACTGCATGGCCAGGCATGACTCCAACACCATTATTAAGTTTAAGTTTGCCGATGACACAACAGTGGTAGGCCTGTTCACCGACAACTATGGGACAGCCTATAGGGAGGAGTTCAGAGACCTGGCCGTTTCAGAATAACAACCTATCCCTCAATGTAACCAAGACTAAGGAGATGATTGTGGACTTCAGGAAAAGGAGGACCGAGCACACCCCCATTCTCATCGACGGGGCTGTAGTGGAGCAGGTTGAGAGCTTCCTTGGTGTCCATGGTGTCCACATCACCAACAAACTAGAGTGGTCCAAACACACTAAGACATTCATGAAGAGGGCACGACAATGCCTATTCCCCCTCAGGAAACTAAAAAGATTTGGCATAGGTCCTCAGATCCTCAAAAGGTTCTACAGCTGCAACATCGAGAGCATCCTGACTGGTTGCATCACTGCCTGGTACGGCAACTGCTCAGCCTCCGACCCTAAGGTACTACAGAGGGTAGTACGTACGGTCCAGTACATCACTGGGGCTAAGCGCCTGCCATCCAGGACCTCTACACCAGGCGGTGACAGAGGAAGGCCCTAAAAATGGTCAAAGACCCCAGTTTCCCCAGTCAAACACTGTTCTCTCTACTACTGCATGGCAAGCGGTATCGGATAGTGCCAAGTCTAGGACAAAAAGGCATCTAAACAGTTTTTACCCCCAAGCCATAAGACTCCTGAACAGGTAATCAAATGGCTACCCGGACTATTTGCATTGTGTGTCCCCCAACCCCTCTTTTACGCTCCTGCTACTCTCTGTTTATCATATATGCATACTCACTTTAGTTATACATTCATGTACATACTACCTCAATTAGCCCTACCAACCGGTGCCTTTATATACAGTTGAAGTCGGAAGTTCACATACACATAGGTTGAAGTCATTAAAATTCATTTTTCAACCACTCCACAAATTTCTTGTTAACAAATTATAGTTTTGACAAGTTGGTTCGGACATCTACTTTGTGCAAGACACAAGTAAATTTTCCAACAATTGTTTACAGACAGATTATTTCACTTATGATTCACTGTATCACAGTTCCAGTGGGTCAAAAGTTTACATACACTAAGTTGTTTGTGCCTTTAAACAGCTTGGAAAATTCCAGAAAATTATGTCATGGCTTTAGAATGTTCTGATAGGCTAATTGACATAATTTGAGTCATTTGGAGGTGTACCTGTGGATGTATTTCAAGGCCTACCTTCAAACTCAGTGCCTCTTTGCTTGACGTCATGGGAAAATCAAAAAGAAACCAACCAAGACCTCAGGAAAAATATTGTAGACCTCCACAAGTCTGGTTATTCTTTGGGAGCAATTTTCAAATTCCTTAAGCTACCACGTTCATCTGTACAAACAATAGTATGCAAGTATAAACATCATGGGACCACACAGCCATCATACCGCTCAGGAAGGAGACGAGTTCTGTCTCCTAGAGATGAACGTACTTAGGTAGGAAAAGTGCAAATCAATCCCAGATCAACAGCAAAGGATCTTGTGAAGATGCTGGAGGAAACAGGTACAAAATATCTATATCCACAGTAAAATTAGTCCTATATCGACATAACCTGAAAGGCCGCTCAGCAAGGAAGAAGCCACTGCTCCATAACCGGCATAAAAAATCCAGACAACAGTTTACAATTGCACATGTGGACAAAGATCGTACTTTTTGGATAAATCTGATGAAGGTCTGATGAAACAAAGATAGAACTGTTTGGCCAAAATGACCATGTTTGGAGGAGAAAGGGGGAGGCTTGCAAGCCAAAGAACACCGACCCAACCAAGCACGGGGGTGGCAACATCATGTTGTGGGGGTGCTTTGCTGCAGGAAGGACTGGTGCGCTTCACAAAATATAGGTCTTCATGAGGAATTACATTTATGTGGATATATTCAAACAACATCTCAAGACATCAGTCAGGAAGTTAAAACTTGGTCGCAAATGGATCTTCCAAATGGACAATGACCACATGCATACTTCCAAAGTTGCGGCAAAATATCTTAAGGACAACAAAGTCAAGGTATTGGAGTGGCCATCACAAAGCCCTGACCTCAATCCTACAGAAAATGTGTGGGCAGAACTGAATAAGCGTGTGCGAGCAAGGAGGCCTACACACCTGACTCAGTTACACCAGCTTTGTCAGGAGGAATGGGCCAAAATTCACCCACCTTATTGAGGAAAGCTTGTGGTAGGCTACCCAAAACATTTGACCCATGTTAAACAATTTAAAGGCAATGCTACCAAATACTAATTGAGTGTAAATGTAAATGAAATGTAAATTTCAGACCCACTGGGAATGTGATGAAAGAAATAAAAGCTGAAATAAATCATTCTCTCTACTATTATTCTGACATTTCACATTCTTAAAATAAGGTGGTGATCCTAACTGACCCAAGACAGAGAATTTTTACTAGGATTAAATGTCAGGACTTGTGAAAATCTCAGTTTAAATGTATTTGGCTAAGGTTTATGTAAACTTCCGACTTCAGCTGTAGCCTTACTACTGTTATAGCCTCGCTACTGTATATCGCCTCGCTACTGTTATTTTCACTGTCTTTTTTAGTGTTGTTTTTATTTCTTTACTTATCTATTGTTCACCTAATATATATTTTTTACTTCGACATTGCACTGGTGGTTAGAGCCTGTAAGTAAGCATTTCACTGTAAGGTTGTATTCGGCACACGTTACAAATAAGCTTTGATTTTATTTGATTAGTGCCGTTTCAATCAGTGATGTCACTCATTGTGAGACCTGGAAGTAGTTGTTTCCCTTGCTCTGCAAGGGCCCTGGCTTTTGTGGAGTGATAGTTAACGATGCTTCGTGGGAGGCAGTTGTCGATATGTTCAGAGGGTCTCTGGTTCGAGTCCCAGGGTTCGGTGAGAAGAGGGACGGAAGCAATACTGTTACATTATTACTTTTAATTAAATGGACAGTCTTTCTGTTCGCCATATACCAAGCTGTCCCACACATCCGTTAAACATAGTAAATAGCTCATTAAAATAACAGATTTACACATAGCTTCATACTAATAGATTTACATGTGTCCAGAGGTCAACTGTGGCGAGAAGGCAGTCACATCCTCATATATAATCTGTGTGTAGTGTGTGCATGGGTGTGTGTGTGTTCATTCTGGGCCAAGGCCATTAACCCAACAGTGTAGATGATTTATGGTTACTCTCTCACCATGGGTCAGCAAGGGCAGATCTTGAGACCTGGCTTTACACGGTTGGCTAATCATGCAAAGACTAGGTACAGTTATAATACAGTTATAATTGTTATCAAGACAAATGCATGGTATTGTACAGAGTTGGCTAATAGTACTTCATCAGGGACAGTTATTATGGAGTCTAGAATGTGTATATGGCTAAACATGGTTAAGCGAACAATGTATGACAAAGGATAGGGTTAGAATGCAAACAGATCTGGAGACCAAGTTCAAATGTGGCCAGGCAAAGACAAGAATCAGAATAGCTGTTCTGAACCTAACATTTCTGCTGTAAAACTTCCCTTAACCACTCAGAGCACTTCAAAGTATTGGGCAACTCTAATTCTATTGGAAAAGCCCAGAGAGATTAACCATTTTCAGACTGTCTGTGAGAATACTTGTGACAGAGGTTTTTGCTTGAAGTGTTTTGAATAGGAGACATTTTATCCAGATCAAATGTATTGATATCAAACAATATCTGATAAAATGATTTGGAAGGAAGCCCTAAACTCTAAAATATTAATGGTCTCCAAAAGAAGGCGGTGGAGAACCTATCTCTAAGTAGGTCATAGATTTTTCACATATTCTCTTTGCCAGGAGGAACTTGTAATCCGACTCCACTTCCTTTACTTTTTTCCCAGCAGTTTTTTCTGCATTGCTCCATCTGGTAAGTCTTTCAAACTGTAATCGTTCAGCTCAAACAGGCCTGCTCTGCATCAGAACAGGAACCCCCGGACCCCCCTTACACACACTCCCACTTCTTCCTCTTTCTCCTGTATACTACACACCTTACAATTCTCTCCCCAACCCCCATACACACACCTCAGTACCTTTGAGTATATCATATGTTACACACACCGAGATATGCAACCCCCCCACATACACTTACTACCCCCGGAGTCTTTCATTTGAGCACAGGGAGGCAGTGACAGGTGGAGCACATGGCCCTGGTTCTCAGAGTGAGGTAATATTGCTGATGAGGCAGGCGGGCAGGCAGCTCAGAGAGGGGAAAAGACTGGAGATCTGGAGCCTGCCATAGATACTATACACTGTACAACAAATTGGCCAGTGTTGATTTTTCAGTGTAACATTTCTATTGTTGATTCAGGAGTTCAATTCACTCTGTAAGAGTGAAAGTAACACTCAGTGGTATACAAAAAAGAACCCCTGGTGTTGGTGTTAATAACCAGATTTAGTTTTTTACACTTTGAAGAGTAAAACAGTTCCATCTATGTTATAGTAAAACTAGGCCATCTGACATATGTATTGTACTGGCATAGTTACATTTTAATTATGGCATTCCTCTAGGTACTCACTTGTTATAAAACCATGGTAAAACCTTGTTATAAAGCCTTTAAAAGGAAAAAAAAAGCAATACCATGTCTCTGTCACTAACAAATAGAGTCGAGGGTGGTAACTCTACAATTCACTCAAAAAGAAAAGGCACCCTGGGAAATATGAAAAGAAGGCTTTACACCATATAGTGTTAAAACAACACCCAAAATGATTTACTGTAACACTACAGGTGTTATCTCTTACACTGAGAACAGCGTAACAGCATCAGCACTAAGAAAAGTCAAGTTTACTCTAAATGAAGTGTCATGCTTACACTGTAGGTTAGGGTTCCCCAACTGGCTGGCCGTTGCCCACCCCCAAGTTTTCTGAGCCTAAAAACAAAGTGAAGGATCGGCAGAAAATTGGTGTTTCGCATCATCTCCAATAGTTTTTTTTGCTTTGTATTTTGGGAGGTTGGGGGATACAAGTATACAAGTATACAAGTGAATATTCATGTCAATTTACACAGTTTATACTGCATGTAACCGTAAGGCTGTAAAAAAAAGGGGGGGCAAAGAGGTGGGCCTACACCCCCAACTCCCCGTCCCATTCCCCCTGGACATGTTTCCATCCAACCCCCCACTGAGATTGTCAATAATTCTATTGTTATAATTTTTAAAAATGGCTGTATCCACTGGTGAATTGGGAGAGAGTGGGGTGATTGCCATCTAAGTGCCAACATCTTGTTTGCGACAGTACTGCCTGCCAGTAGTAATCGTCTTTGAATGACTGAGAGATTCAAGGAGCTATCATCATTAAGTATCATAGTAGATGCAACGCATTCAATATTTACATTTATGCACATCTAAATGAATTTTGTAACTTTGTCCCAGAATCATTTAACATTTGTCCCAGAAGCACTCCCACATTATATGAAGGAATGTGCCTACTTGATTTAGGGGACACAGTGAACAGTTGGGAGTTGGAGCTAATTTCATCATAAAGGTTTTCAATGCTGTTAAATACAGTCTGTGAAGTTAATGGTTAGGATTAAAAGATGCCACGGTCATAGTTTTCCATATTTTGTTCCAGTTAAAAGGTTGTTAAGATTCACTTAGATATGTGTACCCTACTTTAGTAATGACAAGCTCAGAATAAGAGCTTTCCAAAAGTTGTTAATATATTATGGAGATCAGTCCTTTTGGGAGCCCAGATAATTTATTTCTAAATCCCATCATTGGATGGTTTGGTGGTTGTGTTCCCAAGGGACTCCATAGGCCAGCATAGCTGACCTAAGTTGTAAATATAGAAAAAAAGGAATTGCCTGGTAATGTACAGTAACAGTCAAATGTTTGGACACACCTACTCATTCAAGGGGTTTTCTTTATTTTTTACTATGTTATACATTGCAGAATACAAGTGAAGTCATGAAAACTATGAAATAACACATATGGAATCCTGTAGTAACCAAAAAAGTTTTAAACAAATCAAAATATATGTTATATTTCAGATTCTTCAAAGTAGCCACCCTTTGCCTTGACAGCTTTGCACACTCTTGGCATTCTCTCAACCAGCTTCACGAGGTAGTCACCTGGAATGCATTTCAATTAACAGGTGTGCCTTGTTAGAAGTTAATTTGTGGAATTTCTTTCCCTCTTAATGCATTTGAGCCAATCAGCTGTGTTGTTACAAGGTAGAGGTGGTATACAGAAGATAGCCCTATTTGATAAAAGACCAAGTCCATATTATGGCAAGAACAGCTCAAATAAGCAAAAACAAAAATGACAGTCCATCATTACTTGAAGACATGAAGGTCAGTCAATACGGAACATTTCAAGAACTTTGAACGTTTCTTCAAGTGTAGTCGCAAAAACCATCAAGCGCTATGATGAAACTGGCTCTCATGAGGACCACCACAGGAAAAATAGACCCAGAGTTACCTCTGCTGCAGAGGATAAGTTCATTAGAGTTACCAGCCTCAGAAATTGCAGCCCAAATAAATGCTTCACAGAGTTCAAGTAACAGACACATCTCAACATCAACTGTCAAATGAGCCTGCATGAATCAGGCCTTCATGGTCGAATTGCCTAAAAAAACACTACTAAAGGACACCAATAAGAAGAAGAGACTTGGTTGGGCAAAGAAACACAAGCAACGGACATTAGACGGGTGGAAGTCTGCCGTGTCTTTGTGAAACGCAGAGTAGGTGAACAGATGATCTCCGCATGTGTGGTTCCCACCGTGAAGCATGGAGGAGGAGGAGTGATGGTGTGGGGGTGCTTTGCTGGTCACGCTGTCAGTGATTTAAAAAAAAAAATTCAAGGCACACTTAACCAGCATGGCTACCAAAGCATTTTGCAGAGATATGCCATCCCATCTGGTTTGCCCTTAGTGGAACTATAATTTGTTTTTGAACAGGATAATGACCCAACACACCTGCAGGTTGTGTAAGTGCTATTTGACCAAGGAGAGTGATGGAGTGCTGCATCAGATGACCTGGCCCCCACAATCACCCGACATCAACCCAATTGAGATGGTTTGGGATGAGTTGGAACGCAGAGTCAAGCAAAAGCAGCCAACAAGTGCTCAGCATATGTGGGAACTCCTTCAAGACTGTTAGAAAAACATTCCAGGTGATGCTGGTTGAGAAAATGCCAAGAGTGTGCAAATCTGTCATCAAGGCAAAGGGTGGCTACTTTGAAGATTCAAAAATATAAAATATATTTTGATTTGTTTAACACTTTTTTGGTTACTACAGGATTCCATGTGTTATTTCATAGTTTTGATGTCTTCACTATTATTCTACAATGTAGAAAATAGTAAAAATAAAGAAAAACCCTTGAATGAGTAGGTGTGTCCAAACTTTTGACTGGTACTGTATATGTGCCATTCAAATCTTGGAATGTTCTCAAATTGTCCATGATATCGACAAGGATACGGATTCCACATTTGGACCATTGGGGGGATGCAAAAGGCTACCCTCCAGATCGTCAGGCATTATTGTGAAATATTGGAGTATGGGCATGCCATTTTGATTCCCAGTTACATTTGTATTTTTTTTATTTTTTATGTGAGCAATAATAGGACCAAAGCGTAGTTTACATGGTTTAATCCTTAAGAGTCTATTGACGCACATGTGATCAATCTAAGGAACATAATAAAAAAATCCCCAGCAAAATCTGGCAGTATAAACTAGATATATTTGTTTTTTTTAGCATGGACTGCATCTCAATCCACCGCATCCGCCTATGTTGCCCTTCGGCATCTGCGGTCGAAGGTGGCAGAGCTACAGTAGTGTTTGTCAGACCACGAGACATCCCGAAAATTGGTCTTCTCACGAAAACGTCTGTGGCTTCCGAAACAGGCCCATAAACTTATGTCTCTCCTGAACACGATGGTGTTCTCCATTTTGCTCTACGACCTGTTTTGCTCTACGAGTGTCACATGAAACTCGTCTGAAGGTAGCCCATACAAACTAATGGAAGGATGTGCCAACAAAAATAACTGGTTAAATATGTGTAAATAAAAAATGTCCTAAACTTTAATATTTCTCATAGATATAGGACAGAGACTCCAAAACCTTATTCCTTATGATTTATCTTTTGACTGTCTTTTTGTCCCCCAATGGCTTAGACTTTTTGATGTATAGGGATATATCAGTGAAGACCACCTCTTCAAGGGCAATAGGAGACACCGTATTTCTGTCTACACTCAGCTAGGGGCTGGAAGAATCATGTCTAAATCTATTCAGGATGGAATGAAATGCTTGTGCCTGGAAATACAATTTAAAGTTTGGTACGGATAGTCCTCCTACGTCTTTCCCTCTTTGCAAGTTTGTTAATTTTATCCGGGCTCGCTAATCTTCCAATATACATTTTGAAACCGCAATATGTATTTTATCTCAATACTAGAAGGGGGAGACAAGGGAAATATTGAACTACAAAAATTCAGCCATGGCAATATATTTATTTTCACAATAGATATTCTTCCTGTTAAAGTAACTTGGAAATTAGTCCATTTACTGAGGTCGGATTGAATTGATTTGAACGTTCTGTGAACATTTCTGGAAATGGTTCTGTCTAAGGAAGGAAATATATCTATTCCCAAATATATAAAATGGGGAACAATTGAGATTCCATAAGTACAGATGGAGTCCTCCATTGTGGTCTTGAGTGGCAGCAGGGAAGATTTGGTTAGATTTATTTTCTAACTTAAGATGAAGCTATATTTGTCTATGATCTTTAAAGCTTTTGGGAGGGATTGAGATACGGTACATTGTCTAGATAAAGTAAGATATCATCGGCATATAATGAGATGACGTGATTCGTAGAATTGAGAGATATTGGTGTAATTTGCCTGGGCCAGGGGCTTCATAGATAATAAAAACAGCAGAGGTTTGATAGGATCACTTTGCCTGATACTTCTAGTTATTCTGAACAGAACAGATCAGGTATTACCTGATATTACTCTGGCTGAGGGATTGGCGTACAGTATTTTGATTATATTAATGAAATTGGAGCCAAGTCCCACATGTTCATAAACCAACCAAAGATATGACCATTCAAGCAGTAGAGGCTGCTGGGGGGAGGACGGCTCATAATAATGGCTGGAACGGAGACTATGGAATGGCATCAAACCATGTGTTTGATGTATTTGATACCATTCCACTAATTCCACTCCAGCCATTACCACTAGCCCGCCCACCCCAATTAGGGTGCCACCAATCTCCTATGCATTCTAGTCAATCAAAGGCTTTTTCTGCATTGAGGGACAGAACTGACCAAGGAGCTTTGTTTTCTGATGAAGCAGGTAAGATATGTAATAAACTTCAGAGGTTATCTGAAGATAATTGTTTTTTAACAAACATACTTTGGTCCGGATGTACCAAATTCGTGAAGTAAGTTTCGAGACAGAATGACAGAATTTCAGAAAACAGTTGAATATATGTGTTTACCAAAGATAGAGAGCGATAGTGAGAACACTGGGTGGCATCCTTACCTTTGTTAATAAGAGCAAAATGTGTGCAGTATTTACATCCCTTCCAAATGAACCTTTGTGAACAGCTGTGTCAGTCATTTCAAGAAACAGTGGACCTACACTACCATTCAAAAGTTTGGTGTCACCTAGAAATGTTCTTGTTTTTGAAAGAAAGCAAATTTTTTTGTCCATTAAAATAACATCAAATTGATCAGAAATACAGTGTAGAAATGGTTAATGTTGTAAATGACTTGTAGCTGGAAATGGCAGATATTCTATGGAATATCTACATAGGTGTATAGAAGCCCATTATCAGAAACCATCACTCCTGTGTTCCAATGGCACGTTGTTAGCTAATCCAAATGTATCATTTTGATGGTGAGAAACTGAGAGAGGAAATAAGAAGACAAAAAATAAAGAGACTGAAAAAGAGATGGACCGAGCGAAAAAAGAGGAATGTGCGAGATACAGTAACAGAAAGATACAGTTGAAGTAGAAATTTACATACAGTTAGGTTGGAGTCATCAAAACACATTTTTCAACCACTCCACAAAGTTCTTGTTAATAACAAACTATAGTTTGGCAAGTCGGTTAGGACATCTACTTTGTGCAATTCCAACAATTGTTTACAGACCGATTATTTCACTTATAATTCACTGTATCACAATTCCAGTGGGTCAGAAGTTTACATACACTAAATTGACTGTGCCTTTAAACAGCTATGAAAATTCCAGAAAATAATGTCATGGCTTTAGAAGGTTCTGATAGGCTAATTGACATAATTTGAGTCAATTGGAGTTGTACCTGTAGATGTATTTCAAGGCCTACCTTCAAACTCAGTGCCTCTTTGCTTGAAATCATGGGGAAATCAAAATAAATCAGCCAAGACCTCAGAAATTCTTTTTTAGACCTCCACAAGTCTGGTTCATCATTGGGAGCAATTTCCAAATGCCTGAAGGTACCACGTTCATCTGTACAAACAACATTATGCAAGTATAAACACCATGGGACCATGCAGCCATCAAACCGCTCAGGAAGGAGACGCATTCTGTTTCCTAGAGATGAATGTACTTTGGTGCGAAAAGTGCAAATCAATCCCAGAACAACAGCGAAGGACCTTGTGAAGATGCTGGAGTAAACAGGTACAAAAGTATCGATATCCACAGTAAAACGAGTCCTACAGTGGGGCAAAAAAGTATTTAGTCAGCCACCAATTGTGCAAGTTCTCCCACTTAAAAAGATGAGAGGCACACATCAACTATGTACATAGGTACACATCAACTATGACAGACAAAATGAGAAAAAGAATTTGTAGGATTTTTAATGAATTTATTTGCAAATTATGGTGGAAAATAAGTATTTGGTCAATAACAAAAGTTTCTCAATACTCTGTTATATACCCTTTGTTGGCAATGACAGAGGTCAAACGTTTTCTGTAAGTCTTCACAAGGTTTTCACACACTGTTGCTGGTATTTTGGCCCATTCCTCCATGCAGATTTCCTCTAGAGCAGTGATGTTTTGGGGCTGTTGCTGGGCAACACGGACTTTCAACTCCCTCCAAATATTTTCTGCAACTCAGCATTCTTTGTCCTCCAAAGAGGAGTTGAGTTTTTATCAAAAAGTTATATTTTGGTTTCATCTGACCATTTGACATTCTCCCAATCTTCTTCTGGATCATCCAAATGCTCTCTAGCAAACTTCAGATGGGCCTGGACATGTACTGGTTTAAGCAGGGGGACACGTCTGGCACTGCAGGATTTGAGTCCCTGGCGGCGTAGTGTGTTACTGATGGTAGGCTTTGTTACTTTGGTCCCAGCTCTCTGCAGGTCATTCACTAGGTCCCCCCGTGTGGTTCTGGGATTTTTGCTGTGATCATTTTGACCCCACAGGGTGAGATCTTGCGTGGAGCCCCAGATCGAGGGAGATTATCAGTGGTCTTGTATGTCTTCCATTTCCTAATAATTGCTCCCACAGTTGCTTTCTTCAAACCAAGCTGCTTACCTACTGCAGATTCAGTCTTCCCAGCCTGGTGCAGATCTACAATTTTGTTTCTGGTGTCCTTTGACAGCTCTTTGGTCTTGGCCATAGTGGAGTTTGGAGTGTGACTGTTTGAGGTTGTGGACAGGTGTCTGATAACAAGTTCAAACAGGTGCCATTAATACAGGTAAGGAGTGGAGGACAGAGGAGCCTCTTAAAGAAGAAGATACAGGTCTGTGAGAGCCAGAAATCTTGTTTGTTTGTATTTGACCAAATATCACACTTATTTTCCACCATAATTTGCAAATAAATTCATTAAAAATCTTACAATGCGATTTTCTGGATTTTCCCCCCTCATTTTGTCTGTCATAGTTGAAGTGTACCTATGATGAAAATTACAGGCCTCTCTCATCTTTTTAAGTGGGAGAACTTGTACAATTGGTGGCTGACTAAATACTTTTTTGCCCCACTGTATATCAACATAACTTGAAAGGCCACTCAGCAAGGAAGAAGCCACTGCTCCAAAACCGCCATAAAAAAATCCAGACTACGGTTTGCAACTGCACATGGGGACAAAGATTGTACTTTTTGGAGAAATGTCCTCTGGTCTGATGAAACAAAAATAGAACTGTTTGGCCATAATGACCATGTTTGGAGGAGAAAGGGGAGGCTTGCAAGCCGAAGAACACCATCCCAACCATGAAGCACGGGGGTGGCAGCATCATGTTGTGGGGGTACTTTGATGCAGGAGGGACTGGTGCACTTCACAAAATAGATGGCATCATGAGGACGGAAAAATGATGTGGATATATTGGTCACGAATGGGTCTTCCAAATGGACATACTCCCAAAGTTGTGGAAAAATGGCTTAAGGACAACAAATTAATGGTATTGGAGTGGCCTTCACAAAGCCCTGACCTCAATCCAATCGAACATTTGTGGGCAGATCTGAAAAAGTGTGTGCGAGCAAGGAGGCCTACAAACCCGACTCAGTTACACCAGCTTTGTCAGGGGGAATGGGCCAAAATTCACCCAATTTATTGTGGGAAGCTTGTGGAAGGCTACCCGAAACGTTTGACCCAAGTTAAACAATTTAAAGGCAATGCTACCAAATACTAATTGAGTGTATGTAAACTTCTGACCCACTGGGAATGTGATGAAATAAATAAAAGCTGAAATAAATAATTCTCTCTACTATTAATCTGACATTTCACTTTCTTGAAATAAGGTGGTGATCCTAACTGACCTAAGACAGAGCATTTTTAAATCAGATTAAATGTCAGGAATTGTGAAATACTGAGTTTAAATGTGTTTAGCTAAGGTGTATGTAAACTTCCGACTTCAACTGTAGATGTACTGTGGTGTTCTCTGAAACTTCCAGCTCTGTGCTTTTCCAGCTGGCCATCACACAACCCCCCTTCCACTCCCATCCACGTCCCTCTGCCTTTCTGACAGAAAGCAGATAAAGCACATGGCCTCAAACATCCCCATCCACCATACACCCCTGCCTTCCCACAGCCAGATGTTTACTTCAGAGCCCTGCGAGGCCTGCTCCTCTCTCTTCCGCTGTTCCATGCTATTTTCTTTGGCTCTGACTTGTGAGAAGCTCTGTGGCGACTCAGTGGAATGACGCACGCCTCGCTTGCAGTATCACATTTGACTAGCAGAGGTGCTGTTTGTAGACTACATCTGGCAGAGGTGCTGTTTATAGACTACATCTGGCAGAGGGTCTGTTTATAGACCTCATCTGGCAGAGGTGCTGTTTATAGACTACATCTGGCAGAGGTACTGTTTATAGACTACATCTGGCAGAGGTGCTGTTTTTAGACTACATCTGGCAGAGGTGCTGTTTATAGACTACATCTGGCAGAGGTGCTGTTTATAGACTACATCTGGCAGAGGTGCTGTTTATAGACTACATCTGGCAGAGGTGCTATTTATAGACTACATCTGGCAGAGTTTCTGTTTATAGACTACATCTGGTAGAGGGTCTGTTTATAGACTACATCTGGCAGAGGTGCTGTTTATAGACTACATCTGGCAGAGGTGCTGTTTGGATGAGCGTTGCGGCGTTTGAATGGAACACCATATTTGGCCAGAGTTATGACTCTTTAGTGTGGGTGTAAATATTAGTACAGGTTTGTGATGTATGACGGACAGCGGCTCCTCCTTGTGAAATGCACACTGCAGTAGGGCAGAGAGAGAGAGAGACCGAGAGAGATGAGTGCAATAAATAAAACATCATATGCATGCGGGAATTAGTGAGAAAGACTGTGAAAGAGAAGGAAATAGAGAAACATGGAGGGAGAGAAAGAGCTTTGCTCATAAGGTCCCTTGGGGGGCCTTTTTCCCATTAGAGCTGGCAGGAAGCCTATTCCTAGTGCCTGTGCCATTCCAAGTTCCGTAATGATATGCACACCGCCATAGCTAGCTAGCATTGTGTAATTACCCCCAGCCAATGGGTGAGCTCAACTAACCAACGTCACTGTGTGGTGTCATTAATCCAACACACATGTTGAGAGGACTGCAATATGAACACACAGCTGGTTTTCTGATATTATCTCTCAGCCTGAAGAGACATTTGATGGCATCAGATGCATAGGATTTGAGTTCAATGACACCTCAAAGATGACACCACACAGCTGAAACTGAGGTGAATTTGAATGACAGCTTTGCGTGTGTGTGCACATTCATATGCATGCATGTGTGCATATCTGCATGTGTTGAAAAGCAACGTATAGCTCATAAGACTATGCTGAAGCGTTGTGTGTGTGCATACTTCTGTATGTGCATGTGTGAGTGAAAGCATAACGAATGGACACATGGCACACACTCGTAACGCACAAGCACTGAAATTCATAAAGCCCACAGAGGAATCCAGGTCATCTCAGCAGGTCTCTGTATGAGAACCATGAAGCTCCTACTCCGGTGACAGCTCCCCCCACTGACAGCCCACCAGAGGCCATGGGCCACTGACCCTCGGCAGGACACTAGCTACACACAGGAGTTTTTTTTTATTAGTATTATTCCACATTATGTTTTGATTGACACACAATCATGGGAAAATACCTCAATGGTATGTAGGACTGGGATTGGAGCGTGAAACACTGAGAGGTTTAACACGATACAGCTGTGAGGTGAGTGGAGTGTGGAGATTGTCAGTTTTGGTGAAAGCGAAAATTATTTGATAAGGGATTTATGGGTTAGACAGACAACTGTCAAGTCAATGTAACTATTGATTGTTGCGTAAATACAATAGTGAAGCCAGAAGATCCATCACTACTTAAAGGGCTGGATTCAATATGTATCCCAGAAGTATAGTGGAAGTTCTGCGCTAAAATGTAAAGGTAATTTACGATTGAGCCAACATATGCAGCTTTTAACATGAAGGCATTCTCCACGAACGTGGGACGATTGCCTTTATACATCAATCAAGCTATAACGCGGATCTTCCACGTTACTTCTGCGATACAGATTGAATCCCGCCCAAAGTTTGAGTCAACAAGCCATTAGAGCAGTGTGTGTGGCCACACACTCAAAACAATTGGTCAATGTGTGAAAGTACAGTCAAGTCCAACACTTACCGCAAAGCCTTTTCTCCCTCGCACTCTTCCAGAATACATCCCAAGCCTTGTTGGTGGACACTTTCACATGCTCACTGAAGGACCTCCGCAGTGGGGTTTTCACAGTGTGAGCCATATTCCATGTGTCCTGTTCCCCCTGAAAAGATTCTGCACCTCCGCTAGTCACTCACTCTTCTCTGGGTCCATTAGGGTGAAGAAGTTCACCAGGCTGAGAGAATGCTCTGAGGGAAGAGAGAAATTCCTCCTGCAGGGCTGACACTTGATGCAAAAAGTCTGCATGTAATTTGTGAACACCCTCCTCCTCCAGTGAGAGAGAGAGGGAGTAAAAAACTTTCCCCCCTCAGCAAGGGTCAGGCCGCCCTGAAATGGAAATAGCATCCAACATGGGTTAAGACCACCCTCCTCCCTCCCTCTCCCCCCACACACACACAAAGGCAGTTTAGTGTCGGAACTGCCACAATTAATGAACATACTCAATCCTCTCTTAGACACAAAGATAAATATTAAGTTAGGGATGGTAAATTAAACCATAGGAAAGGGAAAAAGACAGAGTATTCTCCCCTCACTCCCTTCTTGTTTTCATTAGAGGAGTTAAAAGAGGAAGTTGTTGGTGCTTTTGAAATAACTGGCCATATAGCAGATATATAATACCATGGCAACACAAATAACATAAAGACAACAAACATATGATTTGGCTAATTTCCTCATGACTTTTACATATTGATTAATGTGTCACTGTACTGATTTGTCTTTGAAAAAGATTGTGGGTTTGATTGGTATTTGTATGTTGGACCATTGCTTTTGTAATACAGATTTGAACATATCATCATCATATCATCATCATCAGTAATCCCTACAATTATGTTCCCTTCTCTTTGAGATGTCGGGTGGACACAACTGTCTTGATCATTTCAGTTTCTCACCATCAATATGTTAGGAATGAGTGGGAGGAATAGCCTAATTGTCAAATCTCTAAACATACCCTCAGAGCACATTTGCTACAGGCATCTATGCGTTTTTCTGTCTGCTCTTAAGCCACCCTCACTTCCTGTTGCCAGAGCAAACATCTATCCCCCCTCCCTTCCTGCCTCATACAAACAAGCTGAGCCAAGGGGCCCCTGCGGCATGGAGGATGGAGGATAGAGGATGGAGGATGGAGGATAGAAGAGAGAGAGATTGTACACAGGTGGGTCAGGATTCTCTTACTGTCCCAACCCCAGAGCGATGGTTGAACAGAGATCATATCACTTTGCTGACACGTGCCCTGCTGGCAGATACTGAGGTGATAACACCAGTTAAACACAAAAGCACACAGTTACACACGCCACCGCCAAGGCCGCAGTGCAAACATTCAGAGACTCTCTGCTGGGCTCTGCAGTGTTAGAACGCACGCACTAGCATGCACGCACATACACAAGCGCACAGACACACACAAGCGAACACACACACTCACAAACAAACAGAAAATAGGAGTCACAAAAAGCAGAAATATAGATAAAATTAATCACTAACCTTTGATGATCTTCATCAGATGACACTCATAGGACATAATTTTACACGATACATGTATATTTTGTACGATAATGTGCATATTTATATCCAAGAATCTCAGTTTACATTGGCGCGTTACGTGTCGTAATGTTTTGATTCCAAAACATCCTATGATTTTGCAGATAGCCACATCAAATCCCAGAAATACTCATAATAAACATTGACAAAAGATACAAGTGTTATTCACAGAATTAAAGATAGACTTCTCCTTAATGCAACCGCTGTGTCAGATTTCAAAAAAACTTTACGGAAAAAGCATAATCTGAGTACGGCGCTCAGAGCCCAATCCAGCCAAAGAAATATCCACCATGTTGGAGTCAACAGAAGTTAGAAATAACATTATAAACATTCACTTACCTTTGATCTTCATCAGAATGCACTCCCAGGAATCCCAGTTTGACAATAAATGTCTGATTTGTTCCATAAAGTTCCATAAAGTCCATCATTTATGTCCAAATAGCCACTTGTTGTTAGTGTGTTCAGCCCAGTAATCCATCTTCATAAGGCACGAGCACTAAATCCAGACAAAAACTCTAAAAGTTCCGTTACACTTCATAGAAACATGTCAAAAGATGTACGGAATCAATCTTTAGGACGTTTTTAACATAACACTTCAATAATGTGACCCCATAGACATTGTGTATTCGGTAGGCCAAGCTTTGAAAAACTACAAACCTCAGATTTCCCACTTCCTGGTTGGATATTTCTCAGGTTTTCACCTGCCATATGAGTTCTGTTATACTCACAGACATCATTCAAACAGTTTTAGAAACTTCAGATTGTTTTCTATCCAATAATAATAATAATATGCATATATTAGCATCTGGGACTGAGTAGGAGGCAGTTCACTCTGGGCACGCATTTCATCCAAAAGTGAAAATGTTGCCCCCTATCCCAAACAGGTTTTAAACAATTTCAGAATAAGGCTGTAATGTAACAACATGTGGAAAATGTCAATGAGTCTGAATACTTTCCGAATGCACTGTAAATAGGATATCAGCTAAATACAGTATATACAGTGCCTTCAAAACGTTTTCACAACCCTTGACTTTTTCCACATTTTGTTGTGGATTTAAAATGGAGTAAATGTATATTTTGTGTCACTGGCCTACCCACAATACCTCATAATGTCAAAGTGGAATTATGCTTTTAGACAATTTTACTAATTAATTTAAAATGAAAAGCTGAAATGCCTTGAGTCAGAAAGTATTCAAACCCTTTTTTGTGGCAAGCCTAAATAACTAAAAGTGTACATATTTGCTTAACAAGTCACATAATATGTTGCGTGGACTCACTCTGTGTGCAATAATAGTGTTTAACATGTTTTTTTATGACTACCTCATCTCTGTACCTCACACATATAATGAAGTACATATATTAGAATATTGTCACGTTCTGACCTTAGTTCCTTTGTTTTGTCTTTTGTTTTAGTATGGTCAGTGCGTGAGTTGGGTGGGTTGTCTATGTTAGTTTGTCTATGATTTTCTATTTCTGTGTTTGGCCTGGTATGGTTCTCAATCAAATCAAATCAAATCAAATGTATTTATATAGCCCTTCGTACATCAGCTGATATCTCAAAGTGCTGTACAGAAACCCAGCCTAAAACCCCAAACAGCAAGCAATGCAGGTGTAGAAGCACGGTGGCTAGGAAAAACTCCCTAGAAAGGCCAAAACCTAGGAAGAAACCTAGAGAGGAACCAGGCTATGTGGGGTGGCCAGTCCTCTTCTGGCTGTGCCGGGTGGAGATTATAACAGAACATGGCCAAGATGTTCAAATGTTCATAAATGACCAGCATGGTCGAATAATAATAAGGCAGAACAGTTGAAACTGGAGCAGCAGCACAGTCAGGTGGAAGTTGAAACTGGAGCAGCAGCATGGCCAGGTGGACTGGGGACAGCAAGGAGTCATCATGTCAGGTAGTCCTGGGGCATGGTCCTAGGGCTCAGGTCAGTTGAAACTGGAACAGCAGCATGGCCAGGTGGACTGGGGACAGCAAGGAGTCATCATGTCAGGTAGTCCTGGAGCTCAGGTCCTAGGGCTCAGGTCCTCCGAGAGAGAGAAAGAAAGAGAGAAGGAGAGAATTAGAGAACGCACACTTAGATTCACACAGGACACCGAATAGGACAGGAGAAGTACTCCAGATATAACAAACTGAACCCAGCCCCCCGACACATAAACTACTGCAGCATAAATACTGGAGGCTGAGACAGGAGGGGTCAGGAGACACTGTGGCCCCATCCGAGGTCACCCCCGGACAGGGCCAAACAGGAAGGATATAGAGGCAGCTGTCAGAGGCAGCTGTCAATCGTTGAGGCAGCTGTCAATCGTTGTCCCTGATTGAGAAGCATATTTAGGTAGCCTGTTTTCCATTGTGTTTGGTGGGTAGTTATTTTCTGTTTAGTGCTGTGTTGCACCTTACAGGACTGTTTGTTGGTTGGTTATTGTTTTGTTTTCAGTGTTCATTAAAATATTTAAAATATGAACACTTACCACGCTGCACCTTGGTCATCCTCTCCTTCCCCAGATGACAAGCGTTACAAAGATGGGTAAAAAAAAGTAGACATTGAATATCGCTTTGAGCATGGTGAAGTTATTCATTACACTTTGGATGGTGTATCAAAGAGAAAGTCCTTCCTAACTCAGTAGTCGGAGACGAAGGAAATCGCTCAGGGATTGCACCAAGAGTTTAATGGCTGTGATTGGCGAAAACTGAGGATGGATCAGCATCATTTTAGGTACTACACTTTGTTTGATCAGCATCATTTTAGGTACTACACTTTACTAACCTAAATGACAGAGTGAAAGTAAACCTGCAACAAATGTACAAAGAAATTAACTTTATTTCCTGTATACAAAGTGTTATATTTGGGACAAATTCAACACAACACATAACTGATTACCACTCTTCATATTTTCAAGCATGGTGTTGGCTGCATCATGTTAAGGGTATGCTTGCCATTGGCAAGGACTAGGGCATTATTTTGTAGTTGAAAAAGATAAACAGAATAGAGCTAAGCATAGACAAAATCCTAGAGGAAAACCTGGTTCAGTCTGCTTTCCAACAGACACTGGGAGACAAATTCACCTTTTAGCAGAATAATAACCTAAAAAACAAGGCCAAATATACACTGGAGTCGCTTACCAAGACGACATTGAAGGTTACTGAGTGGCATAGTTTCAGTTTTGACTAAAATCGTCTTGAAAAACTATGGCAAGACTAGAAAATGGCTGTCTAGCAATGATCAACAATCAAATTGACAGAGCTTGAATTATTTAAAACAGATTAATGTTCAAATATTGTACAATCCAGGTGTGCAAAGCTCTTTGAGACGTGACCAGAAAGATTCATAGCTGTAATCACTCCCAAAGGTGATTCTAACATGTATTGACTCAGGGGTGCGAATACTTATGTAAATTAGATATGCAGGTGAAAGTTACGATCCCTTATTGATGTCACTTGTTAAATCCATTTCAAATCAGTGTAGATGAAGGGGAGGAGACAGGTTAAAGAAGGATTTTTAAGCCTTGAGACAATTGACACACGGATTACTTACGTGTGCCATTCAGAGGGTGAATGCGCAAGACAAAAGATTTAAGTGCCTTTGAACGGGATAGTAGGTGCCAGGCGCACCAGCTTTGTGTGAGTAACCTCAACACTGCTGGGTTTTTCATGTTCAACAGTTTCCTGTGTGTATCAACAATGGTCCACTACCCAAAGGACATCCAGCCAACTTGACACAACTGTTGGAAGCATTGGATACAACATGGGCCAGCATCCCTGTGGGATGCTTTCGGCACCTTGTAAAGTCCATGCCCCGACAAATTGAGGCTCTCCTGAGTGCAAAAGGGTGCAACTCAATATTAGGAAGGTATTATTTTCTATTTATTTTTTATGCATATTTACATTTTATTTGTATTTTATAGTTATACATTGGACTATTCGATCTGGTCACTAACATAGGCCTACTGGATTGCACCAAATTCTTGTCTCAACAACAACATCTAATCTGTGCTTCAAAACCAAAAGGTCTTGTCTTGTCTGTTGACCAATGACCAGTCATCAGCATTGATGCCCAAAGGCAGGTGCACATGTTGAAGTTAGTGACCAGAAAGCACTTGTTTCATTTTCTCCTTCCACCAAGCAGTGATGTCATAATAAAAAAAGAAAATGAGACATTGGATGATATGGTCACCTGCCGTAGGCTACATATTATACATTAAGTGTGAAACATTACGTGAGGATGATATAGAGATGCAATCAATATGATGTGAGGGGAGATTCTCCATGTAGTCAATAAAAGGTTGCCAAATTCTGTAAAATGTCTCTAACTTATTCCTTAAGCAGTACATGATTTTCTCCAGTGGGATTCTACTATTAACTTCTGATAGCCACATTGCAACTGGCAGGGGGAATCTGATTTCCATTTCAAGTCGAAGAGACACAGATTTAAAAGCAAATTGAATAGCTTAAACATTGATAAAAAGGTTCAATTTTTGTATATTTATTTAACTAGGCATGTCAGTTAATTAAGAACAAATTATTATTTACAATGACAGGCTACCAGAGAACAGTGGATTAACTGCTTGTTCAGGAGAAGAACAACAGATTTTTACCTTGTCAGCTCAGGGATTCGATCCAGCAACCTTTTGGTTACTGGCCCAACGCTACCTGCCGCCTCAGGAAGCCTAGTTGTTTACACACTGACAGCCCCCAACTCCGCCTTTAACAGATTAATTAGGATTATCTACCATTTATCCATTCATTCAATATGATGACTTGTGTTTAATAAAATAACTGTATAAATGTCTTGTAGATGGCTATTGTCTTACCTATGTGTTATTAAAGCCAATCTAATGACGTGTTTGTATATATATATATATATATATATATGTATATATATATATATACATTGTAGAATAATAGTGAAGACATCAAAACTATGAAATAACACGTAGCAACAAAAGAAATTGAAATATATTTGAGCCACCCATTGCCATGATGACAGCTTTGCACACTCTTGGTTATTCTCTCATCCAGGTTCATGAGGTAGTCACCTGAAATGCATTTCAATTAACAGGTGTGCCTTGTTAAGTTAATTTGATTTCCTTCTTAATGCGTTTGAGTCAATCAGTTGTATTGTGATAAGGTAAGGGTGCTATACAGAAAATAGCCTTATTTGGTAAAAGACCAAGTCCATATTATGGCAAGAACAGCTCAAATAAGCAAAGATAAATGACAGTCCATCATTACTTTAAGACATGAAGGTCAGTCAATACGGAAAATGTCAAGAAAGTTTCTTCAAGTGCAGTCGCAAAAACCATCAAGCGCTATGATGAAACAGGCTCTCATGAGTAGCACCACAGGAAAGGAAGACCCAGAGTTACCTCTGCTGTAGAGGAAACGTTCATTAGAGTTAACTGTACCTCAGATTGCAGCCCAAATAAATGCTTCACAGAGTTAAAGTAACAGACACATCTCAACATCAACTGCTCAGAGGAGACTGTGTGAATCAGGCCTACATGGTGGAATTGCTGCAAAGAAACCACTGCTAAAGGACACCATTAAGAAGAACAGACTTGTTTGGGCCAAGAAACATGAGTAATGGACATTAGACTGGTGGAAATCTGTCCTTTGGTCTGATGAGTCTAAATGTGAGATTTCTGGTTCCAACTGCTGTGTCTTTGTGAGATGCAGAGTAGGTGAACGGATGATGTCCGCATGTGTGGTTCCCACCATGAAGCATGGAGGAGGAGGTGTGATGGTGTGGGGGTGCTTTTCTGGTGACACTGTTGGTGATTTATTTAGAATTCAAGGCACACCAGCATAGATACCACAGTATTCTGCAGCGAAACGCCATCTCATTGTTAGGTGCCTCCTAAGAAGCGATAGGTGCATGAGTCAGGAGCAGGAGAGCAAGGAAGTCCCAGTAGCACAATAATTTATTGAAAGTCCCAACACAACACCAACAGATGGGGAGACACACCCACCGAAGTCGCCACACACAGGGAAATAACGTAAGACACTGAGGAGAAACCTCTACTCCTAATTACAGTCCAAACGGTTCAAACGACCGCGAGGAAAAAAACCCTGTGGCACAAACACACACCCCTAACAGAGCTCCAAACAGCAAATAATCCCGCACAAAGAATAGGCAGGCAGCGGAGGTTAATAAATCCACCGAAATTAACTAATAGGACACAGGTGTGAAAAAAACAGACAGACACAAAAGAAAAGGAAAAATGGATCGGTAGCAGCTAGTAGGCCGGCGACGACGACCGCCGAGCACCGCCCGAACAGGGAGAGGAGCCACCTTCTGTGGAAGTCGTGGCACTCATCTGGTTTGCGCTTAGTGGAACTGTAATTTGCTTTTCAACAGGACAATGGCCCAAAACACACTTCCAGGTAGTGTAAGGTCTATTTGACCAAGAAGGAGAGTGATGGAGTGCTCCATTGCTGCATCAAATGACCTGGTCTCCACAATCAACCGACCTCAACCCAATTGAGATGGTTTGGGATAAGTTGGACTGCAGAGTGAAGGAAAAGCAGCCAACATGTGCTCAGCATATGTGGTAACTCCTTCAAGACTATTGGAAAAGCATTCCTCATGAAGCTGGTTGAGAGAATGCCAAGAGTGTGAAAAGCTGTCATCAAGGCAAGGGTGGCTACTTTGAACAATCTAAATTATAAAATATATTTTGATTTGTTTCACACACTCTTTTATTCTACAATGTAGAAAATAGTAAACATAAAGAAAATCCCTTGAATGAGGAGGTGTCCAAACTTTTGACTTGTACCGTATATATATGTACTCTGGACTCGGACATTGCTCGTCCTAATATTTCTATATTTCTTAATTTCATTATTTTATTGTTAGATGTGTGTGTATTGTTAGTTATTACTGCACTAGTGGAGCTAGGAAAAGAAGCACTTCGCTACACCTGCAATAACATCTGCTAAATTAGTGTATGCAACTAATAACATATGATTTGATTGGATTTGACAGAGTCGGCCTAAAGCGCATTTTTTGGATGCTCTAACTTTTTCGGCACCACCTTTCCATTGTTTATGATTCACGATTTTCTGTTCTTACTGAATGACTGACAGAGATTCAGAGCGGGTCTCACTCTCTTTGATGATGCAGGTTTGACTTTGAATTGACGTCAACTCAACTCAATCAATCAGAAAACAGTTGCCCACTGATCAGACAAACACTTTTATGACAACAGAGAAAATGCACCAAAGTCATTAACAAAATTGACCCATGGGTTGCTGGCCGTGTAATACATATATTTATATGTAAAAAAAATACATTTTGGGGTCAATTTCGACCAGCCCAACACAATAAAAGATTGTCCGGTCCTTCTGGCATTAGCCAGAATTTCCAGATGGCCTATCCACCCACGGCCTCTCTATTGACTATTGACTGTTCCTGCGAGAAAAGATAAACCAAAGTACTTCTTATACAGTTGAAGTCGAAGTTTACATACACTTAGGTTGGAATCATTAAAACTTGTTTTTCAACCACCACAAATTTCTTGTTAACAAACTATAGTTTTGGCAAGTGGGTTAGGACATCTACTTTGTGCATGACACGTAATTTTTCCAACAATTGTTTATTAAAGACAGACTATGTAACTTATAATTCACCGTTTCACAATTCCAGTGGGTCAGAAGTTTACATACACTAAGTTGACTGTGCCTTTAAACATTCCAGAAAATGATGTCATGGCTTTAGAAGCTTCTGATAGGCTAATTGACATCAATTGAATCAATTAGAGGTGTACCTGTGGATGTATGTCAAGGCCTACCTTCAAACTCAGTGCCTCTAAGCTTGACATCATGAGAAAATCAAAAGAAATCAGCCAAGACCTCAAAAACAAAATTGAAGACCTCCACAAGTTTGGTTCATCCTTGGGAGCAATTTCCAAACACCTGAAGGTACCACGTTCAACTGTACAAACAATAATATGCAAGTATAAACAACATGGGACCACGCAGCCATCATACCACTCAGGAAGGAGACGCATTCTGTCTCCTAGAGATGAATGTACTTTGGTGCTAAAAGTGCAAATCAATCCCAGAACAACAGCAAGGACCATAAGGACCTTGTGAAGATGCTGGAAGAAACAGGTACAAAAGTATCTATATCCACAGTAAAACGAGTCATATATCGACATAACCTGAAAGGCCGCTCAGCAAGGAAGAAGCCACTGCTCCAAAACCGCCATAAACAAAGCCAGACTACAATTTGCAACTGCACATGGGGACAAAGATCATACTTTTTGGAGAAATGTCCTCTGGTCTGATGAAACAAAAATAGAACTGTTTGGCCATAATTACCATTGTTATGTTTGGAGGAGAAAGGGGAGGCTTGCAAGCCAAAGAACACCATCCCAACCGTGAAGCACGAAGTGGCAGCATCATGTTGTGGGGGTGGTTTGCTGCAGGAGGGACTGGTGCACTTCACAAAATAGATGGCATCTTGAGGGAGGAAATTATGTGGATATATTGAAGCAACATCTCAAGACATCAGGAAGTTAAAGCTTGGTCACATATGGGTCTTCCAAATGAACAATGACCCCAAGCATACTTCCAACGTTGTGGTAAAATGGCTTAAGGACAACAAAGTCAAGGTATGGGAGTGGCCATCACAAAGCACTGACCTCAAACCCATAGAAAATTTGTGGGCAGAACTGAAAAAGCGTGTGCGAGCAAGGAGGCCTACAAACCTGACTCAGTTACACCAGCTCTGTCAGGAGGAACTTATTGTGGGAAGATTGTGGAAGGTTACCTGAATTGTTTGACCCAAGTTAAACAATTTAAAGGCAGCGCTACCAAATACGAATTGAGTGTATGTAAACTTCTGACCCACTGGGAATGTGATGAAAAAAATTGAAGCTGAAATAAATACTACTATTATTCTGACATTTCACATTCTTAAAATAAAGTGGTGATCCTAATTGACCCAAGACAGGGAATTCTTACTAGCATTAAATATCAGGAATTGTGAAAACTGGGTTTAAATGTATTTGGCTAAGTTGTATGTAAAATTCCAACTTCAACTGTATCTCCTTCATGGTTCAACTCTCCGGTATTCAATTTCCCATTGTTAGTAATAACGAAGAAGAGGAAAGGGGGACTCCAAGCTAGGCTGAATAGACGGCCTCCTCTTCCTAGTATCCTGATGGCTAATGTCCAATTGCTGGAAAATAAACTTTGTGAACTCAGAGCAAGGCTTCAATCGCAGAGGGACATCAGGGAATGATGTGTCTTTGTTTTTACAGAGACATGGTTTACGGACAACTCACTCGTCTGCTTCTCAACCAGCCAGCTTTTCCATTTTCCGTATGGATTGCTTCTGGTAAGAGTGCAACAATTCCTGGTGTACCGAAGTTAAAAACATCTCGAGCTTCTGTTCACCCGAGCTGGAGTTTTTGATGTTAAAATGCCGACCCCACTATAGGCCGAGGGAATTCACGTGTGTCATTATCACAGCCGTGTACATACCACCACAAGCAAACATCATCATTAATTCAATTAAGACTTACAAATGACCAAACCTGATCTCAGGCTAGGATAACATTGGAAACCTTTTCGGTCTCCAAAGAGTCAGGTAAAGCTACTTTAACATTTGTTGCACCCTTTATGTGGAACAACCTACTGAGTGGTTTGAAATAAGATGTTCTAGTCCCCCTTGGTCTAGTCCCCCTTCAGAGTAATGATCGGAGACACCTATGTTGATAAATGTCTGTTTTTCTTAATATGTTTTGTAATATTGCATATTGTATGTGGTTGATGTATTTATGCAATGCTCATCTGTAAAAGAGGCCCTAGTGTCAGCATGATTTCCCTGTCAAAAAAAGTAAAATAAATAAATAAATGAAGGTGGTACATTGAAAACCTTACAAGAACATTAGTCAGCAAGAATCCTTTCACCTGGAAGCAGTCTTTATTGTCGAGGGAGATTTTAACCAAGCAAATTTAAAACAAATAGAATTCCCAACATATATCTTGCTCCACGAGAGGATACAACGTGCAGAGCCATGTGTACACAAACATCCGTTACACCTACAAAGCCATCCCCCTCCCCCACTTTGGCCAATCAGATCACGTCTCTGTGTTCCTACTCCCCTCCTACAAGCAGCAACTCAAGAAGGAGCCACCAACACAGAGAATAGTGAGGCTCTGGACAGAGGAGGCACACTCAATGTTGCAGGACGGTTTTGAGAATACTGATTGGAATACGTTCAAAGATTCCTCCACCCAGGACTCACCCGTCAACATTGAGGAATATACATCGTCAGTCACAGGCTTCATTAGAAGATGTGTTGGTGATGTTGTACCCACAATAATTATCTGGAAAAACCCCAACCAAAACCCTGGATGACAGAGAAATCCATACCATGCTGAGAGCCCATACTGCAGTATTCAATGTCAGCTAAATGAACCCTGACGACTCAGTGGCGCGTGTCTTATACAAGGAAAGGTACAACCTCTGCAAACCCATTAGGGACGCAAAAAGACAATACTAACTCAAACTTGAATTGATGTTCAACAACTCAGACTCACAAGCATGTGGCAAGGACTACTGTCTAACACTGACTACAAAGGCAAGTCCAGCTGTGTGGTGCCCACTGAAGCCTCCCTCTCAGACAAGCTTATCACATTCTATGCTCGCTTTAAGGCAGACAATACTGAGCCATCTCGGAAGGCTCTCTCTGCTCCAGAACAACCAGGTGCTTTTGCTCTCTGAGCTTGACGCGAGGAAAACTCTCAAAAGAGTGAATACTCACAAAGCCGCCTGCCCAGATGGCATCCTTGGCACCTACTATCGTACCCTGTTCAAAGGCATTTAAATATTTTGTCTTGCCCATTCATCCTCTGAATGTCACACATAAGTAATTTAGCGTTTTGACTTAAATCGTCTGGAAAAACAATGGCAAGACTTGAACATGGCTGTCTAGCAATGATCAACAACCAACTTGACATCGCTTGAAGAATTTAAAAGGAATAATGTGCAAATATTGTACAATCCAGGTGGGCAATGTTCTTTGGAGACTTACCCAGAAAGACTCACAGCTGTAATCACTGCCAAAGGTGATTCTAACATTGACTCAGGGGTGCGAATACTTATGTAAATTAGATTTCTGTGTTTAATTTTTAATAAATTAGTTTATAGATGGATGGGGCCAAACAGCTAGGATATAACCCCACCCACTTTGCCCCCACAACACTAGAGGGATAGCTTCAACCACCACAAGGCTGAGTATAGCCCATGAAGTTCTCCCCAACGGCACAACCCAAGGATGGGCGCCAACCCGGACAGGAAGATCACGTCAGTGACTCAAGCCACTCAAGTGATGTACCCTTCCTAGGGACAGCATGGAAGAGCACCAGTAAGCCAGTGACTCAGCCCCTGTAATGGGGTTAGAGGCAGAGAATCACAGTGGAGAGAGGGGAACTTGCCAGGCAGAGACAAGAAGGGCAGTTCGTTGCTCCAGTGCCTTTCCGTTCACCTTCACACTCCTGGGCCAGACTGCACTCATCATAGGACCTACTGAAGAGATGAGTCTTCAATAAAGACTTAAAGTTTGAGACCGAGTCTGCATCTCTCATCTCTCATCTCTCACATGGATAGGCAGACCATTCCATAAAAATTGAGCTCTATGGGAGAAAGCCCTGCCTCCAGCTGTCTGCTTAGAAATTATAGGGACAGTAAGGAGGCCTGCGTCTTGTGACCGTAGCGTACGTGTAGGTATGTCGGAAAAATCAAAACCATAGGTAGGCATAAGCCCGTGTAATGCTCTGTAGGTTAGCAGTAAAACATTGAAATCAGCCCTTGCCTCAACAGAGAGGCTAGCAATGGAGTAATATGATACATTTTTTTTTGGTTCTAGTCAAGATTATATCAGCCGTGTTTAGCACTAACTGAAGTTAATTTAGTGCTTTATCCGGGTAGCCGGAAAGTAGAGCATTGCAGTAGTCTAACCTAGAAGTGACAAAAGCATGGATATATTTTTCTGCATCATTTTGGACAGAACGTTTCTGATTCTAGCAATGTTACGTAGATGGAAAAAAGCTGTCCTTGAAACAGTCTTGATATGTTCGTCAAAAGAGAGAGCAGGGTCCAGAATAACGCCTAGGTCCTTCACAGTTTTATTTGCGACGACTGTACAACCATCAAGATTAATTGTCAGATTGAACAGAAGATCTCTTTGTTTCTTGGGACCTAGAACAAGCATCTCTGTTTTGTCCGAGTTTAAAAGTAGAACATTTGCCGCCATCCACTTCCTTATGTCTGAAACACAGGCTTCCAGGGAGGGCAATTTAGGGGCTTCACCATGTTTCATCGAAATGTACAGCTGTGTGTCATCTGCATAGCAGTGAAAGTTAACATTATGTTTCTGAGTGACATCACCAAGAGGTAAAATATATAGTGAAAACAACAGTGGTCCTAAAACGGAGCCTTGAGGAACACCAACATTTACAGTTGATTTGTCAGAGGACAAACCATCCACAGAGACAAACTGATATCTTTCCGACAGATTACCTCTTTAGGCTAGGTGTACCGCTAGCGTCCCACCACGACAACATCCAGTGAAATTGCAGAGCGCGAAATTCAAAATAGTAAAATCGCAATATTAAACATTCATGAAAATACAATTGTTTTACATTGTTTAAAAGCTTAACTTCTTGTTAATCAAACCGCATTGTCAGATTTCAAAAAGGCTTTACGGCAAAGATTGAGATTATCTGAGGACAGCACTCCACCCCAAAATACTTTTCCAAACCAGCACAGGCATCACAAAATCACAAATAGTGAGAAAATAAATCACTTACCTTTTGAAGATCTTTCTCTGTTTGCAATCCCAAGGGTCCCAGCTACACAACAAATGGTCATTTTGTTCGATAAAGTCCTTTATATCCCAAAAATGTCCGTTTAGTTGGCGCGCTTGATTCGGTAATCCACTTGTTCAACATGCATACAAACAAATTCAAAAAGTTACCAGTAAAATTCATCCAAACAAGTCAAAAAATGTTTTAAATTAATCCTCAGGTACTCTAATATCTAAATAAATGATCAAATTTAAGACGGAGAATAGTATGTTCAATAGTGAAGTTAAATAACGAAGAGCGTGCACCTCATTCACACGTGCAACAAGACTACTTTTCTAATGAGAGACACCTTGGAAAAACTGTCGTTCTTTTTTCAAAAAACAAGCCTGAAACCCTTGCTAAAGACTGACATCTAGTGGAAGCCATAAGAACTGCAATCTAGGAGGAATTCTTTTGAATATCCCATAGACTTGCATTGAAATGGCCTGTGACCTCAAAAATATTTTTTTACGGATGGATTCTCCTTGGGTCTTTGCCTGCCATATCAGTTATGTTATTCTCACAGACATTATTTTATCAGTTTCATAAACTTCAGAGTGTTTTCTATCCAATGCTACCAATTGTATGCATATCCTAGCTTCACAGGCAGTTTACTCTGGGAACGTACATCATCCGGAATTCAGGATACTGCCCCCTAGCCTTAAAAAGATAAGATCTGAACCAGGCCAGAACTTGTCCGTGTAGACCAATTTGGGTTTCCAATCTCTTCAAAAGAATGTGGTGATCGATGTTATCAAAAGCAGCAGTAAGGTCTAGCAGCACGAGGACAGATGCAGAGCCTCGGTCTGACTCCATTAAAAGGTATTTTACGACCTTCACAAGTGCAGTCTCAGTGCTATGATGTGGTCTAAAACCAGACTGAAGCGTTTCATATACATTGTTTGTCTTCAGGAAGGCAGTGAGTTGCTGCGCAACAGCTTTTTCATTTTTTTTGAGAGGAATGGAAGATTCGATATAGGCTGATCGTTTTTTATATTTTCTTGTCAAGGTTTGGCTTTTTCAAGAGAGCCTTTATTACTGCAACTTTTAGTGAGTTTGGTACATGTCCGGTGGGTAGAGAGCTGTTTATTATGTTCAATATAGGAGGCCCAAGCACAGGAAGCAGCTCTTTCAGTAGTTTAGTTGGGTACAGTTTGCAACTTGAAGGTTTGGAGGCCATGATTATTTTCATCAATGTGCCAAGAGATAAAGTACTAAAAAACTTGAGTATCTCCCTTGATCCTAGGTCCTGGCAGAGTTGTGCAGACTCAGGACAACTGAGCTTTGGAGTAATACGCAGATTTAAGAGGAGTCCGTAATTTGCTTTCTAACGATCATGAAATTTTCCTCAAAGAAGTTCATGAATTTATCACTGCTGAAGTGAAAGCCAGCCTCTCTTGGGGAATGCTGCCTTTTAGTTAGCTTTGCGACAGTATCAAAAATAAATGTAGGATTGTTCTTATTTTCCTCAATTAAGTTGGAAATATAGGATGATCGAGCAGCAGTGAGGGCTCTTCGATACTGCACGGTACTCTCTTTCCAAGCTAGTCAGAAGACTTCCAGTTTGGTGTAGCCTCATTTCCGTTCCAATTTTTTGGAAGCTTGATTCAAATATGATCTATTATATTGACAAGACAAGTGACCGCTCTAACAATGGAAGTACATATCATAGAAGAGGGAAGGAAGGTGGGAGGACGCGAGATCAGGTTTGACCATTCTAGCCAATGAGAGGGCAGATACGTGGCAGTTCAATGCAGTTCAAAAACCCTTGTTGTCTCGCTGGCTGAAGAGATAGATTTGGAAACAAAGTGAATATCCTAAACACTGATAAAACACTTAAAATACACTGACAGCCCCACTTCACTTTTAACAATTAATTAGGATTATTTAGCATTTATGCATTCATTCAATATGATGACTTGTGTTTAATAAAAATAACTGTATGACTGTCTCGCAGATGGCATTTGTCTTACCTATGTGTTATAAAAGCCAAATCTAACGACATGTTAGGCTATAGCCTATTGCAAATAGCCTAGTGTCTAAATGTTCCCCCGAATCCCCCCTTCCCTAATTATCCTACTATTTCATTCAATTAACAGCCCACGTATTAGGCCTAACTGTCAGCAGTAGGCTACATGATCTGTGTCAGTGTGAGTGAGTGTGTCTTCCTCTGTTTTCTTCCTATCTCGATTGCACCACTGTCCTCTGCTGCAGCAACAGCTGTTCTGTAATTTCTCACAGACATAGCACTCAGACCAGCAGAACCAGAGCAAACAAGTCAGTTAATAAGTCAGTTAATTTCAGTACAGGAACTCAAGTCCTTTCTTCACCCGACCAAGAATACCTCTCAATCAAATGCAGACCGCATTACCTCCCTATAGAATTTTCTTTGGGTTATCTTAACAGCCACGTATTTCCCCCTCAAGCCGATACCACAACGGCTCTCAAGGAACTACACTGGACCTTGTGCAAACTGAAAACGCATATCCCGAGGCCTCATTTATTATAGCTGGGTAATTACAGTAAATAAAGCAGATCTGAGGAAAACACTACCAAAGTTCTATCAACACATCGCATGCAGTACTCACAACTCAAATACTCTCGACCATTGTTACTCTCCCTTCTGGGATGGCTACAAGGCCCTGCCTTCTGCAAATCAGGTCATTTTTACTCCTCGAAATCCATTTTCCAAGACTGTTTTGATCACGCAGACTGGGACATGTTCCCAATTGCCTCTGAGGGTAACATTAACGTATACATTGACACGGTGACTGAGTTTATCAGGAAGTGTATAGGGGATGTTGTTGATTTTTCCCAGACATAACGGGACCCATCTCGTCCAAAAAGTTGACTCAGGGTTGCCAAAAATGCACCTGGAAGCACCTGGATGATCAAGACTCTTGGAAGAATGTTCTATGGACAGTTGGGCCCCATTATTCCTGGCAAAAACCAAACACTGCATTCCACATTAAGAACCTTATACCAACGGTCAAGCATGGTGGTGTCAATTTGATGGTTTGGGGATGCTTTCCTGCTTCAGGACCTGGACGACTTGTCTTAATTAACTTCTTATGGGCAGGTGGGACACTAGTGTCCTACCTAGCCAACATCCAGTGAAATTGCAGAGCGCCAAATTCAAAATACAGAAATAGTCAAATTAAATATGAATAAAAATACAAGTGTTATACATCAGTTTAAAGATTAACTTCTTGTAAATCCAGCCACTGTGTCAGATTTCAAAAAGGCTTTACGGCGAAAGCATACCATGTGATTATCTGAGGACAGCCACCCGCTTACAAAAGCATACAAACATTTTACAACCAAGTAAAGGAATTAGAAAAGTCAGAAATAGCGCTAAAATGATTCACTTACCTTTGATGATCTTCTTATGGTTGCAGTCACAAGAGTCCCAGCTATACAATAAATGTTTGTTTTGTTCGATAAAGTCCCTCTTTATGTCCCAAAACTTTGTTGGTGCGTTTTGTTCAGTAATCCACTGGCTCAAATGCGGTCACGACATGCAGACTAATATATCCTAAAAGTACCGGTAAAGTTCGTTGAAACATGTCAAACAATGTTTATAATTAATCCTCAGGTTGTCTATTGTCTAAATAATCTATAATATTTCAACTGGGCAATAGCGTCTTCAATAGAAAGGAAAAACAACGAACGGCCTGCAATCGGTCATGTGAGCAAAACAGCTCTGGTTCATTCTACAGTCCACTTAGAAAATGGTCTCATTCTTCCTAATTTTTCAGAATACAAGCCTGAAACAATGTCTAAAGACTGTAGACATCTAGTGGAACTGCAATCAGGGTCCAATCCCATTACATACTGTATAGACATTCAATTGAAAATACCCACATCAAAAATATCCCACTTCCTGGATGGATTGTATACTCACAAACATTATTTTGACAGTTCTGGAAACTTTAGAGTGTTTTCTATCCAATACTACCATGCATATGCAAATCCTAGATTCTGGGCCTGAGTAACAGGCAGTTTACATTGGGCACCTCATTTTGGAGCAGTGTCTTCTTCCTTGCTGAGCGGCCTTTTAGGTTATGTTGATTATAGGACTCATTTTTACTGTGGATATAGATACTTTTGTACCTGTTTACTCCAGCATCATCACATGGTCCTTTGCTTTGTGCTGGGATTAATTTGCACTTTTCCACCAAAGTACGTTCATCTCTGGGAGACAGAATGCGTCTCCTTCCTGAGCGGTATAACGGCTGCGTGGTCCCATGGTGTTTATACTTACGAACTATTGTTTGTACAGATGAACATGGTACCTTCAGGCATTTGGAAATTGCTCCCAAGGATGAACCAGACTTGTTGAGGTCTACAATTTTGTTTCTGAGGTCTTGGCTGATTTGTTTTGGTGTTCTGTGTTCCAATGGCACGTTGTGTTAGTTAATCCAAATGTATAATTTTAAATGGCTAATTGATCATTAGAAAACCCTTATGATATTATGTTAGCACAGCTGAAAACTGTTGTCCTGATTAAAGAAGCAACAAATCTGTCCTTCTTTATACTATTTGAGTATCTTGAGCATCAGCATTTGTGGGTTTGATTACAGGCTCAAATTGGCCAGAAACAAAGTTCTGAGAAAATGAAGGCTTTTCCATGTGAGAAATTGCCAAGAAACTGGAGATCTGGTATAACGTTATGTACTACTCCCTACACAGAAGAGCGCAATCTGGTACTAACCAGAATAGAAAGAGGATTGGGAGGCCTGGTGCACAACTAAGCAAGAGGACAAGTACATTAGAGTATCTAGTTTGAGAAACAGATGCCTCACAAGTCCTCAACTGGCAGCTTCATTAAATAGCACCCGTAAAACACCAGTCTCAACGTCAACAGTGGAGAGGCAACTCTGGGATGCTGGCCTTCTAGTCAGAGTTCCACTGTCCAGTGTCTGTGTTATTTTGCCCATCTTAATCTTTTCTTTTTATTGGCCAGTCTGAGATATTGCTTTTTCTTTGCAACTCTGCTTAGAAGGCCAGCATCCCAGAGTTGCCTCTTCACCGTTGATGATGAGACTGGTGTTTTGCTTTTCCTTCAAAAACAAGGACGTTTCTAAGTGACCCCAAACTTTTGAACAGTAGTGTACATGTATATGAAAAAGAATATTGGAATATACATCGTCATTCACAGGCTTCATTAGAAAATGTGTTGATGATGTTGTACCCACAATAATAATCCGGACATACCCCAACCAAAACCTCAGGATGAACAGAGAAAATAATACTATGCTGAGCAGCATTCAATGTTAGCTAAACAAACCCTGACAACTCTGGCACCTGACTTGCACAAGGCAAGGTCCGACTTCCTCAAATCCATTAGGGACGCAAAAAGATAATATAAACTCAAACATGTATTGATGTTCAACAACTCAGACTCTCAAACATGTGGCAAGGACTACAGGCTATCACAAACTAAAAAGGCAAATCCAGCTGTGTGGTGCCCACCAAAGCCTCATTCTCATATGAGCTTAACACATTCAATGCTCGCTTTGAGGAAGACAATACTGAGCCATCTAGGAAGGCTCTCTCTGCTCCAGAACGACCAGGTGCTTTCACTCGCCAAGCTTGACTTGAGGAAAACTCTCAAAACAGTTAGTGTGCGCTGACCAGATGACGTTTTCTTCTCAGACATTTTCAACTTGTCCCTGTTCCAGGCCGTAGTCCCCACTTGCTTCAAGGACACCAGCATCATCCCAATGCCAAGAAAACTATGCTGACATGTCCAAATGACTTTTGCCCCATTGCACTCACCCTTGTCATCATGAATTGCTTTGAGAGGCTGGTCATGGTCCACATCAAGGCCAGCACACTCGACCCATTCCAATTTGCCTACCGCTCCAACAGATCCACGTTATAGTATTTCCATCGCTATTCACACGGCACTAACATATTTGAACAACAAGAACACCTATGTGAAAATGCTGTTCAGCATTCAACACTATTGTTCCCTCCAAGCTCAGATCCCTGGGTCTGGACACTACCCTCTGCAACTGGATCCTGGACTTCCTGAAGGACGGACCACAGGCTGTGAGGTTTGGCAACAACACCTACACAGTGACTCTTAACAAAGGGGTGGGTCCTCAGCCTGTACTTCCTGTTCACCCACGACTGCATGACTTTGCACGACACAAACTCCATCATCGAGTTTTCTGACGAAACCATGGTTTTAGTCCTGATAACCAACAACCACAAATCAGCCTATAGGGAAGAGGTAAGTGAACTGGAAGTGGTGCTAGGACAAGAACCACTTCCTCAACATCAGCAAAACATAGGAATTGATTGTTGACTTCAGGAAGCAGAGAAGGGAACACACCCCAAAATGGGACTGCAGTAGAGAGAATCAGCTGTTTTAAAGGGGAAATGCACCCAAAACAACTCCTGGGCCCTTTATAACACTTGCCTGGTATTTTGTCAGTACCCCAGACAGTTTTTAGGTCCATTGTTTCATGTAGATAATATGGCGATTCTACCCCCACCTTCCCCATAGAAACCCCATGCAATCTCAAAGTCCATCATAAATACCCCCCAAACACACAGCTCTAGCCTCCCATGACCGCAATAGTCTTTGTAATTACTTTCTTTGCACAATTTTTCAGCTAACTTATTTCAATAGGCACATTTTTTGTTGTTGTATTGAAATCCAGAATGTAGAATAATAGGCACCGCGAGTCTGGACATACAGTAGGTCGGGACTTCCGAGGTGGGCATGGTTGAAGGATGTACATTTTCGGTTCTCACTCCCTCACAGTATTTTTTGCCCTCTCAAAATTAATTAGAGTAAAGAATGTCTATCGTGAACAAAGAGGATATTGGAGACCTGCCTTATTTTCAGAATGGTACTGTTGTGCCATATCGGTTTGAGGCAGAGTGTACTGAGGCCGAGTTGTTCCATTTGCGGGCTGACCGAGAGAAAATAACTATAGAGAGACAGGGGTGAGCAGATGTCGAGGAAACACAGGCTCTTCACAGAACGCACGGTGACAGTTGAGGGTGCAGTTGCGAGAGAGGCCTACCTCTACCAACAGACAGTGAACGTCTCGGCTGGCTGTTGAGAATGGGACCAGTTTAATACCGGTGCACCCATCCAGTTAATCTACTTAAAATGGTGCCTGAGGAAGTCCCGCAGCATCATCAAGGACCACACACACCCCAGCCAAGAGCTGTTCACTCTCTTACCATCAGGAAGACCGTTCCTGAGGCTGTTAGGCGGTAAAGAGCACTACGATTTAGAAGTGGAGATATAAGAACATGTGGTACATTCTTTTAAACTAGCAATCAGAGCCAACTTATTTAGAGGTTTCTCAACCAGGAGGGGACGTTGTTACCCACGAGGTATCTGACATTAACTCAGTCCAACTGTTTGATCATTGTCAGCCAACTGATGCATCTTTCATCACATGACCTCAAAGCTCCAGATCAAATGGGCTGTAAGCGATAATCATTGCTTACATTGATCATCTATCAAAGAGCAACCTAGTTAACTATTCCATTTATACCATATGTATGTTTCGCATGTATTTAAGCTTGTCAAACACCCAAGAAACCAATTTCTAAAAGCTTAAACTTGATTTGATTTGATCAAAGGCTTTGGAATTTTCACCAATCTCCCCAATTCATCCTTCTAGATCGCAACCGACTCAATCTGCCTGGACATGTACATGAGGGAAAAGAGATGTTCAAAATGGTCCTTTCAGCTGTTGGTTGTGTGGGATCATCCTGAGAGGTAGTTGTTGAACAGGTACCCCCTGGAGAGGGAGGGAGAGTTTGATGGGGTGTGGGAGCATAACACATCTGAAACCCCGCTGCCTGCCTCCTCTTCCGCGCCCACGTAGGTCTGTGGAGAGTGTATAGGTCACGTGTCCATAGTCAACATACGGGATGTACAAGCAAAGCCATATGCTCAGTGATCTGAGTGCTGGCCTATTTTGATAAAGACAATGCTAGGTCTGTCTCTGTGTGTGTGTGTGTGTGTGTGTGTGTGTGTGTGTGTGTGTGTGTGTGTGTGTGTGTGTGTGTGTGTGTGTGTGTGTGTGTGTGTGTGTGTGTGTGTGTGTGTGTGTGTGTGTGTGTGTGTGTGTGTGTGTGTGTGTGTGTGTGTGTGTGTGTGTGTGTGTGTGTGTGTGTGTGTGTGTGTGTGTGTGAAAGGGGAAACAGGTTGCTGACCATTTTCCCTGAGCAAGATAGACTGGTCTTCTCTGTGTTAGTTATGGTATTCCAGTAAAACTTTCACTTCCTTTATTTTGTGTCTGAATCCAACAATTGATGCAAATTGTGATTTACATATAAATATGTTTGGTAACAACTCAGTGCTGACCAGATCTTTTTCAGAGGAGCAGGTGATATGCTTGAAATCCAATTTTTCCCGAGTCTCAATTAGTCTTGCTTGAACAGATGTTATTTCATTTCCTCTCTTGTTTACATGATAGGAGAAGCAAATAAAACACAGTCTTAGCATTTTGTGGTGATTAAAACAAACTGAAAATAAAACTGTAAAATTACAGAAGTTGTTAGTTATGCTTAGCTGGGGGGCAGGAAAGTCTGCAACCAGAACACTCCCACATTCCATTATTTCCTTCCTTTCCTTAATGGCTGGGTGATGTTGTTGGATGATGCAATATAATTTTGTATTTGGCAATATGATGACACCATGATTTCACAGACTTAACAATTATTCAAAGTGGATATGGACTAAACATGGACCCAAGGACTGTTCAGTGCAAATCTCTGTTCAGTGCAAAACTCTGCAAGCAGCCAACACTACACAGAAATAATGTGAACACAGGGAGATAAAGACTCAGCAGTGAATGTGATTTGGGAGCTCACTCCCTATTTCATTGAGCATACACTGTTTAAGAGATGTGTAAAGGTAAGACACACAAGCAGGGCCCGAGATTACCGCACCGTAGTAAACGCCAGCACGGCTTTGTTTGGAAATGCATCACAGTGTCAGTCAGAGCAGCGGGTGATATCATCATGTCGACCTTAATTTCTATGTGAGAGAGAAGTCAACCAGACTTAAACACAAATAAGCCTTACACTCCATTCATTTAATTGTTGAGATTATGTCTGACAATAGGTAACGCCAGACAGCCCTCGAGATGAGGATGAATTGAGCATAGCTCGGAGATGGGCCTCTGTGGCTGCATGGAGCACAGGATCCAGGTTGGAATCGATACCGTGTGAAATACACACTGAAGTCAGTGACAGCTTGAGTCAACTCAGCTGGAGTGTTTTTTTCTCTTCCAAACTCTCTCTCCCAAAGAATATCTCTACGTCTCCTCCCCTTTCTCTCTCATTCTCCCTCCCTCCCTGCCTTCCTCTCACTCTCTCTCTCTCTCTCTCTCTCTCTCTCTCTCTGTTTCTATGTCTCTCTCTCACGCTATGTCTCTGTCTTTCCTGTGACTGAGGGCATTCTCTCAGGCACAATGACAGGGAAACTGAAAATTGCTGTGATTTCAACAAGGGGAGCACTCATTCCAAGCACAGGGTAGCACCACTTTGCAGATGTGTCAATTCCCATGGTCTCCACGTAGAGCACCAGCTGCAGATATGTATGCTACGGAGAGAGAGCATGTCCAAAATACCTCTGTTAAGCAGGAGTCAAGAACTGTCAACTGGGTGGTGTCTTTGTGATGCTACGCAAGCTCACCGCTAACACATTGTAAGAACTCTAACATTGTATCTATCTTTCTTTTTCGCTATCTATCTCTCTCTCAGTTATTTCCCGTCTTTCCTATGTCTTTCTTCTCCAGTGTTTGCTGTTATTCTATACATGTATGCCCCACGGGACTAAATTAATGAGGGAAAAGTCATCTCTCTCTCTTCCCCTCCTCTCTTTCTCTGTCTTCTTCACACATTGTTGGTTCTCCATCTACTGTTAAAATGATATGCATACCTTTTGAGCATGTGTGTTTCATATAGAAGGTAAGGCATGTGGCTGCAGTCTCAAGTCTTGCTTCATTCATTTAATATAGTATTTAAATCACCTTATTGCTCTCATTTAAAACAGTATTATGGGGATCATGGGGGGGAAAAGGGAATTTGCCTAAAGGATACACACTAATTGGGAATACATTACTTGACGCCCTTGAGCAGGGCACACTGTCAACAGAACTACAGCACATACACAGCTGTTTTTCCTCCACCACCGAAGAGAAGCTGTAAACAATGCCAATGATGATCTCTGGAATTCTAACAGAAAATATGTAAGTAGTTCTCTTTTATTATAATACCCTCCATCTGTAAGGTTTTGAGTAAGTCAATGTTATAGATGAGCTGGTAACACTTTACATTGAGTTTATCCTAAACTTGTGTAGTATATGTGTGAATACTGTAGTAATAACATTGTAAGTTTTTTAAATTACATACTGTGCAGGGAAAAAGGAACTTCCAAGTCCAGGAACACATGGTTCATAACAATAGGCCGCAGCTAAAGCTCCTGTAAACCTAGTCACCCCAGGAGAAGGGGAACCTGGCCAAGAGCAGGCCTCTGCAATGCATCACTCCTGCCCACTACCCAACTAGAGTCCTTCCTCATCTGGTGTGAATTTCCCTCTGCACTGTCCCATCTCTCTCTCTATTTATCTCTTCTCTCCTCCCCTCAAACGCAGCAGTTGGTCCCTCTCCTCTCGGTGTTGTGCAACATCCATCGCTCTGGGCCGGCCTGCGTAGGGAGACAAGAGGGGCATGGCGCAGAGCGGGGCCCTGACAGGTAACTCCCAGGAAGGCCATTTCCCCTCCGACCAGCCAACATTAATCCCACTCTCTCTGCTTGTAAAGCGCCTCATATGGAAGCCATTAGACGGCCTGACAGGAGCCAGAGAGTGAACTGTGAAAGAGACCCAGTCTTTAATTACAGTTCCCTTCCATCAGGAGACCTAGCTAGCTAGTGCTGGCCATGGTGACGCCTTGGGGACACCATTACAGCTGTGTGTCCTGGTCTGGTGTCACGCTACGTAAAATAAGGAAGTCTCTACTAATTACTGAACTGCTAGGCATGTATCTGGTTTCTGGTGGTTCGGGTGGTTTCAGTCCGTGACAATAGCGCATTGTTGAGTGCTTTGATTAACATTGTGAAGTTAAGTATGCTTGGTTGGCCGTCAGCGTGCCCAGAATATTTGAGCTGAGTCATTAGTAACGGAATGTTCTGGGTGATTAAGTTGTTGTTTATCCTCAAGAATGACCACCACAAAGGAAAAGACTGGAGAATCAAAAAATACCAACGTTTTCCCTCCTTGCTTGATTGCTAAAGGTAAATTCAGAAGTCCTATACATATAGGTGTGAGATAATGTTTGGGAGAGCAAGGTCAGAGATACGTGGTGATAGCCTGAGCCAAGACACCACAAGAGTCTTCAATAATTCAGTTGCAACAACAAAGGACAAACCCTGGAATGGGGAACTTTTCAAAGCATGGGAAACCTGTGCTGTTAGCAGTCATACCATACAGTAGGTCGCCGAGTCGCCGGCTTGCACCTTTTCACATTTGGCCACCTGGCTGTTGTTCTACGGCTGGTTCAAGAGATGCCGTCTACCGTGGTGTTCCCATGCAACCCATCCTTGATCCCCGGGCCAGGCGGCCCACAGACTTTTACAGTGCTGCCAAGCCGCCATGACTTTGATCCCATTCCGCAACCTTCATGTCTCAGACAGAGAAATTGGGATCTGGATGAAGAATTCTCAAAGGGTGTTCTCTTTCAAACACTTTCTCTATGAGCTAGATACTCTGAGGTAGCTAAGAACTCAAACTGCTTTGTCTAAGGAAACATCTTCACACCAGCTTTAAAGTGCATCACATTCACTGTGATGTCCTCTGTAGCTCAGTTGGTAGAGTATGGTGCTTGCAATACTAGGATAGTGGGTTTGATTCCTGGGACCACTCGTGTAAAATGTATGCACCCATGACTGTAAGTTGCTTTGGATAAAAGTGTCTGCTAAATGGCATGTGTTATTTGGAGAACATACTAGAGTGACAAAATCTTCTGAAAGCAAAGCAGTATAAATGGAACTGCAAAGCATAGCATGTTGAGAACAGGACATTAACATAGATTGATGCCATAATTTTGTGAGAACGCCTGTGGCAGGAGATAGTGAAGCGCCTCAATCCCAAACTTGATTCAACGGATCTTCATTAGCTGGGGACTGGCGATGATGTACAGACCACTGGCGTAGTGGAAACCAATTCTCAGTGGCACTAGCAGCAGCCTGCCCTGGCCTCCTCACCTAATTGGCTATCAAGTAAAAAATCAGGTCGGACGGAGAGTGAGTGCGTTGTTCAAGATGGATAAACAAAAGGCAAGACCAAGTGGTGCACAAAAATGCTGCACAAAAGCTTTTTCTGATCAAGGTCATGCCAAATTACTGAAGATAACCACATCAGAAAAGCTAGCACCTTGTCCTCAACTGACAAAACACAATCGCAGGTGGAAGCTAGTTGGCCTACTTATGCCCGGCAATGACAGTGGCTTTGCTCCTCCTCTTCATATTCCCCTCAAGAATAGTGACAGTTTCTCAAGTGAGAGTGCCGGTTCTCCTACTCCTCCTCTCCCAAAAAACAATTTGAGCGACTCCCCTTCTGTGAAAACAGGTCAGCCTACGAGTGATAAGACAGATAGCCCCAACAGCGTGGAGTCCGAGTTCTAATGTGTAATTTAGAGTGCATTCGGAAAGTATTCAGACCCCTTGACTTTCTCCACATTTTGTTACGTTACAGCCTTATTCTAATAAATAAAAAATTGTCCTCATCAATCTACACACAATACCCCATAACGACACATTTTTGCAAATGTATAAAAGGTTAAAAAACAGAAATACCTTATTTATATAAGTATCCAGACTCGAAATTGAGCCCAGGTACATCCTGTTACCATTGATCATCCTTGAGATGTTTCAACAACTTGATTAGAGTCCACCTGTGGTAAAGTCAATTGACTGGACATGAGTTGGAAAGGCACACACATATCTATATTAGGTTCCACAGTTGACAGTGCATGTCAGAGCAAGAACCAAGTTATGAAGTCGAAGGATTTGTCCCTAGAGCTCCAAGACAAGATTGTGTCGAAGCACAGATCAGAGGAAGGGTTCTTAAATAGAAGACTCTTCTTAGAGCTGGACGCCCGGCCAAACTGAGCAATCGGGGGAGAAGGGCCTTGGTAACGGGGAGGTGACAGAGCTCCAGAGTTCCTCTGTGGAGATGGGAGAACATTCCAGAAGAACAAACGTCTCTGCAGCACCACCAATCAGGCTTTTATGGTAGAGTGGCCAGACGGAAGCCACTCCTCAGTAGAAGGCACCTAAAGGACTCTCAGACCATGAGAAACAAGATTCTCTCATCTGATGAAATCAAGGTTGAACTCTTTTGGCCTGAATACCAAGTGTCATGTCTGGAGGAAACCTGGTAACATCCCTATGGTGAAACATTGAGGTTGCAGCATCATGCTGTGTGGATATTTTTCAGTGACAGGGACTGGGAGACTCGTCAGGATAGAGGGAAAGATGAACAGAGCAAAGTACAGAGAGTTCCTTGAATACTTACGCAAATGTCAAATTTCAGTTTTTATTTTTTTCTACATTTGCAAAAATGTCTAAACCTGTTTTTGCTTGTCATTATGGGGTATTGTGTGTAGATTAATGAGGGGAAAAAAACAATTGAATTGATTTTAGAATAAGGCTGTAATGTAACAAAATGTGGAAAAAGTCAAGGGGTATGAATACTTTCCGAATATACAGTGCCTTCAGAATGTATTCACAACCCTTGACTTTTTACACATTTTGTTGTGTTACAACCTGCATTTAAAATGGATGAAATTCAGATGTGTCACTGGCTTACACACAGTACCACATGATGTCAAAGTGTAATTACGTTTTTGAAATGTCTTGAGTCAATAAGTATTCAACCCCCTTGTTATGGCAAGCCTATAAGCCTATATAGGTTCAGGAGTAAAAATGTGACCAATCTGCCCAATTCTGTCAGACCCTGATCTGTTTCACCTGTCTTGTGCTTGTCTCCACCCCCCACCAGGTGTCTCCCATTTGTTCCTTGTGCATTTATCCTCTGTCTGTCTGTTGCCAGTTCATCTTGTCAAGTCAACCAGTGTGTTTTTCCATGCTCCTGTTTTTCCTAGTCTATGTTTTTCTAGTACTCCCGGTTCTGACCCTTTACCTGCCCTGACCCTTTACCTGCCCTGACCCTTTACCTGCCCTGACCCTTTACCTGCCCTGACACTGTACCCGCCTGCCTGACCATTCAGTCTGCCCTGATCTCAAGCCTGCCTGCTGCCCTGTACCTTCTGGAATCTGACCTGGTTTATGACCTTCTGCCTGTACTCTTGCCTGCCCCTTGTTTTTCAATAAATATCAGAGACTTGAACTGTCTGCCTCCGGTGTCTGCATCTGGGTCTTGCCCTGTGTTGTAATAGATTCGGTCTTATGTTGCAACATTTCAAGGAACAATGGGAAAGTAATTCTGCTTTGAAAGTTGATAAACTTGTAACCTCACTTTTGAGAAAATGGCCCTTTGAATGTTTTGGTACATCTACTGGAGAGCTCTTCTTTGTCTACACCCATTTAGCAAATAGTAGTTCACACCCTTTCAAGCCTTAGCCCTACCTATCTCTTTAAGGATTCACATGTGAGACCATGTGCTAAACAGAGGGAGTATGGTAGTGTACTAAACAACCAAAGATTTCAAGACTAAAGGCTGGTTTATACTATGTCTATCGACATGTCTGTATAAGGTTGTCGCAGTGACATCTTGAACATTCTATTGTCGGCTGACAAACTTGTAATTATGAAAAAGTAGAAACACAAAAATGACAGGCTGTATGACATCAGCAGCCTGGAGGGCCAAAAAAGCATAACTGGTGTATTAGGTGCCATTAATACAGGTAACAAGTGGAGGACAGAGGAGCCTCTTAAAGAAGGTCTGTGAGAGCCAGAAATCCTGCTTGTTTGTAGGTGATGAAAAGTACAGGCCTCTCATCTTTTTAAGTGGGAGAACTTGCACAATTGGTGGCTGACTAAATACATTTTTGCCCCACTGTAGCTGACAACATCTTAACTTTAACTAGTTTGTATTCATTATTATAGGGAAATAAACTCACAACAAAATCATGATTTACAAGTTAATAGTGAGCTAATTACAGAAAATAGCTTACGGTTGTGAGTGTGACGAAATAAAAGCAGGGCATTTTCCCGGAGACTTTTAGAACTTGGACACTGTCTCGTTGTCCTATCATTATATACTAATGTGACTTTGGTGCATGTTGTTCTTCACATTACCATCTCTGGTAAATTTAAACTATATCAAATAAAATGTATGTATATTTGTCACATGCACAGGATGCAGAAGGTGTAAACTGTCACGCCCTGGTCTTAGTATTTTGTGTTTTCTTTATTATTTTGGTCAGGCCAGGGTGTGACATGGGTTTATTATGTGGTGTGTTTAGTCTTGTTTTTTTTGTAGGTATTGGGATTGTGGTATAGTGGGGTTATCTAGAAAAGTCTATGGTTGCCTGAAGTGGTTCTCAATCAGAGGCAGGTGTTTTTCGTTGTCTCTGATTGGGAACCATATTTAGGCAGCCATATTCTTTGAGTGTTTCGTGGGTGATTGTTCCTGTCTCTGTGTTAGTTTGCGCCAGATAAGGCTGTTTAGGTTTTCGTGTTACGTTTGTGTTCTTTCTTAATTAAACATGTATCAAAATTACCACGCTGCATTTTGGTCCTCCTCTCCTTCACCCGAAGAAAACCGTAACATAAACATTACAGTGAAATGGTTACTCTCATAGTGGAGTCTTTTGTTTAGACGTGTAGCTAGCTAGCCAAACAATGAACCATAATCCCAACTCATAACGTTACGACCCTGCATGAATCTACAGGCTGCTAACATTAGACTCTAGCTAGCAATGCAAATGGCTCTGATATACAAATTAATATTACTACACAGATCATACATGCAACATTAGCTAGTGAGCCAGCCAGCCAGCTAACAGTACACTTTAACTTGCAATGAAAACAACTTCATGACTGAATTATAATATCTGAAAATGTAGCTAGCTAAACTCTCTCACCCGTATACATGGATGATCATGGTTAGCGGGGAAGGTTCCTGTCTATTTCCTTGGCTAAACCAACTAGGTTTGTAATTAAATTCATATTTACAGATGGCATAGCAGTTATTAATGCATATTAAAGTTGACATATTCCATATGGCATTTCTGGGAAAAAAATATTTTGATAAATAATATATATTTATGTTCAAGTGCCTCTCCTGAGAAGTAGGGGTGCGCGACATACACCTGGTTAACTAAAGTGAGTCACAAATGTGCTTAACAATCACATAATACATTGCATAGACTCACTCTGTGTGCAATAATAGTGTTTAACATGATTTTTGAATGACTACCTCATCTCTGTACCCCACACATACAATTATCTGGAAGGTCCCTCAGTCGAGCAGTGAATTTCAAACACAGATTCAACCACAAAGACCAGGGAAGTTTTCCAATCCTTTGCAAAGAAGGGCACCTATTGGTAGATGGGTAAAAAAAACAGACATTGAATATCCCTTTGAGCATGGTGAAGCTATTAATTACACTTTAGATGCTGTATCAATACACCCATTCACTACAAAGATACAGGTATTCTTCCTAACTCAGTTGCCAGAGAGGAAGAACACCTCTAAGGGACTTCACCATGAGGCCAATGGTGACTTTAAGACAGTTAGAGAGTTTAATGACTGTGATAGGAGAAAACTGAGGAGGGATCAACTACATTGTAGTTACTCCAAAATACTAACCTAAATGACAGAGTGAAAAGAAGGAAGCCTGTAGAGAATACAAATATTCCAAAACCGGCATTCTGTTTGCAATAGGACACTAAAGTAAACTGCAAAAAATGTGGTCAAGAAATGAACTTTATGCACTGAATACAACGTGATATGTTTCGGGTAAATCCGACACAACACATTGCTGATTACCACCATATTTTCAAGCATGGTTGTGGCTGCATCATGTTATTGGTATGCTTGTCATTGGCATTAGGGAGTTTATTTTTTATCAAAAGAAACAGAATAGAGCTAAGCACAGACAAAATCTTAGAGGAAAACCTGGTTCAGTCTACTGGGAGACACTGGGAGACAAATTCACCTTTCAGCAGGACAATAACCTAAAGCCCTAGGCCAAATATACACTGGAGTTGCTTACAAAGAAGACATTGAATGTTACTGAGTGGCCTGGTTACAGTTTTGAATTAAATCGTCTTGAAAAATAATGCAAGACTTGAAAATGGCTGTCTTGCAATGATCAACAACCAACTGGACAGAACTTGAAGAATTTTAAAAGGAATAATGTGCAAATATTGTACAATCCAGGTGTGCAAAACTCTTAGAGACTTACCCAGAAAGACTCACAGCTATAATCAATTCTAAAGGCAATTCTAACATGTATCAACTCAGGTGTGTGAATACTTATGTAAATGAGACATTTCTGTCTTATATTTTTTTATAAATGTGCAAAAATAAATAAAAACACGTTTTCACTGTCATTATGGAGTATTGTATGGAGATGGGTGAGAGAAAACTGTAACACAACAGTCTGTAACACAACAAAATGTTGAATAAGTCAAGGGGTCAAGGGGTATGAAGGTACTCTACGTAGCTATAGATAGGCTGGTAGGCTAGACTGCATTGTCTGCATAATAAAACAATCCAGAGTAAACTATTGTTTTGACTGTGGGCTGATTGTATTATTTGGCATTTTACACAGCACAAACCTTCTATCCAAGCTGTGAGAGAGCACGAGGACGGATAAGGTAGGCTATAGGCCTACCGGGCAGTTTAATATTAAAAAATGTTTTATTGGTTACTGATTAGTTTGCTGTTGCATCGAAAATTCATTCTACAATCTGCAATGTTTGAATTTCCCAATGGAATTACTGAACACCTAAATACATTATTGCCGCAGGCCAGCATTCTAAATTGCAGAATTTCGACACCGTAGGCCTATAGCGTTGTGAAACATAAACGTTAAGCTTAACATGAGAAAGTGCGCTACTCCAGTGGTACAGACCTGATGGCAATCTTTTTCTCTATTGTTGTTGGCGCTCTGCTGTCTCCAGATGACCTTCTTAGTCTCTATTGGTGTGATAATTCAGCTCACAGAAATGAATTGCAATAGCACATAGCATAGCTCAAGGAACCATTCCGATGCCACTGATGTTTTAATGCATGCCTAATAGGCCTAGCTGTGTTAACGATCTCTGCTCAAGATGCACGGACAATCCCAGAAGGAGCTTTGCTATGAGGAACAGCTGCAATGGGAGATATACATCATACATACATTAAGCAGATAAGCGCGCTTGCCAAACAATGAGAAATGGGAAGCGGCGCTCAATGTGACCCACTTGGAGCACGATTGCAGCATATGGCGCATTCCTTTTCAAAGGCAAAAAAATTACACTCAGTGCCACTGTTTCTTGTCAAATGGCAAAGGAGGTAGCAATTTACACCCCTGCAGCCTACTTTCGAAGGAAGGACGTGCCAGTCATGTTGGCAATGACACTGCAGCACTGGGCTTTTGTTTTTGGATTCAATAGCAAGTCTTGTTGAGAGGCCTGGCAGCCGACGTGGGCCACATGCTCAGTTCTAAGTGCTAAACTACAGTAGTCTACAGAAGGATGTCCTCAGGTAGAATAAGCCTGAGTTTTGTCTATACTTTATGGCCATGAGCTCTGAGACACACACACAATTTTATTTAAGCAATTGATCAAAGGCTAAAAGCAGGCCTCTAAATATATCCCAAGGGGCCAGAGCTGAGAACAGCTCTGTGAATGGAGATCTGCCCCCTGGGACCCAGAGAAGAAATCGCACCGAGTTCTGGGGATGGAGAGGAAGAGCTTCTCAGGGCCCCAGTGTCCGTTCTGGAGCGTGAAGTCACAGGCTCTGGTCGGCTACTGCGTAGCAACCTAGCGGTGCCGAAAGCCCTGGTCTGCCCTAGAAAGCTTATGTAAATTGCGTTCACCAGAATGGCCAAATATGTTTTTTTTACCTGACTTTTTAGGCTCAAAGATGTGTTTATTATAAACAAGTTCGATCGGTACTTTGTATTATTTAAAAGTTTGTTACAAATTGAAATATTTAATTAAATAGTGATTTATTCTGACTAATACATTCGTGGTCACACAGGACCAGGTGCTGACACAGGCCAACCATGGGCTGACACAGACCAATCACATGCACTTAAGGGGGTGTAGTGTGCTATCCAGATGAGGAGTCAAAAAGCCTGTCAAGTGGAGATGGAGGGGCTGACCAATGTCTATGGGGCTTCCAGTATTGATGCCGATGTCGTCAGGAAGCATTGGGTTGACTCTCAGTCAGAAGAAAACCGACTACATCGACCATGATCCTTTGCAAGTTACTGCCACTTTCACCATGATACTTAGTGCTTTTTTGTTGTCATTCATCCCCATTCAGCAATATGGCGTGCTTCAAATTCAAATACTTCATGCTCCATCAGGTGAATAGGTGTATGATGTCAGCATTATCACAATCTACTGGTTTTAATGTCTATGGGCTGCTAGCTCAATCACTCCCTCTCATTCCCTTGGATGTTAAAAGATTTCTGACTATTAACCAGGTGCACAGCAGAGAGAGAAAAAAGTCAACTTCTGGGAAAAGGAATTAAAATGTTAATTTTTGTTATATGCAGGATTTGTTTGAGGGGGGTTAATTTATGGCTCTGTTCTGATTGTGTAAATGCAGGCTATCCCATATACACCATCTGAGAGGTTGTATACAGTAGCTGACGTCACTTGGTTTAGTATTCCATGTGGATTTCACAGCAGTGACAGTGCTGTGTTTGACAAACATCCAGCACTATTTGCAACCTGACAATTACAAAAACAAACAAAAGAAGGAGAAGATTTCAAACAAACTATGGAAAGTCCCACTGGGCAAAAAATGGTTTGCACATCATTTGAACCATTGTTAATTTGGTCAAAATGTTTGTCAAACACTTTTTTCAATTTTCACTGACTAATGAGACCCAGAAAAAACATAACTAAACAAAAATTATTTTTCATTTCGGTTGACGAAAACAAGACAAGACTAAATTATCTCTGGGACAAAACATTTGACTAGTAAGTGGACTGGATAAGAGTTTTTAGAGAGATTGAGATCTATTCAGTGTTATTTGTTTGATCCAATCAAAAGCATGCATGTCTTTAGCAGAATTGTAAGGCTTTCTCATTGCAATGTTGCAATACTGTTTTTGGTGGAAAATAAATACCATGCCCAGGCCATTCACTAGTCAGCTCTCTGCCCAGCAACTGTTCTCTAATCTGGTGGCAACAAATCATTGATGCAAATAAGGCACATGCCATGGCTACTCCCCCAGTGGTACAAGCTCCCGGTACAAAAAGGGCAACGTTCGGAGCCACTTTACTTATTGTGTCGATTCAAACAAGACCAAATGAGCCAGTTTACTTATTGGGTGGAATCAAACAAGACCATATCCATGGGAGAAGACAGTGTTTGCATCCATAAGGTGACGGGGAAACATGTAGATGTACTTCTGAAAGTGCATCATTCTAATATATATGCTCAGGTAATAACAGATTGATAATGCTTGCTAGTTATCAGACCAATACTTATGACAGTATTTTAATTTCAAAATAGCTACAGTATGTCAAGTGGCAGGGCTCCAGACTGCAACCATTTAGTTGCATTTTGCGACCCTTTGACCTGGCTGTGTGAGTTACATTTTTAATTGGTTGAATCAGTGTGAGCTTTACATTAATTATATGGTAATCTCACTCAAAAGTTTAAAAAGTCCTACTTCCCAGACCCTGGGCCTTTCACTGAGGCTTGCTGCTGTGTTGAGTGAGCCGAGAGATACGTTTTAAACTTATTTCCGGATATCTTCAGAACTAGCCACAAAAGGCTGAAACTATGTCTAAAGACTGTTCACACCATGTGGAAGCCATAGGGAAAGGAATCTGGTTGATATCCCTTTAAATGGAGGGAAGGCATGCAATGGAACAGGGAGCTTTCAAAATAAGAGGCACTTCCTGGTTGGATTTTCTTCAGGTTTTCGCCTGCAATTTCAGTTCTATTATACTCACAGACAATATTTTGACCGTTTTGGAAACTTTAGAGTGGTTTCTATCCTAATCTGACAATTATATGCATATTCTAGCTTCTGGGCCTGAGAAAAAGGCCGTTTCATTTGGCTATGTTTTTCATCCAAACATCAAAATACTGCCCCCTACACAACAGGTTAACAGTAAAAAGAACAACAACAACAACCCTATTTTCAACACACAATTCATGACAATCACTGGATTAGGTTGCACATCAAAATGTCTTGAATCATGCATTTTTGCTTGGATATTAGATGGAACAATCAACCCTCCTCCCCCCACCAAAACAATACAACACCCTTTACCAGCAGGTCAGAGATACAGAACGCAGATGGCACAATGTGACAATGCTCTTAGGGAAGAGACAATTTAATTTCTCAATATGCCATTTATGTACATAGAGCCATTAAACACGGGTCATTCTAATAATGTGTACATACTGTTTTACCACTTTATATGTATGTACTGTATTCTAGTCATGGACCATCCTATATAGCTACTGTTGTACACACCTTTTCCATTCATATACTGGCCATACTGTCTATTCACACCATTCATACACATTGCCCATATACATTGACCCCTTGACTTTTTCCACATTTTCTTACTTTACAGCCTCATTCTAAAATGTATTAAATTGTTTATTTTCCTCATCAATCTACAGTCATGGCCAAAAGATGAGAATGACACAAATATTAATTTCCACAAAGTTTGCTGCTTCAGTGTCTTTAGATATTTTTGTAAGATGTTACTATGTAATACTGAAGTATAATTACAAGCATTTCATAAGTGTCAAAGGCTTTTATTGACAATTACATGAAGTTGATGCAAAGAGTCAGTATTTTCAGTGTAGACCCTCCTTTTTCAAGACCTCTGCAATCCGCCCTGGCATGCTGTCAATTAACTTCTGGGCCACATGGCAGCCCATTCTAGCATAATCAATGCTTGGAGTTTGTCAGAATGTGTGTGTTTTTGTTTGTCCACCCGCCTCTTGAGGAATGACCACAAGTTCTCAATGGGATTCAGGTCTGGGGAGTTTCCTTGACATGGATCCAAAATATCAATGTTTTGTTCCCCGAGCCACTTGGCTATCACTTTTGCCGTATGGCAAGGTGCTCCATCATGCTGGAAAAGGCATTGTTCGTCAACAAACTGTTCCTGGATGGTTGGGAGAAGTTGCTCTCGGAGGATGTGTTGGTACCATTCTTTATTCATGACTGTGTTCTTAGGCAAAATTGTGAGTGAGCCCACTCCCTTGGCTGAGAAGCAACCCCACTCATGAATGGTCTCCGGATGCTTTACTGTTGGCATGACACAGGACTGATGGTAGCGCTCACCTTGTCTTCTCCGGACAAGCTTTTTTCCGGATGCCCCAAACAATCGGAAAGGGGATTCATCAGAGAAAGTGACTTTACCCCAGTCCTCAGCAGTCCAATCCCTGTACCCTTTGCAGAGTATGTCTGTCCCTGATGTTTTTCATGGAGAGAAGTAGCTTCTTTGCTGCCCTTTTTGACACCAGGCCATCCTCCAAAAGTCTTCGCCTCACTGTGCGTGCAGATGCACTCACACCTGCCTGCTGCCATTCCTGAGCAAGCTCTGTAGTGGTGGTGCCCTGATCATGCAGCTAAATTAACTTTAGGAGACGGTCCTGACGCTTGCTGGACTGTCTCGGGCGCCCTGAAGCCTTCTTCACAACAATTGAACCGCTCTCCTTGAAGTTCTTGATGATCCGATAAATGGTTGATTTAGGTGCAATCTAACTGGCAGCAATATCCTTGCATGTGAAGCCATTTTTGTGCAAAGCAATGATGACGGCACATGTTTCCTTGCAGGTAACAATGTTGACAGAGGAAGAACAATGATTCCAAGCACCACCCTCCTTTTGAAGCTTCCAGTCTGTTATTCAAACTCAATCAGCATGACCGAGTGATCTCCAGCCACTCACACCTGTGTTAACGAGAGAATCACTGGCATGTCAGCTGGTCCTTTTGTGGCAGGGCTGAAATGCAGTGGAAATGTTTTTGGGGGGGATTCAGTTCATTTGCATGGCAAAGAGGGACTTTGCAATTAATTGCAATTCATCTGATCACGCTTCATAACATTCTGGAGTATATTCAAATTGCCATCATACAAACTGAGGCAGCAGACTTTGTGAAAGTGTATATTTGTGTCATTCTCAACTTTTGGCCATGACTGTACACACAATACCACCTAATGACAAAGCAAAAACAGGTTTTTAGACATTTTTGCAAATTTATTACAAATAAAAAACTTAAATATCACATTTAGATAAGTATTCAGACCATTTAGATAAGCATTCAGTATTCAGATCCTGTACTTTGTTGAAGCACCTTTGGCAACAATTACAGCATCGAGTCTTTATTTGCGGTGTTTCTCCCATTCTTCTCTGCAGATCCTCTCAAGCTCAGGTTGGATGGGTAGCGTTGCTCCATAGTTATTTTCAGGTCCCTCCATAAATGTTAGATCGAGTTCAAGTCCGGGCTCTGGCTGGGCCACTCATGGACATTCAGAGACTTGTCCCGAAGCCACTCCTGCGTTGTCTTGGTTGTGTGTTTAGGGTCGTTGTCCTGTTGGAAGATGAACCTTCACCCCAGTCTGAGGTCCTGAGCGCCCTGGAGCAGGTTTTCATCCCTCTGTACACTGCTTGGTTTCATGAGACCAGAGAATCTTGTTTCCCATGGTTTGAGAGTCCTTTCGGTGCCTTTTAGCAAACTCCAAGCGGGCTGTAATGTGCCTATTACTGAGGAGTGGCTTCCGTCTCGCCACTCTACCATGAAGACCTGATTGGTGGAGTGCTGCAGAGATGTTTATTTTTTTATTTTTTTATTTCACCTTTATTTAACCAGGTACGCTAGTTGAGAACAAGTTCTCATTTGCAACTGCGGCTTGACCAAGATAAAGCATAGCAGTGTGAACAGACAACACAGAGTTACACATGGAGTAAACAATTAACAAGTCAATAACACAGTAGAAAAAAGAGTCTATATACATTGTGTGCAAAAGGCATGAGGAGGTAGGTGAATAATTACAATTTTGCAGATTAACACTGGAGTGATAAATGATCAGATGGTCATGTACAGGTGGAGATATTGGTGTGCAAAAGAGCAGAAAAGTAAATAAATATAAACCGTATGGGGATGAGGTAGGTAAAATTGGGTGGGCTATTTACCGATAGACTATGTACAGCTGCAGCGATCGGTTAGCTGCTCAGATAGCAGATGTTTGAAGTTGGTGAGGGAGATAAAAGTCTCCAACTTCAGCGATTTTTGCAATTCGTTCCAGTCACAGGCAGCAGAGAACTGGAACGAAAGGCGGCCAAATGAGGTGTTGGCTTTAGGGATGATCAGTGAGATACACCTGCTGGAGCGCGTGCTACGGGTGGGTGTTGCCATCGTGACCAGTGAACTGAGATAAGGCGGAGCTTTACCTAGCATGGACTTGTAGATGACCTGGAGCCAGTGGGTCTGGCGACGAATATGTAGCGAGGGCCATCCGACTAGAGCATACAGGTCGCAGTGGTGGGTGGTATAAGGTGCTTTAGTAACAAAACGGATGGGACTGTGATAAACTGCATCCAGTTTGCTGAGTAGAGTATTGGAAGCTATTTTGTAGATGACATCGCCGAAGTCGAGGATCGGTAGGATAGTCAGTTTTACTAGGGTAAGTTTGGCGGCGTGAGTGAAGGAGGCTTTGTTGCGGAATAGAAAGCCGACTCTAGATTTGATTTTAGATTGGAGATGTTTGATATGAGTCTGGAAGGAGAGTTTACAGTCTAGCCAGACACCTAGGTACTTATAGATGTCCACATATTCTAGGTCGGAACCATCCAGGGTGGTGATGCTAGTTGGGCGTGCGGTTGCAGGCAGCGAACGGTTGAAAAGCATGCATTTGGTTTTACTAGCATTTAAGAGCAGTTGGAGGCCACGGAAGGAGTGTTGTATGGCATTGAAGCTCGTTTGGAGGTTAGATAGCACAGTGTCCAAGGACAGGCCAGAAGTATACAGAATGGTGTCGTCTGAGTAGAGGTGGATCAGGGAATCGCCCGCAGCAAGAGCAACATCATTGATATATACAGAGAAAAGAGTCGGCCCGAGAATTGAACCCTGTGGCACCCCCAGAGACTGCCAGAGGACCGGACAGCATACCCTCCGATTTGACACACTGAACTCTGACTGCAAAGTAGTTGGTGAACCAGGCAAGGCAGTCATTAGAAAAACCGAGGCTACTGAGTCTGCCGATAAGAATATGGTGATTGACAGAGTCGAAAGGTTGTCCTTCTGGAATGTTCTCCTATCTCCACAGAGGAACTCTGGAGCTCTGTCTGTGTGACCATTGGGTTATTGGGTTATCTCTGACCAAGGCTCTTCTCCCCAGATTTCTCAGTGAAGGCCAGCTCTAGGAAGAGTCTTGGTGGTTCCAAACCTCTTCCATTTAAGAATGATGGAGGCCACTGTGCTCTTGGGGACCTTCAACACTGCAGAAATGTTTTGGTACCCTTCCACAGATCTGTGCCTCGACACAATCCTGTCTCTGAGCTCTAATTCCTTCGACCTCATGGCTTGGTTTTTTCTCTGACATAAATTGTCAACTGTGGACCATATATTTCTGAAAATACGTTTTTGCATTGTCATTATTGGGTATTGTGTGTAGATTGATGAGAAAAATAATAAATAATAGAATAAGGCTGTAAAGTAACAGAATGTGGAAAAAGTCAAGGGGTCTGAATACTTGTGCGAATGCACTGTTTATATATATTTATATTCCGGACTGATATTGCTTGTTCTAGTATGTTTAATTTTTTATTATGTGTGTATTGTATTGATGAATTTTGCAGCATTATTGGAGCTAGAAAGATGAGCGCTTCAAGTTTTAATGTCATGTGCACAAGTACAGTGAAATGCCTTTCTTGCAAGCTCCAAACACATCAATGCAGTAATCAATATTAACGTATCACTAAAAATAACATAAGGTAAAACAAAAACCTAGGAGAAATAAGAACACTAGAAAGTAAGAAGCTTCAGGATATATGACTAACAGAGTAGCAGCAGCGTAAATTATGATTGTATTTGAGTATGTGTTGCTGTGTGAAGAGTCAGTATAAATGTGTGCGGATGTTATGTGTGTGTTGAAGTGTCAGTGAGTGTGTAGAGTCCTGTGAATGCAGCGAGTCAATATGTTCTAAATTGTGCAGCTATATTTTTGATGGCCCTTGCCAAACTTGTTCAACTTCCTGAGGAGGAGGAGGTGCTGTCGCGCCTTCTTTTCGACTGTGTGTGAGTGGACCATTTTAAGTCCTTAGTGATTTGGACACTGAGGAAGTTGAAGCTTTTGTGCTCCACTGCAGCCTTGGGAACAGAAATGATGTTAGTCATTTTAAGTTGTGGGGTTTATAGACTGGGACAAGGAAAACATGCCTGCCAGCTGATCTGTGCATGCTCTGAGAACACGCTCTAGAATACTGTCCGGCCTTGTGAGTGTTGACCTGAATAAAGACCTTACTCAAGTTGGCCTCTGAGAGCGCGATCACCCAGTCCTCTCCATTGTTGGGGGCGCTCGCGCGCAGTATGGTGTTATTGTTGAAGCGTGTGTAAACTGCATTGAGTTGATTTGGAAGAGAGGCATTGTTGGGCAGATCACGGCTGGGTCATCCTTTGTAATCCGTAATGGACTCGAGCCCTTGCCACATGTGGAGAGCGGTGGAGCCTGTGTAGTAGGACTCAAACATATTCCTATGTTGTCCTTTTGCTAGTTTGATGACTCTGCGGAGGTCGTAGTGGGACTTCTTGTATTTGTTCCTGTCCTCAGTCGTAGCTTCAGGGTTGTCTGTGATAGCCCTGTGTGCGGTAGCCCTGTCATTAACTTAGTGCCGACCTCGTTGTTAACAGAAGGCTTTTGCTTGGGGAAACAGAATACCTTTACTGTAGGGACAACTTTGCTGATGCATTTCCTCATGTTGCCAGTGACGGAAGTGGTTAGTTAGTCGACGTTATTGGCAGAGTCTCGGAACCTATTCCAATCAGCAGTAGCAAAGCATTCCTGTAGCATAATCTCTGATTCTGATGACCATTTCTCAACAGAGTGAGTCGCCTAGTGGCGAAGGAGACATGTTGATGGAAGTTGAGCATCATGCGTCTTAATGACGTTGAATTAAAATCGGCGGTGACCAGAAATGCAGCCGCCGGATGTACGTTTTCAGAAAAGCAGATAATATTGCAGTTACGAGAGTCCCATTGGTAGCAAATCCGCTTTCGGAGGTCATCCATTTTATTATCAAGTGGCCAATATAATGGAGAGAAGAGGTGGTCAGTTTTCCCTCTCCTGCCTCTAACTCCGACGTTTCCTCTTGCATACATCGAAAACTGTGTTGGAATTACAGAAAGAGCCCAGGGCAGATTAGTTGAATTTGAAACCGGAATTGAGGTAACTGAACTTTCTAAAGTTCTCATCGGTTATACGAAATGAGTCCATACATTTAGTGAAAATAAAGTAAAGATAAACGCCAAAAGAATCACAAGATAGCAAAATTGGGTCGGAGCTCGCAAAATAGAGGCCATCAAGTACAGTGCCGTCTTTCATCTTACATTCCGCTGCACCTGCAATAACATCTCCAAAACTGTGTATGTGACCAATAAGCTTGGATGTAGTTGGAATTGATTTATTATTTTCTGTGTCCCAAAGCGATGCATTAGTTCGACAGCAGAGCTGTCCTAGTCCTTGAGTCACCACTTGAAAGGAGGACACATCTTAACTGTCTGGATTCCAGCTAAGTCTTCATGTTTGTTTATGAAAAATCCTCCAAGCTTTTCCATTATTTGATCTCAGCCAGCCAATGGTTGTGTATGTGTGTCTATGAATACAGTGGGGCAAAAAAGTATTTAGTCAGCCACCAATTGTGCAAGTTCTCCCACTTAAAAATATGAGAGAGGCCTGTAATTTTCATCATAGGTACATTTCAACTATGATAGACAAAATTATTTTTAAAAATCCAGAAAATCACATTGTAGGATTTGTAATGAATTTATTTGCAAATCATGGTGGAAAATAAGTATTTGGTCAATAACAAAAGTTTATCTCAATACTTTGTTATATATCCTTTGTTGGCAATGACAGAGGTCAAATGTTTTCTGTAACTGTTGCTGGCATTTTGGCCCATTCCTCCAAGCAGATCTCCTCTAGAGCAGTGATGTTTTGGGGCTGTTGCTGGGCAACACGGACTTTCAACTCCCTCCAAAGATTTTCTATGGGATTGAGATCTGGAGATTGGCTAGGCCACTCTAGGACCTTGAAATGCTTCTTACGAAGCCACTTCGTTGCCCGGGCGGTGTGTTTGGGATCATTGTCATGCTGAAAGACCCAGCCACGTTTCATCTTCAATGCCCTTGCTGGTGGAAGGAGGTTTTCACTCAAAATCTCACGATACATGGCTCCATTCATTCTTTCCTTTACACGGATCAGTCGTCCTGGTCCCTTTGCAGAAAAACAGCCCCAAAGCATGATGTTTCCACCCCCATGCTTCACAGTAGGTATGGTGTTCTTTGGATGCAACACAGCATTCTTTGTCCTCCAAACACGACGAGTTGAGGTTTTACCAAAAAGTTCTATTTTGGTTTCATCTGACCATATGACATTCTCCCAATCTTCTTCTGGATCATCCAAATGCTCTCTAGCAAACTTCAGACGGGCCTGGACATGTCCTGGCTTAAGCAGGGGGACACGTCTGGCACTGCAGGATTTGAGTCCCTGGCGGCGTAGTGTGTTACTAATGGTAGGCTTTGTTACTTTGGTCCCAGCTCTCTGCAGGTCATTCACTAGGTCCAACCGTGTGGGTCTGGGATTTTTGGTCATCGTTCTTGTGATCATTTTCACCCCACAGGGTGAGATCTTGCGTGGAGCCCCAGATCGAGGGAGATTATCAGTTGTCTTGTATGTCTTCCATTTCCTAATAATTGCTCCCACAGTTGATTTCTTCAAACCAAGCTGCTTACCTGTTGCAGATTCAGTCTTCCCAGCCTGGTGCAGGTCTACAATTTTGTTTCTGGTGTCCTTTGAGAGCTCTTTGGTCTTGGCCATAGTGGAGTTTGGAGTGTGACTGTTTGAGGTTGTGGACAGGTGTCTTTTATCCTGACAGAGGAGCCTCTTAAAGAAAAAGTTACAGGTCTGTGAGAGCCAGAAATCTTGCTTGTTTGTAGATGACCAAAGACTTATTTTCCACCATAATTTGCAAATAAATTCATTAAAAATCCTACAATGTGATTTTCTGGATTTTTTTTGTCTCATTTTGACTGTCATAGTTTAAGTGTACCTATGATGAAAATTACAGGCCTCTCTCGTCTTTTTAAGTGGGAGAACTTGCACAATTGGTGGCTGACTAAATACTTTTTTGCCCCACTGTATGTGCGCGTTTGTGTGTGCATACAGTGCCTGCGTGTTAGGCTCCTGGGACTAGTTTCCCATGGACAGTAACAATACATGCTTAAAGTGATGCTGATTTACTGTCAACAGCCACTCTGTGTCCCTCTAAAGTGGGACACTACCTTATCATACTGTAGGTATTAAAGTGCTTATCAAAACAAAGGTTTTGACCACAATTTGTCCTTTAAGAAGCTCCGTCTGAAGTATTTTTTGCTGTATTGCCATAAACGTAGAAAAGTTACCTTTTGATTGGTTGTCGTCCTTCACATAAACCGATATCATTACCTTTACAGGTCAGCTAGAGATAGGCATACTTTGCCATTGACCTATAGCCCAAGCAGTTATCGTTGGACCCATACAGGTAACTGCCAATATAATGGAAACACTTGAGTAAATGAGGGATACAAAGTATATTGAAAGCAGGTTCTTCCACACAGCTTTGGTTCCTGAGTTAAATAAGCAATTAAAATCACATGGTTAGGGTCGTGTATAATAATGCTGGGCAGGCCATTATTCTGGCCATTATTTTGTCTACCATTGCTCTGCCCCCATAGGATGGCAATGCCCCCATCCACAGGATTCGTGTGGTCACCAAATGTTATGATGAGCAGGAAAATGATGTAAACCATATGCCATGGCCGTCTGTCACCAGATTTCAACCCAATTGAACCCTTATGGGAGATTCTGGAGCTGCGCCTGAGACAGCGTTTTCCACCACCATTAACAAAACACCAAATGATGGAATTTTTATGGTGATACATCCCTCCAATAGAGTTCAGACACCAGTAGAAGCTATGCCACGGTGTATTTAAGCTGTTCTGGCTCGTGGTGGCCCACTGCCCTTTTAAGGCACTTTATGTTGGTGTTGCTTCCATTTTGGTAGTTAGGAATAAATCATTTGTATGTTTGGATTGTCAGACAGTAACAACAGTAAAAGGCAATATATCTGTATTTTTTGGAATGGGAAGATCATTAACATGCTATTAGAGAAGTATATCAACACATTCAAAGACCAAGGTTTGACAGTTATATTGTTCCCCATGGAATGCAGATGCAAAAACTGAAAGCATCACGACCAACATTCTTCAGATATCCTTGTGTTAGGACTTTTGTTAGGACTTGTGTTAGGACTTGTGTTAGGACTTTTGTTAGGACTTGTGTTAGGACTTATGTTAGGACTTGTGTTAGGACTTTTGTTAGGACTTGTGTTAGGACTTGTGTTAGGACTTGTGTTAGGACTTGTGTTAGGACTTATGTTAGGACTTGTGTTAGGACTTGCAGTAATCCTTTTAGATCTCAAATCGTCAATTAGTGGGTGGCATGTTACCACTTCCACATTTCTCCAGAGGAACCAAGGGAAGGAATTTGTTTCTGTTATGAGCTATTGTCACAGCATTTCCAATAACCTTGTATGCTTGATTTATAGTTCCTTTCATCCTAAAGTCACAGGCACCATCGCCATTCCTCATCCTTTCTCTTACTGTAGGAAACCATTCAAAGTCATCTTTCAATGGGAACAATTGTTTTGTTTCATTGACTGTCTGCAGTCATTTTTCATTTGTCCTGACAGCTCATACTATATGTTTCAAAAACATTTCAGAACTCTAAGTTACTCTATAGTCTTTATTCCCCACTGTACAAGGTATTGTGACAAGAAATGTATTTCAAGGAGTAGCACAGACCGTGTACGGAATAGAGAGTAGCATTTTCATTCCAGGTAAATGTAAAGAAAATCTCTACATATTAAGTGGGACAATGGGGGGTAAAAACTAAAATACTTGCTTTGTTACAGCAGCTTTGTTACAGCAGCTTTGTTACAGCAGCTTTGTTACAGCAGCTTTGTTACAGCAGCTTTGCTACAGCAGCTTTGCTACAGCAGCTTTGCTACCACATTGCCTCACATGCATGTGTTTCATCATAAACCTGATTGATGTTATTCGGTTAAGGAGGACCTCTGTGCAGGCATAGAAAAGTTTGAGGAGTGTTTGACCAAACTTTCCCAATCAGACTCTGCCCCCTACTGGTTAACACCATCAACACAACCCACCAGTTGAATATCATCCGGGGACAGACACACACGACTAGTGTCACAGCTAGCTGATATCTTTTATATTCAAGTATATTTTATCTCTATGACATAAATTAGATACTATTAAGATGAATAGGGATGCTGTTGTAGTTTTGTGGGTCACATCAGCTTTTCCCTTTAAATATAGGTAGCCTAGCGGTTAAGTGCATTGGTCCAGTAATCAAAAGGTCACTGGTTTGAATCACAGAGCTGACTAAGTGAAACATGTTGATGTGCCCTTGAGCAAGGCACTTAACCCTAATTGCTCCTGTAAGTCGCTCTGGATAAGAGCATCTGCTGAATGACTCAAATTTAAATGTCAAATGCAAATATAAAAAATAGTGTGTTATGTGCTGCTGTGGGTGAGATGCTGGCTAATAAGTGTTAGTGAGTAAGCTAATTCCTGGCCTTTCCTTGAATCCTGTTCTGATCAGTTAATGCACGCATGACACATCACTCTGCCCTTACTGTATACAGCATCGTCCCTGATGCTGTCTGATCTATCTGTGTGTGTGTGTGTGTCAACCCTTGTTAAACCAACCCTTGTTTGGATTAGATATCTCTGTTTGTCACTTGGCTGCTCAGGCCTTTGGAGCCTTGCGTGCACATTCACACACATACGCACGCACACACAAACATACATAACAGTCAGCAGAGAGTGGAGCCTGTGTATTCCAACAACGCTGTTCAGCGTTAGCCTGCCTGAGAGCATCTCAGCATATGACTACCTGTGTTGACACCAGACTGCTGAGGGTAACGTCCTTGGTGCTAAATAGTACTTTGATTTTAATGGGTCTGAGTGCAAACTAAGCCAAAAGTAGTGTGTCACTAGCACTGATATGGCTAGTCTAGCTGCCTTCTGGTGTCCATGATAGAGGTACACTGCCGTTCAACAATTTGGGGTCACATTGAAATGTCCTTGTTTTTGAAAGAACACTTTTTTTGTCCATAAAAATAACATCAAATTGATCAGAAATACAGTGCATACATTGTTAATGTTGTAAATGACTATGGAAACGGCTGTCTTTTTAATGGAATATCTACACAGGCGTCCACAGGCCCATTATCAGAAACCATCACTCCTGTGTTCCAACGGCACATTGTGTTATCTAATCCAAGTTTATAATTTTTATATAATAATTGATCATTAGAAAACCCTTTTGCTATTATGTTAGCACAGCTGAAAACTGTAGTCCTGATTGAAGAAGCAATAAAACTGGCCTTGGACTATTTGAGTATCTGGAGCATCAGCATTTGTGGGTTTGATTACAGGCTCAAAATGGCCAGAAACAAAGAACTTTCTTCTGAAACTCGTCAGTCTTTTCTTGTTCTGAGAAATTAAGGCTATTCCATGCGAGAAATGGCCAAAACTGAAGATCTCGTACAACGCTGTGTACTACTCCCTTCACAGAACAGCGCAAACTGGATCTAACCAGAATATAAAGAGGAGTGGGAGGCACCGGTGCACAACTGAGCAAGAGGACAAGTACATTAGTGTCTAGTTTGAGAAACAGATGCCTCAAGTCCTCAACTGGCAGCTTCATTAAATAGTACCCACACAACACCAGTCTCGACGTCAACAGTGAATAGGCGACTCCGGGATGGTGGCCTTCTTAATCTTGGTGTAGTCTGCGACATCTATGCTTTTTGGTTAATCAAGTCTCCTATTAATCCACAGTGAAAAACCAAGGGTATTGTAACTTTGCAAGAGAAGTAGTGTCTCAATGTCTTTTAATGTAAATGTGCTAACTACGTACTGTGTTAAACGTTCTTGTTGTGTTGACAGTATTCTACTATAACAAAACAAGGTTTATGTGATTTATATGATTTACCCAATTAATTACACAGAATATTACACTGTAATGAAAAACGGTGATTTACACAGTAAATTTGTACATTCATAAAGTGCAGCGTACTGTAAATGATGGTGCATTGGGGGAAGATGTTGTGGGCAGGGACAGAATTTCTGTATATTGAATATACGTTAATTCCACCACACAGAATACAGTACCGTGGCATATTTTTTTGGAACACCAAAACCCTTTTGACGACTAGTGGTTGCATGGTAATGTTGTTTCTGGCTCATTAACATATCTCCAAGATGGCGTAGCAGTGAATACGATGTTTGTCATTCTCCCGTGTACATTTTGTATTTTTCGTCTTTTTTGTATATATTTCAATTTATTCTCTTTTTCCATTTTGAAATTAAATATACCTTCTGGCAACCCGCCTCACCTAATGTGATACGGATCTGCTATATTTAGACCTTATAGCCAGAATCTCCATCAGAAGCTAACCATCAGAAGCTAACCAGCTAATTAGCTACTATATATTTAGTAATTGTTTGCCACTGCTAGCGGCCTTTACCATTTGCACAGACACCAGCCGCTTTTAGCCTGGATAACATTTGCCAGCCTGCCCGTATCGGACTGTTTTCTCCAATACAACACCGGGTTCCTGCCGTAAGCCCTGGACCATTACCCCTGATCATCACAGCTAGCTAGCTGCCACAGAGTGGCCCAGCCCCGAAGCTAGCGTTGAGGCAGGCACACCTCCCGGCCAGCTCAGTCATCACTCGGCTACACAGCTGATGCCTCCCGGACTCTTCACTAACACGACTAGAATCCACTACTCCACCGGATTCTTTCCGTAAGCTCTGGACCTTTGCATTGGATCATCACTGCTAGCTAGCTGCTACTGAGTGGCTAGAGTAGCTAATGCCCTTGTCCCGAAACTAGCACCAGTTAGCCGCGAGCCATGCGCATCTCCCGGCTAGCAAAATAAATTACTCCAGCAACAATACCTCTTTTGCCAACTGGCCTGGACCCTTTGTTGATACAGAGCCACGATGACTGGTCTGCCGAAGTAATTCCATCCGTTGTCCCCTCAACCGTCCTTTGCCGGACGTCAGAGCAGATGCTTCTACTAGCCCTGGCCTGCTAACTCCTTTTTTTAAACGCCGTGTCTCCCGCTTGCTAGCGTAGTAACGACTACCCAGTTTCATTATATTGCTGTTCACTGGACCCAATTATCACTTGGCTACATAGCTGATGCCTGCTGGACTGTTCATTAATCACGGTACTCCATTTGGTTTATTTTTGTTTATATGTCGGCCCCTGTGTGTAGTTAACTGACCCTCTCTGCCCATTCATCGCCATTTTACCTGTTGTCTTAGCTGATTAGCTGTTGTTGTCTTACTCGTTGTTGTCTTAGCTAGCTCTCCCAATGAACACCTGTCATTGCTTTATGCCTCGCTTTGTCTCCTCTCTAATTTCAATAGGCCTTGTATACTGTTGTTTAGGATAGTTATCATTGTTTTAGTTTACTGCGGAGCCCCTAGTCCCACTCAGCATGCCTCAGATACCGTTTTTGTCCCACCTCCCACACATGCGGTGACCTCACCCAGCTAAACTAGTGCGTCCAGAGATGCAACCTCTCTTGTTGTCACTCAATGCCTAGGTTTATCTTCACTGTACCCACACCCTACCATACCCCTGTCTGTTCATTATGCCCTGAATCTATCCTACCATGCCCAGAAATCTGCTCCTTTCATTCTCTGTCCCCAACGCACCAGACGGCCAGCTTTGATAGCCTTTAGCCGCACCCTCATCCTACTCTGTTCCTCGGGTGATGTGGAGGTTAACCCAGGCCCTGCGTGTCCCCAGGTGCTCTCATTTGTTGACTTCTGGAACTGTAAAAGCCTTGGTTTCATGCACGTTAACATCGGAAGCCTTCTCCTTAAGTTTGTTTTACTCACTGCTTTAGCACACTCCACCAACCCTGAAGTCCTTGCTGTATCTGAATCCTGGCTTAGGAAGTCCACCAAAAATTCTGAGATTTCCCCAACTACAACAATTTCCATCAAGATAGAACTGCCAAAGGGGAAGGAGTCGCAATCTACTGCAGAGAGAGCCTGCAAAGTTCTGTCATACTTTCCAGGTCTATACCAAAACAGTTTGAGTTTCTAATTTTAAAAATGTATCTACCCAGAAACAAGTCTCACTGTTGCCGCCTGTTATAGACCCCCCTCAGCTCCCAGCTGTGCCCTGGACACCATATGTGAATTGATTGCCCCACATCTATCTTCAGAGTTCGTTTTTAACAGAATTAGGTGACCTAAACTGGGGTATGCTTAATAACACCCCAGCAATCCTACAATCTAAGCTAGATGCCCTCAATCTCACACAAATTATCAAGTAACCCACCAGGCACAACCCTAACTCTGTAAACATGGGCACCCTCATAGATATTATCCTGACCAACTTGCCCTCCAAATACACATCTGCTGTTTTCAATCAGGATCTCAGTGATCACTGTCTCATTGCCTGCATCCGCTATGGATCCGCGGTCAAACGACCACCCCTCATCCCTGTCAAGCGCTCCCTAAAGCACTTCTGCGAGCAGGCCTTTCTAATCGACCTGGCCAAGGTATCCTGGAAGGATATTGACCTCCTCCCGTCGGTAGAGGATGCCTGGTAGTTCTTTAAAATGAATTTCCTCACCATCTTAAATAAGCATGCCCCTTTCAAAAAATATAGAACTAAGAACAGATATAGCCCTTGGTTCACTCCAGACCTGACTGCCCTAGACCAGCACAAAAACATCATGTGGCAGACTGCACTAGCATTGAATAGTCCCCACATTGAATAGTCCCCTCCTTTTCAGGGAGGTCAGGAACCAATACACGCAGTCAGTCAGGAAAGCAAAGGCTAGCTTTTTCAAACAGAAATTTGCATCCTGTAGCTCTAACTCCAAAAAGTTTTGGGACACTGTAAAGTCCATGGAGAATAAGAGCACGTCCTCCCAGCTGCCAACTACAAATACTTAGGCCTTATCTCAGCTCACTGGTCATGATTACACCTACCCGTAGCACACGCTCCAGCAGGTATATCTCACTGGTCACCCCCAAAGCCAACACCTCCTTTGACTGCCTTTCCTTCCAGTTCTCTGCTGCCAATGACTGGAACGAATTTCAAAAATTGCTGAAGTTGGAGACTTATCTCCCTTTATAACTTTTAACATCAGCTATCTGAGAAGCTTACCGATCACTGCAACTGTACACAGCCCATCTGTAAATAGCCCATTTTATCTGCCCACCTCATCCGCATATTGTTTTTATTTACTTTTTTACTTGCACATCATCAGTATTTGTTCATTTGCTAAATTGTAAATATTTCTACTATGGCCTATTTCATCATCATCTGAAGGGGGAAGCAGCCTGGTGGATCTATCAAGGCATGGAGACATTGGCTCTTTCTCCTCTGGATCCATCTAATCTGGACATCCGGGCGGCGAGGACTGAACCCTCAAAATGTTAAGACCAGGCTCTCAAAATGTTAAGGCAGACACATTGTCCCGGCTGTATGACACAGAGGAGCGGCCCATGGATCCCACTCCCATACTCCCGGCCTCTTGCCTGGTGGCACCGGTAGTGTGGGAGCTAGACGCAGATATTAAGCAGGCGTTGCGTACAGAGCCCGCTCCCCTTCCAGCTGGGCGTATGTACGTTCTGTCTACTGTCCGCGACCGGCTAATCTATTGGGCCCATACGTCACCATCTGGTCATCCTGGTATCGGTCGGATGGTGCGCTGTCTTAGTGAGAAGTACTGGTGGCCCACTTTAGCTAAGGACGTGAGTGTTAATTTTACCTCCTGCTCAGTGCAAGGCTCTTACACACCTGCCCAGAGGTAAGTTACAATCTTTACCCGTTCCACAACGGCCATGGTCACACCTGTCGGTGTATTTCCTGACTGATCTTCCTCCTTCACAGGGAAACACCACTATCCTGGTCGTTGTGGTTTGTTTCTCTAAGTCCTGCCGTCCCCTCCCTCTGCCCGGTCTCCCTACGGCCCTACAGACTGCGGAGGCCTTGTTTACACACGTCTTCCGGCACTACGGGGTGCCTGAGTATATAGTGTTTGATCGAGGTCCCCAGTTCACTTCAAGGGTCTGGAAGGCGTTCATGGAACGTCTGGGCGTCTCGGTAAGCCTTACCTCAGGTGTTCACCCCGAGAGTAACGGGCGGGTAGAGAGAGTAAACCAGGATGTGGGTAGGTTTGAGGTACTATTGCCAGGACCGGCCGGGGCAGTGGGCAGCGTTCATGCCCTGGGCAGAGATGACCCAGAAATCGCTCCGCCACTCCTCCACAAACCTAACCCCCTTCCAGTGTGTATTGGGGTATCAGCCGGTTCTGGCTCCTTGGCATCAGAATCAGACCGAGGCTCCTGCAGAGGACAACTGGTTCCGGCGCGTGGAGGAGACATGGGACGCTGCTCATGTCCACCTTCAATATGCCGTGCTGCGCCAGAAAGTGTGGGGGGGGGGTGGGGGGGGGTTCCAATCCCTGGTTCCAATCCCATTCGTTACATGTTGTGTATTTAACCCTCTATTTCCCCTCATGTCCTTGTCAGAGATTGTTTGTTGTGTGTTATTTGTTCTGGTCTGCGATGGGTTTTGCACCCTATTATGTTATTTTTGTATACTTTGGTTTTCAGAGTTTTTTTGAATGTTTATCAATTAAACAGCTCCGTTTTTACCAAGTTCATTCTCCTGCGCCTGACTTCCCTGCCACCAGCACGCACCACATTACACCAAGGCTCTCCAAAACATACTCTCTGATTACAACCTCATTGATGCCTGGGAAGCTCATAAAAAAGAGTACACTTTCTATTCAAACAGGCACAAAAAATTATAGCGAATCGATTTCGTACTATTATCTACATATGATCATTATGTTTATTACTGCCAGATACACATTTCAGAATCTCTTAATAGCCACAAGATGGCACTTTAATGATCCCTTTCTACAAAATATTACTTTGTGAACAATTTGAAACAGAAAATAATTCATTCATAATGATTAACAAAAATTCAGTCAATGATCCTTTGATCTTATTTGATGCCGTTAAAGGTTTTATTAAAAACAATGCATTTTGCATCTAGGATGAAAAAATCACAATTAAAGAAGATTTGTGAAAAGTTGTTAACAACTTTAGAGCGTTCTCAAAAAAAATGTCAGACCAGGTAACGACTACTCTCGCCAAAGTCAAGACAGAACTAAATGTATTGATAAGATGGAGAACATAATTTGCCACCCATCAAGTTAGACTCAACCATTACTTCTATGGTAATCAACGCAAGGATGCCACCCAGTGTTCTCACTATCGCCCTTATCTTTGGTAAAAACAAATAACAATTTTCAAAAATGATAGTCCCATCTCGAAATGTATTATCCTCAGATAACCTCTGAAGACTATTACATATCTTACATGCCTTATCAGAAACCAAAGCTCCTTAGGCAGATATATCTCTTGACGCAGAAAACGCTTTTGAAAGTCTAGAATTGTCATATCTTTGGAACATATGGGATTCATTTTGGAACATATGGGACTTGGCTCCAAATTCATTAATATGATTAAAATACTATATGCCAATCCCTCAGCCATAGTAATAACAGGCAATACCTGCTCTGTTCCATAAATAAAAGTAGCAGGCAAGGTGATCAGCCTAGTCTCATAGACTAGACATAAAACACAGTCACCCAAGTCATAGACTGTTTTCTCTGCTACCGCACGGCAAGTGGTACCGGAGCACCAAGTCTAGGACCAAAAGGCTCCTTAACAGCTTCTACCCCGAAGCCATAAGACTGCTGAACAATGAATCAAATGGCCACCGGATTATTTATTTTGACCCAACCCCCAACTTTGTTTTTTACACGGCTGCTACTCGCTGTTTAATATCTATGCATAGTCACTTCACCCCTACCTACATGTACAAATTACGTTGACTAACCTGTATCCCCGCACATTGACACGGTATAGCCTCGTTATTGTTATTTTATTATTGCTTTTTTAAATTATTTTAGTTTATTTTGTAAATGTTTTCTTAACTCTTTCTTGAACTGCACCATTGGTTAAGGGCTTGTAAGTAAGCATTTCACGGTAAGGTCTGCATTCAGTGCATGTGACAAATAAAGGTTGATTTGATTAAAAGTAAATCCGGGACACTAACATTAGTATGATATGTAACCATTTGTATGGTTACATAAGACAGTAGGTTACTTTTAGGGTGGATGGGTGGGTGTATAACGCAAACGTCTAGCAACCCAATGGTTGAGTGTTAGAATCTCATCACGGACAACTTTAGCATTTGAGCTATTTAGCAACTTTGCAACAACTTACTGCGTTTTAGATACTTTGCAACTACTTAGCATTTTAGCTAACCCTACCCTTAACCATTTAACCTAACTTTAACCTTTACCATAACTCCATATCATGAGAAATGGATGATGGACATCAACAAATTAATACATACCATATGAAACATATCATATAATACTATTTGAAGTATCCCGGATTTACTATTACTATGTTATGTCTACCCCTGAGTCCAGGTTGAGGTGATTCCATCTCACCTCTGCTATTTTTATTGTCTATGGAGCCTCTGGCCCAGGCATTCAAAAGAAATTACAACAAATCACACCAATATCACTAAATTCTATGGATTACTTCATCTCATTATACGCTGACGATATCTTTATCTAGACAGTGTATCCCAATCCCTTCCAAATGCTTTTTGGGAATAGATATATTTCCTTCCTTAGATAAAACCGTTGGCATAAATTAAATCCAACCTCAGACTACTATCTCAATTGCTTTAACTGGCAGAATATCTATTGTCAAAATAATTTCCATGGATATATTTCTGTAGTCCCCCTTTTGACTATTGGAATAAAATCAACAGTGCGATTTACAAATGTACAGTATTTGGCAAGGTAAGCGATCCCGGATAAAATTGATGGGAAGTTGGGATGTAAGCCCACCTCTTTTTGTTTATTATTCTTTACATATGAATTTTACTATTACAAAATCCGTTTTGATCAATATAATAATTTCTCTATATGCATTTCTTACTTTTGTTTTTCTTTTGAGTGGCAGCCCATGCGCACGTTATATAAATTGAAATTGATTGATTATATCAATTGAAATTGATATTGTACCTGTAAAACCCCCAACAAAAATGACAAAACAAATAAAAACTAGGTTAAAAAAGAAGTGATATATTGATATTCCTGATATATCGACATCGTGCCACTGTGAAGCAGTGTGGCAGGGCTTACAAACTATTACAGACTACAAAGGGAAGCACAGCCGCGAGCTGCCCAGTGACACGAGCCTACCAGACGAGCTAAATCACTTCTATGCTCACTTCGAGGCAAGCAACTCTGAGGCATGCATGAGAGCATCAGCTGTTCCGGATGACTGTGTGACCACGCTGTCCGTAGCCGACGTGAGTAAGATCTTTAAACAGGTCAACATACACAAGGATGCGGGGCCAGACGGATTACCAGGATGTGCGCTCCGGGCATGTGCTGACCAACTGGCAGGTGTCTTCACTGACATTTTCAACATGTCCCTGATTGAGTCTGTAATACCAACATGTTTCAAGCAGACCACCATAGTTCCTGTGCCCAAGAACACAAAGGCAACCTGCCTAAATAACTACAGACGCGTAGCACTCATGTCTGTAGCCATGAAGTGCTTTGAAAGGCTGGTAATGGCTCACATCAACACCATTATCCCAGAAACCCTAGACCCACTCCAATTTGCATACTGCCAAACCGATCCACAGATGATGCAATCTCTATTGCACTCGACACTGCCCTTTCCCACCTGGACAAAAGGAAACACTTATTTGAGAATGCTATTCATTGACTAGAGCTCAGTGTTCAACACCATAGTACCCTCAAAGCTCATCACTCAGCTAAGGATCCTGGGACTAAACACATCCCTCTGCAACTGGATCCTGGACTTCCTGACGGGCCACCCCCAGGTGGTGAGGGTAGGTAGCAACACATCTGCCACAATGATCCTCAACACTGGAGCCCCCCAGTGGTGAGTGCTCAGTCCCCTCTGTACTCCCTGTTCACCCACGACTTCATGGCCAGGCACGACTCCGACACATCATTAAGTATGCAGACAACACAACAGTGGTAGGCCTGATCACAGACAACGAAGAGACAGCCTGTAGGGAGGAGGTCAAAGACCTGGCCGGGTGGTGCCAATATAACAACCTGTCCCTCAACGTAACCAAGACTAAGGAGATGATTGTGGACTACAGGAAAACGAGGACCGAGTACGCCCCCATTCTCATCGACGGGGCTGTAGTGGAGCAGATTGAGAGCTTCAAGTTCCTTGATGTCCACATCAACAACAAGCTAGAATGGTCCAAACACACCAAAACAGCCGTGAAGAGGGCACAACAAAGATTTTTCATGTTTCCTCATATTCTCAAAAGGTTCTACAGCTGCAACATCGAGAGCATCCTGACTGGTTGCATCACTGCCTGGTACAGCAATTGCTCAGCCTCCGACCGCAAGGCATTACAGAGGGTAGTGCGTACAACCAAGTACATCACTGGGGCTAAGCTGCCTGCCATCCAGGACCTCTACACCAGGCGATGTCAGAGGAAGACCCTAAAAATTGTCAAAGACCCCAGCCACCCCAGTCATAGACTGTTCTCTCTACTACCACATGACAAGTGGTACCGGAGTGCCATGTCTAGGTCAAAATGGCTTCCCAACAGTTTTTACCCCCAAGCCATAAGACTCCTGAACAGGTAATCAAATGGCTATCCGAACTATTTGCATGGTGTGCTCCTCCCCCAACCCCTCTTTTACGCTGCTGCCATTCTCTGTTTATCATATATGCACAGTCATTTTAACTATACATTCATGTACATGTGTACATTCTACCTCAATTGTGCCGACCAACCAGTGCTCCCGCACATTGGCTAACCGGGCTATCTGCATTGTCTCCCACCACCTGCCAACCCCTCTTCACACTACTGCTACTCTCTGTTCATCATACATGCATAGTCGATTTAACCATATCTACATGTACATACTACCTCAATCAGCCTGACTAACCGGTGTCTGTATGTAGCCTCGCTACTTTTATAGCCTCGCTACTGTTTTTCACTGTCTTTTTACTGTTTTTAATTTATTTACTTACCTATTGTTCACCTAAAAACTTTTGCACTATTGGTTATAGCCTGTAAGTAAGCCTTTCACCATAAGGTCTACACCTGTTGTATTCGGCGCACGTGACAAATATACTTGGATTTGATTTGAAAAGAACAACGTAAAGAAGTGCTATACTAGAAGTATTTAATCAAACAGAAAATTAGTGAAATGTATTCAAAGCCTAAAACATCTCTTCCTAAGAGCTGAATGACACTTTGATGCAGCATAGTGGTGCAGAAAACATTAGATGGTCAGCCTTGCAGTTTCAATAAAAAGCACGGTGGAATTGTAATAAAGCAAGCTTTGGGTGTGAGGAATAAAAGTCGATAAAACCATTAGCATTGTTCCTGAGCAGAGCAATCAATGATGAGTTCTTTATTCATACAGGGACCTTGACGGAACGGAAAAGGGGTTACTGGTTTGAGCACAGATTATAAATCTCCAAGAACATACAGGACAGTCAACACTAAAAAACACATAATTACAAATTAAAATTGACTATTTTATTCTTCTCCAACAAACAAGGGTTTGAAGGTTGAATAAAAAGAAAGCAATTCAACGCAACTCCCTCATTTTGTTGCCATACATAAAACATTAAATATCTACGGCTTCATGACCCTGAGACAGTGTTTTGTAAACAACATAAACACACAGCAAAATTCCCACCCATGGAGGCACCCGCTGGCAGACCTCCCCTCCCATAATTGGTAACAACGCTTGTGTTGGACGGCCTGTTGGACACTGATTAGGATGATTAACATGATCTACAGCCCCCTTCTATCTCTCTCTTACCTATCCTCTCTCTCTTCACTCTCTGCCCCCATCTACCCCCCCCCTCCCCATTTCTCTGTGTGTCTACAGCACAACAAGGAAGAGTCTTCATGAATATTGGCCTCTGGATATAGGACATATCTCCCGTCGCTCCTGGTTGACAGCTAAATGACTTGGCGACTGTGGCTCCGCAGTAAATTGGACTTGTATCTAAATGGGGGTGTCAGAGAGGGCAAGTCTAAAGAGGCTGATGAGCCACTGAGTGACATCAGGGCTATTTGTTAGTTGCTCTGTGTCTGTATTGGCTGTGGAATTGGTTAAACTCCACCTGGTGATGCCCTTTTAGTCTGAATGTACAGTATGATGTTTATTAGTGTTTTAAAAGCCTATACATGTGATTGTGATATTGTGGAAATAAGTGTGAAGTGCTCCTCTAATACATATTTCACTAAAGCCAACATGTAATTGATTGTCAATGGGTGTCTTGGACATCTAAGATGACCCAGATAACAAGAAAATCACTTTTCAAACCACGTCCATCGCTGTCACAGCAAACCAAGCTTAATTGAAGCGTGATAACTTCATTGAGTCTAACAACATTACATCAAATTAGGGTGTGAAATATAATTTGCAGGACAGGTCAGATGTATATCAGAACAGCATTTAATGTTTTCTGTTAGAAAAACTACATGAAAATTTAAAGAGGCAGAGCTTCTGCAATCGGGCAGAGCTATCAATTTAGACAATGGCATATTTAATGCAGGACCATTTTCCAGTTCAAAAGAAGTTCAATTTGTAATCTGTTGGCTAAATTATCAGCCAACCTAAAAGTTAACTGCTGTATGATTTTATAATATGCATAAAAACACGCTCTAACTATGCAATTAGCCACTATTTGTGTGGTCATGTACAATTACTTTGCTCCTCATTTTACTATTCACAAACTATTATCAACATCATTAAGTTTGATTTGCATTTCTTTCAACCCGGAGCAAAGTTTCTGTTATACAGAAAAGTAAAGCATGAGAGATGCCCACTCGACCATAAACTATTGCTGTGCATAAACTGCATCAGCCAAACATATGCCATATACTGCTGCTGCTTCATTTCATAGAGAGCTGTTTGTAAGATAAACATAATTAATTAAGCAAACAACATTAAAACAAAACTCTTGGCCCTTGTCATGAGACCTACATACACAAATTCTTTCCCAAATGCAAAATGACTGTCACAACAAGTCATGACAGTTCTTGTTCTTCATAAGAAGTTATCGTAAGGGATTAAGCGGGAAGCAATGTAGCTTTTGTTTAGCTAGCATGTCGTTCCAAGGTCTCTTTATCAGCCCCGCAACAAAGTTTCTCCCTGCATGCAATCACTGAGTCCGAGGTGCTAAAGGAGCTCCTGAAACTTAACCCCCAAAAAACACCTGGGTCAGATGGTTTAGACCCTTTCTTCTTTAAGTTTGCTGCCCCTATCATCACCAAGCCTATCTCTGACCTTTTTAACCTGTCTCTCCTTTCTGGGGAGGTTCCCATTGCTTGGAAGGCAGCCGCAGTTCGTCCTTTATTTAAAAGGGGAGATCAAGCTTATCCTAATTGTTATAGGTCTATTTCTATTTTGCCCTGTTTACCAAAAGTGTTGGACAAACTTATCAATAATCAACTGACAGGCTTTCTTGATGTCTATAGTATTCTCTCTGGTATGCAATCTGGTTTCCGCTCAGGTTATGGATGTGTCACTGCAACCTTAAAAGGTCCTCGATGACATCGCCATTGCCCTTGAACCTAAGCAATGTTGTGCTGCTATTTTTTATTGACTTGGCCAAAGCTTTTGATATGGTAGACCATTCCATTCTTGTGGTCCGGCTAAGGAGTATTGGTGTCTCTGAGGGGTCTTTGGCCTAGTTTCCTAACTACCTCTTTCAAAGAGTGCAGTGTATAAAGTAAGAAAATCTCTGTCTCAGCCACTGCCTGTCACCAAGGGAGTACCCCAAGGCTCAATCCTAGGCCCCACGCTCTGCTCAATTTACATCAACAACATAGCTCAGGTAGCAGGAAGCTCTCTCATCCATTTATATGCAGATGATACAGTCTTATACCTAGCTGGCCCATCCCAGGATTTTGGGTTAAATGCTCTACAACAAAGCATTCTTAGTGTCCAACAAACTTTCTCTACCCTTGACCTTGTTCTGAACACCTCCAAAACAAAGGTCATGTGGTTTGGTAAGAAGAATGCCCCTCTCCCCACAGGTGTGATTACTACCTCTGAGTGTTTAGAGCTTGAGGTAGTCACCTCATACAAGTACTTGGGAGTATGGCTGATGGTGCACTGTCCTTTTCTCAGCACATATCAAAGCTGCAGGCTAAAGTTAAATCTAGACTTGGTTTCCTCTATCTTAATCGCTCGTCTTTCACCCCAGCTGCCAAACTAACCCTGATTCAGATGACCATCCTACCCATGTTACATTACGGAGACATCATTTATAGATTGGCAGGTAAGGGTGCTCTCGTGCCGCGAAATGTTCTTTACCATTCGGCCATCAGATTTGCCACCAATGCTCCTTATAGGACACATCACTGCACTCTATACTCCTCTGTAAACTGGTCATCTCTGTATACCCGTCGCAAGACCCACTAGGCCTCACTTCCCACTATCTGATATATCAACTGCAGCTCTCATCCTCCACATACAACACCCTTTCTGCCAGTCACATTCTGTTAAAGGTCCCGAAAGCACACACATCCCTGGGTCGCTCCTCTTTTCAGTTTGCTGCAGCTAACGACTGGAACAAGACGCAACAAACACTCAAACTGGACAGTTTTATCTCAATCTCTTCATTTAGACTCAATCATGGACACTCTTACTGACAGCTGTGGCTGCTTTTTGTGATGTATTGTCTATACTTTCTTGCCCTTTGTGCTGTTGTCTGTGCCCAGTAATGTTTGTACCATGTTTTGAGCTGCTACCAATGTTGTGTTACTACCATGTTGTTGTCAGGTTGTGTTGCAACCATACTGTGTTGTCATGTGTTGCTGCCTTGCTATGTTGTTGTCTTGGGTCTCTCTTTATGTGGTGTTGTGTCTCTTGTCTTGATGTGTGTTTTGTCCTATATTTATTTTTTATTTTCTTATTTTTAATCCCAGCCCCCTTCCCCGCAGGAGGCCTTTTGCCTTTTGGTACGCCGTCATTGTAAATAAGAATTTGTTCTTAACTGGCTTGCCTAGTTAAATCAATTTAAAAATCAGTCTTGGCAGTGTAAAGTCATAGGTCATAAACCAACATACACATCTCAGAATGGTTATGGCAGTTTTAAACTATTCAAGAACCTAGATGCTTGGTTGGAGCACCTAGTCAATGTACAGTAAATTCTCTCAGTCCACTTTGCACCATTGTATACTATGTGAGAGACAAAACCACTTAACATTTACTGTCACTGGTCCCCTTGACTCATGCTGAGAGATGTTCTTTAACTGGTGTTAGAGGTCCAATGCAGCCATTTTTATCTAAATACCTAATCATTTCTGGGTAACAACAAGTACTTTACTGTAATTGTCTTAGCTAAGTGCAATTTCTCAAGCAATAATGTAGCTAGGACTGTCTGGGAGTGGTCTGAGTGGGGAGGGGAAAATGAAAACTAGCTGTTATTGGCAGAGAGGTTTGGAACTCTTTCTTACTGGTCTATATACAGTAGGGCTTACAGTTGCGTCACAAATCACTTAGCAACCACGCCAGGCGGCATGATGAAAGACCAAAGTCAGTCTGCTGGAACTTTGCCCTGTGTGTCCTCCAATTGTCTACATGGCTGGCTGCATTTTACTACCACTGAAAACATTATTTTGTTTTTCTAAGGACACAAAAAAACGGAGTGGGTGAACCTCTTCAAGTAAGTAAATATACTTTGAAAGTGATGAAGAACAATCTTGCTTGCTAGTGTGGAACCCCGTATTATCGGCATGTTCAACAGCGTTTAAGAAATATATATATTTTTTTTAAAGAAATATATTACCGTCAATAGTGTTATCATGTGATCAAGCCATCCATTTCTTGGTGTCATAAAAATGTTAGCTAACAGGTTATCAATTAGAATGTTTGACATTTCAGTTGAAATGCTACTTTTATTAGCTTTTTGATAAGTGGTTTAGCTAAAACATACATCCCATATTATCGGCATACTGTCCCCAGTCATTGGTAGCTAACGGTTTAATACTAAAATATAAATTAGCATGAATAATTTAAATGAAATAGAACTTTAATTTCAGTGATGTGCATTGACAAAAATAATAAACTCTTTTGGAGTTTGTGTTGCAGAGATGCACTTGGAGAGTAAGGGAGAAATACACGATGGGTTGAATAAATATATATATTATTTTAGACATGTTTTTTTTTACAAAGAAATAATTGCATATGAAAACAAACAAAACAAATAATTACATCTCAACCTCCATCCCTATATTATCACAGAAATCACAATAAAAGCCAGCTTCAAATCCAGCTTCACATTGCAGTTCTATAAAACACATAACAAACAGCGACGCACAATTGGCCCAGCGTCGTCCGGGTTTGGCCGGGGTAGGCTGTCATTATAAATAAGAATTTGTTCTTAACTGACTTGCCTAGTTAAATAAAGGTTAAATAAAATATTAGGGGGTGCTCTTCTAGGGCCGGGACTGGAGCAAGGGCTGAGGGTCCTCCTATGGGTGTAGGGAGGAGGTGCTTCCAGGAGAGGCAGTGCTGTGACCCAGTAGGGACTGAGACAGTATTCAACAGGACCCTTCGGCGTTCAATGGCACCGGAGGGGATGGCTGGTGTTTTATGGGCTCTTAACCAACCGTGCTATTTTTTATTTTTTTTGCATTGTTTGTAACTTATTTTGATAATAATGTTGCTGCTACAGTCTCTTATGACCGAAAAGAGCTACTGGACATTAGAACAACGATTAATCACCTTAAACTGGACTAATTATTTTTTTTATGAGTCAGACGAGAGGGATTTACTCCAGACACCCGACGAGGCCCTCATCCACGTCATTCGCAGGAACAAGACGGAGATATCGCGGAAGGAGATCGGGGTGCCTTGTAAGGATTCAGCAAAGAGTGGCACATCTGCCTTTACCATCGGTACTATTGGCCAACGTACAATCGCTAGATAATAAAGTTGACTACAAGCACGTATATCCTACCAACAGGACAGCGTGGCTGAACGACGACATGAATAACATACAGCTGGCGGGTTATACACTGTATCGGCATGATAGAACAGCAGCCTCTGGTAAGACAAGGAGTGGCTTTCTATGTATAATTGTATACAACAGCTGGTGCACGATATCTAAGGAAGTCTCACAGTTTTGCTCGCCTGAGTATCTCATGATAAGCTGTAGACCACACTATCTACGAAGAGAGTTTTCATCTATGTTCTTCGTAGCTGTCTATATACCACCACAAACCGATGCTGGCACTAAGACCGCACTCAATGAGCTGTATACGGCCATAAACAAACTGGAAAACGCTCATCCAGAGGTGGCGTCCTAGTGGTGGTGGACTTTAATGCAGGGAAACTTAAATCCGTTTTACCTCATTTCTACCAGCATGTTAAATGTGCGACCAGAGGGGAAAAAAACTCTAGGCCACCTTTACTCCACACACAGAGACACGTACATAGCTCTCTCTCGCCCTCCATTTGGCAAATCTGACCATATTTCTATCCTCCTGATTCCTGCTCACAAGCAAAAACTAAAGCAGGAAGCTCCAGTGACACAGTCAATAAAAAAGTGGTCAGATGAAGCAGATGCTAAGCTACAGGACTGTCTTGCAAGCAGACTTGGAATATGTTCCAGGATTCGTCCGATGGCATTGAGGAGTACACCACATCAGTCACTGGCTTTATCAATAAGTGCATCGAGGATGTCGTCCCCACAGTGACTGTACGTACATACTCCAACCAGAAGCCATGGATTACAGGCAACATTCGCACTAAGCTAAAGTGTAGAGCTGTCGCTTTCAAGGTGCGGGACTCTATCCCTGAAGCTTACAAGAAATCCTGCATTGCCCTGTGACGAACCATCAAACAGGCAAAGCTTCAATACAGGGCTAAGATTGAATCATACTACACTGGCTCCGACGCTCTTCGTATGTGGCAGGGCTTGCAAACTATTACAGACTACAAAGGGAAGCACAGCCGCGAGCTGCCCAGTGACTCGAGCCTACCAGACGAGCTAAATCACTTCTATGCTTCGAGGCAAGCAACACTGAGGCATGCATGAGAGCATCAGCTGTTCTGGATGACTGTGTGACCATGCTGTCCGTAGCCGACGTGAGTAAGATCTTTAAACAGGTCAACATACACAAGGCTGCGGCGCCAGATGGATTACCAGGACGTGTGCTCCGGGCATGTGCTGACCAACTGGCAGGTTTCTTCACTGACATTTTCAACATGTCCCTGATTGAGTCTGTAATACCAACATGTTTCAAGCAGACCACCATAGTCCCTGTACCCAAGAACACAAAGGCAACCTGCCTAAATGACTACAGACCCGTAGCATTCACGTCCGTAGCCATGAAGTGCTTTGAAAGGTTGGTATTGGCTCACATCAACACCATTATCCCAGAAACCCTAGACCTACTCCAATTTGCATACTGCCCAAACAAATCCACAGATGATGCAATCTCTATTGCACTCCACACTCCCCTTTCCCACCTGGACAAAAGGAACACTTATGTGAGAATGCCATTCATTGACTACAGCTCAGCGTTCAACACCATAGTACCCTCAAACCTCATCACTAAGCTAAGAATCCTGGGACTAAACACCTCCCTTTGCAACTGGATCCTGGACTTCCTGACAGGCCACCCCCAGGTGGTGAGGGTAGGTAGCATCTGCCACGCTGATCCTCAACACTGGAGCTCCCCAGGGGTGCGTGCTCAGATGACTCCAACAACATCATTAAGTTTGCAGACGACACAACAGGGGTAGGCCTGATCACCGACAATGACGAGACAGCCTATAGAGAGGAGGTCAGAGACCTGGCCGGGTGGTGCCAGAATAACAACCTATCCCTCAACGTAACCAAGACTAAGGAGATGATTGTGGACTAAAGAAAAATGAGGACAGAGTACACCCCCATTCCCATCGACAGGGCTGTAGTGGAGGAGGTTGAGAGCTTCAAGTTCCTTGGTGTCCCGATCAACAACAAACTAGAATGGTCCAAACACACCAAGACAGTCAAGAAGAGGGCACGACAAAGCCTATTCCCCCTCAAGATTTGGCATGGGTCCTGAGATCCTCAAAAGGTTCTACAGCTGCTACATCGAGAGCATCCTGACTGGTTGCATCACTGCCTGGTATGGCAATTGCTCAGCCTCTGACCGCAAGGCACTACAGAGGGAAGTGCGCAGGGCACAGTACATCACCGGGCCTAAGCTGCCTGCCATCCAGGACCTATACACCAGGCGGTGTCAGAGGAAAGCCCTCAAAATTGTCAAAGACCCCAGCTACCCCAGTCATAGACTGTTCTTTCTACTACCGCATGACAAGCGGTACCGGCGTGTCAAGTCCAGGACAAAAAGGCTTCTCAACAGTTTTAACCCCAACCCATAAGATAAGATAACAGGTAATCAAATGGCTACCCGGACTATTTGCATGGAGTGCCCCCCCCAACCCCTCTTTTTACGCTTCTGCTACTCTCTGTTTATCATATCTGCACGGTCACTTTAACTATACATTCATGTACATACTACCTCAATTGGGCCGACCAACCAGTGCTCCCGCACATTGGCTAACCGGGCTATCTGCATTGTGTCCCACCCACCACCCGACAACCCCTCTTTTACACTACTGCTACTCTCTGTTCATCATATATGCATAGTCACTTGAACTATATCTACATGTACATACTACCTCAATCAGCCTGACTAACCGGTGCCTGTATGTAGCCTCGCTACTGTATATAGCCTGTCTTTTTACTGTTGTTTAATTTATTTACCTACCTATTGTTCACCTAATACCTTTTTTGCACTATTGGTTATAGCCTGTAAGTAAGCATTTCACTGTAAGGTGAACCTTTTGTATTCGGAGCAGCTGACAAATAAACTTTGATTTGATTTAATTTTAATATAAAATTGTCCATCCAGGATGAAAATGTTTATACTGGCATCACCATGCAGAGCCACATTTACATCACACACATTGAGAACAGTTAGCATTCTACATAAACACATAGAACACCAAATACCTGAATATTTTGTCTGCGTATTTCATCAGCCTCTGTCTGGTGAAGGGGAACCCAAGGCTGGCCCAGTAGATACAGTACTACACCAGAGAATGTTCATCCTCTGATGCAAGCAATGTGGGTGGTCCACTGCGACAACCATGGGTCACCCGCCACTCAGCCTTTCCACCAGAGTCTGCCGAGGTACACCATGCACCTTGGTAGATGAGAAAATAAAACTGTTATTAGCAGATAAAATTCACATACACCTGGTAATCTCCTAAAGTACAAAAGATGCCTAACCTTGGCAGCCTGGCGGATAGCCATCCCTGCACCGCAGTCCTTCATGGTATGGAACATATCCACCTCACTCCTCTGCTTCCTCTTGACTTTCTCCATGCTGTGGTGGGAAATACATGTAGCTAAATAACTTGGAGTACTATACACATGTTAGAAAGATAACTATCTGAATATGTATAAATATTTACAATTCAAAGCTAAGGCATTGAAAGGTGATGATGAAAGGTTTCATAATAACTGAAAGTGAACCCACATTTCTTTTATGTTATCTGTTATGAAAATTAGTGTCCCAATTAGTTTAATATTGATGCATACATTGTAACATTTGACAAAGTACTGCCTCTATGTAGCTGTTGTAAGATGAAACATAACCAATACCCTTACAAAAAAAGATTGCAGTTTTGAAACTGCAGTTAAATTGCAGACTGTGGTATTTTGGACGTAGTAATTACAGAATAACTACAATGTTCTGCAATTGGGCTGCAGTTATACTGAACTCTAACTGCAGTTACACCACAAAGTTACTACAGTAAAAATACGGTGTAATTTTGGGTTCAGTATTTGCAGCATACTGCAGTTATACTGTACTCTGACTGCAACATTTTTTCATAAGGGGATTGATAGATATAAAAAATGGTTTTGCAGATTGTGCAAAACACCCCCAACGTCAGATGACTCCAATTTTGATACGGTAAAGCTTGACGATATTCATCTGTTTTCGTATAATCTAATACTTACAATTTCTTTCCTTTTTGGTTACTAAGCAGTTCAATCAACATTTAGAAACTAAGCTAGCAACATTAGCAAATCCGTTAGCTATAATTCTTAGGTTAAAAACTGCACTTACAGACCACACATTAAATTGTATGGTCTGTAAGTGCAGTCAAATTTGACAATATACATCGTGTCCCACAAAACGACTATATAAGTAACTTTTTTTGAAAACTCTCATAATCTAACGTAACTGACAAATTGTAATGACAATTGGTGGTCAGCTAGCTAAAGGGTGTATTTAGTTGCAAAACTTATTTTCCAGTTTTGATTTTGAGGCGATTTAGTCCTATAACCACTCTAGAGAGTGTCTGATGAAATGGGGTGCCCTATGTTGGGGGGGAAATAGCTACTGTAACATAACGTTTGTGTGCAGGCTACCTCAAATGAACATCTAACTTAATCTTAGTTACAGTTGAAGTCGGAGCTTTACATACACCTTAACCAAATACATTTAAACTCAGTTTTTCACAATTCCTGACATTAAATCCTAGTAAAAAACTCCCTGTCTTGGGTCAGTTAGGATCACCACTTCATTTTAAGAATGTGAAATGTCAGAATAATAGTGGAGAGAATGATTTATTTCAGCTTTTATTTCTTTCATCACATTCCCAGTGGGTCAGAAGTTTACATACACTCAATTGGTATTTGGTAGCATTGCCTTTAAATTGTTTCACTTGGGTCAAACATTTCAGGTAGAATTTCACAAGCTTTCCTCAATAAGTTGGGTGAATTTTGGCCCATTCATCCTGACAGGGCTGGTGTAACTGAGTCAGGTTTGTAGGCCACCTTGCTCGCACACACTTTTTCAATTCTGTCCACAAGTTTTCTATTGCATTGAGGTCAGGGATTTGTGACGGCCACTCCAATACCTTGACTTTGTTGTCCTTAAGCCATTTTGCCACAACTTTGGAAGTATGCTTAGGGTCATTGTCCATTTGGAAGACCCATTTGCGACCAAGCTTTAACTTCCTGAATGCTGTCTTGAGATGTTGGTTCAATAAATCACATACATTTCCTCCTCGTGATGCCATCTATTTTGTGAAGTGCACCAGTCCCTCCTGCAGCAAAGCACCCCACAACATGATGCTGCCACCCCCGTGCTTCACAGTTGGGATGGTGTTCTTCGGCTTGCAAGCCTCCCCCTTTTTTCCGCCAAACATAACGATGGTCATTATGGCCAATCAGTTCTATTTTTGTTTCATCAGACCAGAGGACATTTCTCCAAAAAGTATGATCTTTGTCCCCATGTGCAGTTGCAAACCGTAGCCTGGCTTATATTGGATATTGATACTTTTGTACCTGCTTCCTCCGGCATGTTGTTCTGGGATTGATTTGCACTTTTCGCAACAAAGTACATTCATCTCTAGGAGACAGAATGCATCTCCTTCCTGAGTGTATGATGGCTGCGTGGTCCAATGGTGTTTATACTTGCTTACTGTTGTTTGTACAGATGAACGTGGTACCTTCAGGCATTTGGAAATTGCTCCCAATGATGAACCAGACTTGTGGAGGTCTAAAAAAAAATGCTGAGGTCTTGGCTGATTTCTTTAGATTTTCCCATGATGTTAAGCAAAGAGGCACTGAGTTCAAAGGTAGGCCTTGAAATACATCCACAGGTACACCTCCAATTGACTCAACTGATGTCAATTAGCCTATCAGAAGCTTCTAAAGCCATGACATAATTTTCTGGAATTTTCCAAGATGTTTAAAGGCACAGTCAACTTAGTGTATGTAAACTTCTGACCCACTGGATTTGTCATACTGTGAATTATAAGTGAAATAATCTGTCTGTAAACAATTGTTGGAAAAATGACTTGTCATGCACAAAGTAGATGTCCTACCCGACTTGCCAAAACTATAGTTTGTTAACAAGACCTTTGTGGAGTGGTTGATAAACGAGTTTGAATGACTCCAACCTAAGTGTATGTAAACTTCCGACTTCAACTGTAGCCAGCTACCTAACTTTACAAACTGTATAGCTATCTACAGTGCCTTGCGAAAGTATTCGGCCCCCTTGAACTTTGCGACCTTTTGCCACATTTCAGGCTTCAAACATAAAGATATAAAACTGTATTTTTTTGTGAAGAATCAACAACAAGTGGGACACAATCATGAAGTGGAACGACATTTATTGGATATTTCAAACTTTTTTAATAAATCAAAAACTGAAAAATTGGGCATGCAAAATTATTCAGCCCCCTTAAGTTAATACTTTGTAGCGCCACCTTTTGCTGCGATTACAGCTGTAAGTCGCTTGGGGTATGTCTATCAGTTTTGCACATCGAGAGACTGAAATTTTTCCCATTCCTCCTTGCAAAACAGCTCGAGCTCAGTGAGGTTGGATGGAGAGCATTTGTGAACAGCAGTTTTCAGTTCTTTCCACAGATTCTCGATTGGATTCAGGTCTGGACTTTGACTTGGCCATTCTAACACCTGGATATGTTTATTTTTGAACCATTCCATTGTAGATTTTGCTTTATGTTTTGGATCATTGTCTTGTTGGAAGACAAATCTCCGTCCCAGTCTCAGGTCTTTTGCAGACTCCATCAGGTTTTCTTCCAGAATGGTCCTGTATTTGGCTCCATCCATCTTCCCATCAATTTTAACCATCTTCCCTGTCCCTGCTGAAGAAAAGCAGGCCCAAACCATGATGCTGCCACCACCATGTTTGATAGTGGGGATGGTGTGTTTAGGGTGATGAGCTGTGTTGCTTTTACGCCAAACATAACGTTTTGCATTGTTGCCAAAAAGTTCAATTTTGGTTTCATCTGACCAGAGCACCTTCTTCCACATGTTTGGTGTGTCTCCCAGGTGGCTTGTGGCAAACTTTAAATGACACTTTTTATGGATATCTTTAAGAAATGGCTTTCTTCTTGCCACTCTTCCATAAAGGCCAGATTTGTGCAATATACGACTGATTGTTGTCCTATGGACAGAGTCTCCCACCTCAGCTGTAGATCTCTGCAGTTCATCCAGAGTGATCATGGGCCTCTTGGCTGCATCTCTGATCAGTCTTCTCCTTGTATGAGCTGAAAGTTTAGAGGGACGGCCAGGTCTTGGTAGATTTGCAGTGGTCTGATACTCCTTCCATTTCAATATTATCGCTTGCACAGTGCTCCTTCGGATGTTTAAAGCTTGGGAAATCGTTTTGTATCCAAATCCGGCTTTAAACTTCTTCACAACAGTATCTCGGACCTGCCTGGTGTGTTCCTTGTTCTTCATGATGCTCTCTGCGCTTTTAACGGACCTCTAGGACTATCACAGTGCAGGTGCTTTTTTACGGAGACTTGATTACACACAGGTGGATTGTATTTATCATCATTAGTCATTTAGGTCAACATTGGATCGTTCAGAGATCCTCACTGAACTTCTGGAGAGAGTTTGCTGCACTGAAAGTAAAGGGGCTGAATAATTTTGCACGCCCAATTTTTCAGTTTTTGATTTGTTAAAAAAGTTTGAAATATCCAATAAATGTTGTTCCACTTCATGATTGTGTCCCACTTGTTGTTGATTCTTCACAAAAAATACAGTTTTATATCTTTATGTTTGAAGCCTGAAATGTGGCAAAAGGTCGCAAAGTTCAAGGGGGCCGAATACTTTCGCAAGGCACTGTAAATTAATGAACCTGTTTTGGAGACTGTTTTTTTTTCAGATTTTCGGATGACTGATGTGCCCAAAGTAAACTGCCTGTTAGTCAGGCCCAGAAGCTAGGATATGCATATACTTGATAGCATTGGATAGAAAACACTGTTAAAACACTGTGACTATAACAGAACTGATATGGCAGGCAAAAACCCCAGGAAAATCCATTTCTTCAGATAATCGCATGGTATGCTTTCGCCGTAAAGCCTTTCTGAAATTTGACAATGTGGTTGGATTAACAATAAATTAAGCTTTTAAATGATTGATGATGATGTTTTTTCATTAATATTTAATGTTACAATTTTTGTATTTTGAATTTCACTCTCTACAATTTCACCGGATGTTGTCGTGGGTGTCCCGCTAGCAGTTCATGCGCCCAAAGAGGTTTGAAATTGTGCGCACAATTGGCCCAACACAGTCCGGGTTAGGGGAGGGTTTGGCTGGGGTAGGCCGTCATTGTATAAGAATAAATAAATAAGAAGTTGTTCTTAACTGACTTGTCTATTTAAATAAAGTAGCCTACTTGCTACTAAGGTGTCTTACCTTTACATATGAGTTTACATTAGCTTACTTGTGCTCTTTGAAACTATATGGAAAAAAGTGTTGATTCTTTGAATGAAGTGTAACTTGTTTTAATTGTTAACTTAAAATTATTATAGTGTCAATGTTGATTAAAACCTCTTGATGCACCCATCCCGTTAGCGGGATCATTTTCGTCAACATCCGCAGAATTGCAGAGCGCCAAATTCAAATTAAATTACTAAAAATATTTAATTTTCATGAAATCACAAGTGCAATATAGAAAAACACAGCGTAGCCTGCTGTTAATCCACCTGGCGTGTCAGATTTCAAAAAAGCATTTCGGTGAAAGCATACCAAGCGTTTATGTAAGGACATCTCTCTCAGTAGACAAAACATTACAAACATCTAGCAGCCAAGTAGATTGGTCACGAAAGTCAGAAAAGCAATAAAATGAATCGCTTACCTTTGATGATCTTCAGATGTTTTCACTCATGAGACTCCCAGTTACACAATAAATGTTCCTTTTGTTCCATAAAGATTATTTTTATATCCAAAATACCTCCATTTGGTTGGCGCGTTACGTTCAGAAATCCACAGGCTCGAGTGGTCACGACATCGCAGACGAAAATTCCAAATAGTATCCGTAAAGTTCGTAGAAATGTGTCAAACGTTTTTTATAATCATTCCTCAGGTTGTTTTTACAATATATAATTGATAATATTTCAACTGGGACTGTAGCTTCTTCAATAGGAGAGAGAGAGATATGTCTGCTCCAAGCTGTTGCGCATGCAAAAAGCTGCTGGCACCCAGCCATACAATAACGCGATGTGATCTTTCTCGCTCATTTTTCAGAATAAAAGCCTGAAACTATGTCTAGAGACTGTTCACACCATGGGGAAGCCATAGGAAAATGAATCTGGTTGATATGCCTTTAAATGGAGTGAAGGCAGGCAATGGAACAGAGAGCTTTCAGGAAAAACAGCACTTCCGGGTTGGATTTTCCTCAGGTTTTTGCCTGCAATATCAGTTCTGTTATACTCACAGACAATATTTTGACATTTTTGGAAACTTTAGAGTGTTTTCTATCCTAATCTGACAATTATATGCATATTCTAGAATCTGCCATGGCTGCCAGGAGGCATTGTATGTTCACCTGGCAATTCTCTATTAACTAATTTACTGCCTATTGATGTCACCAGCCAGGCCAAAATTCCATCCCACTAAAACAGGTTGATTAGGTCTTTTCAAACACCTCTTACACTAAAAGGGCATTACCATTTTCTTCACAATTTCACAGTATTATTCCAACATCATAGTGTGGAAAGATATATATATATATATATATATAACACTGCAAAATCACGTTTTTGACTGCAATGGGCTTTTAACTGAGTTACTGGAGGGTATAACATAAACAAGGATGTGAAAACGTAGAACAATTATCTGACGGACAGAAGAGTGAATATGCACACAAATGAAGCAATTATTTTTTAAATAAGTTTATTGATACATTTTAGATTGCAACTCAATTCATAAATACAAACTGTATACAGAAAGTATAATAAATGTAAGATAGTTAACTGACACATTCGTGTCAGTTAACACGTATTCGCATTACGTATTCGCATTACGTATTCGCATTACGTATTCGCATTGTTACAATTCTGTCTATATCCATTTGTTTTGCATAGAATGTGCGAGGATCTTCATTTACATTCGCAAAAATGTGTTTTAATCGTAATTGAATCTTCTCAAAGAGGACTAAATAAATGTGTGTGAACTAAATTAATACCTCATACTCGAGCATGGATGACACAGCTATCACTCCTGAAAGCGTTATATCAGATCTGTATCTTAAAATATGAAATAAGCATCCTCTTTTGATTGAACAGAGGACAGGTAACCAAAGTCTCGTTTGAAATGACAAGCTGCAGACTATTTTCAGACACATGAGAGAATGGCCCCTAATGTCAAACCCAAAGCAAGGTACGAAGCTATTTATTTTTTGATTGTGAGTGTCATTTTGTCCTCATGCCCTCATCAACAGTTTGTGCTCCTTTCACATGTAATGCTGTTCAAAATCACCTCAAGACGTGACGTAACACATCTTTGTTAAGCTAAGAACTAAAACAAATTAAATTACACAAGAATGCACTTAACACTCAGCTCAGAAAAATTGTTCAACTAAATATCTCAGAAACATGCAAAATATGTTATTCAATCAATTAGTGTTTACAGCCATTTTAACGAATTAAAGATTCATAAAACATAATTTTGCAAATTAGAATATAATAAATATGGCATTCAATGTCCTGATTTTAGCTCATTAGATCTCGTTCAATTGGAGAGATGTGAGAGACAACACATAGCTAACGTTTAGGACACCCAAAAAAATGTGTAAAATGGTAGCTCTGATATTTATCATTCTGTGTCTTGAGCCACTGGCGGTTAGCCTATTGAATATATATATATATAATTATATCCCCATCATAACAGAGAAACTATGTATGTTTGAAGACGTCTGTCACTCTCAGTCTATAGGAGTACCACTGCCAGACAGACACTAGGAACGTTTCAATTTCCAGTTTTATTCAGCAATGTCGCAAAAAAAGTAGAAATTGAGATGATGGAAAAGGCAGATATAGGATACATTTTCTAAAGATTGACACATTTTTATCCGTTCGACAGGGGTGTATTTTCCTTTGTCTAACTTTCTTTATTGGAAAAACTATGATGGAAACTGTATTTTTCGAATAAATTATGATTTATGACTTCCAAGAATGCCTGAATTACTTTGCCTTGCTTTTCTGGTTGGCTGGCAAGTATCAACATCCAATTATTTCCGATCTACAGGAGTGCAAGTTTCCCCATGGCACGGACCGTGGAGATACGTTGGCACATGAGAATCTTTCATTAGAATATGGCAAATATTACTCAATTATTGCATTCTATCCATGCTGGCTTTTGCGGGCAACCTGAGAAATAAAACAAATAGGTGGAAGGAAATACAGGCTGTCGCCAATTTCTTAATGCGCAATTTTCCTAAATGGGTAATGGAAACAACTTTTTTTTTAAAGAAAGTTAAATAGAAATGCACCCCAGCAGGCAATTGTCACTTTCTAAATGTTGACCAAAAATCACTGGACCAGTTAAAGGAAACATACTGTAGCTATTGTCAAATGATGGACCCTTATGAGACTTTTGAGTTTGCTTTTCTGCTATAGTTGCAGGGAAATTATCTCACAAAACATGTAAAGGGTCTTAGATAATCCTTCTGAAGCTAAGTGTGAACTGTGTTGATCAAGCACTTTTGGAAAATCTGATTCTAAAGTCCCCCATCCCCCATCCCCCATCCTTTATCTTCTTTCAGTAGGCCAGAAGACAGACTTGAACGAAGGCAATGATTAACAGGGTCTCTCATTAGAATAATTCTACAGGAAGTCCTCCATAATAGTGGTTATTCGTTTGTGTACCCAGAAGCACTGTCATTGATCAGTATTTATTTTAGAGCAGTGTTTCCCAACTCCAGTCCTCAAGTACCCCCAACAGCACACATTTTTGTTGTAACCCTGGACATGGACACCTGATTCAACTTGTCAACTAGTCATCAAGCCCTCAATGAGTTGAATCAGGTGAGTTTGTTGGGGTACTCGAGGATTGGGGTTTGGAAAAGCTGTTTTATAATTACAAACAGAGACAATCTAATAACTGGAGTCAGAATGACATGTATGTGCAGTGGACAGGAGAGTAGTAGAGGACTAGGGCCGCTTTTAATGTTTTGCAATCCTTAGTCTGTTATTGGGGTTGTGGCAGAGGCAACCAGTGACCGGGCAGTTAGCAAATACTTGCTAATGAGGCTCACGGCAGCCATTTGCCCAGTTCCTAACCAATCAAAACACACATCAAACACTCTGGACAGTCTGTCTCACTATAATGAGGAGGAAAAGGGGAGTTAAACTTAATTTGAGTGGTGTTGATACAGTCCTCTGATCTAGTCAATTAGCACTGGACACACTCAGGTTTGTACACTTTGTGTGTGTCTGTGTCATAACTTTTCTATGGTGCAGAACACTGAAATATAAGAATGCTGTAGTTTGGGTCAACTGATCTGCTTTTCAGACAACAATAACTGTATAAAACAGACCAAATTCAATATGCCTGGGGAAATGCTTCAGTCATCTTGACATTTAGTTTATTATATACTATCAGCAATACTCAGTGGCATTTTACAGTGTGTGCGTCTGAAATCTAAATTAATAAAAGGCTTTTTTTTATATGGAGAAAAAAAAACATTTTACAGAGCCAATACAAAACGTAACATCTCTTGAATATACAGTAGCACAACATTGACAGAGCTGTAAAAACCCAGCTGTAAAAACCCTCCTGAAGACTGTATTGCTTTCCTCAGCAGGGATGCTGCACTTAAAACGAGTGGTCTAAGCTGAGGCAAACAGCCCCATTGAAATGGAGTAAAGGACGAGGACGTCGATGCAAGGCAAAGTGGACTTGAGTACATCCATTTTCTCTCTAATAAACTTGAACACAGACACTGTTCACTTCAGATTGCTTCAGGAGGATTGCAGTGTATGGGAGCTAAGGACAAGTACTCAATGAGTACTGTACAAGATGACTACGTATCAAGTCATAGTAGGGGCCCCTCCACTTTTTGGTTTGTGTGTCGGTTACTCTGAGCTTCATTGAACAAGTAGAGCCAAATACACAGTCGATAAAAGGCAAAAAAAAAAGCTTTTAGTAGAACAAATTCCACACAACACACGAGGAATGCAAAGACCTCACCCCCAACTGCCAAACAAAATGGGCTAGGATTCATATGTACTATTGAGCTCAGCATGTGAGATGTTCACACAAAGAAGAGGACCAAAATAACGAAAAAGCAATATCACTTCTCCCAAAAGGCAAACATTGTACACTATACATGCGTACCTGTAGAATATCAAGATGTTTACTTATTCAAACTTTTTTTTTTTTTACAAAAACACATGATATTATAAAAGCTTGAATTTGCAAAAAAGCATATTCTCCATTTATCGAGGATATGTCCTTGACACACACAGATGTGATTGTGTATTTACAAATAAACTATATAAAAAAACATGTGTTTACCAATATGTTGGCCCAAATATTATTGTCAAAGGGATTAAACCACTGAAAAAATATGAGAAAAGGAGAGGGAGAAAGAGGATGTGGGTGCATGCAGTTGGGTGAATCAGATATCTTTGCATTCCCATCCTCTACACACAAAGCGGATTTAACCGAAAGGAAAAATCGAATGTACTCATTAACAAAAGAAAGTCTGTGTGATGTGCTTCTCCTTGCCACAAGTGCATTGATATAAGGCACAGGCACAATTTCCCCTCTTTGAACAGAGTGGGTCACAATGGTTCAGTCCCAGTACGAGGAAATGGTAGGGTGATCACCTATGAAGACCATCACATCTCCATCAAATCAAATCAAAGTTTATTGGTCGCATACACAGATTTGCAGATATGCTCTCTATGGTATTTATGGTATATATACAGTATATACTCTGGTATATATTGAGATATACTCAATGTTTACCATAATGTTCCCTTAGCTGTGTGGGTTAAAAATCTGTGCTGCTGTTGTTCTCTTCATGATTCTATAAAGTCGACATTTACGTGAATTGACATGATATGCAAGTGTTACCAAGCTTGACACATTGACAATCAAAATCATTCACAAAAGAAAATGCCATTGGCACACACTTCATGTTTCAAAACAAGAGACAATATTCGTTAGAACTGCTAAGGAACTGGAAAAAATTAATCATAGAACAAAATAGCAATGAGCCTTCTATCACCACATGTGTGGTAGATGAATTCAAGCAAAGAGTGTAAAATGGCAGGATATTGCAGGGTTCCTAAATGTGGGTGATCACCCTAGTGATTCTGGTACTGAAATTGTCTTCAGGACAGCGAACAGAACATTGTCACTCTGAGTGTCTCTTTGTAAATCGCAGGAGAATCCCTCTCAGTTTCTGCCAGAGGGTTGTTAGGAGGGACAGAACACTTTGTGTGTGTGTGTGTGTGTCTCTGTGTATGTGTCTCTCTCTCTCTCTCTGTGTGTGTGTGTGTGTGTGTGTTTGATAACAATGTGTGTCGGTATGATCTATATGTGTATGTGTTTCAGCGTGTGTATGTGTGTTTCAATGTGTGTGTGTGTGTTTCAGTATACATGTATGTGTGTGTATGTTTCAGTGCTTGTGTGTGTGCGTGTAAATGTTTCTGTGTGTGTGTGTGTTTGTGTGTGTGTGCATATTTTTGTGTGTGTATGTGTTCTAGAGGCAGACGTTGTTGCTGATCTGGCAGGTGGAGCCTTTCCCGGCCTGTGAGAGGAAGAGTTTTCCATTGGGACAGACGCACACCTCATAGACAGTTTGTCTGGAGGTGGTCCCCGATGGAGAGGCCTTGCCCTCCGGCAGACGCAGCAGCCTGATCCTCCGTGCGTCCAGATTGATCTGACCAAGAGGAGACAAGGGAAGATAAAGGCAGAGGGATTTTTATTTACTTACAGTATGTGTAGGTGGGTAGGTTGCTGAGTTAGTGAGAAAGAGTAGAGAGAGAGAGAGCGTGAGAGAGAGAACTGTGTGTGTGACTCCACCCATGTATTTGTTCAAAAATCACCAAGTATAGCCTCCTCTACCTAACAACAAGACAATTATAATGAGCTTGAGATGGTAGTGTCCTTCAAAGCACTGTTGACAATATACTGTAGATCTGCTTAGTTTGCATGATCTGTTCATTGTAGAAAACAAAACACAACTCTGCATTTTGCTAAAGGCATCTCTGCCATGCTTCTGGGCTGAAGAAAAGTGGCTATCGGCTAACAAAGCCATTACAGGCAATAACCTCTTAACGGTCACACACCTAACTCATCTCTGAGCGCTCCTTCATGATTTAAGATTAACAAATCTATACCCAGGCGTTTAAGCTACATTCTTAGCACCTTTTCTTCTATCTCAAACCTAAAATGGTTCTTCGGCTGTCCCCATAGGAGAACCCTTTGAAGAACCATTTTTGGTTCCACATAGAACCCTTTTGGTTCAAGGTAGAACCCTTATGGGTTCCATGTATAACCCTTTCCACATAGGGTTCTACATGGAACCCAAAAGGGTTCTACCTGGAACCAAAAAGGTTATCCTATGGGGACAGCCAAAAAAAAACTTTTGGAACCCTTTTTCCTAAGACTGTACCTATCAATTCCAGCAATAACTTCTAACTTTAAGCTGACATTACCATTTGAAATGGTATATCTTCTCTTTCACCCAACTTTACCATCCACCCAGTCTAAATCCCATCTCTCTAACCCCCCCTCGCCCTCCCGGGACTGGGCTTGTATATTTGCCCGACCGGGAGTGGAACTGCTCCATATATAAAAAGGTAAAAGGAGTCATTATCAGGCGCCTGGGGGAATCATTCCCATCAAATGACCTGGAACACTTAAGCAGGGAGTCTCAGCTGACTTCTCCACACATCTGCTATTGAGCAAATCTCTGCAGTGAGAGAAAGGTTGGGGGATGGGCAGGTCTCTAATAGGCAAACCTCACCACTAATTGTGGTTGGAAGTGTCAAGGGGCTCCTAGAGAGCGAGAGCTGTCTGTGAGGTGTCTGTCCACACATCAGGCAGGTGACACATGGACAGTTGGAAGGCTTCTCAAATGGAGTGTGAGTGCAGACACCTCACAGACAGATATAGCAAAGCACTAAAATGTCTGATATAAGTCACATCAAGTCCATAAAATGGAGAGGGGCCTCTGTTTATGTGTTATATCATCTAGTCACATGATTCTGTTAAGTCTTCTTATTAAACTTCGGAACAAGGGCAACAATAGGACAAATTAAGTTTTACCCTCATTCACATTTTCCTCACATCATAACATTGACAGACAGATATACAGATGTAGAGTATACACAGTGTGAGAACTCTTAATGCAGCTTTACTTCCCTCCTGACCTCCTTCCTTCATGACATCAGTGATGAACTGATCTGATATAACTTGAAAATAAAAGCTATCGAGTGAAATCCTTTAGATCAGTGACTACTTTAAGGGAGGAGGATGGAAAGATGAAAAGATAAAAGTTGGGAAAATGGGTCCCCTACCTCTCCGTCTTTGGACTCCAGGCGTAGGTCACTTCTACACGTGGCCTGGATGTCCCCTGCCTCTGCTAGGATCTGGATTCCTTTAGGGGCCTCCATGTACAGAGACCGCGTGGGAGACTCCAGCCTGGAAGAGAGAGAAGAGACAATTCCAACAATGACAATATATAGTAAAGATTATCCAAGATAGAGCCTGGGAGAAAACAGAAAAATTATGCCCCTTCGTAGCTACGACTGCTGTTACTGAAACACATGACACACAAACAGAAAAACAAACAGCAAGTGAAAGTGTCAGGTGTATTCACTACATCATGACTTTTGCTAATCGTTTTTCTTCATACAATAACATGTGTATGTTGTTCATTGTATAACGGGCTTCCATTGTCTCAGGATCTCATATCAGAGTATAACTTCTGGGGAGTGTTGTTATTCCTCAGTCAGTGAATGGAGATATGAACCAGAGCCTGGAACGAAGATATGGAGACTGTAGACAGTAATCTAGGATAAGAGGTTGTGGCTGCAGGTTAAGTTTTTCTCTGGCCCCTGCCAGCCTCAGCCGCTGCCCAACAAGGAAATGAAGTATCGATCACATGGCCAAACAAACAACTAGCAGCATTTATATTCCAATAAGTAGCTGTCATCTTTATTCATATCAAACGGGTTTGGTTGACCTTACTTAAACATTTAAATAATGAAGGGGGGGGAGATGAATGCTAGATGAAGGATCTTGAATTATATCAAGTGTCCCTTACATATTGCTGTGATATTACTTGACTATATTCTAGTATTGTATTATTATGTTATATACTGTATCACATTATTATATTTTATAAACTGGGTGGTTCGTGCCCTGACTACTGATTGGCTGATAGCCATGGTATATCAGACCGTAAACCACGTGTATGACAAAACCTTTATTTTTACTGCTCTAATTATGTTGGTAACCAGTTTATAATAGCAATAAGGCACCTCGGGAGTCTGTGATATATGGCCAATATACCACAGCTCAGGGCTGTATCCAGGCACTCCGCGATGTGTCGTGCCTAAGACCAGCCCATAGCTGTGGTATTTTGGCCATATACCACACCTCCTTGGGCCTTATTGCTTAAATATATCATATTATAATATTCTAGACTATTACTGCCATCTGACTTGTTAACATTGGAAAAAAGAGGACAGAAAAGACAACAAAGGGGCCTGGGTTATTATTATAAGAACATAATGGCCACCGAATGCTGTGCAATGGCACTGGGAAATCAATAAACGCTTATAAGATTCAGGCAGTCGGAAATAATGTGGGCAGGATGTCAAAACAGGCTACATATCTAGCGACTGAGACACAACCCTAAATTACACCTCAGGTGTTAAATGAGAGGCCATGTAACTGTTATCACACTGCAATCTTCAGCCATTGAGAGAAAAAAATGCCATTTTTATACCTAGTGCTAATATGCTTCTTTTGACCATTGACTTATGGCATCAATGTGTCTTAAAGTAAACTAATAAATATATATATATTTTAAATATATCAATTAACTTGCATACAGGGAGGGACCAGGAAGTCTTGTCAGCATGGATGGAAAAGAGACACATTTTAATATCATGTCTAGACACGTCTGAAAAGATGGGCACAATCAGAATGTGGACAAGATCAGGACAAAGGACGCATGTTAGAACCAGGTATAAATGTGTCTTAAGTTGTACACTGAGATGAAGATGAATGAAGAGTGTGTGAACAGATATGTTGAGGATATTTAACATTGAGGAGATGTGTTTAACATCTAGGAGATGTTCACCATCTAAGAATGTAATTGGAAATATCGAACATTTTCCCCTTGAATCAAAGCACAGATGCTTGGTGGAGGGATGTGTGGTTGTTTTCATCACTAGACTCTTCCATTTTTTGTCTCTCCCCTGCAAAATCCTATTCAAGGATTTCATTAATGGACAAAGTGTTCCTTCATCAAATGCCCATATAAGCCTGGCTGTCACATTGCTAGTGAATGAGTGAAGGTTATGTACCAACACTCATATTGATCCTGTAGTTGTGTTCCAAATGACCATTTACCTAGCACAAGCATGTTATTTACTGTAACATACAGTGCATTTGGAAAATATTCAGATGCCTTGACTTTTTCCACATTTTGTTACGTTACAGACTTATTCTAAAAGTTATGGGGGAAAAATCCTCATCAATCTACACACAATACCCCATAATGACAAAGAGAAAACAGGTTTCAGAATTTTTGTTAAAATGTTTTAAAAAAAATATATGTATATACAGCTCAGGAAACAATGAAGAGACCACTGCAAAAATATCAGTTTCTCTGGTTTTACTATTTATAGGTATGTTTTTGAGTTAAATTAAAAACGTTGTTTTATTCTATAAAACTAATGACAACATTTCTCCCAAATAATAAAAATATTGCCATTTAGAGCATTTATTTGCAGAAAATGGCAACTGGTCAAAATAAACAAAAGGATGCAGTGTTGTCAGACCTACAATAATGCAAAGAAAATAAGTTCATATTGAGAAATCGGGGAGAAGGGCCTTAGTCAGTCAGGTGACCATGAACCCAATGGTCACTCTGACAGAGCTCCAGAGTTCCTCTGTGGAGATGGGAGAACCTCCCAGAAGGACAACCATCTCTGCAGCACTCCACCAATCAAGCCTTTATGGTAGAGTGGCCAGACGGAAGCCACTCCTCAGTAAAAGGTACATGACAGCCCGCTTGGAGTTTGCCAAAAGGCACCTAAAGGACTCTCAGACCACGAGAAACAAGATTCTCTGGTCTGATGAATCCAAGATTGAACTCTTTGGCCTGAAGGCCAAGTGTCACGTCTGAAGGAAACCTGGCACCATCCCTACGGTGAAGCATGGTGGTGGCAGCATCATGCTGTGTGGATGTTTTTCAGCGGCAGGGACTGAGAGACTGAGTCAGGATCAAGGGAAAGATGAATGGAGATCCTTGAAAACCTGCTCCAGAGAACTCGGGACCTCAGACTGGGGTGAATATTTACCTTCCAACAAGACAACGATCCTAAGCACACAGCCTGGACAATACAGGAGTGGCTTTCGGGACAAGTCTCTGAATGTCCTTAACTGGCTCAGCCAGAGCCTGGACTTGAACCCAATCAAACGTCTCTGGAGAGACCTGAAGAATATATGTGCAGCGACGGTTCCCATCCAACCTGACAGAGCTTGAGAGGATAACTTGTAGCATCATACCCAAGAAGACTCGAGGCTGTAATCACTGTCAAAGGTGTTTCAACAAAGTACTGAGTAAAGGATAGCTTGTAGCATCATACCCAAGAAGACTCGAGGCTGTAATCACTGTCAAAGGTGTTTCAACAAAGTACTGAGTAAAGGATAGCTTGTAGCATCATACCCAAGAAGACTCGAGGCTGTAATCACTGTCAAAGGTGTTTCAACAAAGTACTGAATAAAGGATAGCTTGTAGCATCATACCCAAGAAGACTCGAGGCTGTAATCACTGTCAAAGGTGTTTCAACAAAGTACTGAGTAAAGGATAGCTTGTAGCATCATACCCAAGAAGACTCGAGGCTGTAATCACTGTCAAAGGTGTTTCAACAAAGTACTGAGTAAAGGATAGCTTGTAGCATCATACCCAAGAAGACTCGAGGCTGTAATCACTGCCAAAGGTGTTTCAACAAAGTACTGAGTAAAGGATAAGCATCATACCCAAGAAGACTCGAGGCTGTAATCACTATCAAAGGTGTTTCAACAAAGTACTGATTAAAGGATAGCTTGTAGCATCATACCCAAGAAGACTCGAGGCTGTAATCACTGTCAAAGGTGTTTCAACAAAGTACTGAGTAAAGGATAGCTTGTAGCATCATACCCAAGAAGACTCGAGGCTGTAATTACTGTCAAAGGTGTTTCAACAAAGTACTGAGTAAAGGATAGCTTGTAGCATCATACCCAAGAAGACTCGAGGCTGTAATCACTGTCAAAGGTGTTTCAACAAAGTACTGAGTAAAGGATAGCTTGTAGCATCATACCCAAGAAGACTCGAGGCTGTAATCACTGTCAAAGGTGTTTCAACAAAGTACTGAGTAAAGGATAGCTTGTAGCATCATACCCAAGAAGACTCGAGGCTGTAATCACTGTCAAAGGTGTTTCAACAAAGTACTGAGTAAAGGATAGCTTGTAGCATCATACCCAAGAAGACTCGAGGCTGTAATCACTGTCAAAGGTGTTTCAACAAAGTACTGAGTAAAGGATAGCTTGTAGCATCATACCCAAGAAGACTCGAGGCTGTAATCACTGTCAAAGGTGTTTCAACAAAGTACTGAGTAAAGGATAGCTTGTAGCATCATACCCAAGAAGACTCGAGGCTGTAATCACTGTCAAAGGTGTTTCAACAAAGTACTGAGTAAAGGGAATATACATTTGCAAACATTTCTATGTTTTTGCTTTGACATTGTGGCTGATGATGTCAAAAATCAATTTTAGAATGAAGCTGTAACGGAACAAAATGTGAAAAAAGTCACTGGGTCTGAAAACTAACCGAATGCACTGTAAGTGCAATTAAATTGTACCAACCAGGGAGTTTGCATGTGGACATAATGCTTTGGACATAATGTCCACTCTTTGACAGAAAACATAGCTCTAAGTGTGTCAGCTAAAACTTAGATTAACAGAATAACGCTGTGATGGTATACTTTCAAAGAGGATCAACACAACATGACACTACTTTGTTTGGAGTTTGACGTCAGTGTAGGAGGATGAGAAACATCGTCAGACTATCTCTACTGAAGGAGAAAACATTTCATGTTGGGTTTAGTTGCCATATATTGATCGGAAAATAGTCTAAACAAAAATAACTACACCATCATTGGTTAGATTCAGAAAAAAGGAATTTCAAAAAGCATTTATTGTTATGAAAATCAAAGCCACTCCCATGCATTAATCTTATAGCCCAAAGTGCTCTTCCTCTTTGAAAAGCCAATGATTGTGAGCCTCAGCCTGTCTGTCTATCTGTATTCAGGGTCGGGGTGTGCTGTGTGCCTCAGATGCTTCTGGAGGGAAAACAAAACAGATTACAAGACACAACGTTACAGCAACAGCATCCTTGGCATTGTCTCAAGATCACAGAGAGTCAACTAATCAGACGCTTGACCAAGAAATTAAGGTTGTGTTGGGAATAATGGAAGAGGCAGAGGTAGACGTGATGTGCATCTCCTGGTGCACTGTTCAATTATGTATCTATATAAACATACATGTTTTGAAAACGATCTGTTTTTGCCATTGCCCTCACTGGCTTTCATGCGATTTAAATGTGGGCTTGTCCGAGGTGTCAGACTCGGCGATGTAATGAACATGATGGGAGACAGAGAGCTGGTTTCAAGCGCAGGTCGCTGCAGGTGTTTATTTGTAAAGGACCACAGGAGGATGAAGGTAGCTGGGTCCAAAAAGGCAACAGTACAGGCAGGGAGAAGGCTAGTAACGTTGTCCAGGAGATCAGGCAATAGGTTGATAACAGGAAATCCGATAGGCTAAAGTACAGGCAGGGAATAGGCAAAAGCCACCGTTAGTGAGGCAGGCAAAAACTATTGTACACAGGAAGATTACATTACACTAAACACAGTGCTCCGAATAGAAGTGTATCAAAAACAAGCAATACCTTACAATGATAGGGTACAAAGAACTGAAGTAAATAGTATGTGATAATGACATACAGTTGTGTGAACAGGTGATCAGAATTCAGGTGATTGGGATCTGGAGAGTAAGCTGCGTTCAGGGGATCTATGTGTTTGAGAGTGTGAGCTGGAAAGGGGGCTGGAGAGTAAGCTGCGTTCAGGGGATCTGCGTGTTTGAGAGTGTGAGCTGGAAAGGGGGCTGGAAAGTGAGCTGCGTTCAGGGGATCTGCGTGTTTGAGAGTGTGAGTTGGAAAGGGGGCTGGAAAGTGAGCTGCGTTCAGGGGATCTACGTGTTTGAGAGTGTGAGTTGGATGCAGACGTTACAGGCGACAGTTGCTATCCATTTGAGTACTGTGGTTGGTTCCCTAAAACTCTGGGGAGGGTTTAGCAAAGGATCAATTACTCTGATAAATATATACTTTAAAAAGGTGGTTTGTCTGACAGGTCTGGGGCTTATTGTAGTGTGGATGGGAGTGCTGACCCCATTGGGTCAGCACTCACAACTACAGTCACAGCATTTGTTTTAATGATTACAAATTACCTCCAAAACTCTGCTCAAAGGTAAAACAGTTATAGCGGTCAACACAATAAATCTGGATAAATGGCGGCTCCGTTTTCAAAGAAAGCCATTGATGGCTTAATGTCACATTACTTCCTGAGAGCACATTCCATGTTCAAGGAGTTATTGTGGTGCTTTTTTGCTCTCAGGCTAGGCGTCATATTTTTTTGTTTGTATCTGTGTAGAGAACGGGTCAGGACATCTGTCAAATAGTCCTGACCTCCTTTCTGCTGCCATAAGTGAGAAATGCATTCAATAGAAGGACTTGTCCTATGGATGACACATTAACATCAACCATAGAGATATGATGATGGTTATTGGTCAAATTCTATAACATTTGCAGGGATTGGGAGAATATGACACTCAAAATAGAACATGGTGGGATCCTGAATTCTTACCTGCCAAGGATTCCAACACATTACGTAAAGATTAGATTTTTACTCATGCTCCACTGTGCTCACCCCTCTTTCTAATGTAATTGGATAGTTTCGGCCATATCTCATTTTCAATTGGCCATTTGTCATAAAATAATGCATAAATAGAAGAAAAAGCCCTAGCCTACAACCAACAATTACACTGGGAATTGTATGCAGGAGCTTCGGAGCATCATTCAAAGTGATCTGTCCTTTTCTGACAGAACGTTTTTAAATGATCATTTCAAAAGCGCCATAAATGATGGATGAGTCATCACACAAAGTCATATCTCTGGAAGCAATATTATACATTTGTCATGGAATACTCTCTGCTTGTCTCTCTCTCCACTCTTTCTCCAATTAACAACCCAAATAGCACTGTAAGAGTAATCCAAATGCAATCTATATGTATCTACACCAAATGAATTTACACAAGATATGGTAGGAATCATATGTACATCAGTAAATATATTAGAGTGAGCTATGTCAAGAACCCGGTATATAAATAAATATTTGAGGTGATGTCAGGGAGTGGGAGAGAACTGTGTGTTTATAGTGTGTTCCTTTTGATTGATGGGTGTCAGAATGTTCGCTGTACATGGTGGCAGGGCTGATAACCAGTGTCACCTGTCAGCGAGGGTAAGCCCACTGTTGCCTTCTCTCCTCTCACTCTGACAGGGCCAGGGGGAGGGAGAGAAGTTCTGTGTCTGTGGCTTTACTAAGTTCTTTTAGGGGGTAAGGTGGAAGGTGAAGTTAGTGTGTGTCTGTGTGTGGGGGGGTATATGTGTGTGTGTCTGGGGGTGTGTATACAGTGGGGCAAAAAAGTATTTAGTCAGCCACCAATTGTGCAAGTTCTCCCACTTAAAAAGATGAGAGAGGCATGTAATTTTCATCATAGGAACACTTCAACTATGACAGACAAAATGAGAAAAAAATCCTGAAAATCACATTGTAGGATTTTTAATGAATTTATTTGCAAATTATATTTGCATTTGTATTTGGTCAATAACATAAGTTTATCTCAATACTTTGTCATATACCCTTTGTTGGCAATGACAGAGGTCAAACATTTTCTGTAAGTCTTCACAAGGTTTTCACACACTGTTGCTGGTATTTTGGCCCATTCCTCCATGCAGATCTCCTCTAGAGCAGTGATGTTTTGGGGCTGTTGCTGGGCAACACAGACATTCAACTCCCTCCAAAGATTTTCTATGGGGTTGAGATCTGGATCTATGGGGTTGAGATCTAGAGATCCACTCTAGGACCTTGAAATGCTTCTTACAAAGCCACTCCTTCGTTGCCCGGGCGGTGTGTTTGGGATCATTGTCATGCTGAAAGACCCAGCCACGTTTCATCTTCAATGGCCTTGCTGATGGAAGAAGGTTTTCACTCAAAATCTCACGATACATGGCCCCATTCATTCTTTCCTTTACACGGATCAGTCGTCCTGGTCCCTTTGAGGAAAAACAGCCCCAAAGCATGATGTTTCCACCCCCATGCTTCACAGTAGGTATGGTGTTCTTTGGATGCAACTCAGCATTCTTTGTCCTCCAATCACGACGAGTTGAGTTCATACCAAAAAGTTATATTTTGGTTTCATCTGACCATATGACATTCTCCAATCTTCTTCTGTATCATCCAAATGCTCTCTTGCAAACTTCAGACGGGCCTGGACATGTACTAGCTTAAGCAGGGGGACACGTCTGACACTGCAGGATTTGAGTCCCTGGCGGCGTAGTGTGTTACTGATGGTAGGCTTTGTTACTTTGGTCCCAGCTCTCTGCAGGTCATTCACTAGGTCCCCCCGCGTGGTTCTGGAATTTTTGCTCACCGTTCTTGTGATAATTTTGACCCCATGGGGTCAATCTTGCGTGGAGCCCCAGATCGAGGGAGATTATCAGTGGTCTTGTATGTCTTCCATTTCCTAATAATTGCTCGCACAGTTGATTTCTTCAAACCAAGCTGCTTACCTATTGCAGATTCAGTCTTCCCAGTTATGTCGATATAGGACTCGTTTTACTGTGAAAATAGATACTTTTGTACCTGTTTCTTCCAGCATCTTCACAAGGTCCTTTGCTGTTCTGCGATTGATTTGCACGTTTCACACCAAATTATGTTCATCTCTAGGAGACAGAATGTGTCTCCTTCCTGAGCGGTATGATAGCTGGGTGGTCTCATGTTGTTTATACTTGCGTACTATTGTTTGTACAGATGAACGTGGTTCCTTCAGGCGTTTGGAAATTGCTCCCAAGGATGAACCAGACTTGTGGAGGTCTACAATTTTTTTGATTTTGATTTTTCTTTATCTTTTGATTTTCCCATGATGTCAAGCGAAGAGGCACTGAGTTTGAAGGTAGGCCTTGAAATACATCCACAGCTACACCTGCAATTGACTCAAATTATGTCAATTAGCCTATCAGAAGCTTCTAAAGCCATGGCATAATTTTCTGGAATTTTCCAAGCTGTTTAATGGCACAGTCAACTTAGTGTATGTAAACTTCTGACCCACTGGAATTGTGATACAATGAATTGTAAGTGAAATAATCTCTCTGTAAACAATTGTTGGAAAAATGACTTGTGTCATGCACAAAGTAGATGTCCTAACCACCTTGCCAAAACTATAGTTTGGTAACAAGAAATTTGTGGAGTGGTTGAAAAACAAGTGTTAATGACTCCAACCTAAGTGTATGTAAACTTCCGACTTCAACTGTATGTGTGTCTGTGTGTGTATATGTGTGTGTGTTTATATGTGTTTGTCTGTGGGTGTGCATGTAGATCTTCTTCTGATATTCTATTCTTTTAAGAGACAGAGCTGAGATTACTAGTGACCTCACCAACTCTGCAATTTAAACACAACCGGCTCTCAAAGTACACTTATTGTTTCCTCCCCAACACTTCAATTAATGTGTGTGTGTGTGTGTGTGTGTGTGTACCTACATGTTTTGGTGGTAGCGAGATAGTATAGTATAATATGTTGGTGGAGGCTTGTGGCTTACGCTCCATGTGGCTCTAAATGCTCATTGATATGGATCTGCAATGTCTAAGGGTTCAAATCCTTTGTTCTATTGCAGACATCCTTTGTTCTCTATGAAAAGGTTTGAGGCCTTTGTCTTTGTTCTCTATTATAGGGGTTCAAGTCCTATATTAAAAGGCTTAGTGTCCTTTATTTTTGTGAAACGTTCTTTTTGAATAGAAGTGAGTTGCTAGTTGAGTAGCAATTTTTACAGGTGTGGTTAATGTAAGTCTTCAACAAGCTTTTTGAAGTGAACAAAAGTTTGATGGGTAGCCAGGCCCTATAGAGACATTTTGTGTTCTAGAAGAGGTTTGAGTCCTTAAAAGGTGCTATATAAATATACACTGCTCAAAAAATAAAGGGAACACTAAAATAACACATCCTAGATCTGAATGAATGAAATATTCTTATTAAATACTTTTTTATTTTCATAGTTGAATGTGCTGACAACAAAATCACACAAAAATTATGAATCAAAATCAAATTTATCAACCCATGGAGGTCTGGATTTGGAGTCACACTCAAAATGAAAGTGGAAAACCACACTACAGGCTGATCCAACTTTGATGTAATGTCCTTAAAATGAGTCAAAATGAGGCTCAGTAGTGTGTGTGGCCTCCACGTGCCTGTATGACCTCCCTACAATGCCTGGGCATGCTCCTGATGAGGTGGCGATGGTCTCCTGAGGGAACTCCTCCAGACCTGGACTAAAGCATCCGTCAACTCCTGGACAGTCTGTGGTGCAACGTGGCATTGGTGGATGGAGCGACACATGATGTCTCAGATGTGCTCAATTGGATTCAGGTCAGGGGAACGGGCGGGCCAGTCCATAGCATCAACGCCTTCCTCTTGCAGGAACTGCTGACACACTCCAGCCACATGAGGTCTAGCATTGTCTTGCATTAGGAGGAACCCAGGGCCAACCGCACCAGCATATGGTCTCACAAGGGGTCTGAGGATCTCATCTCGGTACATAATGGCAGTCAGGCTACCTCTGGCGAGCACATGGAGGGCTGTGCGGCACCCCAAAGAAATGCCACCCCTCACCATGACTGACCCACCGCCAAACCGGTCACGCTGGAGGATGTTGCAGGCAGCAGAATGTTCTCCACAGCATCTCCAGACTGTCATGTCTGTCACATGTGCTCAGTGTGAACCTGCTTTCATCTGTGAAGAGCACAGGGCGCCAGTGGCGAATTTGCCAATCTTGGTGTTCTCTGGCAAATGCCAAACGTCCTGCACAGTGTTGGGCTGGAAGCACAACCCCCACCTGTGGATGTCGGACCCTCATACCACCCTCATGGAGTCTGTTTCTGACCATTTGAGCAGACACATGCACATTTGTGGCCTGATGGAGGTCATTTTGCAGGGCTCTGGCAGTGCTCCGCCTGCTCCTCCTTGCACAAAGGCGGAGGTAGCGGTCCTGCTGCTGGGTTGTTGCCCTCCTACGGCCTCCTCCACGTCTCCTGATGTACTGGCCTGTCTCCTGGTAGCGCCTCCATGCTCTGGACACTACGCTGACAGACACAGCAAACCTTCTTGCCACAGCTCGCATTGATGTGCCATCCTGGATGAGCTGCACTACCTGAGCCGCTTGTGTGCATTGTAGACTCCGTCTCATGCTACCACTAGAGTGAAAGCACCGCCAGCATTCAAAAATGACCAAAACATCAGCCAGAGGAAGCATAGGAACTGAGAAGTGGTCTGTGGTCACCACCGGCAGAACCACTCCTTTATTGGGGGTGTCTTGCTAATTGCCTATAATTTCCACCTGTTGTCTATTCCATTTGCACAACAGCATGTGAAATTTATTTTCAATCAGTGTTGCTTCCTAAGTGGACAGTTTGATTTCACAGAAGTGTGATTGAGTTGGAGTTACATTGTGTTGTTTAAGTGTTCCCTTTATTTTTTTGAGCAGTGTATATACAGTGGCAAGAAAACGTACGTGAGCCCTTCGAATTTACCTGGATTTCTGCATAAAATGGTCATTAAATTTGATCTGATCTTCATCTATGTTACAACAATAGACAAAAACAGTTTGCTTAAACTAATAACACACAAACAATTATACATTTTCATGTCTTTATTGAACACACCGTATAAACGTTCACAGTGCAGGGTGGTAAAGTATGTTAACCGTTGGATTTAATAACTGGTTGACCCTCCTTTGGCAGCAATAACCTCAACCAAACATTTTCTGTAGTTGCGGATCAGACCTGCACAACGGAGAAGAGGAATTTTGGACCATTCCTCTTTATAAAACTGTTTGTGTTCAGCAATATTTTTGGGATGTCTGGTGTGAACTGCTGTCTTGAGGTCATGCCACAGCATCTCAAATCAGATAGAGGTCAGGACTCTGACTGGGCCACTCCAGAAGGTGTATTTTCTTCTGTTGAAGCCATTCTGTTGCTGATTTACTTTTGTGTTTTGGGTTGTTGTCCTGTTGCATCACCCAACTTATGTTGAGCTTCAATTGGTGGACAGATAGCCTAACATTCTCCTGCAAAATGTCTTGATAAACTTGGGAATTCATTTTTCTGTCAAGTATAGCATGCTGTCCAGGCCCTGAGGCAGCAAAGTAGCCCCAAACCATGATGCTCCCTCCACCACTCCCTCCTCCATACTTTACAGTTGGGAGTTGGTGTTGATGTTGGTGTGCTGTGCCTTTTTTTCTCCACAAACAGTGTTGTGTGTTCCTTCCAAACAACTCAACTGTAGTTTCATCTATCCACAGAATATTTTGCCAGGTGCGCTGTGGAACATCCAGGTGCACTTTTGCAAACTTCAGACGTGCAGCAATGGGTTTTTTTGGACAGCAGTGGCTTCTTCCGTGGTGTCCTCCCATGAACACCATTCTTGTTTAGTGTTTTACGTATTTTAGACTCGTCAGAGATGTTAGCATGTTCCAGAGATTTCTGTATGTCTTTAGCTGACACTTGGATTCTTCTTAATCTCATTGTGCATTCTGCGCTGTGCTCTTGCAGTCATCTTTGCAGGACAGTCGCTCCTAGGGAGAGTAGCAACAGTGCTGAACTTTCTCCATTTATAGACAATTTGTCTTACCATGGACTGATGAACATCAAGGCTTTTAGAGATACTTTTGTAACCCTTTCCAGCTTTATGCAAGTCAACAATTCTTAATCTTAGGTCTTCTGAGATCTCTTTTGCTCGAGGCATGGTTCACATCAGGTAATGCTTCTTGTGAATAGCAAAGTCTAATTTTGTGAGTGTTTTTTATAGGGTAAGGCAGCTCTAACCAACATCTCCAATCTCGTCTCATTGATTGGACTCCAATTAGTCATTAGCCTAGGGGTTCACATACTTTTTCCAACCTAAACTGTGAATGTTTAAATTATGTATACAATATAGACAAGAAAAATACAATATTTTCTGTGTTATTAGTTTAAGCACACTATGGTTGTCTATTAATGTGACTTAGATGAAGATCAGATCAAATTTGACGACCAATTTATGCAGAAATCTAGGTAATTCCAAAGGGTTCACATACTTTTTCTCGCCACTGTATATACATATTTTGCGGTTAAATAAATATATAAAGATAGAGACATGTTATACAGCTTTTGAAGTTAATATAATGCCATTGTAAAGAGAGAAAACCACTCTAGAAAAGGGCAGAACAGCTCCTCCGGATGTGAGCATGAAAAATATTTTAAATTCACTGTCTAGTGATATGAAGAACCATTTCAAAGTAGAGAAGTGTAGGCAAGAGATAATAAAGAAATATTCCATCATTATTGACAATGGAATATGGAATCTGTCTGATATACAAAAAGCTTGGGGAAATATACAGAGAATGTCTAATTCCTTGACAAAGACACGGTGGTCTTTAACTGTATTAGCCGAATTAAGAAAACGGGATGAGAAATGATTTTGGGAGATTCAAATCAGATCAAAGTTTATTTGTCATGTGCGCCAAATACAAAAGGTGTAGACCTTCCAGTGAAATGCTTACTTACAGGCTCTAACCAACAGTGCAAAAAAGGTATTAGGTGAACAATAGGTAAGTAAAGAAATAAAACCAACAGTAAAAAGACAGTGAAAAATAACAGTAGCGAGGCTACATACAGGCACCGGTTAGTCGGGCTGATTGAGGTATTATGTACATGTAGATATGGTTAAAGTGACTATGCATATACAGTTGAAGCCGGAAGTTTACATACACTTAGGTTGGAGTCATTAAAACTTGTTTTTCAACCACTCCTCAAATGTCGTGTCAACAAACTATAGTTTTGGCATGTCGGGTTAGGACATCTACTTTGTGCATGACACAAGACATTTTTCCAAAAATTGTTTACAGACAGATTATTTCACTTATAATTCACTGTATCACAATTCCAGTGGGACAGAAGTTTACATACACTAACTTGACTGTGCCTTTAAACAGCTTGGAAAATTCCAGAAAATTATGTCATGGCTTTAGAAGCTTCTGATAGGCTAATTGACATAATTTGAGTGCAGGATGGACTGGTGCACTTTAAAAAATAGATGGCATTATGAGGCAGGAAAATTATGTGGATATATTGAGGCAACATCTCAAGACATCAGTCAAGAAGTTAAAGCTTGGTTGCAAATGGGTCTTCCAAATGGACAATGACCCCAAGCATACTTCCAAAGTTGAGGCAAAATGGCTTAAGGACAACAAAGTCAAGGCATTGGAGTAGTAGCCATCACAAAGCCCTGACCTCAATCCTATAGAACATTTGTGGGCAGAACTGAAAAAGCACGTGCGAGCAAGGAGGCCTACAAACCTGACTTTGTTACACCAGCTCTGTCAGGAGGAATGGGCCAAAATTCACCCAACTTATTGAGGAAAGTTTGTGAAAGGCTACCTGAAATGTTTGACCCAAGGGAAACAATTTAAAGGCAATGCTACCAAATATGAATTGAGTGTATGTAAACTTCTGACCCACTGGGAATGTGATGAAAGAAATAAAAGCTGAAATAAATAATTCTTTCAACTTTCATTCTGAAATTTCACATTCTTAAAATAAAGTGGCGATCCTAACTGACCTAAGACAGGGAATTTTTACTACGATTAAAAGTCAGGAATTGTTTAAATGTATTTGGCTAATGTGTATGTAAACTTCTGACTTCAACTGTATGATAAACAGAGAGTAGCAGTTGCGTAAAAGAGGGGTTGGCAGGTGGCTGGACACAATGCATATAGCCCGGCTAGCCAATGTGCGGGGGCACTGGTTGGTCGGGCCAATTGAGGTAGTATGTACATGACTGTATAATTAAAAGTGACTAAGCATATATGATAAACATAGAGTAGCAGCAGCGTAAAAGAGGGGTTGGGGGAGGCACACATTTCAAATAGTCCGTGTAGCCATTTGATTACCTGTTCAGGAGTCTTATGGCTTGGGGTTAAAACTGTTGAGAAGCCTTTTTGTCCTAGACTTGGCACTCCAGTATCGCTGGCCATGCGGTAGTAGAGAGAACAGTCTATGACTGGGGTGGCTGGAGTCTTTGACCATTTTTAGGGCCTTCCTCTGACACCGCCTGGTGTAGAGGTCCTGGATGGCAGGCAGCTTAGCCCCAGTGATGTACTGTGCCATACACACGACCCTCTGTAGTGCCTTGCGGTCTGAGGCCGAGCAATTGCCGTACCAGGTAGTGATGCAACCAGTCAGGATGGTCTCGATGTTGCAGCTCATGACAGGACATTGCAGAGAGATAAGGATAGTTTGAAAGCTCTTGGTTCACAAATCAAAACCTTGAAAGATGAAATTCAACAATTACAGGCAAGGGTCGTGAAAACATACTTGGCTCCAACATGTGGAGGACCATGTGTTCCTTCAATCCATCTTCAGGCTGAGTCGCGCAAGAATGATCGGATTTCAAGCATCTGGTCAGCACTGCCTGGCTTTGAGTCAACAGATTCTGACAGCGGTGACGAACGATGTCTTAGGCCAACTAGAACACAGACTGTAAAAGGTAGTAAAGAGAAACCTCCAGTGACAGTAAACACACATAAATCAGCATCTCCAAAACAGTTGGATGAATGGTCGAAAACTTTGAAACATCCCCGAGAAGTGGGTATAAAAACGTGAGACCATTTGAAGCATTATAAGAAACTCCACAATCTACATCTTCATGATGGGTTACAGTTACTAGCCTTTGGTCTGAACAACCGTGAACATGTACTTGAACATGTACTTGAAGCAAAGGTTTATAGAGCTGTGGGTGTTGAAAAGCAAGATGTGGCCAATGGATGGAGAGCCATCCATGTTTTCCTTAAGGGTACCAATAGGGGAGAGATAACCAAATGTGTTCAAAAACTGAAAGAACCGTTTGTTGATTTTGAAGAAATGTTTAGAGCAGAGGTGGTTAGACACAGTGGGTTACCTGGCATGGAAGATGAAGATGTCCCACTTTTGGAGGAATTGAGGGTAATCACTCATCAGCTGATGCAATCCATACATGATGATTTGCGGGGAAAAAAATAGTTTCCACAACTAATGACTGGGAGAGACAACTACGGTGACAACATTGACAAGTTGTCACGACTGGACAGAGACATCAAAAAACAAATGTGTTATGGCTATACACCCCCTGATACAATGTGGATAAATAGTTACTTGTCTAACATAACACAGAGGGTGTTCTTTAATGGAAGCCTCTCAAATATAATCCAGTTAGAATTAGGAATTCCCCAGGGTAGCTGTTTAGACCCCTTGCTTTTTTGAATTTTTACTAACGACATGCCACTAACTTTGAGTAAAGCCAGAGTGTCTATGCATGCGGATGACCTAACACTATACACATCAGATACTACAGCGACTGAAAGGACTGCAACATTCAACAAAGAGCTGCAATTAGTTTCAGAGTGGGTGGCAAGGAGTAAGTTAGCCTTAAATATTTCAAAAACTAATAGTACTGGGGAGAAGATGGGGAGAAGTCTGTCTATAATAAAGCGATGCTCTGCCTTCTTAACAACACTATCAACAAGGCAGGTCCTACAGGCCCTAGTTTTGTTGCACGTTGACTACTGTTCAGTCGTGTGGTCAGGTGCCACAAAAAAAGACATAGGAAAATTGCAATTGGCTCAGAACAGGGCAGCACGACTTGCCCTTGGATGTACATAGAGAGCTAATATTAATAATATGCATGGTAATGTCTCCTGCCTGAAAGTGGTGGAGAGATTGACTTCATTACTACTTTTATTTATGAGAGGTATTGACAAGTTGAATGCACCAAGCTGTTTGTCTAAACTACTGGCACATGGCTCGGACACCCATGCATACCCCACAAGACATGCCATAAGAGGTCTCTTCACAGTCCCCAAGTCCAGAACAGACTATGGGAGTCACACAGTACTAGTACTACATAGAGCCAGACAACATGGAACTCTATTCCACATCAAATAACTGATGCAAGCAGTAAAATTGTATTTAAAAAAACAGATAATAAAACATGTTATGGAAGAAGCAGGGATTGTGAAGCAACACAAATATTGGCTTAGACACAGGCATACACACACACACACACACACGCACACGCACACACACACACACACACACACGGATTTAGTACTGTGGATATGTGATAGTGGTGGAGTAGGGGCCTGAGGACACACAGTCTGTTGTGAAATCTGTGAATGTATTGTAATGTTTTTAAAATTGTATAAACTGCCTTAATCTTGCTAGACCACAGGAAGAGTAGCTGCTGCTCTGGCAGCATGGCTAATGGGGATCCATAATAAATACAAATACAAATCAACATAATAAACCTGCTGTTATCAGATTTGTGCAGGTACCGAGTGAAACCAACAACATTATTCGTTCAGTAAAATAGAACCCTGGTGTATTATTGCGGGATTTCTGGTCACTGGCAACGAGAATGTCGGAAAGAAAACATGTTCTTATGAGGAATGACCAGGAGAAGCAGGGTCCGTCTAAGGGAACATGGAATCACGACAACAGCCCCAACGACACAATGCTGATGCAGAAATTTAAGAAGCTCTCTCCGGCTCAGCAGCAGATTTTGCTGGATGCTGTGGAGGTAAACTAATGGACTCCCTCTACGTCCCATCTCAGCTGAAATTGAATGGAATATATGGGAACATGATGGTTAACAACTTTGCAGTAGATTGTTTAGTAGATACGGGTCCTGAAGTCACTATATTGCCCATATCTTACGCAAGACATGTATGTCCTCAGTACACAGGCAAGAAGATGAGAGCCACAGGAGTAGGGGGTGACATATATGAAACAGACTAAACCATTATCAAATTCTATTGGTCCATTGAAGATTGATGCAGGGGTGTGGATAGGCTCATTTGAACAACCTATTTTAGGCCTTGATGTTATTATGCAACTTGACTCTACATTGAACTTTTCTGAAGGAAAGGTGACGTGGCAAATTAGAAAACTGCAGGGCTCTACAGTTCAGAACCATCCTATTTGTACTACGAAGAAACATTTGTGTGGAACTTGGGATATGGAACCAGTGTGCTTGACAGGTGTTGCCCCACCTTGAACAAAACAATATCCCATTAGCAAGGAAGCTATGGACGCTACTAAAGTAGCGATTAAAGATTTATGGGACATGGATATAGTTGAAAAGACACCATGTAATCCAGCTACTCTGATGTATCCTACAGATACCACATTAGTTGAACATGACTGTTGTGAGTTGGTTTTGGATCAGCTCTCTGATGGGTTTATAGAGTCATTCGTTGGAAAACCCTGAGTTTATCTTATCCACAGATGGTTCAAGCATTGTGGAGGGGGGTGTGAGGATGGTTGAGCATAGGTAGTTACTACAATGGACAATGTGATAATACCAAGCACGTTAGATTTGAGAAAAGCAGACGTTCACTTCATGAGTGACACAATGCTTAACTATTGCATACAACAGTAGGGGAAGCAGACAGACAATTAAAAGAGGCGTGGGGAATAACTCCCAAGGGGGAACATGATGTAGTACCAGGACAGTGGGTGATGGTAAAAAAAAAAATGAAACAGACACATTAGGGCCAAAATGCGAAGGTCCTTATCAAGTTTTGCTCATAACGAGTTCAGCAGTAAAAGTACAGGGGCAATCACGATGGATACATGTCATTCATTGCAAGGTTGTCCAGTTTGATGACAAAGTGGAGCCTGGAGAATAAAGAACTGATTGATTAGGAAACGGGGGCCAATCTCGGGTGAAGAAGCATAGTAAGATGATCAGAACCTGATAAGCTTCTATGTTGTATACCGCAGTCATCATATTAGGGATATCTAGGTGAAATGTCCAACGTTTTTCTGAAAATTGGGGCTTGCTTACTTAGGGAAATCCATGAAATATGAATTTGTCTTAAAACCAGGACATGTTACTTTCACTTTTTGTTTCCTTCGTTACAGGTTATGATAATCTATCGTCTGAGGCTGCAGCAATATCCTTCGATTTAAGGACTGTACCTGAAATAATACAAGATCACCGGTGAAGTGCAACCAGTGGAACGGAAGAAGAATTTCACTCCCGGCAGACTGTCAGAACATCATTTCCAACAGTTATCTATTTGGGACTGATACCAGTGTGGAAGAGCACTTTTAAAGGACTTGGGGAATGATTACCTTGCCAATAGGATGATTGAATATTGTCTTGCAGACAATTGTTATTTTGTGTGTGTGTGAGTTTCCTCCTAATACAGGATGTGGTAGGAATCAGGACATCATCATTACACCTGTTAATACTTATTTTCTAGAACTTTTTGGAAATCAATTTCTTATTGTTACAGCAAGTACTGTGTGCCCTTTGTGTTTTATAGAAATGCAAGGTGTTTAATGTGAATGATTTTATGCTTACTGCTAATGTTTTTTATACTGTCTATTTGTTCATGTTTTTTAATTGTTTTCTAAAAATACATTATTTTTAAAATGGTCTAGAGGGGAGTGTATGAATATGTTGAAGATATGTTGAAGATAAATACACAATGCAGAGACAGAGGACGAGAGGTCAAAAGGACAAGAAGTCAATAGAGTAATAACGATTAAGGGAAATAGTGTTTTTTCTGTAATAGGGAATTATTGATCAATGGTTCAGAGACATGAGAGGAATATGTCTTCTGAAATAGGATACTTGTCATTTGTCCATTGGCTATTTTTATTGCAAGGGATTCTAATTGGTCAACCACAGGCTAGGGCTGGGTTATAAAACGACATGCTGTCCCTTTGTTCTTGGGAGATAATCACAGGAGAGATCCACTGGAGAGAGCATCCCTGAGGACAGGGGAGAATGACCATCTATCTACCTGTATAATTTGTCCTCTTCAAATAAACCGATTTTCCTCCCCCTGATTTGCATTGGGGTCTGTGTTATTAAAGAATAACATAAATTGCTAACATTCATTATCTCTCTCTCTACCAATGTGTCTCCCCTGTCATGTCTACTCAACCACTTGCCAGCCAGCACCTAAACTCATTTATCTTTCCCTCTTCACGAGTGAGAAGCTCCTTGAATTCAATTTTGATGAGCATCCGGGCATTGATCTGGGCGTACTGAGGGCCGATCCAAGCAGCAGTCCTGCCAAAGATACGGCCATTGATCTCTACATGTCAGAATCCACAAAATAACGCTTCCGAATGGTTCTCCATCGACATTCTACTGGACAGGAAGTAGAGCTAATTGCTGGAGGAGTATACATTGCTTACAGAGTTTCTCCAAGCTACAGGTAATTGGAAGAAAGAGTCAAAACCTTCTGAACCAGTTCAAAGGCTTTAGCAGTTTAATGTTACACTGTAAAAAGGGCTCTAAAGTGGAACAAAATGTTTTGCTGTGTGACTAAGAGTTTTTTGGGGGAGCACTGTGCGACTAGGAAAAACCCCCAGATAATAATTGTTTTAATGATAAGGCTACACTCTAACGTTGTTTCCAAGTGCACTAAACAAAAAAAGCAAGTGCAGATTCGATAGCGTCATAGTTGCACCATTACTACAGCAAAAACAACTTGCTTGAAGCCCAATCAGTTCAAAAGATCTGACCCATATTACCTGCGCAGCATTTTCATCTTCCTATAGTGGCTCGCCGGGACTGCAGCTTACATTCATAAACCATGTCATGGGATGTTCTAAAACTCCTCGCGAGTCATTAATGTTTTGTTTACTCTTTGTTCAGTCATGTTACTTCATTGGCAAGCTAACAACCTGGTAACTTTACCAGTATATCCAAACATTTTGTGGCACAGAAAGAAAGGAAAAGGGATAATAATCCTGTGTGACTCAGTTTGTAGAGCAATGCCAGGGTTGTGGCTTCAATTCCCACATGGGATCAGTATGAAAATGTATATACGTAAATTGCTATGGATAAGATGGTCTCCTAAATTGTAATTGGATAGCTTCTTCAGGATATCAATGATCATAGCATTTTTTGTGTATACACAATATGTATATACGTGTATATATACAGTACCAGTCTGCAGCAGAGGTAACTCTGGGTCTTCCTTTCCTGTGGTGGTCCTCATGAGAGCCAATTTCATCATTTCAAAGTTCTTGACATTTTCCAGATTGACTGAACTTCATGTTTTAAAGTAATGATGGACTGTCATTTGTCTTTGCTTATTTGAGCTGTTCTTGCCATAATATGGACCAAATAGGGCTATCTTCTGTATACGACCCCTACCTTGTCACAACACAACTGATTGGCTCAAACACATTAATAAGGAAAACATTCCACAAATTAACTTTTAACAAGGCACACCTATCAATTGAGAGAATGCCAAGAGTGTGCAAAGCTGTCATCAAGGCAAAGAGTGGCTACATTGAAGAATCTCAAATATAAAATATATTTGGATTTGTTTAACACTTGATTCCATATGTGTTATTTCATAGTTTACAATGTAGAACATAGTAAAAATAAAGAAAAACCCTGGAATGAGTCAGTGTGTCCAAACATTTCACTCGTTCAGTACTGTATGTATATATATATATATATTTTTTTTTACAAAGCATAGCTTTTTTGTGCATAAGTCAATGGAACTTGGAGATACACAGAGAGTAGCCACCCAGTCTAAGGGATTGCGGGTGCTGCATAAGCGATCTTCTTGGCTGCTGTATTGGCTGTCTTATGGACTTTCTAATTGTGCTTCATGGAGAAACGCATGTTCTTCATGAACTTAGTTACGACCCCTTTCATGGACTCATAGCGGTTTGATCTGGGCTTCTTGATCCCATTCCTGTGGGCCATACGGGACTTGTGGGTGGTGTGATTCTTTGCCATTTCTGTTCTGTGGCTCTGCCACACGTACGAGATGACAACCGGAAGAAAGCAATGCTCATAGCAATGAATGAATGACAGATTTCTTGAATGTTGTCAGGACAAACCTGACATTTTAAAGAGACAGTGTACAATTTTAAATGTAATGCATCTCAGTAGGAACATTTTGCTTTTACACATTGTAGAAACCTAATACTCCTCAAATGACTTTGGAATTTCAATAACAGGGATTTGTATCAACATATTTTAATAAACTCTTTGCAGTGTTACATATTAGTTTAAAAAGTGGCTACAATTCATAAAGGCCAAATATAGGCTGTATCTCAATCAATTGAAAAAAAATGTTATTTTATGGTGCTCCTACATTCCATGTGGTGCTCGTAATTAAAAAAAGATTGGGAGTACCAGTGCTACTGATGAAAAATGTTGATTTAGAGCCTTGGCCATGTGTTTCGCACCATCATAACAGATTTTATCTTGTGTTTTTATCCTTATCCAGAAATGAGAATTAAAATTGTCTGAGGATGGTGCTAGACCATCTGATATAAAAAATGAAATGCTTTAAATAAAGGTTAAATCAAGGTGATGTGACATGATTGCGCACAACACAGTGCTCTAGATTGGGAAGGGTGGCTGGGGAGATGTATTTCTAAAAAACATGCAACAATTTCACAGATTTTACTGAGTTACAGTTAATATCATATAAGGAAATCAGTCAATTTAAATATATTCATTCGGCCCTAATCTATGAATTTCACATGACTGGGAATACAGATATGCATCTATTGGTCACAGATACCTTAAAAAAAAGATAGGGGTGTGGATCAGAAAACCAGTCAGTATCTGGTGTGACCACCATTTGCCTCAGGCAGCGTGACATATCTCCTTTGCATAGAGTTGATCAGGTTGTTGATTGTGGCCTGTGGAATATTGTCCCACTTCTCTTCAATGGCTGTGCGAAGTTGCTGGATATTGGCGGGAACTGGAACACAAAGTCAAACACGTTGATCAAGAGCATCCGAAAACATGCTCAATGTGTGACAGATCTGGTGAGTATGCAGGCTATGGAGGAACTGGGACAGCTTTCCAGAAATTGTGTACAGATCCGTGCGACATGGGGCTGTGCATTATCATGCTGACACATGAGGTGATGGTAGCAGATGAATGGCACGACTATGGGTCTCAGGAACTCATCACGGTATCTCTGTGCACTCAAATAGCCATTGATAAAATGCAATTTTGTTCGTTGTCCGTATCGTATGCCTGCCCATACCATAACCCCACCACCAGCATTGGGCACTCTGTTCAGAACGTTGACATCAGCAAACCGCTCACCCACACGTAACCAAACAAGCTGTCAGCCATCTGACCGGTACAGTTGAAACCGGGATTCATCCATGAAGAGCACACTCCTCCAGCGTACAAGTACCCATTAAAGGTGAGCATTTGCACACTTAAGTTGGTTACGAAGCCGAACTGCAGTCAAGTCAAGGCCCTGGAGAAGACAACGAGCACGCAGATGAGCTTCCATGAGACGGTATGTGAAATTTTGTGCAGAAATTCTTTGGTTGTTCAAACCCACAGTTTCATCAGCTGCCCAGGTGGCTGGTCTCAGATGATCCCGCAGGTGAAGAAGTTGGATGTGGAGGTCCTGGGCTGGCGTGGTTACACATGGTCTGCGATTGTGAGGCTGATTGGACGTAGTGCCAAATTCTTGAAAACAACGTTGGAGGTAGCTTATGGCAGAGAAACTAACATTAAATTACCTGGTGACAGCTCTGGTGGACATTCTTACAGTCAGCATGCCAATTGCACGCTCCCTCAAAAATGTTGACATTTCGGGCATTGTGTTGTGTAACAAAACTGCACATTTTAGGGTGGCCTTTTATTGTACCCAGCACAAGCACCCGTGCTGTTTAATCAGCTTCTTGATATGCCACACCTGTCAGGTGGATGGATTATCTTGGCAAAGGAGAAAAACTCACTAACAGGGATGTAAACAAATGTGTGCACAATATTTTAGGGAAATAATATTTTTGTGTGTATGAAACAATTCTGGGATCTTTTATTTCAGCTCAAGAAACGTGGGACCAACACTTTACATGTTGCTTTTGTATTTTTTTCAGCGCAAAATGGTTGACATTGGTAGTATGCATGGGGCTGGAGCAGGGCTTCCCATACTCGGCCCTCGGGAGCCTAAAGGGTGCACTTTCCCCCCCCCCCAAACACCACACATCTGATTCAAAGCTTGATGATTAGTTAATTATTTGAATCAGCTGTGTAGTGCAAGGGCAAAAAATAAAATGTGCACCCCTTGGGGTCCCAAGGACTGAGTTTGGAAAATCCTGGGTTAGTAAATCATTTCACAGGCAATAATCCAAATCACACCCTCACTCTTGCTGAGCGACACACCATGGCTTAGGGAAATGCCCTGTAATCTTCAGCCAGTCCAAATGCACCAGCACAAACTAAAATGTACAGTAGGTCCTCTGCCCACGACGGGAGCAATTTTTCCATCATTTTATAATAGCAACCCAGTGACATGCCACAGCAATTCCCCATCAGTTTTTTGTTGTTGAATGTTGTTTGATTATAAATGCATAGAACATGAGAAAGGTGATGCATGGTGTTATAGCTGTGTGTGAGTTTGTGTAAGTATGTATGTACAGTATGTATCTACAATATGTGTGCACATCAGGAGGAATTATTCAAAGAGAAATGTATTTTACCGTAGCTCTTTGAAGGGCTCGGCCCTGACGTGTGGCGTCTCCACAGAGTTGCTGAACACAGCTCCCTCGGCACCTGCAATCACAGAACCACAACATTAGCCAGGAGACCTGGGTGGATAAATTGAGGCAACATCTCAAGACATCAGTCAGGAAGTTAAAGCTTGGTCACAAATGAGTCTTCCAAATGGACAATGACCCCAAGCATACTTCCAAAGTTGTGGCAAAATGGCTTAAGGACAACAAAGTCAAGGTATTGGAGTGGCCATCACAAATCCCTGACCTCAATCCTATAGAAAATGTGTGGTCAGAACTGAAAAAGCATGTGCGAGCAAGGAGGCCTACAAACCACAATCAGTTACACCAGCTCTGTCAGGAGGAAAAAGGCAAGGCTTGCAAGCCGAAGAACACCATCCCAACTGTGAAGCACGGGGGTGGCGTCATCATGTTGTGGGGGTCCATTGCTGCAGGAGGGACTGGTGCACTTCACAGAATAGATGGTATCATGAGGCAGGAAATTTACGTGGATAAATTGAGGCAACATCTCAAGACATCAGTCAGGAAGTTAAAGCTTGGTCACAAATGAGTCTTCCAAATGGACAATGACCCCAGGCATGGTCAATTGGTCAAACAGTTCTATTTCTGTTTCATCAGACCAGAGGACATTTCTCCAAAATGTACAATCTTTGTCCCCATCTGCAAACCGTAGTCTGGATTTTTTATGGCGGTTTTGGAGCAGTGGCTTCTTCCTTGCTGAGCGGCCTTTCAGGTTATGTCGATATAGGACTCGTTTTACTGTCGATATAGATACTTTTGTATCTGTTTCCTCCAGCATCTTCACAAGGTCCTTTGCTGTTCTGGGATTGATTTGCACTTTTCACACCACAGTACATTCATCTCTAGGAGACAGAACGTGCCTCCTTCCTGAGCGGAATGACGGCTGCGTGGTCCCATGGTGTTTATACTCGCGTACTATTGTTTGTAAAGCAACAAAATGTGTGAAAAGTCAAGGGGTGTGAATACTTTCTGAAGACTGTACATCAGAACAGAAGAGCTCCTCCTAGAACAGATCGTTAAGCACAGAGTTATCTTTCCACATGGGCGAGGGAGCGCTTCTCTTTGCATATTTACCCTCGCCGCTTTCAGAGCGAAAAGCTGAGAGCTGTAATTTAAGAACAACCCTAAAGTAATAACGGCCCTGTAAATTTTCTCAAGTACTCTGGTACCCGACCATCATCCCGTTCCTATAATTGAAATAACCCTTTTTTTCTAGGTGTTTTTTTGTCCCTACGGTGACTCAACGAACTTTGAAATAACATTTAGTCGAGACCTTTGATCCACTAGCCTGATTCTGCTTACTGTGATGCAGCACCCTAACCTTAGGTTTTATTCAATAGCACAGGGTGGGACTACAGTAGCTCAGAGCCAAAGTTAACTGTGTGGAGTAGGTGAGACTTGTTGGACATGGCGGCCCAAATAGATCTGTGGCTTCAGAGATTATGTCCATTGATTTGGCATCCCAGTGTGGTATTGAGCGACGGGCCGATGGCTTGCAGAGTGGGGAGGTCTGTCAGGAGGAATGGGCCGAAATTCACCCAACTTATTGTGGAAAGCTTGTGGAAGGCTACCTGAAACGTTTGACCCAAGTTAAACAATTTAAGGGCAATGCTACCAAATACTAATTGAGTGTATGTAAACTTCTGACCCACTGGGAATGTGATGAAATAAATCATTCTCTCTACTATTATTCTGACATATCACATTCTTAAAATAAAATGGTGATCCTAACTGACTTAAGACAGGAAATGTTTACTAGGATTAAATGTCAGGAATTGTGAAAAACTGAGTTTAAATGTATTTGGCTATGGTGTATGTAAACTTCGACTTCAATTGTATTTGTAATTGTGTTTTAGATAATTGTCTTGCTGAAAGGTGAATTAATCTTCTATTGTCTGTTGGAAAGCTGAACCCAGTTTTCGTCAAGGATTTTGTCAATGCTTAGCTATATACTGTTTATTTTATCCTAAAAATCTCCCATACCGATGACAAACAATATGATGTAGCCACCACCGTGCTTGGAAATATGAAGAGTGATAGTCAGTGATGTGTTGTCTTGGATTTGCCCAAAAACAACTCCTTCTATTCAGGACAAAAACTTAATTTCTTTGCCACATTTACTGCAGCATTACTTTAGTGCCTTATTAAAAACAGGATGCATGTTTTGGAATATTTTTTATTCTGTACTGGCTTCCTTCTTTTCACTCTGTTAGAATTAAGTTACTATAGTACAATGTTGTTGATCCATCTTCAGTTTTCTCCTATCACAGCCATTTATCTTTGTAACTGTTTTAAAACCACCATTGGCCTTATAGTGATATCCCTGAGCGGTTTTCTTCCTCTCCGGCAACTGAGTTAGGAAGTGCGCCTGTTTCTTTGTAGTGACTGAGTGTATTGATACACCATCCAAAATGTAAATAATAAATGCTCCATGCTCAAAGGGATGTTCAATGTCTGCTTTTTTGATAACCCAACTACCAATAGGTGCCCTTCTTTTCGAACCATTGGAAAACCTCCCTGGTCATTGTGGTTGAATCTGTGCTTGACATTCACATTCACTGCTCGACTGAGGGACTTTACAGATAATTGTATGTGTGGGGTATGTTAAACACTAGTATTGCTAGTATAGAGTCCATTCAGCTTGTAGTGTGACTTGCTTAGCAAATGTTTACTCCTGAACTTATTGAGGCTTGTCATAACAAAACGGTTGAATACTTTTTGACTCAAAACATTTCAGCTTTCCATTTTTAATTCATTTGTAAACATTTATAAAAACCTAATTCCACTTTTATATTTCGGGGTATTGTGTGTAGATCAGTCACACAAAATCTACATGTTATCCATTTTAAATTTAGACTGTAACACAACAAAATATGGAAAAAGTCATGGGGTGTGAGTACTTTCTTAAGGCACTGTATATGTATTGGCAGCAGCACGGCAGCGTTGGTCCTCCTCTTCGTTGCAGGATTGGCAGGTCTGCTCTGTGTTGGGTTTCAAGAGCTTAGCTCGGTGGGGGCAGTTTGATCCATTCTTTTACTTTGACAGCTTTGCTTCTGGGAGTCACATCTCCTCAGCAGGGGTGAAGGGAATGGCTATGAGACTGTCACTGGACTTCTGTGTTGTAATGTATATGGATGAGACGTAAAACAACTCCACTTTTAGGGGGTTTAGAGTCCACCTGTTGTAAATTCAATTGATTCAACATGATTTGCAAAGGCACACACCTGTCTATATAAGGTCCCACAGTTGCCAGAGCATGTCAAAGCAAAAACCAAGCCATGAGGTCGAAGGAATTGTCCGTAGAGCTCCGAGACAGGATTGTGTCAAGGAACAGATCTGGGGAGGAGCTGGCTGCCTTAGAGCTGGCCACCCGGCCAAACTGAGCAATCGGGGGAGAAGGGCCTTGGCCAGGGAGTTGACAAAGAACCCAATGGTCACTCTGACAGAGCTCCAGAGTTCCTCTGTGGAGATGGGAGAACATTCCAGAAGGATAACCGTCTCTGCAGCACTCCACTAATCAGGAATTTACAGTAGAGTGGCCAGACGGAAGCCACTCCTCAGTAAAAGTCACATGTCAGCCATCTTGGAGTTTGCCAAAAGGCATCTAAAAGACTCTCAGACCATGAGAAACGAGATTCTCTAGTCTGATGAAACCAAGATTGAAGTCTTTGGCCTCAATGCCAAGCATCACGTCTGGAGGAAACCTGGCACCATCCCTACGATGAAGCATCATGCTGTCGGGATGTTTTTCAGCGGCATGGACTGGAAGACTGGTTAGGATCGAAGGAAAAACTAATGGAACAAAGTACAGAGAGTTCCTTGATGAAAACCTGCTTCAGAGCGCTCAGGACCTCAGACTGGGGCGAAGGTTCACCTTCCAACTGGATAACGACACTAAGCACAAATTAAATGAGAACTTGTTCTCAACTTGCCTACCTGGTTAAATAAAGGTGAAATTTAAAAAATAAATAAAAATGTGCCATTGTTTTCCCGTTCAGAAACTGACACAGTCCTTTTCCAGGTACAGCATAAATTACTGCTAAAGATTAAAACATTCTGCCAACAAAGTAAATAGACCAGTAGTGTATGTTAAATATTTGACAGTATGGGTAGGCTACAGCCTTGCTGTGCGATAAGAGCACATCATTGTATATTTAATCTCAGAGCCTATACCAACACAGGACATATAAACTCAATAAACTATTGATAAACTAAATATTGAACAAAGATTAATCTTTTGTATGCCGTGGTCTAATCACAATAGTTCAAAATTATACAGCAAATAGATGGCGTTACTGTCACCATAAAAGGTGAATGGAGGCGTTTTTCATCCTGAGTTTTCAGGCTCGTTCACGCATGCACCGTTTTACGACAGTTCTGATTGATAACGGGAAACGTGTATCTATGGATTGCGCCAAGTTTATAATTCTCAATATTTTTGTACAGTATATGCGCAGACTTTTAAGAAATGGCGCATCCAAAAATGTAGTGTGAAATTTACGCAACGGTTATAAATGAGGCCCCAGATTTTCTGAGCAATCTTTCCAACTATTGGACATGTAAACGCCTTAATCAGCGTTGATCTGCACATGTGCTAGCACGAGCAAGGCGAGCTTCCAACTTTTGCGCAAGTGAGTTCGGAAAAACTGACAGTATGCATCTTTGAAATTGTTTTCACGTACAACCTTTAAATGTCCGAACTCAGAATAAAATATTCTTCATTTTAAGCGTGGAAATCGAGTCTGCCGCATGGGCATGCTTTTGTGGCACAGTCGATAGCGCGCCGGACCTCGGGCTCGAAGGCCTGTTTCATTACATTTCGATTTAAATGTTTACATGCTTTGCAAGAACGATTTCCCTAATAATTCCGTTTACATGGGCACATCTAAAATCAGGCTACCTGATTGGGCTTTGATAAATGCGGAAAATCGGCAACCAAAATAAACGTTACAACACATCGATCATGTTTAAAAAAAACAAAACAGGGACGTTACACTACTCCCTCCTTTCAAAGAGCGCGTCCTCGCGCTAGTTTGCGACCGGCCAAGCACACGCACTGTCCGATCACTTCCGACACCAGTGTAATGAAACAGAAGGGAGCAGGTCTCGAACCCTCGACCTTCGATCCCGAGGTCCGGCGTGCTATCGACTGTGCCGCAAAAGCATGCTCATGTGGCAGACTCGATTTCCGTGCTTATAAACCCAGGGTCGTTACAGAACTATCACTAAATATTTACAATAATTGTAATGTATTGTGTGCCTGTAACTTAATGTAGACTACAGCACATGCATATACCCACAGACTAATGAGACTACACTCAGAAAAAAAGGGTTCCAAAAGAGTTCTACTGTCTATAGGAGAAACCTTTTGGCTCCAGGTAGAACTATTTTGGGTTGATGTAGAACCTTCTGAAGAAAGGGTTCTACCTGAAACTTAAATGGTTCTACCTGGAACCAAAAACGTTTTTTCAAAGTGTTCTATGGGGACAGCCAAACAACCTTTTCAGGTTCTAGATAGCACCTTTTTTTCTAAGAGTGTATAGCGGATAGGAGACATCCCACAGTCCCCAACCCCAAATAGCCTGTCAAAAGTAACCCACCGACTTACAGAGCAGAAAATAAAAAGTTCATACATATTTCTACACTGTAGCCATGAGCCCTTCAAGTAATTATCCAGGCCTCACAGCCAAAACATTGCCCTTTGCGCTCAAATGGTATGGAAAAGAGTTGTGATGCAGCTTTTATGGGGAGATATTTCACATTATGGTGTCTCCTACGTTAAACGACTATTATATTATGGAGAGAAAGGTGGTCAATACAGTGCCAGCTTAGCGGTAACAAATGTAACAAATTTCACAATTACTTTTTTGTGTAAAAATGCTGACAGAGAAAAACTCAGCCCCCCGCCTGACAGCCGAGATTGACATTGATCGGGGAGATACACAAACCATTCAAACTTGCCAACCATATCCATGAAGAGTAATAGAGGCTGTCCATATGTAATGTTATGTTCAGAAAATACATGGTGAGGGTGTATGATGAGCTGTCAAGACAGCAGCATGTCAGAATACTGTACAGTCAAAGCCAGTTTTGGGGAGGGATTTACAGATGATGGGCCTCTTTTGGCAACAAAAAAAAAATCACACTTAAGTTGAGTACAGTCTGTTGAAGTTTGTTTCAGTAGGTGTATTCATACAGTTAAGAGGGATTCAACCAACAATATTACCCAGCATGGTTTTGGCAAAATGCATAACACGGCATTAACACATTGAGTTAGAACCTGTAAAATCTGTACTAAACGGCCAGTGCAGTATGGCAAAAAACACAACATCAGTTCCCCATTCTGACACAGTAGGGCCCAGACAGTCTTCTCTCAAACACTACTACCAGCCAGCTAGCCACAGTCCATAGATGAAAATAATAGATGATCAAAGCCCCTGGGAGAGAAATGATTAAAGCGACTCATTGTGGACATACAGACTGCAGCCGTAGTCAGATCAAGACCAGGAAACAAAAACACTGTGGGAAGATAAAGGCTGCCTTTAGCCTTTGGCTGTATACACAGTGTGTGGCTGAGTCTGTGGTGCCATTCAGCCTAACTGACAGATCAGTACTGTTAGTTAGGAGAAAGGACTGTAGCAGTACAGTATGTGCCTTTTTGGTATTATGCATACCACACAGTGTCAATAATGTCTTCACTTTCACACCTTAATTAGAGAGCAAGTTATTGTGATGCAGTCCTAATATGGACACTGTAATAGTGAATGTTTGATATTCCCCATATGCAGCATACTGCATAGTTGGGTATCTGGTAACACAATGGGGTTCAACATAGGGAGCAGTGCTGGATAGGATCAAAGCGTAGTTGTACTACGTATGGCCTTAAATCAATAGCCAGCCTATGAGATTCAATCGACCAATATCTTCTCACTTGTATTTACACATCACCTTATGGACTTTAGTCGACTTTCATACATAGGCAACCACACACGTGCACATTTTATTATCTGTTATTATCTGTGCATAGTAATTTGAATAGCTCTACCTACATGCACATATTACCTCAATTACCTCGACACCGGTACCCCAGCACATTGACTATGTACCGGTACCCCCTGTATATAGCCCCGCTGTTGTTTCAGTGTTTACTGCTGCTCTTTAATGATTTGTTATTCTTATCTTATCTTTAAAGGTATTTTCTTAAAACTGCATTGTTGGTTAAGGGCTTGTAAGTAAGCATTTCACTGTAAGGTCTACTACACCTGTTGTATTCGGCGCATGTAACAAATACAATTTGATTTGATGTGTGCACAAGCGTGCTTACACACACACGCTCACACACTCACACGTTTGTAAACGCGCACACTCACATGCATTCACATTCACACACCTCTCTCTAAACGCTCCATTGGGAACCTGACTGGGCCAACTCTCCCAGTGACATCCTGTAATGCACCGGCCATAAACGTCCATAAACAGATTGAGTGAAAGATCGATAAAGCCATTTTAGTTTTATTTCCAACTTCCCACATAATGTCCCTTCTGAAATTATTTTGTCAATGTGTTTCCATTACGTCTCCTTCGACCCTCCCAGTCCGCCAGTCTCCTGCTGATCAATCAGCGCCTTATGAAGCATGCAGCAGGATATATCACTAGTGTTTGGAGGCCTCATAAACATTCACTTAATGTCTTCCATAGCGACTGGTGGTGGGATAGAGGGAGGCGATGGAGAAGAGTATATGGGCAAAGGATGACAAATGTGAGACGTGTTTTTAAATAGCCTATGTAGCACAGTCTGTACAGACCGGGCCTCCCAGTGAGAGGTTATGTTGTTTATCCAGACATATCAGTAGGCATTATGGCTGCACCCACATTACATGGCCTGCGGGTCTTCCACATCAGTAGTATTTAACTGGGATAGCACTGCTGCTGAGCTGATATCTGGATCTACTGCTGTATTTACACTAGGATGTTCAAGGGCCTTCATTATGATAGCAGACCTGTATCTACACATAGGATCAATCAATGTTTAAATTACCTTTGGCTATCATGATTGCATAGATGTATATCGATTGAGATGGGATAGATGTGCACATATTTTTTTACATGTATTTAACCCCTCATTTTTGGAATGAAACATTCTAAGCCCTGTCTAAGCCGGGGGGTCTTGCTTCCATTCAGTCACAAGAGCATTAGTGAGGTCGAGCACTGATGTTAGGCGATTAGGCCTGCTTCGCAGTTGGTGTTCCAATTCATCCCAAAGGTGTTCGAAACCATTTCTTTATGGACCTTGCTTTGTGCATGGGGGAAGGACAGGGCCTTCCCCAAACTGTTGCCACAAAGTTGGAAGCATAGAATCGTCTAGAATGTCATTGTATGCTTTAACGGTAAGATTTCCCTTCACTGGAACAAAGGGGCCTTGCCCGAACCATGAAAAACAGTGCCAGACCATTATTCCCCCTCCACCAAACTTTATAGTTGACACTATGTATTCGGGCAGGTAGCGTTCTCCTGGTGTCCACCAAACCCAGATTAGTCTGTCAGACTGGCAGATGTTGAAGCGTGATTTATCACTCCAGAGAACTCGTTTCCAGTGCTCCAGAGTCCAATGGTGGCGAGCTTTACACCACTCCAGCCGACTCTTGGCATTAGGCATGGTAATCTTAGGTTTGTGTGCGGCTGCTCGGCCATGGAAACCCATTTCATGAAGCTCCCGACAAACAGTTCTTGTGCTGACGTTGCTTCCAGAGGCAGTTTAGAACTCAGTAGTGAGTGTTGCAACCGAGGACAGACAATTTTTACGTTCAAAGCACTTCAGCATTCCCGCCGTCCTGGTCTGTGAGCTTGTGTGGCCTACCATTTCATGGCTGAGCCGTTGTTGATCCTTGATGTTTCCACTTCACAATAACAGCACTTACAGTTGTCCAGGGCAGTTCTAGACGAACTGACTTGTTGGAAAGGTGGCATCCTATGACAGTGCCACGTTTAAAGTTACTGAGCTCTTCAGTAAGGCCATTCAACTGACAATGTTTGTCTATAGAGATTGCATGCCTGTGTGCTCGATTTTATACACCTGTCAGCAACGGGTGTGGCTAAAATAGTCGAATCCACTAATTTGAAGGGGTGTCCACATAGTTTTGTATATATAGTGTATGTACCTCAATTACCTCATACCCCTTCATATTGACTCAGTACTAGTACCCTGTGTATATTGCCAAGTTATTGTTACTCATTGTGTATTTGTTCCTTCTGTTATTATTTTTCTATTCATTCTTCGTGTTATTCTTTTTATATATATTTTTATTTTCTTACTATTTCTATTTTTAAAAAAATCTGCATTGTTAGGAAGGGCCCGTAAGTAAGAATTTCACTGTTGGCCTACACCTGTTGTTTATGAAACATGTGACAAATACAATTTGATTTGTATATAGCCTCGTTATTGTTATTTATTGTACTATTTTCTGTTTTTATTTGCAAATGTTCTTACTTTTTAACTCTGCATTGTTGGGAAAGGGGTTTGTAAGTAAGCATTTCATGGTAAAGTCTACACCTGTTGTATTCGTCATATGTGACAAATAAAATGTAATTTAATTTCCAATTAATGGAAACACCAGTGCAGCATCCATAAATAGGATTCCAGCAATAGTACTCAGAGAGAGCAAAATCCAGGCGGCCGAATGCAGGGAAATTGGAACCATATATCTGCCTTGGGTGCAGTGCCATTTAGCGGCAGAATTACATACGTTTGTTTCCAAGGACCCGGTGGACCTTTTATAGTGAAAGTGGCTCTCGCTTCTGGAACAAAAGTGCACTTGAGTGTTGGGGAGAAGTAGGTTCTTGGACATGATGTACAGTTGAAGAGTGCTCCAGGGATCCTCAGTAGTACACTAGATTGCAGATTATAATTCAATAAATGTAGCATCAGCCTCATTGTTGCAGTAAGTCAGACAGGGGTGGGATGGTTGCATTGGTGAAAGCGGTGGGGAGGAGAAGAGCACACCCCACATATATATTTTTAAATTGTATACTATGGTATAAATATTATAGAATTCACTTTAGTGTTTCTGAAGACTTTACTGTAGTATTAACTGTAGTGTTTTTGAGGACCAAAGTAGGCAAAAACACTACAGTCAATACTGTTGTATTTACTGTAGTATACTGTAGTATTTAAAGTTAACTATAGTGTAACTACTGTAGTAAAATAAAACCTTAGTAAATACTATAGTAATTAATGTAGTGTTTTTGCAGATTGTAGTATACTGTAGTATTTACTATAGTGTTTTTGCGGACTGTAGTATACTGTAGTGTTTTGCATACATTACTGTAGTATTTACTATAGTGTTTTTGTTTTGTTATCTTTGGCATGGAAATGGAGGCTTTTTCCTTCAGGAAACCTACTGGAGAAACAGTAAAATACCACATTTTCCAAAACCTGTAGCTATATGAGACTGGGGGTCTGAACAGATAGTTCGGAGCTTCTGCTCTTTTCTATAACCCGTTGGGAACACAATTTATGGACTATTCTTGGCATAGATTTCTCACTTATAGGTGGACAAATTGTGATATGGTGGAGGGGAATTGGCAGAGTATATGCAAATTAAATAGTGTAGTATTTACTATAGTTAGATCCAAGTGAATTGTTTTTGTGGACTTTACTGTAATATTTACTACAGTGTTTTTTTGTTGCGGATAATACTGTGGTAAATACTCCGATATTATTTGAAAAATAAACTGTAGTAAACACTACAACATTCTATGGTATTTACTACACATGATTGAGGGTTAAACAGCATGTAGTATAGTATTCTACAATTTACTATAGAATTTAATAGTAAGTACTGTAGTATTCTATAGTAAACCATTTTTCCATGTGGGACTGCATCAAGAACATGGCTCAACAGGGACTGATAACTTGTAGATATTAAACAGGGAAATAGTTTGTTAGTAAAAGCAAGCAGTAAAGTATTTTAAGGAGACTACTGCAGATGGCGTGAGAGTGATGTTTAATTTTTAATACACCAGAACATATTTATTTTGTAGCTGATCATTTTTGATGCACAATTGCAAGTAAATGTAGGCTATCTGTTTACTGTATGTATTGATTTTCTATATACTTGTACATTAAATACTATATTTGCAACGTCATGATTTCACTGTGGCTTTCAAGTAGTCTACTGTCATCTGGTCATCCGGTTTATAGCTACAAACTTCAGTGCTCACACCCATAGCAGGCGCCTAGTATAGAGGGAGATGGAGCGGGATTGGAGAACAGAGTGTCAGTGGAGCCGATAACATCATCCTCTGCTACCAGGCCATTTGTCACCCAAGGAGCTACTGTAGCATGGAGCCGTACATGGAGCTGTGGAACACATCACTGTGCCTTGTGGTTAATCAAGCTCCGGGAAGCCACAGTCTGGAAGAGTGATATCACACCGATGAGTGTGTGTTTGTACAGTATATGTGTGTGTGTGTGTGTGTGTGTGTGTGTGTGTGTGTGTGTTGTGTCTGTGTGTGTGTGTGTGTCCTTGACCAGACCTTGGGAGGAACCATTAGAACAACAGGCCCATTGCAAGAGTAAAGTGAACAAGGAAAAAAGGACAGTCATTGTAAATCGAAAACCGATCTCATACTGTTGCAAAAGTCACCTACAGATTCTCAGGCTTACATTTAAGTCCATTACCAATGCCATCCATGTTCCAAGATACCATTAGTTATCATGGATCAGTGGTGGATGCAGTTAGACGCTATTTTCATTGGAAGCGAGGTATACATCAACACCTAGACCACCCTCCCTCTCACATATCCTTGACAGGAATTATATATCCTCAAAATGAGAAGAAAAACATTATACGTCTGTAATGCCAGTGACATACAGTACTGTGCCTTCAGAAAATATTCACACCCTTTTATGTTTTCTACAAATTTGTTGAGTTACAAATTGGGATTAAAATGGATTTAATTGTAATTTTTGGTTAACGATCTACACAAAACACTCTGTAATGACAAAGTGGAAGAACAATTCTAAAATAATAATAATTAATTAACAGGAAATTCATTCATATATTTTGATTAGACAAGTATTCAACCCCTTTAGTCAATACATATTAGAATCACCTTTGGCAGTGATTACAGCTGTGAGTCTTTTGGGTCTCTAAGAGCTTTGCATACCTGGATTGTACAATATCTTCCCATTATTCTTTTAAAAATTCTTAAAGCTCTGTCAAGTTGGTTGTTGATCATTGCTGGACAGCCATTTTCAAGTCTTGGCATAGACTTTCAAGCAGATTTAAGACCAAACTGTAATTAGTCCACTCTAATTAGTAGTCCACTGTAATTAGTCCACTGGTAAGTAACTCCAGTGTATATTTGGCCTTAGATTTTAGGTTATTGTCCTGCTGAAAGGTGGATTTGTCTCCCAGTGTCTGTTGGAAAGCAGACTGAACCAGGTCTTCCTCTAGGACTTTGCCTGTGCTTAGCCCTATTCCATTTATTTTTATCCTAAAAAACTCCATAGTCCTTGCCGATGACAAGCATACCCATAACATGATGCAACCACCACCATGCTTAAAAATATGAAGAGTGATACTCGGTGATGTGTTTGTTGTGTTGGATTTGCCCCAAAAATAATGCTTTGTATTCAGGACAAAAAGTTAATTTCTTTGACACATTTTTTTTGCAGTATTACTTTAGTGCCTTATTGCAAAAAGGATGCATGGTTTGGAATATTTGCTATTCTGTACAGGCTTCCTTCTTTTCATTCTGTCATTTAGGTTAGTATTGTGGAGTAACTACAATGTTGCTGATCCATCCTCAGCTATCTCCTATCACAGCCATTTAACTATGTAACTGGTTTAAAATCACCAAATCATGGTGACATTCTTGAGCGGTAATGGTTGAGTGTATTGATAGACCATCCAAAGTGTAATGAATAACTTCACCATGCTCAAAGGGATATTCATTGTCTGTTTTTTACTCAGCTACCGTTAGGTACCCTTCTTTGCAAGGCATTGGAAAACCTCCCTGATCTTTATCGTTGAATCTATGCTTGAAATTGACTGCTCGACTGAGGGACCTTATAGATAATTGTATGTGTGGGTTACAGAGATGGGGTAGTCATTCAAAAATTATGTTGAACACCATTATTGCACACAGAGTGAGTCCATGCAACTTATTATCTGACTTGTTGGGCAAATCTTTACTCCTAAAGTTATTTAGGCTTGTGATAACAAAGGGGTTGAATAGTTTTTATTGATTTAAGACATTTCAGCTTTTCATATTATAATATGATATAATCTGTTATAATCTCCACCCGGCACAGCCAGAAGAGGACTGGCCACCCCTCATAGCCTGGTTCCTCTCTAGGTTTCTTCCTAGGTTTTGGCCTTTCTAGGGAGTTTTTCCTAGCCACCGTGCTTCTACACCTGCATTGCTTGCTGTTTGGGGTTTTAGGCTGGGTTTCTGTACAGCACTTTGAGATATCAGCTGATGTACGAAGGGCTATATAAATACATTTGATTTGATTCTGATTTGAATATATATATATATATATATATATATATATTTTACATTATTCCACCTTGTCATTATGGTGTATTGTGTGTTGATCAGTGACACACAATCTAAGTGTAATCCATTTTAAATTCAGGCTGTAACAAAACAAAATGTGGAAAAAGTAAAGGGGTGTGAATACTTTCTGAAGCTCTGTATAAACAAGACTTGATAGGCAAACAATGCCTCCATGATTTTGCAAATGTCCTGCTGGGCTCTCAAACACATCTTGTTTGTCAGAGACACTCATTGCTGTAAACCCTGAGATTGTACTGACTTCACGGTTACAATCTAATCTAGCTTTGTGACCTGTGGTGGGCTCGCTTTATGTGGACCGTGAAACCAAGCCCTAGGAAGAGGCCCGGGTAAAGCAGAGTGCAGAGAAGCAGAGGATATAACTCACTGGCTTTTATGGATTCTTTATCATCTACTTAGCATGGTCACCTGACAGAAATCCAATGGTCACTTTGCAAAGCACATTCCCCAATCATACCTGATCAAATGGTGAAATGTAGTCTCCCTCTCACACCTTAAATAAATGTCATGTATGACACTCGTCACACAGTAAAACCCTGCTGCTCTTTATGATCTTCTTACTGAAAGCTGGAGCCACAAAGAGAGAGAGAGAGAGGAAGGGAGGAGGATAAACTGAGGAAGAGAATGAAGTGAAATGGATGAATGTCATCATATTCAGGAATGACTTGGCTATAATGTTGATGGTAATGCAGAAGGTGAGGCATAAATAAAGTTTGGTTATCATTACTGTCATATTTCCATTACTCCATTACTATTTCTAGGAAAGGATATACAGTACTTCACAGTTCCAGGTCTCTCTCGCTCTCTCTCTCTCTCTCTCTCTCTCATACACTCTCTCACCATCTATCTATTCTCTCTCTTTATCTTTCTCTCTCACACTACTTCTCTCTCCCTCTTTTTTTTCTTACAGCAGACACAAGGTACACTGAACCCTGGGAAGCACAAGGCATGAGGCTATAGACCACTGCAGCCCATGCGGACTACTGGACACCGATACAGAGCAGTTGATTCTAAAAACAACCTAGAGCACCAGGACTGTAAGACAGTGACCCCAAATTAACCAGGTCAAAGGGGACCTGCTTTAGGGTTGTGACCCCATCATCAACAGTCTGGACCAGCACTGCCAGGTAGCCACCCACCATGAGTGGATGTGAACCTAGCCCTATACAGTAATTAGATACTGGCTGAGAGTGGAGGAAACTGAGGTTAGGTCAAGTGGCTCTCCAGCAGTCATACACTGTAATACACATCACAGCTGAAAGTCTGAAGACCATCATGATAGATACAGTAGAGAGGAAGAAAATAAAGGCATGGTTGTTTGTCCACAGGGTGATATCTGTATCTGTATCATGCTCTCCTCATAAACCTGATATGAATTAAACATTTCCCATTTTCTCTGACGGGTGTCATATTACGGACTAGGGATTGTAAAAATGTTATGGAGTTGGCATTCTCTGCCCCATCTGTTAGATCAAGCATCTGGACTGGCGTAGTGATTACTCTCTGGGTGATGTGGTTAATGTGTGAAGAGACAGACACATCACTAATGGATGGGACTACTTTCTGCACGTTGCTTTTCTCAATCCACATTGACATCCCCCTGGGTAGTGTAACGGATGTGAAACGGCTAGCTTAGTTAGCGGTGCGCGCTAAATAGCGTTTCAATCGGTTACGTCACTTGCTCTGAGACCTTGAAGTAGTAGTTCCCCTTGCTCTGCAAGGGCCGTGGCTTTTGTGGAGCGATGGGTAACGATGCTTCGAGGGTGACTGTTGACGTGTGCAGAGCATCCCTGGTTCGCGCCCAGGTCGGGGCGAGGGGACTGACGTAAAGTCTATACTGTAACATTGATGCTGTTGACCCGGATCACTGGTTGCTGCGAAAAAAGGAGGAAGGTCAAAAGGGGGGTGAGTGTAACGGATGTGAAACGGCTAGCTTAGTTAGCGGTGCGCGCTCAATAGCGTTTCAATCGGTTACGTCACTTGCTCTGAGACCTTGAAGTAGTAGTTCCCCTTGCTCTGCAAGGGCCGTGGCTTTTGTGGAGCGATGGGTAACGATGCTTCGAGGGTGACTGTTGACGTGTGCAGAGCATCCCTGGTTCACGCCCAGGTCGGGGCGAGGGGACGGACGTAAAGTCTATACTGTTACAGTAGCATCTAAAATGGAGTTTGCCACATCATCTGTGCAATTGTAATAACGTGGTGATTTTTATGTCTGCATGCAGTATGACATGATTTAGTGATAGTTTTGCATACCCTAGCGTACCTGTAGACTTCCAGCCATTGTGCTAACGCAAGTTAGCATTGGCTCGCGCAACTGCCTCTAACTTCTTTCCTACTGTACGCAGAGAGATAAAAAGGGCATCTGCTAGAATCTCGCAGTATCCCTTTCTTACCATATCTGTTTCCGAGCTCCTCCCTCATCAGTGTACTCAAGTGGTTATTAAGTGTGCTATTCAATTTAAATTAGCCTCCACTGCAGTGAGTCAATGGGCTCTAATTGAGGCTAATCAATGAGCCTTTAATTATAATTATAACAAAAAAACAGCAGCAGGTAATGTCAGTATTCTGTGGACTCCTGCTAATTATGGTATGGGAGAGACAGGGGGATAGAGAGGGATGGGGGAAATATGGGAATACTCTATTGAGCATGCTCCATTAAAAATCTGGAATTCCCTGTTCAAAGCAGAATTGAATTACCACAAAGGAGTGCTCCATTGTGTCCTTGCATTCCAGGCTAATTCATTATTTTCTCCCATTGTTTTTCCTGTGTAATTGATTACGTGTGGTTTCCTAGGGAAGACGATGGAGGATCGCTGTAGACTGCTCGTGGCACTTCAGTACTGTACTGGGCAGGCTCACGAGAATGTACAGTTGAAGTTGGAAGTTTACATACACCTTAGCCAAACACATTTGAACTCAGTTTTTCACAATTCTCGACATTTAATCCTAGTAAACATTCCCTGTCTTACGTCAGTTAGGATCAGCTTTTATTTCGTTCATCACATTCCCAGTGGGTCAGAAGATTACATACACTCAATTAGTATTTGGTAGCAATGCCTTTAAATTGTTTAACTTGGGTCAAACGTTTCGGCTAGCCTTCCACTTGCTTCCCACAAAATGTTCGGTGAATTTCGGCCCATTCCTCCTGACAGAGCGGGTGTAACTGAGTCAGGTTTGTAGGCCTCCTTGCTCGCACATGCTTTTTCAGTTCTGTCCACACATTTTCTATAGGGTTGAGGTCAGGGATTTGTGATGGCCACTCCAATACCTTGACTTCATTGTCCTTAAGCCATTTTGCCACAACTTTGGAAGTGTGCTTGGGGTCATTGTCCATTTGGAAGACCAATTTGCGACCAAGCTTTAACTTCCTCACTGATGTCTTGAGATGTTGTTTCAATATATCCACATAATCTTCCTGCCTGATGTGCATCAGTCCCTCCTGCAGCAAAGCACCCCCAAAACATGATGCTGCCACCCCCGTGCTTCATGGTTGGGATGGTGTTCTTCAGCTTGCAAGCCTCCCTTTTTCCTCCTAACATAACGATGAGTCTTCCAAATGGACAATGACCCCAAGCATGGTCAATTGGTCAAACAGTTTTATTTTTGTTTCATCAGACCAGAGGACATTTCTCCAGAAAGTACGATCTTTGTCCCCATGTGCAGTTGCAAACCGTTGTCTGGCTTTTCTATGGCGGTTTTGGAGCAGTGGCTTTTTCCTTTCTGAGCAGCCTTTCAGGTTATGTCGATATAGGACTCGTTTTACTGTGGATATAGAAACGTTTGTACCTGTTTCCTCCAGCATCTTCACAAGGTCCTTTGCTGTTGTTCTGGAATTGATTTGCACTTTTCGCACCAAAGTACATTCATCCATAGGAAACAGAATGCATCTCCTTCCTGAGCGCTATGACTGCTGCGTGGTCCCATGGTGTTTATACTTGAGTACTATTGTTTGTACAGATGACAGTGGTACCTTCAGGCATTTGGAAATTGCTCCGAAGGATGAACCAGACATGTGGAGGTCTACAATTTGTTTCTTGAGGTCTTGGCTGATTTCTTTTGCTTTTCCTGTGATGTCAAGCAAAGACACAATGAGTTTGAAGGTAGGCCTTGAAATACATCCACAGGTACACCTCCAATTGACTCAAATGATGTCAATTAGCCTATCAGAAGCTTCTAAAGCCATGACAATTCCATTTTCTGGAATTTTCTAAGCTGTTTAATGGCACAGTCAACTTAGTGTATGTAAACTTCTGACCCACTGGAATTGTGATACAGTGAATTATAAGTGAAATCATTTGTCTGTAAACATTTGTTGGACTTGTGTCATGCAGAAAACTATAGTTTGTCAACAAGAAATTTGTGGAGTGGTTGAAAAACCAGTTTTAATGACTCCAACCTAATTGTATGTAAACTTCCGACTTCAACTGTATATGCAACGTACACTGCCATTATGCCACAGCTCACTCTGTCTTAATTAAAGGTCTCCAGAGTGCACAGTGTGTGGTCTCGTGTACAGTCTACAACCATTATGGTTCTTCGGGCTTCTGGCTTATTCAGTGACATACAGTATTACCATAATATTACTCACACAGCTGAAAACAATTGCTCTAACTGATAAATCATAACCCTATTCTGCTCCACAATGGTGTATTAATAACCAAAAATATATATAAATAATATCCACCTTGTGAGGAACTTGCAAACGTTATGTAAAAGCAACAGTAAACAGTTCAACTTTGAATTGCATTACAACAATGTTGATATCATAATACAGCCGTGCAGTCTCTCAGGGGTCTCTCATTGGACAATAATCCTTGCATTCTGATGGGGGCATCACAAGGATCACAATCAAACTCACTTCCTCCAGTGCTCTTGTCAGAAATATTTCACTTTTGTTTTCCTCAAGTGTCAAGCTTTATATTTTCATTTCATTGCGTTCAGATGGATACAGTTACACTACGCCTACTGTGGATTTATATAGCAATGCTCAATTTGGAGACCGTCTTGAAAGAGTTGCAGATCACTGTAATCAAGTGTTACCCTGCAGCACTGATTGAGCCTTGTGTTACAAAGCGAGACACATACGAATGAAACAATTCAACTCAATTTTTGCCTCTGAAAGCCAATTTACAGCCACATTTAAGTCACAGATTGCTTTTGCCATCAATCAAAGGCTGTATTCTTATCCCGAAGTTGCTTGTTATGTTCTCTGGATGCAGCACCTGTCGCTCTTGTGTAATAAAAAATACAATAATTTCAGGGAGTTGATTAGCTTTTTAGAGATCTTGATTTACTTCATATCACAGCTAGCACCAAATTGCAAAGTTAGCATGATTCCAAACACCTCCCATATTCCCCATTGGATCCTGGGGCTTCCTGGATCAGTTTTTACAGTAGATAGTGCAGTAAATGCCTAATGAATGCAGCGAAAGCTCTATCATAGATTTACAATGACCTCAGTTGGGCCAATTAAAGTTATATGCTCAGCATAATTATGCATTTTATTGGTTTGGACAAAAGCATTCCTTTGGTAATGGCATGTGACAGTTTTATAGGAATCTGGCCTCACTTCATCCTGTCTGATGGACAGAATGACAGAGGGAAAGGGGTCAGCAGCAGCTTTCCCAGGCCTGAGATCATTGGCTCTATTTATTGATTCACACAGCTGTTGTTTGGCATGGTTTGGAGCACACACAGACAGGCATAAATGCACACACACATACACACGCATGCATAAACACATATACTGTATGCCTGCATGCCCAACCACACATATGCACAGAAACTATTAGTACAACAGAGGCCTATTTAGAACTAAGAAGGCTTTTTGACTGACGACTGTGGTTGCCAAGGCATTTGATGAACCCTGTGGCCCTTGGCAGCCCCATCAAAAAGGGTCAGCGATAAATGGAGTAATTGAAGAAACATCACTACATTTCTTATCTTTCCCTACCCTCTCTCTCTATTCCTCCCTCCCTCTCTCTCTGTACCCCACCCTCTCTCTCTCTGTACCCCTCCCTCTCTCTCTCTGTACCACTCCCTCCCTCTCTCTCTGCATCCCTGTGCTTAGTGGAAGGGAAGAGAAAGGGGAAACCTAGTCAGTTGCACAACTGAATGCATTCAACCGAAATATAGTTGAGTTGAATAGGGTAATGAACTCTGGCTGAGGAGCTCTGGGGGGGAAATAAATATAGATGAGGGTTGTGAGTAATTGCTGCCTTGGGAGGGATGTTCAGAGATGATCAAATGCACGGAAAACAACCTGAAAATGTTCACCCTTTTTCTATGAATGTGAATGAATGATTGAAATGATTGGATTTGTGTTTTCTACATATTTTTTGATTACCTTACTCAGATAGTGTAACAATATTATACAACACAGAATCTGCTCTTGTTCCAAAAAAATTGGATGATTTCTCCAAATCGAAATAATACAGAATCAACTCATCGTGCCTTATAGAAAACTTAGACGCAGAGTCTTTTATGTCTAATAGTCTCATTTATGTTAGACAGTTCTTTAAATGTGAGTTGTCAATTATTATTTTGTCTGTGATGATTGTTCATTCAATTGTTGACTAGCCGTCAAAGGGCAGCTATGTCTTCCAAAATTTCAATTAACTGTAAAATGATTACATCCAAAAAATCACCACATTTAAAGATGGTGAGCAGTCAAGTTTAAAAGTCCAGTTCAATAAATTGCTAGTAGACTTTTGATTATAATGCAGTGTCTGATCCAGTAACCTACCTGTCACCCGTAGCCTCTCTGCTCCCACCACCACCTCCTGATCATCAGCAGAGAACAGCAGCTTCCCTGTGCTAGATTTCACTTCCAACATCTTCCCTCGAGCACGCACTCCACTGGATCCTGGACAGAGCAAAAGGTGTCAGGAAAAGTCAGTGAAGTTCTAGTTTAACAGGTAGCTGCTATATGAAAAACCAAGAAAGACAGCTTGATTTATGCAAGGAGACAAACTGAACTGAACTATAACGACAGTCAAATACTTCAAGAGTAAGACAATGTAAAGCAGATCAAAATATAGAATAAACGCAGCCCGACACCAAAACAAACAGCAGAGAAAAAACAACTCCTTTACTTTGGATGATCCTGAAATGGTTTCATGTCGGGGGGAGAAACAAGCGATCTGAGCAGAGGGCGACTGACACGTCATGAAAACAATTGATTCTGCTTCGCTGTGTCTGGAGTGTAGTCTCTAGCATACCGTATTCCTATTGCTCACTGATCCACTCAACATCTTTGCACGATAATCAACAGCCAGTAGACAAATGTCACTGCAGTTTACCATGGGAGTAGTGTTTGTCTGTAGCTGTTCATGGATCGAAATGTTTGTTTGGAACAAAAGAGAACTCTCATCCATGTCAATGGATTTTCATTGCTTTGTACGGTGTCCATATTAGGACAAACTTTCCATGGATGTGTGACTGTCTCCGATCGTGTTGCATGATATTACCTGCAATAAGTTGTGTGACCAGCTGATTCTTCCCATTGAGGATATTGATGGACACATTTTTGGAGGATTGCAGTAACAGTGGGCTGCCCTGCGGAGACAAAGCAAGTAAACAAACAATGCAGTTCACAAAAACACAAACCCAAATATAGTGACCCTAGTTCTCAGTGTGAGTGTGTAACTAGGACTGTACGTTTTACAGATCATTTCCATTAGCCCACAAGTCAAGAGCCAATCTGAAATGCAAATCACGTCTGAACTCTGGATCTGTCTTACTTGCCAGAGTAATCTTGAATGCTTCAGTCAAGTTCTTAATTAAAGATAGTAGGCAGCCATTGTGTTGCGCTTAAAGCCGGCAAGATAATGCATCTCATGTATATTAGAGATAATATTATGGCCCTTCATGCTTATCAAGGTTCCTTTCAGCTAAGCAGCACAGGAAATAAACAAAATATTGATATTCCTGAATAGACATACGTCACTTTAACAATGTGGTTGAGCACATGAGATTCGAATTAAGAGGTTATGTCATATTGTTCTTTTAGTATATTAGGCCCCACTGGCACAAGCAGGAATGGTTCTTGTTCTGCTGCGATTCATGGAATTGAATTTCTAGCCTCCCAGACTCTTTCTCCTGCTACAGTGTGTATCCTTAGGACCTGCTTTCATGTACACTGATTGTGCCGCTTCTCGTCCCTATTAGTGGTTTGTTCCACAAAATGAGTGCCTTTTGCATCCCGTTGATATTTTAAGTAGAAATTGTGCACACATATTGTATTTTAAAAGCCTGTTTTATTAAATGAAGTGCCCTTTAATATACCATAAAACTTAAATTAAACGCCTGTCCCTTTTAATAGCCCGGCATCGAAACACATTTCAGCAAATAAACACTGGGTCTAAATGAATTATTTACGAGTGAACTTCAGTGAGTACTGCAAAGATTGAAAGAGAGGATAAAGGAGAGCAACATCCTTGCCATGGATGAGACAGCAGTGTTGCACATGACAGAATGGGATTTATGGCTGGTTTAAGATGAAATCGTCAACCCTTTTACTTTACTTGGCACTAAAACCTTTCAGAGTCATAGTTTTGATGGTTTCACCCTTAATATCACTGCCGTCCACTCACCAATTGTATTCCTGAAAACTGCCATTTACACATGACAGCATAAGCTACAAATAGATACAATTGGTTTAGGGCTTTATGGGCGGGAACTTTCTTTTTTACTTCACCCAAAAGTCAGTATGTGAAGTGCTGTTTTGACAGTTTCAAAATGCAAATAAGTTAGATCAGTTTAGGTAATACATTTGTTCAATTGTTTATGACAATGTTTAATAAATATTGTCACATGAAAGACAAAATTATTTTGTTAAAAAGTCTATTTTACAGTCCTGACTAAATTGCAGCTTGGCGTTCGCTACTGGTAGCTGTGATGTAGCAGCTAATGTTAGTTTGTTCTAACTAGCTGTCCTCTTCCTCTGTTTCTGAATGAATTTATGTATATTTATTTTTCTAGCTAGCAAAATAGGTGAGCTAGATATTGTTTGTGTACTGCCATGATTCGATAACATAACTAAGTTTGTCACTACTATTGGCTAGTAAAATCTAGCCAGTTGGACAGTGATAGCCGCAAACTAAAACCGGGGATAGAGACAGGGAAGATAATTAACTTTCTGTTTCATCTGCTGCTGGCTTGCTAGCTAATGTTGACTCAAATGTGTTTTTCCACATGTAATTGATAAAACTGTATTTTCATTCTATAATGAATGTAATTGTGTCAATGTGACAAAATCCTCTCTGAACATAGCTAGCTACCATGTAAAATATGGTTACTAGACAACAGTAGAAGCTATCTATGCTCCAACTTCAGTCTATCAGGTTTTCTGACATGGTTTTCCTGTCTGGCAGAGATATATTTCTATGATTGTACTGTTAGCTCCTGGTAGTTAGCTAGCTATATTACCGAAATTACACAATCCTAAATTAACTAGATAGGATGGAATACTTTGAGTTTGGTCCACTATGACTGTCCCTGATCAGGTGATGGCTTATCCATGTGTGATGGATGAACTTATCCAGACACAAGCAAAGAAAGTGTTTCCTGTAAGACAGATAATTCTGGTTAGCCTACAGCCCTTTAGTGCCTCAAAAAGTTTTTATAGTATGTGTTATGGATTTATGAAACAATAAATCACTATTTTTCCCACACAGAAAATTAACATTTGGCTAGCCAGGTCCCAGATCTGTTTATGATGTCTTGCCAACTCCTATTGTATGATTGTTGTCATGCCATATTACCATAGAAGTTGGCTATACATAGGAGTTAGCTATATGACACAGTCTGATAAAATATCAAGCTAACAATTTGCTAATCGTCAGAACAGAAAGAGTGAAACTTTAATGTACCGAAGGCCAACTCTAGTAATCATAGGGTTTGTTTCAAGAAAGATACCAATGAGAATAGGAAGTGGTTTGTTTGTGTAGCACCTAAATGAGAGGGAAAACGTTCATGGATCTTTGGGGACTGAAATTGTTTTAGGTTGTGGCACTCCAGTTAGTATTAATCATTGTGGACATAGGCACCAAAAGATAACTATCAAAGATGTCTACACTGACACCCTGTCTAGGAAATAGGGTTCCATTTGGAATGCAGCCCTAACATTGAAAGATGATAAACTATTGTTCCTCCTGTGCAGGGTGAACCTGGAGTTGTCCTACACTGAGTTGACAGAGGAGCTGGGTTGTGTGAGAGCTCTGGCTATCGAACAGATCCCGAAGAAGGCATCCCATGAGCTAATGGGTCAGTATGTCCCAAACACATTATGCAAATATTAAAGATTACACTCCATATTGAATAAAATAGAGTACCCTTGTGAAACCAGATTGACTACTGTGCTCACACTGGCTTCACTTCACTTGCAGAGAAACAGAATGTGAGCTTGTTTAGGTAGGTTATATAAATACAGTAAGCTTGATGCCATGCGAACTGATGCTTCAACCCCCTTCCAGGTCTAAGAAACTCCCCAGCTTCCCAGCATCGCTCCCTGGCCTCTAAACACCCCTACCCAGACCACCTCCACCCTCACCTCTCCCTTCTTTCTGGCCCTGCCTCCTATTCCTGCCGGCCAACCAGCCACCGCTTCCAATTCCTCCACAGCTACTCTGACATAGTCGACTCCTCTGCCCATCAAAGGACACAGCCATGGCTCCTCCATGACCCTCTCCTGCAATGCCCTCACCCTTGCATGTTTTTCTTTCCTTATACCAAACATCCTGGATGCCAGCATGTTTAATTCATGACTCTTATGGCCTTGCAGATGTAAACGACTTGTGAAGACTGTAAAATAATGTTGGGCTTTTAAATTGTTCCCCTTCTGACTGTTCACGTGATAGGCTATATGCCTAGTGTAATGGATGTACAGAATAAATTGAAGTTGTAAAAGCCAATTATTGCTATTATAATGCTTATTCTAATCATATTATGTATATCAGATACATTCTGATGGCAATATCCCTGAGATTAACGTTGTTTATAATGTTATTAAGTGTTATGTGAGACCTGAACGTGGTGTAAATTATAAAAATTTTCTTTCATGCTACACTTCTCAAAAGGCACCCAATTGGTGGAACAACCCTAATACAGTATACTATGTGGGAGAGGGAGAAGAATTGGAGAAGAGAGAGAGCGAGAGAGGAACAAGAGAGAGATGGAGGGAAAAAGCAGTAGAGAGGATCCTTGCTTAGGGTTTTCTATCTCTTTATCTCCTTTGGATCAGACAATTGTCTTCTCCCATTTCTCACCTCTATCGATAATTACTATTCCGCTCACCTCCGCCGTTTCTCTCTCTCTCTCTCTCTCTCTCTCTGCTAGACAGATGAGATAAAGCATGTGGCTCTGCACATTATCAAACTATCCATCCATTGCATGGTCTGTGGTATTATTACTGCCAGGCAGAGGGTGAGGGAATGTCTATCGCTCCATCTCCTATGACATCACCTCTCTCTGATACTACTCTCCCTCTTTTGTAAACATTTGGCAAATATGACCATAACTCTATCCTCCTGATCTCTGCTTACAAGCTAAAACTTAAACAAGAAGTTCCAGTGAAGCGGTCAGTACATAAGTGGTCTGATGAAGAGGATGCTAAGCTACAAGACTATTTCGCTAACACAGATTGAAATATGTTCCGGGATTCATCCGATGTCATTGAGGAGTTTACCACATCAGTCACCGGCTTTAAGTGCATTGACGCTGTAGTTCCCACAGTGACAGTACGTACATATCCCAACCAGAAGCCATGGATTAATCCGGACATTTATAATAAATCCTTCTATGCCTTCTGACAAACCATCAAACAGGCAAAGCGTCAATACAGGACTAAGATCGAATTCTACTACAACGGCTCTGACACTTGTTGGATTTGACAGGGCTTGCAAACCATCATGGGAAAACCAGCCGAGAGATTCCCAGCAAAGTGAGCCTACCAGACTAAATGCCTTCTATGGTCGCTTCGAGCCAAGCAACAATGAACAATGCGTGAGAGCACCAGCTGTTCTGGATGACTGTGTGATTACGCTGAGTAAGACCTTTAAACAGGTTAACATTCACAAGTCCTCAGGGCCAGATGGATTAACAGGATGCATTTTGACCAGCTGGCAAGTGTTTTCACTGACATTTTCAATCTCTCCCTGACCAAGTCTGTAATACCTACATGTTTCAAGCAGACCAACATCATCTCTGTGCCCATGAATGCCAAGGTAACCTGTCTTAATGACTACCGCCCCGTAGTGCTCACATCCGTAGCCATGCAATGTTTTGAAAGGCTGGTCATGGCTCACATCAACACCATCATCCCAGAATCCCTTGACCAACTCCAATTCGCATTTCCCGCCCAAACACATCCACACATCTCTATTGCACTCCACACTGCCCGTTCCCACCTGGACAAAAGGAACAACTATGTGAGAATGCTGTTCATAGACTACAGCTCAGCGTTCAACACCATAGTGCCCTCCAAAGTCATCACTAAGCTAAGGTCCCTGGGACTGACCACCTCCCTCTGCAACTGGATCCTGTACTTCCTGATGGGCTGCCCCCAGGTAGTGAGGGTAGGTGACAACACATCCGCCATACTGACCATCAACACGGGACCCCTGTAGCCGTACATGCTTAGTCCCCTCCTGTACTCCCTGTTCATCCACGACTGCGTGATGTTAGGACTAAAACTTCTACCTCAACGTGGGCAAGACAAAAGAGGTTATCGTGGACTGCAGGAAATGGAGGGCCGAACACACCCACATTCACATCAATGGGGCTGTAGTGGAGCGCGTCCAGAGCTTTAAGTTCCTCAGTGTCCACATTGCTAAGGACCTATCATTGTCCAAACCCACCAACATAGTCGTTAAGAGGGCACAACAATGCCTCATCCCCCTCAGGAGGCTGAAAAGATTTGACATGGGCCCTCAGATCCTCCAAAAATTCTACAGCTGTACCATTGAGAGCATTTTGACTGGCTGCATCATCGCTTGGTATGGCAACTGATCGGCATTCGACCGCAAGGCGCTACAGAGTGTAGTACGTACGGCCCAGTACATCACTGGGGCCGAACTCCCTGCCATCCAGGACCTCTAAGGAAGGCGGTATTAGAGGAAGGCCCTAAAAATTGTCAAAACTCCAGCCACCCAAGTCATAGACTGTTCTCTGTAATACTGCATGCCAAATGGTACCAGAGCGCTAAGTCTGGCACCAAAAGGCTCCTGAATAGCCACCCACAAGCCATAAAACTGCTAAATAGTTAACCAAATAGCTACCCGGACAATCTGCATTGACTCTATGGACACACTGGACTCAACCCACACATACTTACACTGACACTCCAACATAACACAGACACACACACACACACACACACACACACACACACACACACACACACACATCACATATGCTGCTGCTACCGTCTATTATCTATCCTGTTACCTAGTCACTTTACCCATACCTACCTCAATTTCCTTGTTGCCTGCATATCGGCCCTATGTATATAGAGTACCACAGTATGAGTCATAATAAACATAAAACCTAGCGGTCAAATAAGGAAATGGTTCCAATCATTTTTCCAGGTGACTTTAATCAATATGTTTGCTTGTTTTGACCCTCCAAAAATGAAATGCTAATTAGCTGCTAATGTGGCTATCATAGAAATCTACAAATGCCATGATGATCTGAACGAGACTGCTGAATCAAGGCAAAAGTAAGAATCTCTGGATTCTTCATTTAGTAATGAATAAATTGGCAAAATGTCTTTAAATGGACAATTCTGTGAGCTGTCTTGTGCACGTTTTAAATTGACACAATACCTGTGAGCAAAGGTGTTAGCTAGAGATTACGTGCCGGATCTTGCAGGGATTTGTAGTCTGAGAGTGAATAGAGCCGAATATATTGATAAAAGCCACCCTGTCTGAGAGAGATTTACATAGTTATCAAAATGCCTACATGAAACACAGCCCTTATTTTAAGTGTTTCTAAAATTCCCTATGGGAAAAATAAATGGTGGAAAAACGAATGGAGCCATTTCCCTGTTTGACCGCTAGGTTTTATGGGTATTACGATACCTCCATTGTGGGGCTATACTATCATTGCTCATTGTGTATTTACTCCTCGTGTTACAATTTTATTATATTATTATAATGTTTTAATATTTTTATTGTATTCTGCATTGTTGGGAAGGGTAGTAAGTAATCATTTCACTTTGACTCAACTCATATGACAATCAAAATGTTATTTAGTGGTGGAAGTGTCAGGGGCAGTACTTACTGGTCTGGACTGAATTTCTTTAGCATACAGAGGTTGAAGAAACTCAGAGTCCCCCTCCAGTTTCAGGCCCTTCTCCGTTATTCTTAAATTGCCCATACCATCCTGTATAGAAAGAGAAAAGGAATAGGATATGGTCAATATTTAAGTATGAGTTGAGGGAGTTCCATCTGCTGATGGTACTAATGCAAACATATCATGAATTCATCTCATCCATACTTCATTGGACATAAACATATTGATATAGGCATAAATCAACTAGCTACAGTAATGGTGTGAATACCACAATATCAAGCACTGAATATTGGAACAGTGTTCACAAAGCCCCTATCTGTTTCTCTGTGTTACTGAACCATGTCAGACTAAAGGATATCAAGCAATGATGAGCAGAGCTTTGGAGAACAGAGAGGAGTTCACAGAGCGCCTTTGATTCCAACAGGTTTGACTTTGACCTTTTGCTTCCCCTGGTCAATAAATAAGCATGGTGGATCACTGTACAGATGATATACTTGTCTGATAAGAGACAGGAGCTCTCGTTCTCTCTCTATTCCTCCATGTGATCATCAGGAGATATTTGATCCATATTTGATCCTGAGTTCTGAGGAGGATTACCAAATGGAGATCAAGACCCGTGCAATCCCTCTGGATCTGAATGCTTTAAAACACCTTCTGACGATCCCTCCTCTCTCCGTCTTCCCACCTCTTTCTACCTTCTCTATTCCAATTCTGACAAGATAGTGAGAAATGTAAAGTGAGATCTGAACGTGGCTTGAATATGTATATATCTATCCTGTGGATCGGCAAACCATATGAGATGATATAGCTGATAAATGTAAGTAGCATAGACACTTTGAAGAAGGCAAAAGCCTATGTGATGACTAGATATATATTTTTTGCCACTCTGCATTATGTCCACCTTCCCACTATGGAGGAAAGTGACTGTCTTCATCATCAGATTCAGCCATTGATTTACATCAAAGATTCGGATTCACTCTGTCCTGCTTTTGCTGTATTATTATTCACTCGTTACCCCCACAGCTCTTCCATTTCAGAAGCTATCTGAACCATCACTGAAGACGCACAATAGTTGATATAGTCACTTGTTCATCCTCTTCATCTCTCCCTCTGTTACAGAAACTCACATCCCCAGAGTTTGAGCATCTGAGACATGCTGTGACACTGTGTATAAATGCACAGATCTCTGAGTACTGTAGGAAACTCGAATTCCAGGAATTCCACCGATTTTGTGAGTCTTGCACCTCTCCCAAAAGTGCGCAACATGAGAGTAACACAGCTAACAACCCACTGGGTAAAGATGTAGTTTCAAAGTGTAGTTTTGATTTACATTTGGTTGAGTTGTCAACTAATGTGAATTCAATGTGAAATCAACAACAAATATCACCATGTCATTTGATTTAGGTTACAATTTGGGTAATAAACAGCCAGTTCCCTTATGTTGATTACTTTTTCAAATCCAATCAGTTTTCCACATTGACTCAACATAATCACATGGATTTTTTTTTTTAAATGATGTGGAAGCAACGTTGATCAACCAATTTTTCGTCCCAGTGGGAAGAAACTTCATCATTATGAAAAGGGAGACTTTTTCATCTTTGAGAAACTTTCTGGCAACGTAACCTGGGGGTTTGAAACCGGTGCTGGACTATTCCTGGAATGTTTTTGGACAGAAGAGTTGAAAGGTAACAAAACCTAATATCCTGGACAATTCGAGGTGAGATAGCCATAATCTCTTACCTCCCACACACACTTGGGTATAGGAATGCAACAGCCAGTGTTTTTTTTTCTCTCTCTCTCTCTCTCTCTCTCTCTCTCTCTCTCTCTACTCTCTACTCTCTCTCTACTCTCTCTCTCTCTACTCTCTCTCTCTCTACTCTCTACTCTCTCTACTCCCTCTCTCTCTCTACTCCCTCTCTCTCTACTCCCTCTCTCTCTACTCCCTCTCTCTCCCTACTCCCCCTACTCCCTCTCTCCCTACTCCCTCTCTCTCCCTACTCCCTCTCTCTGAGTGAGCAGTATGGTGCGGGGTGGTGTGGGGAGGACAGGCAGGAGGCATGTCATGAATAATGCAGATAGGCACTCATTGACAGAGGAGCACCAGTACACTCAGGTGTGTCTTCTCCTCTCTTCTCTGTTTCTCTATTTTCCTCTACTCTCCTCGCTCCACATCGCTCCGGTCCGTCGGGAATCAACAAACCTTCACTCGCATGCCACAGTTTATGCAGCATCAAAGAGTAAATTGATTTCCACTCAACACATCTTGGCACGAATGTCACTGCTCTGGGAGTTTGATATTTATTGTGGACCCAAGAATGTGGAATGGAGCGTGTGGCTTGTGTGTAGCTTGCATGTGTAGTGTGTGTGTCTGTGAGCATGTGTGCATGAGTGCCTGCCTGCATTTGTGTGGGTGCCTCCCTGCCGGTCTGCCTGTGTCAGTGTGTGTGTGACAGTGTCCCTGGCTAAGATGTAGATTCCATCTCTTGATGTAACTGAGGGATGGCGGTGAGCCAGCGGGAGCGAAGCACACAGCCAAAACAACACTGCTCCTTGTCGACAGCTGTTAAGGGTCCTCTCTGCCAAGCCACCAGATCTTATCTGCCACGCTGACAAAAGGAGACAACGACACAGCAGCAGCACACATTTGCATGAGAGTCAGGAGGTTGTTCGCCCCCTGTTAGCTAATGAATGCACATGCATCAGTACAGGTGACCTACCTGCTGAACAGAACCAAGCTGTCAAGCTGTGCCAGGCGTAGTGGGCTGGGCAGGAGACACAAGGTGATGGGGCAGTGTCTGGGACAAAGGACGCTTTGAGACGTGAGAATGCAAGTGCGTGCTCTCACACATACACGCACAGATGTGCACACAAACACACACAGATGGCGTACACACACACACACACACACACACACACACACACACACACACACACACACACACACACACACACACACACACACACACACACAGTACACAGTCTCTCACTCCACAACCGGAGAGAAAGTGTGGGACACTTTGAAATCACTACGATTCATAATGTCAATATTGAGGGATCTCAGAGCTATTATCTAATGACAGCATCAACATGTAACTTATTCCCTCATCACTTGAGGCAAGAACAAATAAAGTGAGATGATTTAAACATCTTTATGACTAACAGAGAAAATGATTAGTTAGCTTTTTCTATATGCTGTAGTCACTGCACAGGATCTATTTATTAGAATACTCATAAAAATCATAAAATCATGTATTTTACTAGGAGAGACAGTACTTTTCCTTTGCAAACTCTGCATGACTGTACACAATCGCTAATTTGAGTTTAAATGATTAGCAAACATTCCTTCCCTGACTGAGTCATTGCAATTATTAAATTGCCGAAAAACTATTCTACTGAATCATGTAAAGTAAGTATAACACATCAGTGGATATAATAAGAAGACTGATGAAAAAGTGGAGGTAAGAAGAAGACTGATGAAAAAGAACAGATGAGCTTTAGGCCTAGTTCATATTGTCCGGTAAAACAGTAGGTTGTTGCTATGTTAGAAATAGATGTAGATATGTAGATATGATTTTCTCATTTGAAATGACAGCCGTTGTTTTCACTTTAAATGCCTTCTGTCACTACAACTTGTCCTAAAGTGAAAAAAATTAAAAATAAATAAATGACAAAACAGACAAATGTCTAGCTCAGAACATTTTGTGCTCTTTCAACGCTCCTTTGCCACCCTAGTGGCTTTGCTTGCTACTTCAGCTCTAAGTCCTCAGTAATACATTTTGACAATGCAATGATAAAGTTTCAACCCTCTGATTACAACACCACAGCCCGTCTTGCAGACGATTCCACTTATTCCACAAGTGATAGCTGCAATTCTGCTGTGGTCATGTAGCTATATACAGTGCCTTGCGAAAGTATTCGGCCCCCTTGAACTTTGCGACCTTTTGCCACATTTCAGGCTTCAAACATAAAGATATAAAACTGTATTTTTTTGTGAAGAATCAACAACAAGTGGGACACAATCATGAAGTGGAACGACATTTATTGGATATTTCAAACTTTTTTAACAAATCAAAAACGGAAAAATTGGGCGTGCAAAATTATTCAGCCCCTTTAAGTTAAAACTTTGTAGCGACACCTTTTGCTGCGATTACAGCTGTAAGTCGCTTGGGGTATGTCTCTATCAGTTTTGCACATCGAGAGACTGACATTTTTTCCCATTCCTCCTTGCAAAACAGCTCGAGCTCAGTGAGGTTGGATGGAGAGCATTTGTGAACAGCAGTTTTCAGTTCTTTCCACAGATTCTCGATTGGATTCAGGTCTGGACTTTGACTTGGCCATTCTAACACCTGGATATGTTTATTTTTGAACCATTCCATTGTAGATTTTGCTTTATGTTTTGGATCATTGTCTTGTTGGAAGACAAATCTCCGTCCCAGTCTCAGGTCTTTTGCAGACTCCATCAGGTTTTCTTCCAGAATGGTCCTGTATTTGGCTCCATCCATCTTCCCATCAATTTTAACCATCTTCCCTGTCCCTGCTGAAGAAAAGCAGGCCCAAACCATGATGCTGCCACCACCATGTTTGACAGTGGGGATGGTGTGTTCAGGGTGATGAGCTGTGTTGCTTTTACGCCAAAAATAACGTTTTGCATTGTTGCCAAAAAGTTCAATTTTGGTTTCATCTGACCAGAGCACCTTCTTCCACATGTTTGGTGTGTCTCCCAGGTGGCTTGTGGCAAACTTTAAACAACACTTTTTATAGATATCTTTAAGAAATGGCTTTCTTCTTGCCACTCTTCCATAAAGGCCAGATTTGTGCAATATACGACTGATTGTCGTCCTATGGACAGAGTCTCCCACCTCAGCTGTAGATCTCTGCAGTTCATCCAGAGTGATCATGGGCCTCTTGGCTGCATCTCTGATCAGTCTTCTCCTTGTATGAGCTGAAAGTTTAGAGGGACGGCCAGGTCTTGGTAGATTTGCAGTGGTCTGATACTCCTTCCATTTCAATATTATCGCTTGCACAGTGCTCCTTGGGATGTTTAAAGCTTGGGAAATCTTTTTGTATCCAAATCCGGCTTTAAACTTCTTCACAACAGTATCTCGGACCTGCCTGATGTGTTCCTTGTTCTTCATGAGGCTCTCTGCGCTTTTAACGGACCTCTGAGACTATCACAGTGCAGATGCATTTATACAGAGACTTGATTACACACAGGTGGATTGTATTTATCATCATTAGTCATTTAGGTCAACATTGGATCATTCAGAGATCCTCACTGAACTTCTGGAGAGAGTTTGCTGCACTGAAAGTAAAGGGGCTGAATAATTTTGCACGCCCAATTTTTCAGTTTTTGATTTGTTAAAAAAGTTTCAAATATCCAATAAATGTCGTTCCACTTCATGATTGTGTCCCACTTGTTGTTGATTCTTCACAAAAAAATACAGTTTTATATCTTTATGTTTGAAGCCTGAAATGTGGCAAAAGGTCGCAAAGTTCAAGGGGGCCGAATACTTTCGCAAGGCACTGTATATACAGTTGAAGTCGGAAGTTTACATTCACTCAGTTTGGAGTCATTAAAACTCATTTTTCAACCACTCCACAAATTTCTTCTTAACAAACTATAGTTTTGGCAAGTCGGTTTTGGCAAGTTTTGGTAAGTCGGTTAGGACATCTACTTGTGCATGACACAAGTAGTTTTTCCAACAACTGTTTACAGACAGATGATATCACTTATCACAATTCCAGCGGGGCAGCAGGGTCGCCTAGTGGTTAGAGTGTTGGACTAGTAACTGAAAAGTTGCAAGTTCATATCCCCGAGCTGACAAGGTACAAATCTGTTGTTCTGCCCCTGAACAGGCAGTTAACCCACTGTTCCTAGGCCGTCATTGAAAATAAGAATTTGTTCTTAACTGACTTGCCTCGTTAAATAAAGATAAAATAAAATAAATTGTGCTTACAGCCCAACACCGTGCAGGACGTTTTTCATTTGCCAGAGAACACCAAGATTGGCAAATTCGCCACTGGTGCCCTGTGCTCTTCACAGATGAAAGCAGGTTCACACTGAGCACATGTGACAGATGTGACAGTCTGGAGACGCCGTGGAGAACGTTCTGCTGCCTGCAACATCCTCCAGCATGACCGGTTTGGCGGTGGGTCAGTCATGGTGAGGGGTGGCATTTCTTTGGGGGGCCGCACAGGCCTCCATGTGCTCGCCAGAGGTAGCCTGACTGCCATTAGGTACCGAGATGAGATCCTCAGACCCCTTGTGAGACCATATGCTGGTGCGGTTGACCCTTGTTTCCTCTTAATGCAAGACAATGCTAGACCTCATGTGGCTGGAGTGTGTCAGCAGTTCCTGCAAGAGGAAGGCATTGATGCTATGGACTGGCCCGCCCGTTCCCCAGACCTGAATCCAATTGAGCACATCTGAGACATCATGTCTCGCTCCATCCACCAATGCCACGTTGCACCACAGACTGTCCAGGAGTTGACGGATGCTTTAGTCCAGGTCTGGAGGAGTTCCCTCAGGAGACCATCGCCACCTCATCAGGAGCATGCCCAGGCATTGTAGGGAGGTCATACAGGCACGTGGAGGCCACATACACTACTGAGCCTCATTTTGACTTGTTTTAAGGACATTACATCAAAGTTGGATCAGCCTGTAGTGTGGTTTTCCACTTTAATTTTGAGTGTGACTCCAAATCCAGACCTCCATGGGTTGATAAATTTGATTTCCATTGATCATTTTTGTGTGATTTTGTTGTCAGCACATTCAACTATGTAAAGAAAAAAGTATTTAATAAGAATATTTCATTCATTCAGATCTAGGATGTGTTATTTTAGTGTATTTCAAGGCCTACCTTCAAACTCAGTCTCTCTTTGCTTGACATCATGGGAAAATCAAAAGAAATCAACCAAGACCTCAGAAAAAAAATTGTAGACCTCCACAAGTCTGATTCATCCTTGGGAGCAATTTCCAAATGAGCGGAAGGTACCACGTTCATCTGTACAAACAATAGTATGCAAGTATAAATACCATTGGACAACGCAGCCGTCATACGGCTCAGGAAGAAGACACATTCTGTCTCCTAGAGATGAACGTACTTTGGGGTTAGAAGTGCAAATCAATCCCAGAACAACAGCAAATGACCCTGTGAAGATGCTGGAGCAAATGGACACAAAAGTATCCATATCCACAGTAAAACGAGTCCTTTATCGATATAACCTGAAAGGCTGCTCAGCAAGGAAGAAGCCACTGCTCCAAAACAACCATAAAAAAGCCAGACTATGGTTTGCAACTGCACATGGGGACAAAGATTGTACTTTTTGGAGAAATGTCCTCTGGACTGGAGAAACAAAAATAGAACTGTTTGGCCATAATGACCATCGTTATGTTTGGAGGAAATAGGGGAGCCGAAGAACACCATCCCAACCATAAAGCACAGGGGGGCAGCATCATGTTGTGGGGGTGCTTTGCTGCAGGAGGGACTGGTGTACTTCACAAAATAGATGGTGTCACGAGGCAGGAAAATTATGTGGATCTATTGAAGCAACATCTCCAGACATCAGTCAGGAAGTTAAAGCTTGGTCACACATGGGTCTTCTAAATGGACAATGACCTCAAGCATACTTCCAAAGTTGTGGCAAAATGGCTTAAGGACAACAAAGTCAAGGATTGGAGTGGCCATCACAAATCCCTGACCTCAATCCTATATAAAATGTGTGGGCAGAACTGAAAAAGCACGTGAGAGCAAGGAGGCCTACAAACCTGACTCAGTTACACCAGCTCTGTCAGCTGGAATGGGCCAAAATTCACCCAACTTATTGTAGGAAGCTTGTGGAAGGCTCCCCGAAACGTTTGACCCAAGTTAAACAATTTAAAGGCAATGCAACCAAATACTATTTGAGTGTATGTAAACTTCTGACCTACTTGGAATGTGAAATGAAATGAATGTGGAATGCTGAATAGTCTCTCAACTATTCTTCTGACATTTCAGATTCTTAAAATAAAGTGGTGATCCTAACTGACCTAAGGCAGGGAATTTTTACTAGGATTAAATGGAATTGTGAAAACTGAGTTTAAATGTATTTGGCTAAAGTGTATGTAAACTTCCGACTTCAACTGTACATAAATATACGATATATAGTGGAATTGCCTTTCAGATTGCTCTATGCAGCATCCAAATACCACATCTACTGATCGAGGCCTTCAAAGCAAAGAGAAGCCAACACCACATCATCCATCAAGAGTATTTTGGCTTTGAGGAGGAGAGTAAGAGAGAGTGAGAGGGAAAGAAAGGAGCAGATGGAGAGAGAGGGAAAGAGACGATGGAGACAGACACAATAGAGAGGGAAAGAAAGTGAGATGGGAAAGAAGAAGAGGAGCGAGACACAGAAAGAAAAAGAGAGGGGTGAGAGAGAGAGATATCTGTCCCATTGAATTAACCTGGCAAAGTGTGCACACCACTCCATCTGAGTTTGACCCTGATTTAAGAGATGGGGATTCACTGTCAGTCAGCTGCTATAGATTTCCTATTAACTTCATATTCATTCGGGCTGTACAACACAACCCTGAGCCGCCTATAGGAGTGCTGAATCAAGATGTGCCATGACAGTGATTGATATGCTGTGCCAGAACACACTAGAGCCCCCTCCCCGTAATGGATGGCTCATGATACAAGACCAAAAAGTGCAATCATCACCTCTTCATTTCTCATCTCTCACTGCTAATTGTAAACAGTTATTATTATTTTTTTTCAGGTGGACATGAGGGAGGCTGAAAGGGCTTCTAGGAAGAGGCAGTGATTGTCACGCTCAAGCCCTGACTTTGTGACTGTGCACTCTCCGAATTGAAGAGACACAGTTTGGACATTGATTGACTGGGCTGATGATGAAACGCAATGTCCTGGAATTGACCTGACCGAACCGCTCAAGCAGAGGGAAGTTGACTGTCCACCACCACCACCTGCAAACTTTGTTTCCCTCCAAGACGACCGCAAAAACTAAAGTGCCTCTGCAGCATTCCCCGTCACTCTCTGTTTGCACACCGAGACACTTCAAATTAGGTATTTTTCATAGCCTCCTAGCATCTCCCCCAGATCCATGCCACTAGATCAGGATTCCATAACAACCTGCATGTACAAATTTACGACACCAGGGCTTTATTGACTCTGAGCAGGGAGATTGAATAGCCTTGTTTTCAAGGCACAACATCAAAGGGAAGTGCTGGCTTCAAGGTCTTAATAGATTCTGCCACAGCAGAGTGGGGAAGGCTTTTTACTCCCCTACTGCAGAGACACTGGACAAAGGCAAGCCTCTTATTCACTCTCTGTGCTCCTTTTCAATATGACTGCTATGGTGCCTCCCCCCAGTAAAAAAAAGTATTCTCTCTTTGTCATCCTCTGTCTAACACTGAAAAACAGGCAATTTTCTTGAGATATTTTACAGAAGAACCCGCTGTATGTTTCTATTGAGCTATGATATTTTGCACTGTCCTTGGACCCAGTTATGAAAGCTATAGCCAATAGTGCTGTATAGATTGTCCTGTCTATTTTAGCAGGGAAGTGTCAATGTATGTTCCCTCCGGACTCGAACATGGCCCTGCCACTATAGAGATAATGTTTTAATTGGTTGGAGGTGACCTGTATAACGCTACCTATGATTAACTAGAGCTGTGTAGAAGAGAGTGTTGGGGCTTATGTGTATTTTTGTGTACATTTTTTTCTGTGGAATGTACTACACTGCTCTACTACGTTGTTGAGATACATCGAGTTTCCTTGCAGGCCTATTTGGCAGGAAAACTGTGAAGCGAGCTGTAGCCTATTGCCTGTTTCTGTTTACGAGTCTTTCATTAAAGAATGTGAAATAATGCTGTGTTTATTTGCTACTTTTCATTAAATCATGTAGCTGTTCTTTAGGCTATGGCCTAACATACATTTGTTAATATGGGCAAAATATTATAGCATAGGCTACCGAATTTCTGAATGTAAACAGTTCATGCAAAGATTTTGGGATCTGGTAAAAGGCCGACATTTGTGCGTTCCAACTCAAAATAGACTGCCACATGACAAAATAAATAGAAACATGACAAAATAAATAGAAACATGACAAAATAAATAGAAACATGACAAAATAAATGGAAACATGACAAAATAAATGGAAACATGACAAAATAAATGGAAACATTGTAACAATAGCTAGCCTCTATGATTAAAGGAATCGGAGTCCCTGCAGACGACACTACAGTGGTAGGCTTGATTACCAACAACGACGAGACAGCCTACAGGGAGGAGGTGAGGGCCCTCGGAGTGTGGTGTTAGGAAACAACCTCACAGTCAACGTCAACAAAACAAAGGAGATGATCGTGGACTTCAGGATACAGCAGAGGGAGCACCCCCCTATCCACATCGACGGGACAGTAGTGGAGAAGGTGGAACGTTTTAAGTTCCTCAGTGTACACATCACGGACAAACTGACAGCGTGGTGAAGAAGGCGCAGCAGCGCCTCTTCAACCTCAGGAGGCTGAAGAAATTTGTCTTGTCACTGAAAACACTCACCCACTTTTACAGATGCCGGGCTGTATCACCGCCTGGTACGGCAACTGCTCCGTCCACAACCGTAAGGCTCTCCAGAGGGTAGTGAGGTCTGCACAACGCATCACCGGTGGCAAAGTACCTGCCCTCCAGGACACATACACCTCCCGATGTCACAGGAAAGCCAAAAAGATCATCAAGGACAACAACAACCCGAGCCACTGCCTGTTCACCCCGCTATCATCCAGAAGGCGAGGTCAGTACAGGTGCATCAACGCTGGGACCGAGAGACTGAAAAGCAGCTTCTATCTCAAGGCCATCAGACTGTTAAACAGCCATCACTAACATTGAGTGGCTGTTACCAACATACTGAGTCAAATCTCTAGCCACTTTAATAATTAAAAATTGGATGTAATAAATGTATCACTAGTCACTTTAAACAATGCCAATGTTTACATACCCTACATTACTAATCTCATATGTACAGTATATACTGTACTCTATACTTTCTACTGCATCTTGTCTATGCCGTTCGGCCATCGCTCATCCATATATTTATATGTACATATTCTTATTCATTCCTTTACACTTTGTTGTTGTGAAATTGTGAGCTTACTTGTTAGATATTACTGCGTGGTCTGAACTAGAAGCACAAGCATTTCACTACACTCGCATTTACATCTGCTAACCATGTGTATGTGACCAATAAAATTTGATTTGATTTTAAAGCCCACTATGTTACCTATTTGTTATCATTAAATGTCCCGAATAATGGATTGGAAAATATGTTGGGTGTCGTGAAATAGACTAGGTAGGCTATCCTACACAATTGTGCACAGTAGCCTACATTGTTGTCCAACACATAGAAACATATGAAAACATTATCTCATTACCTTGATTATTTCTCTGTTAAATAATCTAGGCCCAACTGTAAATCAAGCAGACAATAGCAGATAATCAACATAAATGTAGGGGTATTGGATTAGATCCAACGCGGATCACAATTGTCTTCACTTGCGCAATGAATGAGACATGAACATTTTCTTGACATTCTTCCAAATAACGTTTTCCCGCCCTGGCTGTTTTTGCATGGCATGCTACAGTGTTCCACAACAGTTGTTTGTCACTTGACTGTCTTTCAGAAAAATATTTCCTGGATGATGGTCAACAATATCACTAGGCCTAACTAAACAGCTGGATACCAAATGCCCTCCCAACATGTGAGGTCTGTACCTATATACGTACATGTTAGGTGAATATTTCTGTAAGAAGCATTCGATTTTGCAATTGCGTACATCATTTTGGATTTGGGTGCCAATGAAAACAGTTTAATGGACTAAAATATCAATATGAACATTTGATAAAGTGGTGCTGCCGTTAATAGTGCACCATCTCATATACTGAGCAATACTTTGTCCTGCTGATGGCTCATAAGGGGTTGATGGGTTTTGTATTCAGATAATTGATTAGACTAGATCAGATCACACCTAGCCTACTGGTCAATCAGCTGTAGTTGTCTGGACACTTTCCTATGTACAGCGCATGTCCGTCATATTTCCTTATATATTTTAGAATACAACTGGAAGCCTATTGATACAGACTTTACATAGGCTATTGGTGCTGATCACTAATATTCCTCAAATCTCTGGAATTATTTAGTATGCTGCCGACAAAACAGCTGGGCAGAATATCTAATAATTAGCCTATCCTAAAAACTCATCACAACTATGCTGAAAATTAATGAATTTGTACAGCCCTTGCTAAAGCCAATTATGGCGTTTGAGTAGGCTAGGTTTATTCAAGGAAATATAATGGGCCTAGTTTCATTATATTTATAAATAGATTTTATAGAGCAAATTGAAAGAACATTCATTATTACAAGATTTAAATAACTTTGTTGTGTATTAATGAATATATTGGTAGGCTTATGAATGAGATTTTTTAAGTTATTCGCCCCAATCCTGGTTTATTTATTCTGTCTTTTATTTGATTTCACCTTTATTTAACCAGGTAGGCCAGTTGAGAACTGTTCTCATTTACAACTGCGACCTGGCCAAGATAAAGCAAAGCAGTGCGACAAAAAACAACACAGAGTTACACATGGAATAAACAAAAGTACAGTCAATAACAATAGAAAAAGTCGCGGCAAAAATCTATATACAGTGTGTGCAAATGGAGTAAGGGGGTAAGGCAATAAATAGGCCATAGTAGCGAAGTAATTACAATTTAGCAAATTAACACTGGAGTGAAAGATGTGAAGATCATGATGTGCAAGTAGAAATACTGGTGTGCAAAAGAGCAAAAAAATTTAATAAAAAAATATGGGGATGAGGTAGGTAGTTGGATTGGCTATTTACCAATGGTCTGTGTACAGCTGCAGCGATCGGTGAGCTGCTCAGATAGCTGATGCTTAAAGTTAGTGAGGGAGATATAAGTCTCCAACTTCAGCAATTTTTGCAATTCTTTCCAGTCATTGGCAGCAAAGAACTGGAAGGAAAGGCGGCCAAAGAAGGTGTTGATGACCAGTGAGATATACCTGCTGGAGCATGTGCTACGGGTGGGTGTTCTTATAGTGACCAGTGACCTGAGATAAGGCGGAGCTTTATCTAAAAGGAAAGCAACGAATGCAGAGCATTTTATTCAATATTCCTTTATCCTGGCTCTAATGTTGATTTCACATGGGAGATGTCTTGCATTTCCACTATTATACACCATCCCCATCCAAACTGAGACTCTGTAGAGGAATTTTAATCTGTGTAACTGCTTAGTTATTCATCGTTCCCCAAGGGTAATTGTGTGGCGCCACATGGTAGAAAACGGGTCACAAACGGCAACGTTTAAAAAAAAAAACATCCTATACAGTATAATTGCTTTTAGTGTATTCTGTACAGTATGAATAAGAGTGAGTAGAGTCAATTTAATAAAAAAAATGTATGCCTGTGATTCTAAAGCTTTTCATTTTGACTAGTTCGTTGAGGTAGTACGTTGAATAGTCCTGCATTCCCCCAATGTTATCTCCCATCCCCGAAGATAGCGAGTCAGCCCTATATACTGGGACAAGTTGTCAGAGTTATCTCCTGTCTATGTTTTGATCTCTACATTTTGGTTATTTTCTCCCCATGAAAAAACCATAACCTTCAGGCTATGCCACATCAGAAGTGGCATCCTGGGCATTCACTGGGAATCTACAATATTGTCAAGGCTGTTTAAAACTAAATTGGATTAGTATTTTTAAGTCTAAAATATATTCATGTCTATTTTTCACGTTATTGTATTATTATTATTATTATTATTTAGCAAATACTATGTCATCAAAAAGTGAATCCCATCATCAGATAGAAAGACACAGAGGGAGAGAGAAGGAGAGAAAGGGGATAGACAGAAGATCTGAAATAGATTTCCCTTGTCTTGAAAACATGTAGATTTGTCAATGATCTGCACATCTTGTTTTCTCAGGGCCCCTGCAGTGAGCTTAAAGAGAGAGAATGGCCTGCAAGGCAAGAAATAATGACAAGTAACATCACTCTGATCTGTGAATGCCAGTATTGATATTTACTTCAGATCAATTGGGGAAAAGTGTCTATCTGAGAAAGTCTGCAAAGAGCAAGTGTTTGGCATTGAGACAAAGTGCAGCATTAGGTAGAAAAATAATAATAACTGCTATCATGTTTTTTTAATTTAGAATAACCACAAGCATATTTACTACCACCCTGAATGTAGAGTGCAGTAATAACCAAAAACCTTGACTAGAATGACATATAAGGTTGGCTGGATATAAATGCTGATAACATTTGTTTTTCTATTTTTATTTTTTGAATACGAAAAGCCAGAGGCACACTCCAACACTCAGACATAATTTACAAACGAAGCATTTGTGTTTAGTGAGTCTGCCAGATCAGAGGCAGTAGGGATGACCAGGGATGTTCTCTTGATAAGTGTGTGAATTGGACCATTTTCCTGTCCTGCTAAGTATTCAAAATGTAACGAGTACTTTTGGGTCTTAGGGAAAATGTTAAAAGTACAATATTTTCTTCAGGAATGTAGTGAGGTAAAAGTAAAAGATGTCAAAAATACAAATAGTAAAGTATTGTACAGATACACCCCAAAACGACTTAAGTAGTACTTTAAAGTATTTTTTACTTAAGTACTTTACACCACTGGTGCCGACAGAGGAGAAATCAGCAAACCAGCAGACAGACACTCAGGGCACAGAGGACCAGAGCTAACCATGCGTAGTCCAGAGGGACAATAGCACTAAGTGTATAGAAATGTCCTGATACTTTCCCAACCAGCGGCTACTACAGGGGCACCACTGTAGTACAATCCTCAGGAATAGACCACTAGTGTCTCCATTTCAAAGAGACACTGACTTCCCTCTCTTTTCACTCCTCCTCTCCCCATGCCTTGTTATATAATATAATCTATCTACTGGTACAAACCACAACCTGATCAATAGAATAAAATTGTTACATTTCATATGGTACAGTATGTATTCATTTGTGGATGTCCATCATTATTTTCGTATGATATGTCACGAATTACAATTTGTATGATATGTTAAGAATTTCAATTTGTTGTGGCTAACGTTAACTAGGCGTTAGAGGTAGGAGTTCAGGTTATGGGTTAAGGTAAGGGTTCGGAGTTAAGGCTATAGTTAAACTCAGGGTTAAGGTTAGGAGTTAGGGTTAGGGGTTAAGTTTGGGTGAAGGGTTAGCTAACATGCTAAGTAGTTTCAAAGTAGCTAAAAACCTAAAGTTGTACGTGATGGGATTCAAACACGCAACCTTTGGGTTACTAGACATTCTCGTTATACACCCATCCATCCTCCATGAGTAGCCTCCCTCCTTTGTAACTATGTTACTATTTTACATCTGGTCTTTGAGGCCAGGCTGATTACTCACAACTCCTTTTGTTTTTGCCTTAACTAACCTTACCAAGCATAACATATCATACTAATTTGAGTGTAACAGATTTACGTTTACTATGTTACATCTAGTGTTTGAGCCCATCCATCCTTTCCGACCAGCCTCCCTCCTTTTGTTTTTAGTTTAAATAACCTTCGGTCTTATGTAACCATACCAAATGTAACATATCATACTAATTTGAGTGTTACAGATTTACATTTACTATGTTACGTCTTTGAGGCCAGGCTGATCCCTCACACCTCCATTGTTTTTGGCTTAAGTAACCTTCTGTGACCATACCAAACGTAACATAACATACTAATTTAAGTTCCACAAATGTACTTTTACTATGTTACATCTAATCTTTGAAGCCAGGCTGATTCCCCACACTTCCAAACAAAATCCAATTCCAGCACATTCTCCATTCTGCTCTTCATTTTGTAAATGAATTACATTGGAAAGGTGGAAAAACAAGCTGGCATGTTTCTCTATGCTCTCTGTCTCTGACCTTTCCATGCTGTTTCTCTGTAGTGAGACTTAATTGTCCAGAGTGAGAGCCAGCCAGCCAGTAGGTCGCACATCATCAACAGACTGGGAATTAAACAGGCAGTGAATCCAGCAATCTGGAGGCTGCCTGGGAGAGAATGGGCTGTTTAGATTCAACGTGGGCCAAATCATGTAAGACAGAGGCCTCTCTGCATGGAAAAACAACTATCCAGTTGGTACAGGGATGGAAAGGGAAGAAGCTTTTAGCATAACTCATTTAAACCCTAAGGGGAGTCAGACAATCAAAGCTCATCAATGTTATTTTTCCTCATTGTGTGTGCAGCTGCTGCAATATATGTCTATCACCACCAGCTGTACATAGATGCATTGTGATTGCAACATTCAGACAGTAAAGTCACATGAGGAATTTCTTTATGAAAAGTTAAAATGATTTATTATGTGTATAAATAAACAAAATTAAGAGACAAAACAATATTGTTTGTTCAATTTACCATGGTGGCTGATGAACCTCAAATATTGAAGAAAAATAATTTACAGAAATAATTTAGCAGAAAAATGAATGGGTTGCATTTACTCAACACTTTTCATTTCCTAGGTCTCATGAACCACCTATAAGTTGAACCTATGATCTTACTGTGGAGACAAATGTTGTCAGGTCTGTCAGGCTGTAGTTGATTTTGATTATGAGGACCAGAGTACCAAATAATCATGTCTGTGTATTTGTCAGGTAAACCAACATGATGACAAACGTGGCCTTCCAGCTTGTTGTATATGTAATTACAGATATGTGGTCCGATTCAGGAAACTAGGCATATGTTGAAAGTCACAACTTCACAGGAGAGCCTTTTGAACGGATTTCTTTAAAAAAAATCTAAATGCGTTTTTTTTTGTCAGAAATGTGTTCTTGGACATGTGAACTTTCATGTGCCTTAATATCAAATCTGTAAATACTGTACGAATAAAATTGTTAAATTACGAGCATAGTTGGTTTAGCCACAGAAAAAGGTAGCAACCTTCCCGCTAGCCATTATTGGCTGAGATGATGAGTGGGCTGGACATGCTGAGAGATAAATTTGAATTGGTCGGTGTTGCATCTTGTGTCTATAAAATGAGCTGCTCGTCATGCATAAATAATAATTTCTACTGCATTTGTTTTGGGAAAGATATTAGGTTAGCCATGGAGAACTGCAAATACAGTATGTTGCTGCTGCTCTCAATAACATTGCTGCCCTGAATTTATCAGGCGCTATCGACAAAGGTCAGTGGGAAAAAGTTTTGATGGACTACTTTCTGGACTACTTTCTAGACAAAGATCATGCCATGCAATGCTGACTATCATTTCATAATACGTTTTGAAATCAGTGAAACAACGGGCCAAACAAGTTATGCAAACTAAACGGATACAACACAGGATGTCTTATAAAAGGGGTTGCAGTCGACCATGAAGCTTTCATCCATACAGGTAAGAATCTAGCTACAGATTCATATATTATAGGTTTCTAATTTTGTCCGAAAGTTGATTTCATTGCAAGCTAAAGCTTCTCTTTTAACTAGCCAGTTGAAGTTCGATGGCTGCTAACTAACAATCAGCCTAACGTTATTTGGTTAACTTTAGCTTGTTATGACAATTGGTTTGTATTGCTAGTAATGTTACTCTATGGATTGGGATTATAGTAAATTTTTCTAGCTAACGTTAACGTGACATGTCTAAACAAAAGATCCCAAGTTAAAGCTTGCAGTTAGCTAGCTGAGGTTAGGTGGCTGGCTTGTTAGCTAACATTAACTTATGTGTATGAAGTGTGTGTAATGTTAATGATTTCTCAGAATGCCATTTCGCATTGCTAATTATAGCCTTGTGTTAGCTAGCTAACATTGAATATATTGGTTAACTTTAGCTAACTATGACAATCAGTTTGTATTGCTAGTTAAAGCTTGCTGTTAGCTAGTCAGCTGACGTTAGATGGCTGGCTAGCTACAGTAGCTAACATTACCTGAATTAACTGTGTAGTGATGTTCTCAGAATGCCATTTCACATCTACTGTATAATAATGCTAAAATACTTGTATCTGGAATTTGTCTTTCAGCATTAATCAGTAGAACACACCTGCCACTAATTCCCAGTCATACAGTCATCAACAAGAGAGCTGGCCCAAGCAAGCAATGGCAGCAGCACAGTCATTATCTATATGAACCATTTCTTCACCAACTACGGAGTTGGGAAAACTCGTGTGGACCTGAGTTGTGATAACTGCAGTGGCCAAAACAAGTTTGTGCTCTGGTATTGTGCCTGGTGGTTCATGCACAAGCTCAACCAAAATCTGGACCTTCACTTCCAGATCACAGGCCGCACCAAGTTTGCCCCTGACTTGTGCTTTGGCCTCATCAACCAACACTTCAGAAATACCAGAGTAAACACTTTGTCTGAGATTGGTGGTGTTGTGAAGTTCAGGGGTCAACATCCCACAGCTGGTTGGACTGGAGGATGGTACGGTGCTGGTGGAAAGCTATGGCTGGCAACAACACCTGACTCTGTACTTCAGGCCGCTGCCACAGATCATGCAGTACCAGCACTTCAGGTAAAAATATTGTTATTTTTACGAGGTTATTCTTATCTAAACTTGGGAGGTGAATTGATGTTGTGCAGGGTTGTAATGTCTTCTGATTTTTTGTTATTCCCTGTCTCACAGCGTCAATGCTCCGGCGCCTGGTGTTGTTGCCAAGAAGTGTTCGGACTGTCAGGACCAGGTTTCAGCTGCTGTGCAACGCTGACATCCTTCCTCCCATAGATTGTCTGCCTGTAAAAGCACCACCTGGACTGGACACAGCTAGACAAACTATCTTTTTGACATGATCAGGGAGTTTCGTGACTAAGAGGCTATGGACATCACGTGCCTGCACCAAAGTCAAGGGCAGGACAGAAACAGACTCTCCGAATATATATTCACCTTGTTCATGCATGGTTTGGACAGACCAGTCATCAGCACTATCTGCAGTGCCTCTATTCACATGACTCTCTCCCAACACACACGCCATACGTTGCTGCTACTTTTTTTATCCTGCTGCTCAGCCACTTTACCCCTGATTGTATGCATATAACTACCGTTATTGTTCTTATACGTACTGTATATTTTATTTATATTGACACTATCTATTTGTGATATTGCTACTATGCAAGTAACCATTTGGCTGTACCGTTTACACCTTCTGTAGAGACCATCCACTTAGCAGAATATTGATATGTTTGGTCGTGACATGATTTTGTGACATACCACAAAATTATCATGTGACCATATCAAGTCTCCACCACTTAAATATATTGCGAATGCATCTGTTTATGTACTGTACATGTGCATCTCACTCAGGTTTCAACTCTGGTTGCATGACCTTCACTTATGTATGGAACAGTATGTGGTAAGTGTCACAGTATATAAAGTATGCTAATGTACTGGTGTGAAGGCATTTGGGCAGTGGTGTAAAGTACTTAAGTAAAAATACTTTAAAGTACGTAAGTAGTGTTTTGTGGTATCTGTACATTACTAAGTATATTTTTGTCAACTTTCAATTCACTACATTTGTAAAGAAAATAAATGTACTTTTTACTCCATACTTTATCCTTTACAACAAAAGTACTTGTTACATTTTGACAGGAAAATTGTCAATTTCAAACACTTCTCAAGAGAACATCCATACTGCCTCTGATCTGGCAGACTCACTTAACACAAATGCTTTGTTTGAAAATTATGTCTGTGTTGGCTATCCATCAATAAAAGATAATACAATTGTGCCGTCTGGTTTTCTTAATATAAGGAAGTTGAAATGGTTTACTTTTGATACCTACAGTTGAAGTCAGAAGTTTACATACACTTAGGTTGGAGTCATTAGAACTCGTTTCTCAACCACTAAACAAATTTAGTGTTAACAAACTATAGTTCTGGCAAGTCAGTCAGGACATCTACTTTGTGCATGACACAAGTCATTTTTCCAACAATTGCTTACAGACAATATTTCACTTAATTCATTGTATCACATTTCCAGGTCAGAAGTTTACATACACTAAGTTGACTGTGCCTTTAAACAGCTTGGAAAATCCCAGAAAATGATGTCATGGCCTTAGAAGCTTCTGATATGCCAGTTGACATCATTTGAGTCAATTGGAGGTGTACCTGTGGCTGTATTTCAAGGCCTACCTTCAAACTCAGTGCCTCTGCTAGACATCATGGGTAAATCAAAAGAAATCAACCAAGACCTCAGAAAATAATTGTAGACCACAAGTCTGGTTCAACCTAGGGAGCAATTTCCAAATGCCTGAAGGCACCACGTTCATCTGTACAAACACCATGGGACCACGCAGCCGTCATAGTGCTCAGGAAGGAGATGCGTTCTGTCTCCCTGAGATGAACGTACTTTGGTGAGAAAAGTGCAAATCAATCCCAGAACAACAGCAAAGTACCTTGTGAAGATTCTGGAGCAAATGGGTACAAAAGTATGTACAGTGGGGCAAAAAAGTATTTAGTCAGCCACCACTTGTGCAAGTTCTCCCACTTAAAAAGATGAGAGGCCTGTAATTTTCATCATAGGTACATTTCAACTATGACAGACAAAATGAGAAAAGAAAATCCAGAAAATCACATAGGATATTTAATTAATTTATTTGCAAATTATGGTGGAAAATAAGTATTTGGTCAATAACAAAAGTTTATCTCAATACTTTGTTAGCAATGACAGAGGTCAAATGTTTTCTGTAAGTGTTCACAAGGTTTTCACACACTGTTGCTGGTATTTTGGCCCATTCCTCCATGCAGATCTCCTCTAGAGCAGTGATGTTTTGGGGCTGTTGCTGGGCAACACGGACTTTCAACTCCCTCCAAAGATTTTCTCTGGGGTTGAGATCTGGAGACTGGCTAGGCCACACCAGGACCTTGAAATGCTTCTTACGAAGCCACTCCTTCATTGCCCGGGCGGTGTGTTTGGGATCATTGTCATGCTGAAAGACCCAGCCACGTTTCATCTTCAATGCCCTTGCTGATGGAAGGAGGTTTTCACTCAAAATCTCACGATACACGGCCCCATTCATTTTTTCCTTTACACGGATCAGTCATCCTAGTCCCTTTGCAGAAAAACAGCCCCAAAGCATGATGCTTCCACCCCCATGCTTCACAGTAGGTATGGTGTTCTTTGGATGCAACTCAGCATTCTTTGTCCTCCAAACACGACGAGTTGAGTTTTTACCAAAAAGTTATGACATTCTCCCAATCTTCTTCTGGATCATCCAAATTCTCTCTAGCAAACTTCAGACGGGCCTGGACATGTACTGGCTTAAGCAGGGGGACACGTCTGGCACTGCAGGATTTGAGTCCCTGGCGGCGTAGTGTGTTACTGACGGTAGGCTTTGTTACTTTGGTCCCAGCTCTCTGCAGGTCATTCACTAGGTCCCTCCGTGTGGTTCTGGGATTTTTGCTCACCGTTCTTGTGATCATTTTGACCCCACGGGGTGAGATCTTGCGTGGAGCCCCAGATCGAGGGAGATTATCAGTGGTCTTGTATGTCTTCCATTTCCTAATAATTGCTCCCACAGTTGATTTCTTCAAACCAAGCTTACCTATTGCAGATTCAGTCTTCCCAGCCTGGTGCAGGTCTACAATTTTGTTTCTGGTGTCCTTTGTCAGCTCTTTGGTCTTGGCCATAGTGGAGTTTGGAGTGTGACTGTTTGAGGTTGTGGACAGGGTTCTTTTATACTGATAACAAGTTCAAACAGGTGCCGTTAATACAGGTAATGCGTGGAGGACAGAGGAGCCTCTTGAAGAAGAAGTTACAGGTCTGTGAGAGACAGAAATCTTGCTTGTTTGTAGGTGACCAAATACTTATTTTCCACCATAATTTGCAAATAAATTCATACAAAATCCTACAATGTGATTTTCTGGATTTGTTTTCCCTCATTTTGTCTGTCATAGTTGAAGTGTACCTATGATGAAAATTACAGGCCTCTCTCATCTTTTTAAGTGGGAGAACTTGCACAATTGGTGCCTGACTAAATACTTTTTTGCCCCACTGTATATCCACAGTAAAACGAGTCCTATATATCGACATAACCTGAAAGTCCGCTCAGCAAGGAAGAAGCTACTGCTCCAAAACTGCCATAAAAAAGCCAGACTACGGTTTACAACTGCACATGGGGACAAAGATTGTACTTTTTGGAGAAAGTACATTGTGTACAAAGTACATTGTGCCCTTTGCTATTTGTTAATTATTACATTTTTTAAAATACAATAGTGCCGTCTGGTTTAATATAGAATTTGAAATTATTTATACTTTTACTCAAGTTTGACAATTTAGTACTTTTTCCACCAGTGGACGTGGCTGGGGGTTATAGCATTTATTTCACATGACCCATCAATTTAGACAAGTGTATCTGGGTAAGCATCATCTTATATTTATAAAATATTTTTATCTGGACATTTTCTGTTTACCTGGAATTTTTCCTTATGTGAATCCTTATAGAGGTGGGTGGGACTGGCTTATGAGGGTGTGAACAATGATGAATGGGTGTAGACAAAGGAGAGCTCTAATAGGTACCAAAACATTCAAAGGCCCTTTTCTAAAAAGTGAGTTTACAAGTGTATCAACTTTCCAAGTAGAATTAATTTCCCATTGTTCCTCAAAAATGTTGTGTATGATATATCATTTTGTAGCTCCAAGTCTCTACTTTTATCCAATGTAAAAATACTGAAAATCTAATTTTGCTACGTAAGACCGAATCCAGGTGGTGAGTCACATATATTACAAACAAAACTATACAGTGTAATGCATAGACATTTCTGCTGATGCCAGTGAAAGCAACACAAGATGAGTTATATAATAATATAATATATAATTCTGACTTGCTGCTTAGAGACAAACTGCAGTGCTGTACCATGATGAGAGAAAATGTATCAGAGAGAATGTGAGAGATAGAGATAGTAGATAGTACAGAGCAGAGAGAACGACTGTGGAGAGTGGAGCGAGACGAGGGATAAAAAAATTATTTGCCACACTGACATATTAAACAGCCTCTCGGAGGTTAATAGAACATTTTAAACATTTCAGTCTGGCAGAAATCTAGCACTGCCTCCTTGGCCCCTCACCACCTACCATAAACAAACAGAAAAACAAGCTCCACAGCCCCTTTATATGACAGACCCGCTTAGCTCAGTCCAGGCCTGAGAGCACCAGCAGCACCAATGAAAACAGAGATGGGCGATGACTCGGTAATGGCTGGTGTCAAGTACTGGGGATTAAAGGAAAAGTTCACTTCTGAACAATGAGAACTACCTCTGACTCTCAGGTCAATGGTGGTACTGGTGAATCATGAATTTGCCAGGCTTTCTGTCCATGTCCTCTATCTTTCATCAGAGAGTGCTGTGCTAATCAAACGGGTGTTGAGGTGGTGGCACAAAAACATGGGAATGGCTAAATGGACAGGGGATGAGAATGATGCATCATGATTCTGGTCAGAAAAGAAAGGCTTGTCTTTTGGCCCTGTGGAGCGTTAACCGGGGCTGTTGCTGCTCCATCCTGCATGGGCCCTAGATTAGTCTCCCCAGAGTGGTGATCCACTCCCCAGAAAGAGGGCTATGGCTGGGAGGTGTGGTTGGAGCAGCTGCTCCAGGGAGGCCCCTATGCTCCCCTCTCACCCTATTAGAGAGCAGACTCTCCCAGTCAGGGCAAGCAGAGCAGGGTGACCTGGCATGGAGCCCAGAGCAGCCAGGCTTGTGTTTGAATAGGACGACTACCTCTGACTCTCAGGTCAAAATGCTGGGTAACCTTTCTACCCAGAGTTAAAAAATGCAGCAGCAGCAAGCAGAGGTGGTTGGTGAGAAGACAAGGTTCCTGTAACCCTGCGTGGCTCATCTGTCTCTGACACGCACCAATGCTTTAAGGTTAGACTCCGGGCACACAGTCTGAATTGGTATGCCCCACTTATCGCTCTTCCTGCTCTTAATGAGGAAGGTTTAACAGTATGACAGTGGGTTTTACAGGCAGACCCTGAATAATGACAGTGTTGCTAATTACCATTACTGCTGACACATGATGTTAGTGTAGTTTGCCTTATGAGTCCACTCCAGAACAGTACAATGTGATGAATTTAACCAGGGCAACCCAGATAGGACTACTGCCAATAGATCTGTCTCCGTTTCCCCATTAACTTTGTCATTCTGTGCTACATTGGCAAGGAGTGCACAGTACACCTTAATCTATCTCAGTCTAGACCAGAGTTTCACTTGCATTAGAACATCCCCATTTAACACAACGAGGAGTTCTAAATGCTGGCAGACAAGCACTAGGTCTCAGAGGTAGAGTGGGAGTCTGAGGAGACATGGCCTAATGTTTGAATCTGTTTGGTCTGGCATCAAGCCTGCTCTGTCACTGGACTCTGACTCCAGCTAGCTACTTCCTTTGCTGTCCTTTTAAGACACAGAATTGCAATTTCTAAACACGCAAAAATACAGCCTGAAGGGGAGCAGAGACCTCACCAACTCTGTCATTTAAACACAACCAGTTCCAGTCTCTCAACTGACACTTATTGTTTCCTCCCCAATAGTTAATTGTGAATCTGCCCTGCAGGCCTGTGTATATGAGTGTGTGACCATTCTCCCATGTTTGTGTGTGTGTGTGTGTGTGTCCCTTCAACACCCACCTCCTCTCCACATTCATTTTCACAGTCTCACTGTAACTCAAGACTTTGAATATTTCATCCAAACCCATCCTTGACATGTCATCCAGTACTGTGGGGCTTTGGAGCAATTAAATGCAACATAAATCTGACAAGCAGACACCTGCTCTTCTGCATCCATGGATCTCCAGGCCTGTCCTCAATCACTCTCCATACAATCTATGTCCTTGAGGCCGTCTAAGGAACATGAGCCTGCAACACCTTTCTAGGGGATATCCGGGGGACAGTGGACTGTTTCCTAGGCTGTAGAACTAATGTAGCTTCGGCAAAAATTAAGATAGATATTTGATCTTCCATGTTTGAAGCTTTTAAAGGGGCTATAGTTTCTTCCCTACAAGGATGATGGTAAAATCTAAGGTTTATGCAGGCATTTAGCTGGATCACTTTCACCATGATATCACATCCCACTTGGATCTATTTGGAGAAAGGTTAGGACCCTTAATATACCCACTCAGCGTCTAGAACATACTATGCAGTCGGACACACCAGACATCCAAATTGCTTTGAGTATTTTTTAAATCTATTTTACCTTTATTTAACTAGTCAGTTAAGAACAAATTCTTATTTTCAATGATGGCCTTGGAACAGTGTGTTAACTGCCTTGCTTTGAGTGTCTGACTCATCGCTGAGGATTATCTAGCAAAAAGCAGCCTCAAACGACATGGCCCAAAGGGTTTGAGCTCCAGACTAACACTCCAGATATTCAGAGAAACACAGTGGAAATGTATGTCAAACTCTACAGTCTAGTGCTAAGTACTGTATGACATGGCATTGAGGTGAATGGTACACATGTGTAATCTAATGTAGTGTATGGCCCTGGTGTCACCACTCTCCTTTGCTGATATCACCCCTATCCTGTGCTGATGTCACCTCTCTACTGTGCAGGAAGTGACAGTGTCATTGGTTCCAGACGGGCACCTTGAGGCGGCTGCACTTGAATACTAAACATGCCCTCAACTGAACTCTCTCAGGTAGAGAAGAAAAGAACAGTGGGGTACTCGGAAACTAACAACATGCAGGGATGGAAGGAAGGGAGAAAGAGAAGGCGAGAGGAGGGGAGGAGAGAGGAGGGGAGGAGAGAGACCGCTAGCATGGAGTTAGCTATGTGGAATAACACCGTAGCAGATCGACCACTGTGAGGGAAAATTAAGGCGGCGGGCTAAAACGCCACAGCTTGTAATTACTGGCCTGTCATTATAGCCCCCCATGGAGAAAAACCCTATTATTCCAGTACACTTCTAAGCAAATACAATAATCAATTCCCCTAGAGCACAGTCATAAAAGCAAATCCCAAGTAAAAAGCAGGTAAGGAGGAGGACTTACAATGGTGAAGTTCATGACCTTTAGTATCCAGATGGTTAAAGCAAGGTTGACCAGGATCAGGATCATTAACAGGAGCACGAAGAAGTAAAGGCAACGTTTCCGCCAGCCATAAATCCCCACCTTGTACACATGTGGTTTCTCTGAGCTCTGGACATTGTTCCTATGAGTGCACTGTTCTTGGGTCATCTGCAAGAGAAGAAGAAGAGGATAAGTGACTTCCTGAAAGTAAAGAAGATGTATTCTGAATCTATCACACTCCCAAAAGCGTACATTCTGGCCCTACTGTTGAAGCCATAGTCAGCCATTGAGTTTGAGCACAATAAAATACAATTTAGTTAGTTTGATTCCTAACTCATTGTCCCATAAGCTTTCTATATCTCCATTACTCTCTCTCTGCACCATCGATGTGCTGATAGTGTCCATAAATGATGATTCTAATTGTCTGCCTGTAAAGTGGGAGAAGACATTGTTCACTTCAAGCACCATAATTATAGCCTTATAACTCTTTACAAAATATAATTTATTGTCTACAATGCTAGGAGTGGCTGGCTCCGACACCAAAGCCAATCACATTTGACAACCACACACATTCACCACAAACTGAAACAAATGACACGAGACAGCCCCTGTGAAAACTCTAAAGCCAGTCAGCAAAAAATGTGATTTTACTGTTGCATTTCAAACAGGACCAAATACTAAATTACATTCAATTAAGTTTTGTTTACCACTTATTGCACATCTCCAGATTGGCATCAATCTTACATTTTCCGAAGTAAACTTTGAGTTTAGTGTAGAACTGTACATACACAGACTAAGAGCTTGATTAATTGAATATGGGGTGTTAGTACTGGCTCGAACCAAGGCTTGCAGACACTGTAGATCTCTAGAACTAGGGCTGGGGACCCCAAGTGCACTACACAAGAGCAACACACAATCTACAATAGGAGGTAGAGGGTTCCTTTCACTGACTCTCACCAGGTGGGCTGGTGATATAACAAAAATGAATGTGGATACAGTTGTAAGCATCCCCAGGTGGTGTGTACACAATACACAGTACAGAAACAAACAGACAGTGAGAGACAGGATCTACACACAGCAGTACTGTATTTCTGTAAAACATCACTGTTGGAGTATTAACCATAACCCTGTTGGAGGCCATCGATAAATCATAACTTTGTGTGGCCCCCTGGAGTGTCATCTTTCTGTACATCAGCCACATAAACCTCATGTCGTATTACACACTGAGTTAGCACAGAGTCAACTCATACACAGAGTCAACAGCGTCATCTCTCACCACACATTCCAGATGGGGAAGAACTCCCACCTACAGAATGATTGGAAAATTTGAGGCAGCTTACAGTTTAAATCATGGTATTTTACACCCATAAAGGGACTGGTGCACAGAAGGAAAAACTGATGCTCCAGGAAAAATACATGGACATTTGGAGGCCCACCAGAGCACTGCCCTATGAGAGCTTCCTCTGACTATATCGCTACTGTCCAACGGAGGGACTCTGTTCTGTTATTAGGAGCCTAAAGAAAGCACAGTGGCACAAAACAAAGTCTGTTTCCGATTAGAGGTAATCCAAGCATTGCTGAATGTTGTTGGTTCTTCTCTCTTGCCAAATCACTGGGCATCTCTCCACTACGCTGTTTTATAAACAACATGTGGATCGGGTACCAGAATCTGTCAACTTCTTCCCCAGTTTTCCATTCTGTCCAAATTTAAGGGGGGGTGTATTATATATGCACAATTATGGGAAGAAAATATTGTGCCATATGCCCTTTTAACTAATTAACATTCACAAGCAGTCCTAATCTTCATTTTCACCACACAAGATTTCTAACATCTATCTTCGCCATATTCTTTGCCTTATTGTCTTATTCCACGGAAACACTGTTCCACTTTACATAAAGTAGCTAAGTATGGCTAATTTATATCGATTTTAAAGGTCGTATAATCACAGTCAACAACTTAAGGAGTGTTGAGTCTGCTCCAAATCTAAAAAAGTGTTCTCTCAATGAGTCATAAGTAACTGAGCTCCAGCTACACAATCAACAGAATTAATTAACTAATGCTGGTCTGAAGCCCATGAAGCCCATCATTAACCATTGAAGTCTGCAGGGCACAATTAATACTTTAAGAGCTCAACATGCTCTGTGTTCATCGTCTCTTATACATACATTAGGAGAGCCAGCTTTTCAAAATGGCCACTCCTTGCTTGTCAAAAAGCTTACAAACCTGATTAAGGAAACTTGGCAAGGTGTGTAAGTGTGTCCCTCCCTGGCTTTTTTTTGGCTTAGAATGCCCTCCAACATAATTAGATAAGATACCTCTGAACATCATTGTCTAATGGTGTTCTGATTATCTCAGGGCCCATGTACTGAAGTTAATCGTTCTGAAGATCAAACCTAAAAAAATCTGTATTCATGTTCAAGAACAGAGGGTGCAATACCAGTGGATTCAAAGACTCAAGTTCAACTTGATTTAAGAAGGAAGAACAACCTGGTCTCAGAGAATTTCGTATAATTCTGTACGACATCCATGATATGTTACATTTGGTATGGTTAGATAAGACAAATGATTACTTAAGGCAAAAAAGAAAGGAGGGTAGTAAGGGCAGGCAGCTGGGCCTAATAACGCGAACACCTAGCAACCCAAAGGTTAAACGTCTGAATCTCATCATGGACAACTTTAGCATTTTAGCTAATTAGCAACTTTTCAACTACTTACTAATTTTTAGCTACTTTGCTCTGACTTAACATGTTAACTAACCCTTCACCTAAACCGAACCCATTTAGCTAACCCTTCCCCTAACCCTTTATTAACCTAACTCCTAAACTTAACCCTATCCTTAACCTCCAGCCTAGCTAACGTTAGCGAGCTACCTAACATTAGCAACCTAACTAGAATTTGATGTATGTTTTGCAAATTTGTGACATATAATACGAATTGTAATTCGGAACATATCATACAAAATGGGTGTTGGACATCCACAAATGAATACATACCATACGAAACTTAACATATCATACTAAATTCAAAGATGGCGTAGCGGTGAAGACGTGTTTGTTTTGTCCTCTCATGTACTTTTGTATTTTTTCATATTTTTTGTATATATATTTCAATTTATTTTCAATCTCTTCTCAATGTTTTATTCAATTATACCTTCCGGTAACCTGCCTCACCCAATGTGATACGGAATCGCTATTATTTTCAATTTTAGAACACATTCAAGAATCTCCAGAAGCTAAGCAGTGAATTAGCTACAAGCTATTTAGTAATTGTTAGTAATTGTTTACCTTCTGCACAGATACCAGCCCTGTTTTTAGCCTGGATAATACTCGCCTGTCTACCAATATCGCTTGTCTACCAATATCGGACTGTCTCTCCACAACAACGCCGGATTCCTGCCGTAATCCCTGGACCACTACTTCTGATCTTCACAGCTAGCTTGCAGCTAGCTAGCTAGCTCACAGCTTGCAGCTAGCTAGCTCACAGCTCACAGCTTGCAGCTAGCTAGCTCACAGCTTGCAGCTAGCTAGCTCACAGCTAGCTTTCACTCACCGTGGCACCGAAGCTATTCCCTGAGGCCCACCTCCCGGCCTACTCAGCTGTTCACCCGAACCCCACTCATACACGGCTAGAGCCCCAAACTCCTCCGGATCCTTGCTGTAAACTCTGGACCTTGGCACCGGATCACCGCTGCTACCGATTGGATATAGTGGCTAACGCCACTGCCACGAAGCTAGCACCAGTTAGCCGTGAGCCAGGCACACCTCTTTCGCCATCTGGCTTGGATTCTCTGTCGACACGGCGCCCCGCCGCACCACCACGACTGGTCTGCCGACGAATACTCCATCCGCTGTGCCTTCATCCGGCCTCCGTCGGAGCAGACACTACTAACTTTAAACGCCGTGTCACTAGCGTAGTGGGGCTCCCCTGTTCCATCTACTGCTGCCCCCTGGACACTATGATCACTTGGCTACATAGCTGATGCCTACTGGACTGTCCATTAATCACGGTACTCCATTCTGTTTATTTATTTTTTATCTGTCGGCCCCACCCGCAAACTCAGGCCCTGTGTGTAGTTAATCCGACTCTCTCTGCCTACTCATCGCCATTTTACCTGCTGTTTTTGTGTTAGCTGATTAGCTGTTGTTGTCTCACCTGTTGTTTTATCTTAATCTGCTCCTTTTATTCTTTGTCCACAACGCTCTAGGCAACCAGTTTTGATAGCCTTTAGCCGCACCCTCATTCTACTCCTCCTCTGTTCCGCGGGTGATGTGGAAGTAAACCCAGGCCCTGCATGTCCCCAGGCACCCTCATTTGTTGACTTCTGTGATCGAAAAAGCCTTGGTTTCATGCATGTGAACATCAGAAGCCTCCTCCCTAAGTTTATTTTACTCACTGCTTTAGCACACTCTGCCAACCCTGATGTCCTTGCTGTGTCTGAATCCTGGCTTAGGAAGGCCACCAAAAACTCTGAGATTTCCATACCCAACTATAACATTTTCCATCAAGATAGAACTGCCAAAGGGGGAGGAGTTGCAGTCTACTGCAGAGATAGCCTGCAAAGTAATGTCATACTTTCCAGGTCCATACCCAAACAGTTCGAAGATCTAATTAAAAAAATAATCTCTCCAGAAATAAGTCTCTCACTGTTGCCGCCTGCTACCGACCCCCCTCAGCTCCCAGCTGTGCCCTGGACACCATTTGTGAATTGATCGCCCCCCATCTAGCTTCAGAGTTCGTTCTGTTAGGTGACCTAAACTGGGATATGCTTAACACCCAAGCAGTCCTACAATCTAAACTAGATGCCCTCAATCTCACACAAATCATCAAGGAACCCACCAGGTACAACCCTAAATCTGTAAAAAAGGGCACCCTCATAGGTGTTATCCTGACCAACTGGCCCTCCAAATACACCTCCTCTGTCTTCAATCAGGATCCCACCAGGTACAACCCTAAATCTGTAAACAAGGGCACCCTCATAGACGTTATCCTGACCAACTGGCCCTCCAAATACACCTCCGCTGTCTTCAATCAGGATCTTAGCGATCACTGCCTCATTGCCTGTATCCGCTACGGGTCCGCAGTCAAACGACCACCCCTAATCACTGTCAAACGCTCCCTAAAACACTTCTGCGAGCAGGCCTTTCTAATCGACCTGGCCCGGGTATCCTGGAAGGATATTGACCTCATCCCGTCAGTTGAGGTTGCCTGGTCATTCTTTAAAAGTAACTTCCTCACAATCTTAGATAAGCATGCTCTGTTCAAAAAATGCAGAACTAAGAACAGATATAGAACCTGGTTCAATCCAGACCTGACTGCCCTCTACCAGCACAAAAACATTCTGTGGCGGACTGCAATAGTATTGAATAGTCCCCGCGATATGCAACTGTTCAGGCAAGTCAGGAACCAATACACGCAGTCAGTCAGGAAAGCAAAGGCCAGCTTTTTCAAGCAGAAATGTGCATCCTGTAGCTCTAACTCCAAAACGTTCTGGGACACTGTAAAGTCCATGGAGAACAAGAGCACCTCCTCCCAGCTGCCCACTGCACTGAGGCTAGGTAACACGGTCACCAAGTCAGGAACCAATACACGCAGTCAGTCAGGAAAGCAAAGGCCAGCTTTTTCAAGCAGAAATTTGCATCCTGTAGCTCTAACTCCAAAAAGTTCTGGGACACTGTAAAGTCCATGGAGAACAAGAGCACCTCCTCCCAGCTGCCCACTGCACTGAGGCTAGGTAACACGGTCACCAAGTCAGGAACCAATACATGCAGTCAGTCAGGAAAGCAAAGGCCAGCTTTTTCAAGCAGAAATTTGCATCCTGTAGCTCTAACTCCAAACAGTTCTGGGACACTGTAAAGTCCATGGAGAACAAGAGCACCTCCTCCCAGCTGCCCACTGCACTGAGGCTAGGTAACACGGTCACCACCGATAAATCCATGATAATCGAACATTTCAACAAGCATTTCTCAACGGCTGGCCATGCCTTCCTCCTGGCTACTCCAACCTCGGCCAACAGCTCCACCCCCCCGCAGCTACTCGCCCAAGCCTCCCCAGCGTCTCCTTTACCCAAATCCAGATAGCAGATGTTCTGAAAGAGCTGCAAACTTGGACCCGTACAAATCAGCTGGGTTTGACAATCTGGACCCTCTATTTCTGAAACTATCCGCCGCCATTGTCGCAACCCCTATTACCAGCCTGTTCAACCTCTCTTTCATATCGTCTGAGATCCCCAAGGACTGGAAAGTTGCCACGGTCATCCCCCTCTTCAAAGGGGGAAACACACTGGACCCACACGGTTACATCCATCCTGCCCTGCCTATCTAAGTTCTTCGAAAGAAAAGTCAACAAACAGATCACTGACCATCTCGAATCCCACCGTACCTTCTCCGCTGTGCAATCTGGTTTCCGAGCCGGTCACGGATGCCCCTCAGCCACGCTAAAGGTACTAAACGATATCATAACCGCCATCGATAAAAGACAGTACTGTGAAGCTGTCTTCATCGACCTGGCCAAGGCTTTCGACTCAATCAATCACCATATTCTTATCGGCAGACTCAGTAGCCTCGGTTTTTCTAATGACTGCCTTGCCTGGTTCACCAACTACTTTGCAGATAGAGTTCAGTGTGTCAAATTGGAGGGCATGTTGTCTGGTCTTCTGGCAGTCTCTATGGTGGTGCCACAGGGTTCAATTCTCGGGCCGACTCTTTTCTCCGTATATATCAATGATGTTGATCTTGCTGCGGGCGATTCCCTGATCCACCTCTACGCAGACGACACCATTCTGTATACTTCTGGCCCTTCCTTGGACACTGTGCTATCTAACCTCCAAACGAGCTTCAATGCCATACAACACTCCTTCCGTGGCCTCCAACTGCTCTTAAATGCTAGTAAAACCAAATGCATGCTTTTCAACTGTTCGCTGCCTGCACCCGCACGCCCGACTAGCACCACCACCCTGGATGGTTCTGACCTAGAATATGTGGACATCTATAAGTACCTAGGTGTCTGGCTAGACTGTAACCTCTCCTTCCAGACTCATATCAAACATCTCCAATCCAAAATCAAATCTAGAATCGGCTTTCTATTTCGCAACAAATCCTCCTTCACTCACGCCGCCAAACTTACCCTAGTAAAACTGACTATCCTACCAATCCTCGACTTCGGCGATGTCATCTACAAAATGGCTTCCAATACTCTACTCAGCAAACTGGATGCAGTTTATCACAGTGCCATCCGCTTTGTTACTAAAGCACCTTATACCACCCACCACTGCGACCTGTATGCTCTAGTCGGCTGGCCCTCACTACATATTCGTCGCCAGACCCACTGGCTCGAGGTCATCTACAAGTCCATGCTAGGTAAAGCTCCGCCTTATCTCAGTTCACTGGTCACGATGGCAACACCCACCCGTAGCACACGCTCCAGCAGGTGTATCTCACTGATCATCCCTAAAGTCAACACCTCATTTGGCCGCCTTTCCTTACAGTTCTCTGCTGCCTGTGACTGGAACGAATTGTAAAAATCATTGAAGCTAAAACTTTTATCTCCCTCACCAACTTTTAACATCTGCTATCTGAGCAGCTAACCGATCGCTGCAGCTGTAGATAGTCCATCGGTAAATAGCCCACCCAATTCACCTACCTCATCCCCATACTGTTTTTATTTATTTTATTTTCTGCTCTTTTGCACACCAGTATCTCTACCTGCACATGACCATCTGATCATTTATCACTCCAGTGTTAATCTGCTAAATTGTAATTATTTGCCTACCTCCTCATGCCTTTTACACACAATGTATATAGACTCTTTTTTTAAATAAAAATTAAATAGATTCTACTGTGTTATTTACTTGTTTATTGTTTACTCCATGTGTAACTCTGTGTTGCTGTCTGTTCATACTGCTATGCTTTATCTTGTCCAGGTCACAGTTGTAAATGAGAACTTGTTCTCAACTAGCCTACCTGGTTAAATAAAGGTGAAATAAAAAAATAAAATAAAATGGGCATCTCGGATTTACTTGCAGAATCATACAAAATGCTCTGAGACCAGTTTGGGAAGAAACATCAATGCTGTTGCAGTACAAGCCAAATGTACTTCTCTTCATGTATTGATTTTTAGGTCACCAAAGTTAAAAAGCCATAAAAAATTGCCATAATATTATTTGATTTACTGTAGGTCTCACTGCATATCTGAGTGACCACAAGCAGAGCAGAGTAGATCTCAGCCAAATTATTTCAATCTGCTTTAAACTGACACTACTTAAAAAAATGTTTGGGGGGAATTACATGGGCTAGGGGTTGAGAGGAGCAGCGCCCCACTGTGATTAAGACATGGGAAAAGAGAGAGAGAGCGAGAGAAAAGGAGCAGAGAGAGAAAGATGGAGCAGAGAAACACTCCCACAGATCAGCCTATAATGTGGTGACAGGTCAGAGGGAGTCAAGCGCACAACACCCCTCGCCTCCTATCGCCTCCCTCCCTTGGGAAAAGACAGTGATGGCAAATTGCATTTCTCTGCGCTGGAATCTTTTCTCTCGCTTGCTCTCTATACTGTGAGAGGTTAAAACCTTAATCCTTAGATTGTCATAAGCACTGTGGCAGTTTTTTTAATAACAGGTCACAGCCACTGTGGTGTAAACAGTGTACTACAATTGCATCCAAGAAGAGTCTCTGGAGCAGGGCTATGATGTGGAAAGCTGTATTGAAATGAGTCTGTTGCTCATTAATATTGTGACATTCACACATGTTGCAGGAGACGGTATACTGACATTTCAGCTTATAATCAAAATTATACACAGTACATGCCATGCAAAAACAGTACATGAAATGAAAATGTTATAAAAAATATAGAAAAACAACTATCAGCTATCTATAAATAGCTATAGATACCCACTGTTGTTTCATGCCCATCTCTTACATGAAATGGTTAGCATGGAGCCAGAGAATATGAAACACCAGGAGCTGAAAGCTGTCTTTAACCAGATGGCATACTAGTTCTCTCACCACTAAAATCACAAAATATTACTCAGAGAGCCAAGTATTGCTCCCTTTCCCTGTGTGCATTTACATAGTGCTTACAGTAGAATTAGACAAAACACAATCCCATTGCTTTTCAGGAGCACCCTGATAAAAACCTAAAACATTTCCCAAGTAACCCACATTAAAAAATAATACAGTTTACTATAGAATATTATAGTACTTACTATAGAATTTTGTAGTAAACTTAGTACACTGTAGAATTCTATATTCCACACTGTAGAATCTCTTGATTATGTGTAATACTTACTATACAATTTTGTATTATACTGGAGGATACTATACTACCCACTGTATCCTTGATAATGTATTGCTTACTTTAGAATTGTTTAGTATACTGTAGTATCCCTTGATCATGTGTAGTATAGCATTTTATAGTATACTGTAGCCAGGTGAAATTGGACGTCTATCCATATCCTGAGGATGTCTGGAAATGCCTTCAAAATCGGCCACTAGGGGCAACAGTGAGCACTATTACCATCAAGTATGCTTGGGTTTTGCTAGCACATTGTGGATGGGGATGATGAATCAGAAGGTTGCGTGTTTGATCCCAGTTGGGGACACTGTTTTTTATTTATTTTTTATTTTAACCCTATCCCAAACATTAACCCTTACCTTAACCATTTGGAATGAGTGCCTAAACTTGATGTTTCAAACAAATACTTCCACCCAGGTCGGCTGTCATATTTTAAGAATATACAGATGATGGTACAGTCTGCACGCAAGGTCATGCTTTGTATACATAACAGGCTGTTATTACACTTTGCAAAATTGCACAATGCGATAGATTATTGCAGGCCAAATGTGGGACATGAAACCCTTATTTGAGAAGGGCATGGTTGTCCTGTATGGCTCAGTTGGTAGAGGATGGCGCTTACACCGCCAGGGTTGTGGGTTTGATTCCTGGGGCCAGCCAAAATGTATACACGCATGAATGTAAGTCGCTTTGAATAAAAGTGTATGATAAATTGTTTTATTTTATTTAACTAGGCAAGTCAGTTAAGAACAAATTCTTATTCTCAATGACAGCCTAGGAACAGTGGGTTAACTGCCTTGTTCAGGGTCAGAAAGACAGATTTTTACCTTGTCAGCTCAGTGATTCGATCTTGCAACCTTTCGGTTACACGTCCAACTCTCTAACCACTAGTCTACCTGCCGCCCCAATGGCATATATTATTGTTCCCTCCTTATCCTTTACTTATAGCTCTTTAGTAGGCACAGTACCATCCCACACTGGAGACAGTTTCTATACATTGATACCATTACCTTTTATACCAATCAGTCATTCTGCTCAATAACAGGACTTTGCAGACTAAAGTAGACAAAGAGAGAGAGGCCAGAGTTGACCCTGTTTGCAGTGTACTCAGGAAGGAACTGTCAGGAGGGAGAAGGACTGAGAGGCACCATAGACAACACATGCAACTATACTTAGTATCCATACACTTACAGAGAGAAACACCTCTGAAAGCTTTGGTGTTAAAAGAAGAAAATAACTGCACTCTACCTCAAGTGATCTGAATGAGACTCAGTAGCATTTTGCATTGCTTTAAAAACAGCACAGCAATCAGTAAAACTGTGTATTGATTAAAAAGACAAAAAATAACCTGTGCAGGCAGATGACGCCTATTTAAAAAGCATCGGGTGACTAGTTGTAGTTAGGGAATTAATATTAAAGGAAGTGATCAATATGACTCAATTAATGCCTTCATCATAAAAACTTTAGGACCATTGGATTTGACTGCTGCGCCCCAATTATATTTTATAGTGAGTTGGTGCACCCTAATGAAGGCCTAATGATCTGGAGAGTGACAAGAAACAGCCGATGGAGGAGCTGCTTGCACAATGTCAAGACAGGATATATGTTACTCATCAAACTGCCAGAACTAAACAAAAAGAAAAAGAACTCTCAATATGCCCATTTTTAAACGTCTCCCAAGAATAGAATATCAAGAATATCAACAACACTAATATAAAGAGATGTGGAAAGCAGTTTTCATAGGAACTACTTTTGTAGCATCTTGCCAAACTCAACTGGGAAGCACTGGGCATCATGTGGTAACTATTCAAATGTATAATCCACACATTATCACTCAGCATATCTCTGCCTCTCTCTTACACTCTTCCCCTCAATCTCTTTCACTTTTTCCTCTCTCTCACTATCTGTCTCTTTCTACTCTCCCTCTCTTGCTCTCCTCTCTCTCTCTCTCTCTGATTTCCAGTGGGAAGAGAAAACATCAGTACACAGTCTAGCTAAATGTTAAACAGATGAGAAGGAGCTCTCATTTTGAAGTGTGTCTGTGCTACATACTGAGCCTTGGCACAGATCCTTCTGAGAAAAACTCAGACATCTTCAACAAGCGCTGTCTCTGGGGCAGACTGGAAAGGAGCTGTTGATTCTCACAGGATTTACATACACATTTGATACAGAGGAAAGAACACCTATCTGGCTTGTTTGCACACTACAAATACAGGAATGCACAGTACAATGCACAATAGAGTTTGCAATGCCCAGCTGAGATTGCATACCAAGGCAATACTGTGCACGTGAGATCTGTAGGTGATTTTATTCAGTAACTTAATACAGAATGAATAACACAACATTTGTCCCCATCTCTGTCATGTCAGGTTAATGCTTGCCAGGCTGTGTTTATCCCTATGAGGAAATAGCTAATTATCACACCTCCTCTTCTACTCCTGACACCCGCCCCTCTGCCTTTGACTCACGTGGTCACAGCAAATATCAACATCGCGAATAAACACTCAACACCTGCTTGGATCCTCGTTGCTATATAAGGGTTTAGGACTGTCCCAATGGACACACAGCATCTGTTGTTCACAACACTATATTGGGAAGGGTATCTCTCAAAGACCACCAATCCCCCCCGAACCTAGCCCACACACATAGACATACCAGTAGCCACAACCCCCTCCTACACTGCTGAAACTACAGTCAGTAGTAAAGTAGTAAAGTATGTAACTCTTCTCAGTGGACCCCCACAACCATAAGCCTGCTGCCTGAACTCTTTCCACAGTAAGTTACTTATTTATAGGAACATGTATCCCATAGGGGCAAAGTAATTGAAACAAAATAAGGCCGACAGGACTGATATGGTGAAGTTGGCCAGTCAGTCCCAGCGTACGATCGCTAGCGGCTGTGAGGAGAGAGTTACAGAGCAACACCCTTGAAAATCTTTATGCGATGAATTTTTCAGAAAAGGTTTGGGCAATCCGCCTCCGTAACTTCTCCTGGAAACACATACATTCCCCGCCTCAGTCCAGAGGTCTCACTGAACAATGGTTCTAAAATAGACTTTTGTGAGTGCTGGGAAAAACATGAAGCAAAAACAAACAGTTACTGAGACAAACTAAAATGACTCTTTTCAAAAGAGAAGGGCAAACTTAATTTAGTTTCTTCCGAACAATGAGGCAATAGTGTTCTAAATAAAGAGCAGTCTTCTTCACGCCTACTCCCCATTCCATCACTCATCAACATTATGAGTAGCAAACTTAAAAGTCCCTGTAAAACAAAAGACAGGAACTGAGCGGGAAAAAACTTACCTCTCCCCCTGTCTTGCTCTCCTTCTCCTATCCCTCTCTCTCGCTCTCTCTCTCTCACTCAGGGCTCTCAGTGATCTCTCACTAAATCAGGGTGTGTCAGGCAGATAAAAGGAGATTGAGCTCCTCTTAAAAAGCTGCATGACAGACTCCAGGCAGCCCCCTTGTCAGCTTTTCCAATAACATGTCCCTGCCCAAGTTGTGAGGTATTTCCTGGACACTACGCACACTCCGTTATCCAAGAGGTCTCGTTGGAGTCTACTCTACTCCACTCTGCTCTGCTACTCGTGGGGACTGGAGATTCTGCACCACTCTGCTAAGGCTGCTAGGGCTGAGTTACAGCCTTATGGTCGCCAGACAGATTTAGAAGCCCAGACACATGTGGGAAGTTAAAGAGGCAAGGCTGCCTGGATTGTGACAAGCCTTTCTGACAGTGTGTGTGTGTGTGTATGTGTGTGTGTGTATGTGTGTGTGTGTGTGTATGTGTGTGTGTGAAAGAGGGACTGGAAGAATAGAAAAAATACATTCCCCTCCTCCACTTAATATGCTGTGGCCTGCCAGTCTGTCTAGCAAGGGAGGAAATAACCACAAAGCTTTTCCTACACAGCACTTTCTTTTTTTCTCCTACCAGCCATACCCACAGTGTGGTCAGAGCAGATGAATAATAGTAATCATTGTTTAACAGGCACAGCCCGTTCAGCATTTTTAAGTGGTCAGTGAAGACGGCCCACGGACACCAGGGAATGCATGGTGTTGTTGTTGTTGTTGTTTGGTGATATGGAGCTTCAACCGCTTTGGTTGATTATAATTTTTTAAATAAAGGGAAATACCTAACAGGCTTGCAGTAAGAGAGACAACACTCCTCAGCTTTTCGACTTGCTTATGAGGATGTAGCCTGCTGTTTGAATACATCTGGGGAGATCTATTTTCCTGTTTTAACAAAAGATTTAAAGATTCCAAGAGGAAGCTGTGAAGACGGGGGTGTTCCATGAAATTAGTGCCCTTTTTTAGTGCCCTTATAGACCCCATGGGTAATACAATAAATCAGATGTTTTATATGAATATAGGCTTGATAAAGTTCTGAAGTTGAGCATTTTGCCATATCCCTCCATCAACCCTGTGTCACTTCTAGGAAGATTTTAACCCACTTAATTCCAAAATGTCTCCAAGTTTAACATTTATTGTAAAGACCTGGTTATTTGTCTGCTTTGACTAAATAATTTCAGAAGATTATCATTGATCATGTGATTAGTGATTAATTTATGTTTGTCCCTCATTTCAAGGTCAACCCTATTACGTGAGCTGAACTCTCATTCTAATATGGTGAAACTATTCCTTTTTAAATATATATTTTTCAAAAAAAACATTGAATATCTAATAGTCAAATCATAGATTTAAAAAGTAGGTGAGATGGATGTACTATTTTTGGCAATTTTCTGGTGGAAAACTGACCGGGTCGAGCATAACATATCAACCCTGTTACCCATACTGTAGACAGAGAGGCTAGAAATGTTTTAATAAAAAAAGTGAAGCTTGCATTCAATTGCCCCTCCCTGTAGGACACAACAAGCCTGTCACAAGGAGATTCATTACTTTTTAAAGAAGAATTTGACAATCCCTGTTACAATCAACCTGGTTACATTATTTGGCACTTAATAGACACTAACTATGTTCATTTATTAGGGAAACTTTTTTTTTTTAAGTTGAACATCTGCTTTTTATCACAGAATGTTAAAATTAGGTGAAATCCCTTATTTTTAAGTTATACTTCTTAAAAGGCACCGAATTGGTGGAACGATCCAGGGATAGAAGAGATAGAACACCAAAACAAGAGTATGTCTGAGTTTCAGGAGGGGAAAGCATTTGCTTACTCCTGGTCTTATTGTGTTGTTGTGTGAATCTCACCTCGGAGACAATTCCCCAACCTCTTATGTGTATATCTGGGCTAGAATTGGCTGCGGATCCTCCCAGGGCTCTTTCTTTATTCTGACATGTGTTTGAAAACAACCAATTAGAGTGAGATTCCAGCAACAGGATTTAGAGCTGGTCCAAACACATGGAGCTTTGGTAAATATGGATTGTGACACAGATGTCATCATGAATAAATACCGGTTTTCATTCTTCTACCAACATTCACTACTCTCTCGCTATTTGCCTTCCAAACACCTGCTCTACTTCTGAAATATAGGCCTGTAATTCCCTGATTATTTGTGTCACGATTATGATTTCACAATTCATCAAATATGGTATTATGGGGCACTCAATCACAATATTGAAAGGATTTGATTATCGTCTGATCATAGAGCTACTCTATTAAACCAACAGAAAATGTCAAAACATTAGCTGACTATTACAATCATATGTGAGTGAATACCTATAGTTACAGTTGGTTGTCATTAAAACTTGTTTTTCCACCACTCCACAAATTCCTTGATAGCAAACTATAGTTTTGGCAAGTAGGTTAGGATCTACTTTGTGCATGACAAGTAATTTTTCCAACAATTGTTTACAGACAGAATATTTCACTTATAATTCACTGTACCACAATTCCAGTGGGTCAGACGTTTACATACACTAATTTGACTGTGCCTTTAAACAGCTTGGAAAATTCCAGAAAATTATGTCATGGCTTTAGAAGCTTCTGATAGGCCAATTGACATATTTTGAGACAATTGGAGGTGTAACTGTGGATGTATTTCAAGGCCTACCTTCAAACTCAGTGCCTCTTTGCTTGACATCATGGGAAAATCAAAAGAAATCAACCAAGACCTTAGAAATAAAATTGTAGACCCCCACAAGTGTGTTTCATCAATGGGATCAATTTCAAATGCCTGAAGGTACCACGTTCATCTGTACAAACAATAGTATGCAAGTATAAACACCATGGGACCATGCAGCCGTCATACCACAGGAGATGCGTTCCGTCTCCTAGTGATGAACGTACTTTGGTGCAAAAAGTGCAAATCAATCCCAGAACAACAGCAAAGGACCTTGTGAAGATGATGGAGGAAACAGGTACAAATATATATCTATATCTATATCCACAGTAAAATGAGTCTTATATCGACATAACATGAAAGGCCGCTCAGCAAGGAAGAAGCCACTGCTCCAAAACAACCATAAAAAAGCCAGACTACGGTTTGCAACTGCACATGGGGACAAAGATCGTACTTTTTGGAGAAATGTCCTCTGGTTGGTTGAAACAAAAATAGAACTGTTTGGCCATAATGACGATCGTTATGTTTGTAGGAGAAAGAGGGAGGCTTGCAAGCCGAAGAACACCATCCCAACCATGAAGCACGGGGGTGTCAGCATCATGTTGTGGGGGTGCTTTGCTGCAGGAGGGACTGGTGCGCTTCACAATATAGATGGCATCATGAGGCAAATTATGTGGATATGTTGAAGCAACATCTCAAGACGTCAGTCAGGAAGTTAAAGATTGGTTGCAAATGGGTCTTCCAAATGGACAATGACCCCAAGCATACTTCCAAAGTTGCGGTAAAATGGCTTAAGGACAACAAAGTCAAGGTATTGGAGTGGCCATCACAAAGCCCTGACCTCAATCCTATAGGAAATTTGGGGGCAGGACTGAAAACAGCGTGTGCGAGCAAGGAGGCCTACAAACCGGACTCAGTTACACAGCTCTGTCAGGAGAAATGGGACAAAATTCTAATTATTTTGGGGAGCTTGTGGAAGGCTACCCAAAACATTTGACCCAAATTAAACAATTTAAAGGCAATGCTACCAAATACTAATTGAGTGTATGTAAACTTCTGGCCCACTGGGAATGTGATGAAAGAAATAAAAGCTGAAATAAATAATTCTTTCTACTATTATTCTGACATTTCACATTCTTAAAATAAAGTGGTGATCCTAACTGACCTAAGAAAGGGAATGTTTATTTGGATTAAATGTTAGGAAATGTAAAAAACTGAGTTTAAATGTAGTTGGCTAAGGTGTATGTAAACTTCCGACTTCAACTGTATATGTCAGCCAATCTTTCTTTTTTCAGCTAATCTAGCTAACTACAGGTGTTGGAACTTAATTTGATCACTCTTGTGTTGCTGAGAATTTTCCTGCGCAGCGTTGTGATGTACATAAATTCACTGAAAACCCGGACTTACACACGTTTATATTAAATTATTGCACATTTATGTAACCTAATGTTGGCCAGCTAATAGACTACCACAGTATGGGCCATAATACCCATGAAACCTAGTGGACAAACAGGGAAATTATTCCAATCGTTTTTCCACCATTCATTTTCCCGTAGGGGATTTTAGAAACTCCTAAGATAAGGACTGTGTTTCGTGTAGGCTTACCCTGATGTGATGTTTTGATAAATCTCTCTAGGAAAAGGTGACTGATCAATATATTCACCTTTATTTACCTCCAAAAATGAAACGCTAATTAGCTGCTAATGTGGCTATCATAAAGCACTACAAATGCCATGATGATATGGATAAGACTGCCGAATCGAGGCAAAGGTAAAAATCTCTGGATTGACTATTAACTAATGTTAGCTAAATGTAGTAATGAATAAATTTGCTTCATTTCTTTAAATGTACAATTCTGTGAACTGTCTTGTACAAGTTTTAAATGGACACAATACCTGTTAGCAAAGATGTCAGCTAGAGATGATGTGCAGGAGCTTGCAGGGATTTTTTTTGTTTTGCATGATGTCTACTTTGATGCTAATTAGCATTTTTGAATCTGAGAGTAAATATAGACAAATATATTGATAAAAGTATTGTTGTCCGAAAGAGATTTACACGGTTATCAAAACGTCACGCCAGGGTAAGACTACACAAAACACAGCCCTTATTTTAAGTGTTTCGAAAATGAATGGTGGAAAAACAATTGGAACCATTTCTCTGTTTGACCGCTAGGTTTAATGGGTATTATGACACCTCCACTGTGGGGCTCTATTGCCTATCCACCAAACATGCAACATTACTCTCAAATCCTGTTGCTGCAGGTTTATTTTGCTGCAACAATACTGGTGAAATTAAGATCCTACATCTGTAACTATGTTAACTAGCTAGGCTTCCCCAGCATTGGTCCCACGCAGGCCCTCTGGCTTTGCAGTTTGTTCTAGTCACTCACTGTGTTTGATTCATTTACTGGTGTAATTACTGGCGATTGAAAGTCAATCACTTTCAATCCCCAGTAAGGAGACGGAGGAGCATGCTTGTACCGACAGGACGCATGTGGAGGGAGTAGCTCTGTTTTGTACCGTCAACACTGTGATTATATGTTGAAGCCAGACAGCATAGTTGAAATTAATCCTTTAAAATCGATAGATCAATATATCCCCAAGCAACCGGGAGTGAATGAGCGGTCAGTTACAGTGCCTTGCGAAAGTATTCGCCCCCCTTGAACTTTGCGACCTTTTGCCACATTTCAGGCTTCAAACATAAAGATATAAATCTGTATTTTTTTGTGAAGAATCAACAACAAGTGGGACACAATCATGAAGTGGAACGACATTTATTGGATATTTCAAACTTTTTTAACAAATCAAAAACGGAAAAATTGGGCGTGCAAAATTATAGAATCAATCTTTAGGATGTTTTTAACATTAATTCTTCAAAAATGTTCCAACCGGAGAATTCCTTTGTCTGTAGAATTGCAATGGAACAGAGCTCGCTCTCACGTCAACGAGCGTCACGAGCTCAAGGCATTCTGTCAGACCTCTGACTCATTCCCCTCTCATTCGCCCCCACCTCACAGTAGAAGCATCAAACAAGGTTCTAAAGACTGATGACATCTAGTGGAAGCCTCAGGAAGTGCAACATGACCAATATCCCACTGTATCTTCAATAGGGAATGAGTTGAAAAATGACCAAACCTCAGATTTCTCACGTCCTGGTTGGATTTTATTCTCAGGTTTTTGCCTGCCATATGAGTTCTGTTATACTCAAAGACATCATTCAAACAGTTTTAGAAACGTCAGTGTTTTCTATCTGAATATCCTAATAATATGCATATATTAGCAACTGGGACTGAGTAGCAGGCAGTTTACCCTGGGCACCTTATTCATCCAAGCTACTCAATACTTCCCCCAGCCATAAGAAGTTATTAAGAACAAATTGACGGCCTAGGAACAGTTGGTTAACTGCCTTGTTCAGGGAGAGAACGACAGATTTTTACCTTGTCAGTTCAGGGATTCGATCTAGCAACCTCTCGGTTACTGACCCAACGCCCTAAACACTAGGCTACCTACCACCCCAAAAAATGACTTGGTAACAGGAAGTACATTAATTTCCATGACAGAATTAAAAAGTAATTTTGGACTGACCAATGTAGATTCTTTCAAATACATGCAACTTAAAAGTTACATATCACGAAATGTCGATTTGAAATCTGAGAAAAACTAATTTGTACAATTTAAGGAGAATTGACAAACAATAACGCAGGCACTAGGAATGGGTGTGTGAACATGTGGGTCTGGGCAGATGAGATGTAGTCATTGTTTGTGTGCGTCTGTAAGTTGTTGTTAGTATGTATAAGTTTGAATCAGGAGTGGGAAAAACCTGTAATAAAAAAATTAAGCAAGTCACCACTTCTGAGTTGTCCACAAATAGACCAGGCTCTGATTGGCAGACGTTCACAAAGTGACCACTTCTCACCTGGGGCTATTGTCAGAGGTGACTTTCCACCAATTCCCACCAATTACTCCACTTAGATTTGGAATTTATCAATTAAGGGCTCATAAGAATAATTCCAAACCGAGGAACTGCAAATAGCAAGAGGTTAGCTTTGAGGACTTCAACAAGCGCTCACAATTGGGAACTTATAGGCATATGTGTCAGGGTAAGTTTGTGGTTTCATGGAACATGACAGCACACTTCACACAAAGTATTTGCTGGGAAAAGTACCACAAAGCAACTGAGTCTACGATATAAATGCCTTGTTCAGGGGCAGAATGACAGATATTTACCTTGTCAGCTCGGGGAAAACTTTTGGTTCCTAGTCCAATGCTCTAACCACTAGGCTACATATCTAAACATATCTAAAACTAAAAGCATTGTATTTGATACATTTCCTAAGATTGAGTTTATTTTTATTTTTACAGGGACAGTGCACATTAATCAACGTTTCAGTAAAAGTGCCGGTTTTAGCCAGCCGGCTAATTTTCAATCACAGTCCCTGGGCAGGTTATTAAAAACAATTACAATATAGACAATAGCAACATAGAACAAGCAAGACATAGCAACATAGGACAAGCAAGACATTGCATACAGACAGAGCAACATAGGACAAGCAAGACATAGCATACAGACAGAGCAACATAGAACAAAAAGCAGCAAGACAAAATTCATAAAAGCAACAAAGTGTTTCCACACCTCACAAGCTACAGACAACAGGCAACATGGAGAGCGGCAACACACAGCTAGGGACCATGTTCACAAATCTGCTTGACCTTTAGCCATGTCTTCAAGCATTTTGTGAAAGTGTGATATGTGGTGCAGTTATGTGTGTCTGATGGCAATGTATTCCAGACATGGGAAGCTCTCACAGAGAATGCAGATTTACTAAAGGTGCTTTTCCTTAGGGGAACTATACAGTCACCTCTCATGGCAGACCTTGTGGATCTGCTGCCATATGTCTGGGTTTTCTGTTTAACAAAAATATTGAGTGGAGGGGGAGCCAGGCCATTAAGGATCTTGAATACAAGACATGCATCTTGATCTAGACCTCAGTTGAATCTGGTAATGAATGATGTGGCTGATGAGCAAGATGAGGAGACTAAACTTCCTGATGTGACCTTAGACTAAATTGTCATGGTCAAGACATATTGATTCAGTTGTTGTAAAGAGTAGTCTGTCTGTGTTAAAGAGATTATACTCAGCATTTTTAACAACACAGTCGACTCAACAAGTCCTGCAGGCTCTAGTTCTATCTAATCTTGACTATTGCCCTGTGATATGGTCAAGCACTGCAAATAAGGACCTAGAAAAGCTGCAGTGGGCCCCAAACAGAGCAACACATCTTACCCATCAATGTACACAGAGGGCTAATGTCAACAGTATGCATGTCAGTCTCTCTTGGCTCAAGGTAGAGGAGATATTGTCTGTAACAATTCTTGTTTTTGTGAGAAATATAATTTTGTTAAATTCCAAATTCTATGTATAATCAATACGGACATATTTACCCCACCAGACATTCCAACAGGCATCTCTTCACAGTCCCCAAATTCAGAACAAATTCAAGACAAGGCACAGTATTACAGAGAGCCATGATCACATGGAACTCCCACACATCTCAAATTACTCAAGCAAATAGCAAAATTATCTTTAAAAAAACAAGTAAAACAATACAACGAACTTGAAGCTCTCAACCTGCTCCACTACAGCCCCGTCAATAAGAATGGGGGTATGCTCAGTCCTCCTTTTCCTGTAGTCCACAATCATCTCCTTTGTCTTGATCATGTTGAGGGGAGGTTGTTATCCTGGCACCACACAACCAGGTCTCTGACCTCCTCCCTATAGGCTGTCTTGTTGTTGTCGGTGATTAGGCCTACTACTGTTGTGTCATCTGCAAACTTAATTATGGTGTTGGAGTCGTGCCTGGCCATGCAGTCATGAGTGAACAAGGAGTACAGGAGGGGACAGAGCAAGCACCCCTGGTCCTCGTGTTGAGGATCAGCATGGAGTATGTGTTGTTACCTACCCTTACCACCTGTAGGCGGTTCGTCAGGAAGTTCAAGCTCCAGCTGCAGAGGAAGGTGTTTAGTCCCAGAGTCCTTTTGCTTAGTGATGAGCTTTGAGGGCACCATGGTGTTGAACATTGAGCTGTAATCAAATAATAGCGTGTCTTTTTTCGTTATGTGTCGGAACCCAAGAAGACTAGCTGTCTCCATTGGCGTCGGCTATTGGGGGTCCCAATAAAATCAAATAAAAATAGAATAAAATTCCAGAATAGATAGTTTTGAATAAACATGTCTGGTACATTTCCCACAGTCAATTGTTTAAGTCGGAGCAAATCTCCTAGCATCTCATATGGCATCTGAGCAAGGTCTTTCCTGCATTGTCCTCCAAAAATCAATTAATCAATCATTCACTGCTGTTTGGATTTTTGGATGTGAATGGCTATTTCTGGGTATTGAATACTAGTGTGCTCTGGAACCCACTGCTTTGAATCTTGCTTTGTCCAAACTGCTGTTTCAGTGGATAGAAGACTGTATGTCGCTCTGGATAAGAGCATCTGCTAAATAACTAAAATGTCAAATATAAGACTGTGAGATTGGATTTGAAGCAGATGTCTTACATAGAGACAGGGCAAGGTAATAATCATAGCGCTCTGCCAGGATAGGAGTCTTACTAGACATAATGGAAATCTCATCATTCCTGTATCACCGGAATAGGATAAAGTTCCCTTTCGATACTGATCTAAGGTCAGCTTAGCATTTTAGTTGCCATAGTGATTAAAGGGTAGGCTGATCCTAGATCTGTGCCAAAGGGAACTACTATCCAGAGCAGCAACAGCAGAATAAGATGACGTTGCCACCAGACAATGATCTGAGGCCAGTTAAGACATTGATGACTAAGGTGAAGCTGATCCTAAATCTATTCATATGGGAAACTTTGAGCCAGAGCCGTAACACCAGTGGCATCACATCCTGCCTCACATTGTTTGTGTTCTCCTACACCACATGACACTGTTTCAAGTCATTGGTGGACACCCAAAGTGCTCCTCAGGAGTCGCTAATAGAATTAGCATCTGTCATTCCAGGCCTGTGCCTTCATGTTTCACTGTCCCCCCATAGCTAGTGGAGAGGGAAATGAAGAAACATATTGCTCCCATTATGTCTTGGCATTTTCCATAGAAATGTACTGACTGTGTTCCGTAGGAGCAGGGAATGATGTAGGCCAAGATGATGGCTTTGGCAGCCTGAGACAGGAGCGCTCCGACGAGCTAACACTCCAGTGGAGGACAATAGAAAATGTTCCAGTCACAGTTTAGAGACGGCAGCGTTAAACATTCCTTGGCACTGTTACTATTGTTTAACTGTTCAGTGAGTCAGAAATGAAGGGGCCTTTTGTAGAGATTTGATTGTTGCTGGTGTTGGACAGATTGGAGCCGAGGGCACACACAGATGCAGCCAAGTGCACACACAGATAACACACACATACAGTACACGCACCCACACAGACAGGAACACACACAGACACACATACATACAGCCCACACACACCAATAAGTCTAATAGCCACGCACACACTCATTGACATCTGAAGGACCCCCGAACCAGGGTTTCTGTTAGGAAAAAGTGGTGCTGGACAAGGTGACCTGAAAGATTTTAATTTACTGGCCATTTGAGAAATTTACCGGACCCAAAGTAATTTATTTGATTTGCTTACCGCCCAAATAGGTCCAAATAGGTCCACAGATGATGCAATCTCAACCACACTGCACACTGCCCTAACCCATCTGGACAAGAGGAATACCTATGTGAGAATGCTGTTCATCGACTACAGCTCGGCATTCAACACCATAGTACCCTCCAAGCTCGTCATCAAGCTCGAGACCCTGGGTCTCGACCCCGCCCTGTGCAACTGGGTACTGGACTTCCTGACGGCCGCCCCCAGGTTCGCCCCTCCTGATCCTCAGGTGGTGAGGGAGTTTGCGACACACAACAGTGGTAGGCTTGATTACCAACAATGACAAGACGGCCTACAGGGAGGAGGTGAGGGCCCTCGGAGTGTGGTGTCAGGAAAATAACCTCACACTCAACGTCAACAAAACTAAGGAGATGATTGTGGACTTCAGGAAACAGCAGAGGGAACACCCCCCTATCCACATCGATGGAACAGTAGTGGAGAGGGTAGTAAGTTTTAAGGTCCTCGGCATACACATCACAGACAAACTGAATTGGTCCACTCACACAGACAGCATCGTGAAGAAGGCGCAGCAGCGCCTCTTCAACCTCAGGAGGCTGAAGAAATTCGGCTTGTCACCAAAAGCACTCACAAACTTCTACAGATGCACAATCGAGAGCATCCTGGCGGGCTGTATCACCGCCTGGTACGGCAACTGCTCCGCCCACAACCGTAAGGCTCTCCAGAGGGTAGTGAGGTCTGCACAACGCATCACCGGGGGCAAACTACCTGCCCACCAGGACACCTACACCACCCGATGTTACAGGAAGGCCATACAGATCATCAAGGACAACAACCACCCGAGCCACTGCCTGTTCACCCCGCTATCATCCAGAAGGCGAGGTCAGTACAGGTGTATCAAAGTTGGGACCGAGAGACTGAAAAACAGCTTCTATCTCAAGGCCATCAGACTGTTAAACAGCCACCACTAACATTGAGTGGCTGCTGCCAACACATTGACTCAACTCCAGCCACTTTAATAATGGGAATTGATGGGAAATGATGTCAAATATATCACTAGCCTCATTAAACAATGCTACCTTATATAATGTTTACATACCCTACATTATTCATCTCATATGTATATGTATATACTGTACTCTATATCATCTACTGCATCCTTATGTAATACATGTATCACTAGCCACTTTAACTGTGCCACTTTGTTTACATACTCATATGTATATACTGTACTCGATACCATCTACTGTATCTTGCCTAAGCTGCTCTGTACCATCACTCATTCATATATCTTTATGTACATATTCTTTATCCCCTTAGACTGTGTATAAGACAGTAGTTTTTTTTTTGGAATTGTTAGTTAGATTACTTGTTGGATTATTACTGCATTGTCGGAACTAGAAGCACAAGCATTTCGCTACACTCGCATTAACATCTGCTAACCATGTGTATGTGACAAATAACATTTGTTTTGATTTGATTTGATTTGGGTGCATGACCTAATGGGCATCCACCCATGGTGCTCAGAATGACAGAAATCACATTACAATTTATCTTAACAGAACATGCATCTCCTTTAATGAAGCCACCAATAAAAAGTACAATTTCAAACACTTACCAAATTGCAATTTGCGGGAAAACACCATTTTAAACTGCACACCTGATGTGAGCAGGATGAAAATCTCCATTAGAAACTTACACTGAGTGTACAAAACATGCTCTTTCCCTGACATAGACTGACCAGGTTGTGACGAAAATCCAACTCTGTCTGCCTAATTCTTTCTCTCTGCTCTTGTTCTCTTTAACAGGATATCAGTTGGCAGAGCTGGGAGGATCCTCAGTGAAATTGGACACACCTGGACACGCGTGTGTCCCGGGGAAAAACACACCTTTCCCCTATACATCGAGGAGACTCTCTCCACGCAGACACACTGCTTGGTTTTTTTGTGACATTTTGGGGCTTTTTTGTGTTAGTTTATTTTTGTCACCTCTCAAATAATCAATCAACCAAATGTATTTATAAAGCCCTTTTTACATCAGCAGATGTCACAAAGTGCTATACAGAAACCCAGCCTAAAACCCCAAACAGCAAGCAATGCAGATGTACTGTAGAATCACGGTGGCTAAACTCCATAGAAAGGCAGGAATCTAGGAAGAAAGCTTATGCCTGTGCCGGGTGGAGATTATTAGAGTACATGGCCATTCAAGGCCAGATTGTTCTTCAAGATGTTCAAACGTTTATAGATGACCAGCACGGTCAAATAATAATCTCAGTGGTTGTAGAGGGTGCAACAAGTCAGTATCTCAGTAGTACATGTCAGTTGTCTTTCCATAGCCGAGCATTCAGAGGTCGAGACAGCAGGTGTGGTAGAGAGAGAGAGAGAGAGAGAGAGAGAGAGAGAGAGAGAGAGAGAGTCGAAAGCAGCAGGTCTGGGACAAGGTAGCACGTCCGGTGAACAGGTCAGGCTTCCCTAGTCGCAGGCAGAAAAGTTTAAACTGGAGCAGCAGCACGACCAGGTGGACAGGTGGGGAGAGCCAGGTGTCATCAAGTCAGGTATTTCTGAGGCATGAACCAAGGGAGAGGGGAGAGTACTTAAATTCACACAGGACACCAGATAAGACAGGATAATTACACAAGATATAACAGATTGACCCTAGCCCCCCGGCACATAGAATATTGCAGCGTAGATACTGGAGACTGAGACGGGTGGGTCGGGGGACACTGTGGCCCCGTCCGACTATACCCCGGACAGGGCGAACCAGCCAGGATATAACCCCACCTAATTTGCCAAATTCACCACTAGGGGAATATCAACAGACCACCAGCTTACTACCCTGACACAAAAATCTCCTCCACTGCACAAGCCAGAGGGGGCGCAAAACCGGACAGGAAGATCATGTCTATGACTCAACCCACTCAAGTGATGCACCCCTCCTAGGGACGGCATGAAAGAGCACTACTAAGCCAGTGACTCAGCCCCCGTAATAGGGTTAGAGGCAAAGAATCCCAGTGGAGAGAGGGGAGCCGGCCAGGCAGAAACAGCAAGGCAGTTCATCGCTCCAGTGCCTTGCCATTCACCTTCGCACCGCTGGCCCAGACTACATTCAGTCATAGGACCTACTGAAGAGATGAGTCTTCAGTAAAGACTTAAAGGTTGTTGCCGAATCTGCGTCTCTCACATGTATAGGCAGAACATTCCATAAAAATGGAGCTCTATTGGAGAAAGCCCTGCCTCCAGCTGTTTGCTTAGAAATTCTAGGGACAATAAGGAGGCCTGCGTCTTGTGATCTTAGAGTTTATGTAGGTATGTACGGCAGGACCAAATCGGAGAGATAGGTAGGAGCAAGCCCATGCAATGATTTGTGGGTTATCTGGGTAGCCGGAGAGTAGAGCATTGCAGTCGTCTAATCTAGAAGTGACAAAAGCATGGATTAGCTTCTCTGCATTATTTTTGGACAAAATGAAGATGGAAAAAAACTATCCTTGAAATATTCTTGGTATGTTTGTCAAAAGAGAGATCAGGGTCCAGAGTAACGCCGAGGTTTTATTTGAGACAACTGTAAAACCATCAAGATTCATTGTCAGATCCCTTTGTTTCTTGTGACCTAGAACTAGCATCTCTGTTTTGCCGCTATCGACTTCCTAATGTCTGAAACACAGGCTTCCAGGGTATTTTGATGTTTCATCGAAATGTACAGCTGCGTGTCATCCGCATAGCAGTGAAAGTTGACATTGTGTTTCCAAATGGCATCACCAAGAGGTAGAATATATAGTGAAAACAATAGTGGGCCTAAAACGGAACGTTGAGGAACGCAGAAACTTACAATTGATTTGTCAGAGTACAAACTATCCACAGAGACGAACTGATATCGTTCCAACAGATAAGATCTAAACCAAGCAAGAACTTGTCTGTGTAGACCAATTAAGGTTTCTAATCTCTCCAAAAGAATGTGGTGATCGATGGTGTCAAAAGCAGCACTAAGGTCTATGAGCACCAGGACATATGCAGAGCCTTGGTTTGACGCCATTAAAAGGTAATTTACCGCCTTCACGAGTGCAGTCTCAGTGCTATGATGGGGTCTAAAACCAGACTGAAGCATTTTGTATTAATTATTTGTCTTCGGGAAGGCAGTGAGTTGCAGCGCAACAGCTTCTTCAAAACGTTTTGAGAGGAATGGGAGATTTGATTTCCGGGTCAAGGTTTTGATTTTTCAAGATATGCTTTATTACTGCCACGTTTAGTGAGTTTGGTGGATAGGGGCCATTGTATTATGTTCAATATAGGAGGGCCAAGCACAGGAAGTAGCTCTTTCAGTAGTTTAGTTGGAATGGGGTCAAGTACGCAGCTTGACGGTTTTGAGGACATTACTATTTTCATGAATGTGTCAAGAGATACAGGATTAAAAAACTTGAGTGTCTCCATTTGATCCTAGGTCCTGGCAGTTCTGTGCAGACACAGGACAACTGAGCTTTGGAGAAATATGCAGATTCAAAGGGGAGTCCGTCATTTTCTTTCTAATGATGATGATTTTTTCATCAAAGAATTTATCCCTGCTGAAGTGAAAGCTATCCTCTCTTGTTGAATGCTGCTTTTTAGTTATCTTTGCGACAGTATCAACAACACATTTTGTATTATTCTTATTCTCCTCAATTAGTTTGGAAAAATACGATGATCGAGCAGCAATGAGGGCTCTTCGATATTATACAGTACTGTTTTTCCAAGCAAGTCGTAAGATTCCCAGTTTGGTGGGGCGCCATTTCCATTAAAATGTTCTGGAAGCTTGCGTCAGGGCTCTGGGAGTTTCTGTATACCAGGGAGCAAGTTTCTTGTGACAAAGGTTTTGTTTTTAGGGGGGCGACTGCATCTAGGGTATTACACAAGGTTAAATTAAGATCCTCAGTTTGGTGGTTAACGGATCTTTGTACTCAGATATCATTGGGTAGGTGAAGGGAGTCTGGAAGGGCATCTAGGAATCTTTGGGTTGTTTGAAAATGTTTTGTTGAGATTGCAAACATAATAAAATGGTGGTCCGATAGTCCAGGATTATAAGGAAAAACATTTAGATCCACAATATTTTTTCCACAGGAAAAAGTAGATTCAGAGTATGACTGTGGTAATGAGTAGGTCCAGAGACATGTTGGACAAAACCCACTGAGTCGATGATGGCTCCGAAAGCCTTTTGGAGTGGGTCTGTGGAATTGTCCATGTGAATATTGGAAGTGAGGGATCTACATTAAGTAACCCTATTGAGATGTGAGCTATCGAAATCTCTTTCAATAATGACAGGAATGGATGAGGTCTTTATTCCAGTGAGATTGCTAAGGGGAACACCTCCATGTTTAGTTTTGCCCATCCCAGGTCGAGGCACAGACACGGTCTCAATAGGGATAGCTGAGCTGACTACACTGAATGTGCTAATGGCAGACTCCACTAAGCTGGCAGGCTGGCTAACAGCCTGCTGCCTGGCCTGGCCTGCACCCTATCTCATTGTGGAGCTAGAGTAGTTAGAGCCCTGTCTATGTTCATAGATAACATGAGAGCACCCCTCCAGCTGGGATGGAGTCTGTCGCTCCTCAGCAGGCCTATTTCTGGGTAAGTCCCAGAAAGAGGGACAATTATGTACAAATTCAATATTTTGGGAGGGGCAGAAAACAGTTTTCAACCAGCGATTGAGACTCTGCTGTAGAGCTCATAACTCCCACTAACTGGGAGGAGGCCAGAGACAATTACTCGATGCCGACACATTTTTCTAGCTGATTTACAAGCTGAAGCTATGTTGCGCCTGATGACCTCTGACTGTTTCATCCTAACATCATTGGTGCCGACGTGGATAACAATATCCCTATACTCTCTACCCTCTCCAGTTTTAGCCTTAGCCAGCACCATCTTCAGAATTAGCCTTTACATCGGTAGCCCTGCCCCCTGGTAAACAGTGTATGATCGCTGGATGATTATTTTTGAGTCTAATATTGCGGGAAATGGAGTCGTCAATGACTAGGGTTTTCAATTTGTCCGAGCTAATGGTGGGAGGCTTTGGCGGCTCAGACCCTGCAACGGATGGAGGAGAGACCTGAGAAGGCTCGGCCTCTGACTCCGACTTGTTGCTTAGTTTCTGTAGGCTGAATGAGCAACACAGGTTGAGCATGCCGACAGTATTTCTTTCCTGAAGCATTATGAAAATTGTGCGGCTGTAGGGACTGTGCAGGGTGGATTTATACTGCTATCTGTACTTACTGGTCATCCTTTCCTCCACGTAAATTGCCCTTGCCTAACGATTGCGTCTGAAGCTGTGCTTACAACATGGCTTTCCTCACCATAAGGTGATAATTCTCCTGTATATTATGAGTACAGCGACTGCAATTAGATGGCATAGTGTTAATGTTACTACTTTTTTGGCTGGTGGATGTCCTGTAGAACTATGTCCAGATAAAGCGCCCGGGGTAAAAAAGAGAAATAAAACTAAGACATTGGTAAATGTATTAAAAGTTAAAACCGAAAAGTTTGGCAGATAGCCAAGTAGCAACAAACAGTAAAACAGCACGGAGACAAGCCCAGAAGTTGAGGGCGGAGCACAAGTTGGCTTTCTTACTGCCGCCAAGAGTCGTGTGCATGACTCAACACCACTGAGTATCAATATCAATGCACGCATCCACTCACTTACACTACAAACTACACACACCATTGTTATTTAATACATATATTTTTGTTATTTCTTTATCTGCATTGTCTCCCTCTTTGTTATGGGCTACGAGACGGCTAGTAACAAGTGGGTGTGCTCGCCCGGGATATGAGGTTGGTTCCAAGACATTTTTGCGTATAGTATTATTTTGCATTATGATGGGTTAATGCTAATTGGGATGCGCTTTGGTTGGTATTCACTGCCTAGTCTTATAAGTGTTCGGTATCAGTCATTTTGGTTGTCCGGTGACGTCATCAATGCTAGTGTTTTGATAAGCTTTTTTCGCATCTTTTGTTACAGCTATTTTGAATTGCGCTGTTTGATAGGCCCAGGGTTGGTTGCCTTTGTTTGGTCAACTTGGTTGTGTGCTGCATTGGAGAGGAACATTGGTTAGTTTTCAGGCCCCTGCCCAGGTTGGGAACTCTTGCTCTACTCTCTTTAAGGACATTGGTCCGAGGAGGTGAGTACAATCTTCTGTGTACCTCAGTGGGAGATTTGGGTAGGGTAGTGCTATTCGCTACTCAGAGCTATAGCATTTCATTTCCCCTGTTAGGCTTAGCGACGGAATACATTGGAAATTGTTATTTTGTTTGCTATATTTGTTTGCTGTCCGTGGACGGAGCAGTTGTCTCGGGGGCACGACCGTGACTTGGGGGGATCCGCCAGGGTGCTGTTTTTTTCCCCGTACCAGCGGGCTACTGTGCATAATTACCCACCGTGAATCTGCACGAAGACCAGGGTTGAGCTATTGTAGGATTTGGGGAAGCTCCTTATATACAGTACCAGTCAAAAGGTTGGACACACCTAATTATTCCAGGGTTTTTCTTTATTTTTTATTGTTTTCTACATTGTAAAATAAAAGTGAAGATATCAAAACTATGAAATAACACATGAAATCATGTAGTAACCAAAAAATGTGTTTGAGCCAATCAGTTGTGTTGTGACAAGGTAGGGGTGGTATACAGAAGATAGCTCTATTTGATAAAATACCAAATCCATATTATTGCAAGAACAGCTCAAATAAGCAGAGAAACGACTGTCCATCATTACTTTAACTTCTTGGTGACGGGGTAGTATTTTCACGTCCGGATGAAATGCATACCCAAATTCAACTGCCTGCTACTCATCCCCATAAGATAAGATATGCATATTATTAGTATATGTGGATAGAAAACACCCTGAAGTTTCTAAAACTGTTTGAATCATGTCTGTGAGTATAATATAACTTATTTAGCAGGCGAAACCCCGAGGACAAACCATTCAGATTAATTTTTTGAGGTCACTCTCTTTTCAATGGGATTTCATTGGGAATCCAGGTTTCTAAGGGACCTTCTTGCAGTTCCTATCGCTTCCACTGGATGTGGAAGCGGTCTTTAGAAATTGGTTGAGGTTTTTCCTTTGTGTAATGAAGAAGTACGGCCATCTTGAACGAGGGTCACTTGAAGTGTACTGTTAGAGGCGCGTGACCATAAAGCTAGCTACAGTTTGTTTTCCTCCTGTATTGAACACAGATCATTCCGTCTTCAATGTTATCGATTATTTATGTTGAAAAATACCTAAAGTTGTAATACAAAAGTTGTTTGAAATGTTTTGGCAAAGTTTACAGGTAACTTTTGAGATATTTTGTAGTCACATTGCGCAAGTTGGAACGGGTGTTTTTCTGGATCAAACGCGCCAAATAAATGGACATTTTGGAATTAATCGAACAAAATGACCATTTGTGACATATTGGAGTGCCAACAAAAGAAGCTCATCAAAGGTAAGGCATTAATTTTATTTTTTATTTCTGCATTTTGTGTCCCGCCTGCAGAGTTGAAATATGCTTTTCTCTCTTTGTTTACGGAGGTGCTATCCTCAGATAATAGCATTGTTTGCTTTCACCGAAAAGCCTTTTTGAAATCTGACATGTTGGCTGGATTCGCAACAAGTGTAGCTTTAATTTGCTATATTGCATGTGTGACTTAATGAAAGTTTGATTTTTATAGTAATTTATTTGAATTTGGCGCTCTGCATTTTCCCTGGCTTTTGGCCAGGTGGCACGCTAGCGTCCCACATATCCCAGAGAGGTTAATTATGGGAATCAGGTTGACCACTTGGATTCTGAAATGGTGAAAGGCGGTTGTTGTAGGGGTTTATCCTTTGTTGCATGTTGAGGGTATCAATGTTATCCTTGGGGATAACTTGACTGGTGAGCGAGTATGGCCTGTTGTGTCTCCACCTCTAGTGGTTTCCGCTAAGCTGCCGTTTGTAGGGATTCCCGATGAGAGTGAGCAGAGTTTCCCAGAGGTGTTCTCTGCGTGCGTGGTAAAGCATTCCGTGAGCCGCGGCGACCTGGTTACTGCACCGGCTAACGATACAGATTACAAATAAATCTGTTGCTACTTTCCCTGTTATCCTGTTATCTGTGCCCCGCTCGGATCTAATCAAGGAGCAGTGGGCTGACCCCACATTAGAACTGTTGTGTGACCAAATTGTCACTGTGGAACAGGATGATATCTTGATGAGAAAATGGGTGCCTCAGTAGTTTTGTGGGGGAGGCTATTAGTCAGGTTGTTGTACCAATTAAGTTTTGTGAGTTGGTGTTAAACTTCCCATGATGATGTTGCTGGACATCTGGTCATAAGGAAAACCCACAATTGCATAATGAGACATTTATTTTGGCCTAAGTTAAAGAGGGATGTTTCTGCGTTCATCAACCTGTCACACATGTCCATTAATGGGTAAACCTAATCAATGTAATAAGCCGGGTCCCGCTGTTTCCTCTTCCCGCAGTCAGCCAGCCTTTTTTGAGTGTCTGTTGATTGTGTTGGCCCTCTGCCTTGCTTTAAGAATGGTAGTAGTTACCTGTTCACTATGATGTGTCAGACTACTAGGTTTCCTACTGCCTATCTTCTCCGGTCTATCATGAGTAAGTCCATGCTAAAAGCTTTGACTCAGTTTCTCGCTGTTTGGAATCCCTAAGGTTATTCAGACTGACCAAGGTTCACATTTAATCTCTAATCTGTTTGGTCAGGTTCTCTGTTTGGTCAGCTCCATATGAAACACAATTTGGATAGCGCCTATCACACACAGAATCAAGGAGCGCTGGAACGGTTCCATCAAACACTTAAGTCTTTGTTGAGAGCTTATTGTACTGAGGTGGTTAAGGATTGGGAGGAAGGTTGCCATGGTTACTGTTAGCCCCCAGAGGTTTCACAGGAGAGCACAGGTTTCAACATGGCTGTGTTCTTAGGTAAAATTGTGAGTGAGCCCACTCCCTTGGCTGAGAAGCAACCCCACACATGAATTGTCTCAGGATGCTTTACTGTTGGCATGACACAGGACTGATGGTAGCACTCACCTTGTCTTCTCTGGACAAGCTTTGTCCGGATGCCCCAAACAATCGGAAAAGGGATTCATCAGAGAAAATGACTTTACCCCAGTCCTCAGCAGTCCAATCCCTGTACCTTTAGCAGAATATCAGTCTGTCCCGGATGTTTTTCCTGGAGAGAAGTGACTTCTTTGCTGCCCTTCTTGACACCAGGCCATCCTCAAAGTCTTCGCCTCGCTGTGCATTGGCGATTGGCACTCACACCTGCCTGCTGCCATTCCTGAGCAAGTTGTACTGGTGGTGCACCGATCCTGCAAGGAGACGGTCCTGGCGCTTGCTAGACTTTCTTGGGCGCCCTGAAGCCTTCACAACAATTGAACTGCTCTCCTTGAAGTTCTTGATGAACCGATAAATTATTGATTTCGGTGCAATCTTACTGGCAGCAATATCCTTGCCTGTGAAGCACTTTTTGTGGCAAGCAATGATGACGGCACGTGTTTCCTTGCAGGTAACTATGGTTGACAGAGGAAGAACAATGATTCCAGGCACCACCCTCCGTTTGAAGCATCCAGTCTGTTTTTCGAACTCAATCAGCATGGCAGAGTGATATCCAGCCTTGTCCTCGTTGAGAGAATCACTGACATGATGTCAGCTGGTCCTTTGTGGCAGGGCTGAAATGCAGTGGAAATGTTTTTGGGGGATTCAGTTAATTTGCATGGCAAAGAGGGACATTGCAATTCATTTCGTACAAACTGAGGCAGCAGACTTTGTGAAAATTAATATTTGTGTCATACTCAAAAATTTTGGCCATGACTGCACACCCATTCAGCATCGTTCACACTCTCTTAACTTCTTGATACTACCCATCCTGCATGCGGGAGCGTAATCATAGCCTCAAACTAATTAGCATAACGCATCGGACATAAATCTTCCTAGAAAATGTTCCTATTCATGAAAATCACAAATGAAATATATTGAGACACAGCTTAGCCTTTTGTTAATCACACTGTCATCTCAGATTTTCAAAATATACTTTACAGCCAACGCTAGACAAGCATTTGTGTAAGTTTATCATGGCATAATGCTATGCTAGGCTCTGCTACCAGCAGGCAACATTTTCACAAATAAGAAAAGCAATCAAATTAAATCATTTACAGTGGGGCAAAAAAAGTATTTTGTCAGCCACCAATTGTGCAAGTTCTCCCACTTAAAGATGAGAGGCCTGTAATTTTCATCATAGGTACACTTCATCTATGACAGACAAAATGAGAACAAAAAATCCAGAAAATCACATTGTAGGATTTTTAATGAATTTATTTGCAAATTATGGTGGAAAATAAGTAGTTGGTCAATAACAAAAGTTTCTCAATACTTTGTTATATACCCTTTGTTGGCAATGACAGAGGTCAAATGTTTTCTGTAAGTCTTCACAAGGTTTTCACACACTGTTTCTGGTATTTTGCCCAATTCCTCCATGCAGATCTCCTCTAGAGCAGTGATGTTTTGGGGCTGTTGCTGGGCAACACAGACTTTCAACTCCCTCCAAAGATTTTCTATGGGGTTGAGACTGGCTAGGCCACTCCAGGACCTTGAAATGCTTCTTACGAAGCCACTCCTTCATTGCCCAGGCGGTGTATTTGGGATCATTGTCATGCTGAAAAACCCAGCCACGTTTCATCTTCAATGCCCTTGCTGATGGAAGGAGGTTTTCACTCAAAATCTCACGATACATGGCCCCATTCATTCTTTCCTTTACAGGGATCAGTTGTCCTGGTCCCTTTGCAGAAGAACAGCCCCAAAGCATGATGTTCCACCCCCATGCTTTACATTAGGTATGGTGTTCTTTGGATGCAACTCAGCATTCTTTGTCCTCCAAACATGACAAGTTGAGTTTTTACCAAAAAGTTATATTTTGGTTTCATCTGACCGTATGACAGTCTCCCAATCTTCTTCTGGATCATCCAAATGCTCTCTAGCAAACTTTAGACGGGCCTGGACATGTACTGGCTTAAGCAGGGGGACACGTCTGGCACTGCAGGATTTGAGTCCCTTGCGGCAAAGTGTGTTACTGATGGTGGGCTTTGTTACTTTGGTCCCAGCTCTCTGCAGGTCATTCACTAGGTCCCCCCGTGTGGTTCTGGGATTTTTGTTCACCGTTCTTGTGATCATTTTGACCCCACGGGGTGAGATCTTGCGTGGAGCCCCAGATCGAGGGAGATTATCAGCGGCCTTGTATGTCTTCCATTTCCTAATAATTGCTCCCACAGTTGATTTCTTCAAACCAAGCTGTTTACCTATTGCACATTCAGTCTTCCCAGCCTGGTGCAGGTCTACAATTTTGTTTCTGCTGTCCTTTGACAGCTCTTTGGTCTTGGCCATAGTGGAGTTTGGAGTGTGACTGTTTGAGGTTGTGGACAGGTGTCTTTTATACTGATAACTAGTTCAAACAGGTGCCATTAATATAGTTAACGAGTGGAGGACAGAGGAGCCTCTTAAAGAAGTTACAGGTCTGTGAGATCCAGAAATGATGCTTGTTTGTAGGTGACCAAATACTTACTTTCCACCAATATTTGAAAAGAAATTAATAAAAAATCCTACAATGTGATTTTCTGGATTTTTTTTCTTCTCATTTTGTCTGTCATAGTTGAAGTGTACCTATGATGAAAATTTCAGGCCTCATCTTTTTAAGTGGGAGAACTTGCACAATTGGTGGCTGACTAAATACTTTTTTGCCCCACTGTACCTTTGAAGAACTTCGGATGTTTTCACTCAGGAGACTCCCAGTTAGATAGCAAATGTTCCTTATTTCCAAAAAGATAATTTTTGTAGGCGAAATAGCTCCGTTTGTTCTTCATGTTTGGCAGAGAAATCGACCGGAAAATGCAGTCAGTACAACGCCTAACTTTTTCAAATTAGCTCCATAATATCGACAAACATGGCAAACATTGTTTAGAATCAATCCTCAAGGTGTTTTTCACATATCTATTCGATAAAATATCCACCGGGACAAATGGTTTCTCATAAGAAGCGATTGGAAAAATGGCTACTTGTGTACTTTACGCAAGATTTTCTGCGGGAGCCATCATGTGACCACCTGCTCAATGTGGTCCCTTACGGCTATTCTTCAACATAAATGTGTAAAAAGACGTCACAATGCTGTAGACACATTGGGGAATACGTAGAAAGCGTAAGCTCATTCGTAGCTCATTCACAGCCATATAAGGAGTCATTGGCATGCAGGGCTTTCGTAAAATGGGGCACTTCCTGGTTGGATTTCTATCTGGGTTTCGCCTGTAACACCGGTTCTGTTGCACTCACAGACAGTATCTTTGTAGTTTTGGAAACGTCAGTGTTTTCTATCCAAAGCTGTCAATTATATGCATAGTCGAGCATCTTGTCGTGATAAAATATTTTTATATATAAAATATTATAATAACGTTTTTTATCCAAAAATGAAAATACTGCCCCCTAGTTATAAAAGGTTACATTTTAGCCCTGCCCATCTCTTTAAGGATTCAGATGTGAGGCCATGTGCTAAACAACCGAAGATTTAGATCATTGTTACTCTAACTTCCGCGACGCATATAAGGCCCTGCCCTGCCCTCCTTTCGGAAAAGCTGACCACGACTCCATTTTGTTGATCCCTGCCTACAGACAGAAACTAAAACAAGAAGCTCCCACGCTGAGGTCTGTTCAACGCTGGTCTGACCAAGCTGACTCCACACTCCAAGACTGCTTCCATCACGTGGACTGGGAGATGTTTCGTATTGCGTCAGATAACAACATTGACGAATACGCTGATTCGGTGTGCGAGTTCATTAGAACGTGCGTTGAAGATGTCGTTCCCATAGCAACGATTAAAACATTCCCTAACCAGAAACCGTGGATTGATGGCAGCATTCGCGTGAAACTGAAAGCGCGAACCACTGCTTTTAATCAGGGCAAGGTGACTGGTAACATGACCGAATACAAACAGTGCAGCTATTCCCTCCGCAAGGCTATCAAACAAGCTAAGCGTCAGTACAGAGACAAAGTAGAATCTCAATTCAACGGCTCAGACACGAGGTATGTGGCAGGGTCTACAGTCAATCACGGACTACAAGAAGAAAACCAGCCCAGTCACGGACCAGGATGTCTTGCTCCCAGGCAGACTAAATAACTTTTTTGCTCGCTTTGAGGACAATACAGTGCCACTGACACGGCCTGCAACGAAAACATGCGGACTCTCCTTCACTGCAGCCGAGGTGAGTAAGACATTTAAACGTGTTAACCCTCGCAAGGCTGCAGGCCCAGACGGCATCCCCAGCCGCGCCCTCAGAGCATGCGCAGACCAGCTGGCCGGTGTGTTTACGGACATATTCAATCAATCCCTATACCAGTCTGCTGTTCCCACATGCTTCAAGAGGGCCACCATTGTTCCTGTTCCCAAGAAAGCTAAGGTAACTGAGCTAAACGACTACCGCCCCGTAGCACTCACTTCCATCATCATGAAGTGCTTTGAGAGACTAGTCAAGGACCATATCACCTCCACCCTACCTGACACCCTAGACCCACTCCAATTTGCTTACTGCCCAAATAGGTCCACAGACGATGCAATCTCAACCACACTGCACACTGCCCTAACCCATCTGGACAAGAGGAATACCTATGTGAGAATGCTGTTCATCGACTACAGCTCGGCATTCAACACCATAGTACCCTCCAAGCTTGAGACCCTGGGTCTCGACCCCGCCCTGTGCAACTGGGTACTGGACTTCCTGATGGGCCGCCCCCAGGTGGTGAGGGTAGGCAACAACATCTCCACCCCGCTGATCCTCAACACTGGGGCCCCACAAGGGTGCGTTCTGAGCCCTCTCCTGTACTCCCTGTTCACCCACGACTGCGTGGCCACGCACACCTCCAACTCAATCATCAAGTTTGCGGACGACACAACAGTGGTAGGCTTGATTACCAACAACGACGAGATGGCCTACAGGGAGGAGGTGAGGGCCCTCGGAGTGTGGTGTCAGGAAAATAACCTCACACTCAACGTCAACAAAACTAAGGAGATGATTGTGGACTTCAGGAAACAGCAGAGGGAACACCCCCCTATCCACATCGATGGAACAGTAGTGGAGAGGGTAGCAAGTTTTAAGTTCCTCGGCATACACATCACAGACAAACTGAATTGGTCCACTCACACAGACAGCATCGTGAAGAAGGCGCAGCAGCGCCTCTTCAACCTCAGGAGGCGCAGCAGCGCCTCTTCAACCTCAGGAGGCTGAAGAAATTCGGCTTGTCACCAAAAGCACTCACAAACTTCTACAGATGCACAATCGAGAGCATCCTGGTTGGCTGCATCACCGCCTGGTACGGCAACTGCTCCGCCCACAACCGTAAGACTCTCCAGAGGGTAGTGAGGTCTGCACAACGCATCACCGGGGGCAAACTACCTGCCCTCCAGGACACCTACACCACCCGATGTTACAGGAAGGCCATAAAGATCATCAAGGACAACAACCATCCGAGCCACTGCCTGTTCACCCCGCCTATCATCCAGAAGGCGAGGTCAGTACAGGTGCATCAAAGCTGGGGCCGAGAGACTGAAAAACAGCTTCTATCTCAAGGCCATCAGACTGTTAAACAGCCACCACTAACATTGAGTGGCTGCTGCCAACACACTGACACTGACTCAACTCCAGCCACTTTAACAATGGGAATTGATGGGAAATGATGTAAAATATATCACTAGCCACTTTAAGCAATGCTACCTAATATAATGTTACATACCCTACATTATTCATCTCATATGCATACGTGTATACTGTACTCTATATCATCTACTGCATCCTTATGTAATACATGTATCACTAGCCACTTTAACTATGCCACTTTGTTTACATACTCATCTCATATGTATATACTGTACTCGATACCATCTACTGTATCTTGCCTATGCTGCTGTGGAGGTCAACCTCTACACCATCAGGCTCTTCCCTCAGGTAATTGTACAGACGAACCAGGACATACATGTTAACAAATGAGGAGGTGGTGAGGCTGGGATGTAAACACTACAGTATGCCCACTGATGCTATGCATATTATAGATACAGAAAGGAGGAGTTGTGATACAGCAGCTGAACTAATAAGATGATCTTGGGTTGAGCTTTTATGTTGTTCTGACGAATGGCACTTGTTGAGTTGCTCTCCACACTGAGTGCAAAAACAACAAGTAAAAAGCACTTTAGAGAATGAAAGCCCACTTCAACCAAGTGGGGAGAGCTTGTAAGAGGGGTCACACGGTGATGGCATGTTTGTGAAGAGCTCAGGTCAAATAAAAAAAGATTATGCCCGTGTCTACAAAAACAATCACAGCTCCACTCTTATCCTGTGTGTGTGTGCACACACTGGCAACAACCTTCAAGTAAAAGGTTGAGGATGTTTTGGTTTGTCTTGGGGATACACAGAGGAGATAAACAGCTATCACAACGGTGTTAAGGCTCTGATCGCTGTTTGGACTAAGGTCTCGACAGACAAGAATGAACTAAAATCGCTCAATTAAATCCTTCCTAAAATGTCATCGGCTAGCTCAGAGCTTTGCTCCAAACAAAAAAGACAGCATCATTCTGCACCTGCGGATCTCATTCTGACTCAGAGAGAGAAAGGCAGCGATAGAGAGAGAGAATGAAAGAAAGAAAGACTCCTTTTCCCTGTTTGACTGGTGTAGGTTCAGTGCGATTGAAAGAGATTGGAATGAAAAATGAATGAATTGACTGGTACACAGGTGAAGGGAGTAGAGAATGCAGTATCCATGAGAAGTCTGTTTGATGGACATAAAAGGTTGACTTTCATTATGATACCTTCAACTCAAGAGCACAAAAACTCCATGTAGATCAGGGATGGGAAACTTTGGTTGGGGTGGGGGCCACAACATTTCTGAACTCATCATGATGGGCCACAGTGGCTCGCAGATCTGCATACCCACATCCATACACACACATGCCGTCAAGGCCCTAGCCTTTTGGGGGCCTTCAGTTTTCTACAGATTTTTCAATTGGGTGTGGAGGCTACCAGGTTGGTAATTTTACCATGATTACAACAAGTTTAGATAGCTGGCTAGACTAATTTACCAATCTAATCTAATGACTGACATAACAGGAGAGAAACTACTGATGCACAACCACATTTCAAAATTGCACCTTGTGAATTCTACTATAGTAACGCTCATTGGGACACCGACTGAACCCCCGCCCCCCCCAAAAAATGTATAAATATATTTCTTTCTGATTTGGAAATTGATCCTCTGGCCTACAAATGGGGGCCGCGGGCTGCTCCATCCCTGATATAAATAGACATTATACAATAAGACCTCTACAGGTATATTTGATTGGATTTTGCTACACTGCAACATAATGTACCGAGATAATATACATAAAAGTATGTGGACACTCCTTCAAATTAGTGGATTTGGCTATTTCAGCCAAACCTGTTGCTGACAGGTGTATAAAATCCAGCACACAGCCATGCAAAGTCCATAGACAAACATTGGCAGTAGAATGGCCTTACTGAAGAGCTCAGTGACTTTCAATGTGGCACCGTCATAGGATGCCACCTTTCCAACAAGTTAGTTCATCAAATTTCTGCCCTGCTAGAGCTGCCTCGGTCAACTGTAAATACTGTTATTGTGAAGTGGAAAGTCTACCAAATATGATGGGGGATATCACTGTATACATATTGTGCAGACAGGGTAAATGACTTTTCCTTCTTCATAACACACACTTAAACACCCATAGGGGAGAGTGGGGTATATTGAGCCATTTTTACATTCAGTATCACTACGTCAAGGGAAATATAGTATTCTTTCTAACAAAGATATCTACATTTATTTCAGGATGTTATGTATCCCTGGAAATAATCAGAATTCATGTAAACATAACAGTTTTGAAAACATAGCTTGTCCAAATTTCTTTGGCACAATTTTTTGGGGTATTTTGGCACAACTTACCCCAGGTATGGGGTACATTTAGCATAGAGACGGGGTAAGCATAGGGGCATATTTTTAACACTTTGTACTTTTTGAAACACTTTTAACAAACTCGGGGTCTGGTGTAACCTCATATCCCAGCGACAATACCTTGCATTACGCCTGGGAAGAAAACACTTCAATTGTCGCCTAAAGAGGTTCATAATCTGAAATCAGTGACCTTGGGGTTAGTGTCCGCTCTGAGATTGGAAGGTTGGTAGTTCGATCCACACCATAGACTGCAAAATGCTCGGCACTCGTAATTTGAAAACAATTACAAAGCGGTGTCCCAGCCACTGTTTCTGTAAAAAACTGTGGGCTGTCAAACATGCAGCTAACTAAAACATGGAAATGTCTGCTCTACCCCAAATTACAAACAACTATTAGCAGCATTACTGCAAAAATGGAAGAGGAAAGTGGAAGTGGAAGGGGGAAAAAGTAAGGAACTTGTCTGTCTTGCCTGTGTTAAAGACCATAATTGATTAAAATTGTGATAAATATAAAAGTATATTAGTTTTATTGAAGGACCAACAAAATGACAGCCATGCCATATAGATTGCAAAATAGTTGGGAGGAGATTTTGGATGTTTAGGAACTGATACGCTAAAAACGATGATGGATTTAAAACTACGAATTTTTCAATTTAAATTATTATACAGAAGTCTTGCAACCAACAGAATGTTATTTATATGGGGATACAACCTTCCTAGCTCTGCAGACTTTGCTGCGAAGAGGCAGAATCATTAGATCATTTGCTTTAGTACTGCCCATATGTATGTAGCTTGTTTTTGGTCACAGGTCCCGGAATGGCAGAAGAATTGCAATATTTACCTGGAGTTAACCCTGCAAATAGCACTACTTGGTGATCTGAAAAGTCATAGTCAATCGATCAATAATAAAATAATAATTTTAGCAAAAAATGTTCTTTTCAATTTACAATCTGTAGAAAGAATAAAAATAGGTTCAGAACTTTTGTGAAACATCACAGCACAGTTGAAATATATATGGCAAATAGAAATCCAATGTGGATGGTGTTAAGAGATAGATGGGAGGGGTTGAATAGAGCTGAAGGTTGGGACTAATAACAACAAGATAACTAAAGTAAAACATACTGTGCTATACTTTTTTGAAAGAGCACAGAAAGAGCACAGTTTGAAAGACATGGCAAATAGAATTCTAACCGGATGGACATCACACATATATGGGAGAGGTTGAGGGTAGAGGAAGGACAAGAGTTAAAAACAAACTTAATAAAACTATTGTAAAACAGAATGTGTCCATAAAATGTATATAGTATGTACACTACCGTTCAAAAGCTTGGGGTCACTTGGAAATGTCCTCATTTTTGAAAGAAAAGCAAATTTTTTGTCCATTAAAATGACATCAAATTGATCAGAAATACAGTGTAGACATTGTTAATGTTGTAAATGACTATTGGAGCTGTAAACAGCTGATTTGTAATAGAATATATACATAGGCGTACAGAGGCCCATTATCAGCAACCATCACTCATGTGTTCGAATGGCACGTTGTGTTAGCGAATCCAAGTTTATCATTTTAAAAGGCTAATTGATCATTAGAAAACCCTTTTGCAATTATGTTAGCACAGCTGAAAACTGTTGTCCTGATTAAAGAAGCAATAAAACTGGCCTTCTTTAGGCAAGTTGAGTATCTGAAGCATCAGCATTTGTGGGTTCGATTACAGGTTCAAAATGCCCAGAAACAAAGAACTTTCTTCTGAAACTCGTCAGTCTATTCTTGTTCTGAGATAGGAAGGCTATTCCATGTGAGAAATTGCCAAGAAACTGACGATCTCGTACAAGTCTGTGTACTACTCCCTTCACAGAACAGCGCAAACTGGCCCTAACCAGAATAGAAAGAGGATTGGGAGGCCCTGGTGCACAACTGAGCAAGAGGACAAGTCCTCAACTGGCAGATTCATTACATAGTACTCGCAAAACACCAATCTCAACGTCAATGGTGAAGAGGCAGAGTTCCTCTGTCCAGTGTCTGTGTTCTTTTGCCAATCTGAATCTTTTCTTTTTATTGGCCAGTTTGAGATATGGCTTTTTCTTTGCAACTCAGCCTAGAAGGCCAGCATCCCGGAGTCGCCTCTTCACCATTAATGTTGAGACTGGACTGTGTTTTGCGGGTACTATTTAATGAAGCTGCCAGTTGAGGACTTGTGAAGTGTTTGTGCACCGGGGCCTCCCACTCCACTTTCTATTCTGGTTAGTGCCCGTTTGTGCTGTTCTGTGAAGGGAGTGTATAAGCATGAAATACAAGCCTAAACATTGTTGTTCACTTGTTTGCTCCAATTGGGGGAGTGGTGGTAGGGTTGGAGAGTAATAAAGTAAATATATATATATTTTTAAAGGTATATATGTGTGTATCTATGTGCATATGTATACAGTAGGGAGAACAAGTATTTGATACACTGCCAATTTTGCAGGTTTTCCTACTTACAAAACATGTAGAGGTCTGTCATTTTTATCATAGGTACACTTCAACTGTGAGAGACAGAATCTAAAACAAAAATCCATAAAATGGATGATCGTATGATTTTTAAGTAATTAATTTGCATTTTATTGCATGACATAAATATTTGATCACCTACCAACCAGTAAGAATGACGGCTCTCACAGACCTGTTAGTTTTTCTTTAAGAAGCCCTCCTGTTCTCCACTCATTACCTGTATTAACTGCACCTGTTTGAACTCGTTACCTGTATAAAAGACACCTGTCTACCAACTCAATCAAACAGACTCCAACCTCTCCACAATGGCCAAGACCAGAGAGGGTGTAAGGACATCAGGGATAAAATTGTAGACCTGCACAAGGCTGGGATGGGCTACAGGACAATAGGCAATTGTTGGTGCATTTATTAGAAAATGGTTAAAAGTTCAAGATGATGGTCAATCACCCTCGGTCTGGGGCTCCATGCAAGATCTCACCTCGTGGGGCATCAATGATCATGAGGAAGGTGAGGGATCAGCCCAGAACTACACGGCAGGACATGGTCAATGACCTGAAGAGAGCTGGGACCACAGTCTCAAAGAAAACCATTAGTAACACACTACACCGTCATGGATTAAAATCCTGCAGCGCACGCAAGGTCCCCCTGCTCAAGCCAGCGCATGTCCAGGCCCATCTGAAGTTTGACAATGACCATCTGGATGATCCAGAGGAGGAATGGGCGAAGGTCATGTGGTCTGATGAGACAAAAATAGAGCTTTTTGGTCTAAACTCCACTCACCGTGTTTGGAGGAAGAAGGACCCCAAGAACACCATCCTAACCATGAAGCATGGAGGTGGAAACATCATTCTTTGGGGATGCTTTTCTGCAAAGGGAACAGGATGACTGCACCATATTGAGAGGATGGATGGGACCATGTACCGCGAGATCTTGGCCAACAACCTCCTTCCCTCAGTAAGAGCATTGAAGATGGGTCGTGGCTGGGTCTTCCAGCATGAAAACGACCCAAAACACACAGCCAGGTCAGTGGCTCCGTAAGAAGCATCTCAAGGTCCTGGAGTGGTCTAGCCAATCTCCAGACCTGAACCCAATAGAAAATCTTTGGAGGGAGCTGAAAGTCCATATTGCCCAGCGACAGCCCTGAAACCTGAAGGATCTGGAGAAGGTCTGTATGGAGGAGTGGGCCAAAATCCCTGCTGCAGTGTGTGCAATCCTGGTCAAGAACTACAGGAAACGTATGATCTCTGTAATTGCAAACAAAGGTTTCTGTACCAAATATTAAGTTCTGCTTTTCTGATGTTTCAAATACGTATGTCATGCAATAAAATGCAAATTAATTACTTAAAACTCATACAATGTGATTTTCTGGATTTTTGTTTTAGATTCCGTCTCTCACAGTTGAAGTGTACCTATGAAAAAACATTACAGACCTCTAAATGCTTTGTAAGTAGGAAAACCTGCAAAATTGGCAGTGTATCAAATACTTGTTCTCCCCACTGTATATGTCACAAAAAATATATGGGGCATTGGAAGTGATGCAGACAATTACATTGATGGAAGCTACAATCTATCTGCAATATTAAAGCTGATCTACCATCTAAAAATAAAATAAATAAAAGGCTGCAGCTGGAGAAATGTAACCACTCTCATATTCATAGACCGAGCTATGGATGCAAGGACTGACCATCCGTGATATCGACATGATAGTCTGAACTGTGTTTTGAGGCTCTATCCTGTTTGTTTTAATTTACTTTGTTTACAAACATTGGAATAAAACAAGCTCATATTTTGCATTCTTATGGGTTAAGACAGTTGAACTGCAGTAACTCATGAGGCATTTCTACGTTTATATTATTCAATAATCAATGGGTACATATCATTGAATCCAAAAATGGATGTAGCAACTAAGGATACCAACTTTAAGTATACAGTGCATTCGGAAAGTATTCCAACCCCTTCCCTTGTTCCACATTTTGTTACGTTACAGCCTCATTCTAAAATGGATTAAATAAACATTTTCCTCACCAATTTACACACAATACCCCATAATGGTTTTTAGAAACAGAAATACCTTATTTACGTAGGTATTCAGACCCTTTGCTTTGAGACTTGAAATTGAGCTCAGGTGCATGAGATGTTTCTACAACTTCATTGGAGTCCACCTGTGGTAAATTCAATTGATTGGACATGATTTGGAAAGGCACACACCTGTCTATATAAGGTCCCACAGTTGACAGTGCATGTCAGAGCAAAAACCAAGCCATGAGGTCGAAGAAATTGTCAGTAGAGCGCTGAGACAGAATTGTCTCGAGGCACAGATCTGGGGAAGGACAATTTCTGCAGCTTTGAATGTCACCAAGAACATGGCAGCCTCCATCATTCTTAAATGGAAAAAGTTTGGAGCCACCAAGACTCTTCCTAGAGCTGGCCGCCCAGGCAAACTGAGCAATCATGGGAGAAGGTCCTTGGTCAGGGAGGTGACCAAGAACCCAATGGCCACAAAGCCAGAGCTCCAGAGTTCCACTGTGGCAATTGGAGAACCTTACAGAAAAACAACCATCTCTTCAGCACACCACCAATCAGGCCTTTATGGTAGAGTGGCCAGACGGAAGCCATTCCTCAGTAAAAGGCACATGACAGCCTGCTTGGAGTTTGCCAAAAGGCACTTCTGTCACGCCCTGGTCTAAGTAGTTTGTGTTTTTCTTCATGTATTGGGTCAGGCCAGGGTGTGGCATGGGGTTTTTGTATTGTGGTGTGTTTTGTCTTGGGGTTTTGGTGTGTATGTATTGGGATTGTAGCTAGTGGGGTTGTCTAGCAAAGTCTATGGCTGTCTGGAGTGGTTCTCAATCAGAGGCAGGTGTTTATCGTTGTCTCTGATTGGGAATCATATTTAGGCAGCCATATTCTTTGAGTTTGTCGTGGGTGATTGTCCTTAGTGTCGTTGTTCCTATCTCTTTGTTTATTTACATAAGTATTGTTCTAGTATATGTTCTTCGTCTTATTAAAGAAGATGTATTCATTTCAGGTCGAAGGTAGGATAGGAGGGAGAGTTCTAAAAATCTGATTTTTATCAGATTTTTCATTTTTTTGTTTCTATTGGCTTCTGTGTAAAAGAGAGCTTTTTTGTGAAGATGGCACAGAAAAATCCCCACATAGGGGTACCTGGGATTGGTCTGGTTAATACCGTGAGGTTCTCTTGGACAGATAAGGAGAAGGAGCCCTGGGGGAGAGAGACCTTCGGGAGAAATGTTCTGATGGGATGCCTACAGCTGGAAGTAAAAGATGTACTATGCCTTCAAGGGAATCCCATCGAGAAAGGATATGATGTGACGTTACAAGTGGAAGAAAAACACGACGAAGTTATGAAGAAGGTGAGAGAAGGAAAAGGAGCGAAACCCTGTGCCATTACACGGTGACCAGCCTGGCAAGGAACAGCTTCAGGGTGGTCACCGTAACCATGTACAATCCGCACGTGAAGGATGAAGAAGTGAGGGCCTTTCTGGGGAGGTACATGGACAATGTCTCCTCAGCGAGGTACCTCAGGGACTCCCTGGGTTTCTGGAACGGGAGAAGAGGTTTCCAGGCGTTACTCAGGGAGTCCCCGAAGAGTGTGGATGGCTACCTCCATCCTCCGGCGATGTTCTCCCTGGGGGCTGACAGGGGGACGCTGTATTATGCCCGTCAGCCCCCGTTCTGCAAGCGTTGTATGGCCTACGGCCATATCCTGGCCTCGTGCAGCTCCAAGAAATGTTGTTTTTGTGGGTCGGAAGAGCACGAGGCCAAGGAATGTGACGAGCCCAAGGCTTGCCACGGGTGTGGCTCGAGAGCACACCTGTGGCGTGATTGCCCGGCTCGTCGCAGGTCATACGCGTCTGCAGCTGGGGGGGAGCGGGGGATGGGGGGAGGAAAGAAAGGACGCGTGCGGATTGTACGGATGGCACAGGGGAAAAGACTGCTAGAGAAGAGGATGGGAAGAAGGAAGAGGTGAGAAGAAAGAGGAGTGAAGATGGAAAGAAGGAAAAAGAAGGAGAGAAGAAAAAGTAGGCGGAAGAACGGGAAGGAGCGGAGAAGACGGAGAGTGGGACAGTGGTGCGAGAAGGAGTGGAAGAGGGAACGGTGACAGTAACGGGGACGGAGGGAGGTGTGGAGATGGGGGGGAGGGGGAGATGGGGGAAGGAGTGGGGGACAGCCTGCCAAGTTTCTTTGAGGATGAGACAAGGGAATTGGTGGAGGGGTTAGCGGGGATGGGACATTGTGTCTCCCCGCTACCTCCTTCACCAAAGAAGAAGGGGAAGAAGAGGGGAAGTTTGGCAGGTAGTGAGAGGGAGGGGGTGGGAGGGGGAAGGGGGGCTAAGAGATCGGCGAGGGGGGGGGGTACATTGGCCTCCCTGTTTGCCTCAGCCCCTTACATCCTAGTGGGGGATGACTCCAGTGAGGGGTCTGTGGGCGGTGTGCTAGAGGGATCCCAACTCCTGTGTGAGGAGTTGGGGTCCCCTACATACGGCCCCGAGGCAAACAGGGAGGGGGGGAGGGTGAGAAACCCAGGGTGCAGGGCACCCTGCCTAACACACTGCCTGCATCCTGGGTTGGAGAGATGGAGGAGGACGTCAGGAGTGGAGAGGACGTCCCCGCCGGTGGAGATGGACCAGGGGAGCATCGGGTGAGTCTCCTGGTTTTTCTTTGGTTTTTGGGGTTTATTTGTTGTAAATAATTAAATGAATATTTCTGTTTCTTTTTTTAGTCTAAATGTTAGGGGGAACCCAGGGTGCAGGGCACCCTGCCTAACACACTGCCTGCATCCTGGGTTGGAGAGATGGAGGAGGACGTCAGGAGTGGAGAGGACGTCTCCGCCGGTGGAGATGGACCAGGGGAGCATCGGGTGAGTCTCCTGGTTTTTCTTTGGTTTTTGGGGTTTATTTGTTGTAAATAATTAAATGAATATTTCTGTTTCTTTTTTTAGTCTAAATGTTAGGGGGTTAAGGGATAATGTTAAAAGGAGGGCGGTTTTTTGTTATTTAGAGGGTGTGGGGTTTGATTTCAGTTTTTTACAGGAGGTTCACCTGAGGGATGGTGGGGATGTGTGTAGATTTAGGAGGGAGTGGGATAAGGGGGAATCTTTTTGGGGCATAGGAGGGGTGCACTCAACAGGAGTAGGGATTCTGTGTGGGAATAGAGAGGTTAAGGTAGAGAGCACTTTTGTTATAATGCAGGGTAGAGTATTGGGGATAGATGTAAAGTATAGAGAAGCTAGATATAGGTTAATTGGGGTGTATGGGCCACAGGTGGCGGCAGACAGGAGGGAGATGGTGGACTGTCTGGTGCCCCTGTGTGTTACAAACAGGCACTTGGTGATAGGAGGGGATTTTAATATAGATTTAGGGGTAGGTGGTGATAGCAGTGCAGGCGCCATCACTGGGCTAATGGCTTGCCATGGTCTGGTTGATGGTGGCCTGCACACTACTCTGGCAATGGTCGGTCCTACATGGCTCAACTCCAGGGGGGTTGCGCGGAGGCTCGACTACATTTTTGTATCCAGGTCTTTGGGTCAGTTGTCTGGGCGGCTGGTGCCTGTTTTCGGATCACGACGGGGTGTTCCTGCAGGTAGGGTCGCCAGTCTGCCTCTTCGGTAGGGGGTACTGGAAGTTAGATCGGGATATACTGGAGGAGCAGGCTTTCGTTGACGCATTTTTTTGTTTCTTTCGGAGGCTTGACGGCCTCCGGTCCATGTGCGAGGGGGTGTTAGAGTGGTGGGATTTATTTAAGGTGAGGATTAGGGCTTTTATAATAGGATATTGTAGAAGGAAAAAAAGGGAGGAAAGGAGGGAGGTGGATCGTATCCAAAGGTTAATTGAACTCGAGTATGAGGCAGGCAACCTCGGCGGGTCAAATGACTGGGAGAGATTCGCAGCCCTAAAGGCGCAGCTCAGGGAGCTGCAGGAGCAGAAGGCTCGAGCTTTCCTGGAGCGTGCGCATAGTGGCTTTCTAGAACATAATGAGACTTGTTCCGCTATGTTCTTTAAGTCGGTTAGGGCCAGGCAGAGTAGGAAGGTAATGCATGGAGTTAGGGAAGAAAATGGTAGTATAGTAAGTAAACCAGAGGAAATGGTCAGGGTGACAACTGATCATTTCCAAGGTTTATTTAAGGAAAGGGAAATAGATGTAGAGCAGGGAAACGTGTTTTTAGAACACTTGTCCCGGCGGTTGCCAGAGGACATTAGAGACGTGATGGAGGCCCAGATCTCACTAGAAGAGGTTGAGAGCACTCTTAGGAGGATGGGAAAAGGGAAGGTGCCTGGGATGGATGGGCTGCCGGCTGAGTTTTACCTCAAGTTTTGGGGTATACTTGGACCAGTGGTTCTCGAGGTCTTGAAGGCCATCCTTGAGACGGGGGTCCCGGGGGGATCAATGGCTGTTGGTGTGCTGTCACTTCTTTATAAGAAGGGGGAAGCAACTGACCTTGGCAACTGGCGGCCATTGACCATGCTGTGCGTAGATTACAAGATTCTTGCAAAGGTTTTAGCAGACCGGTTGCGCACAGCCCTTCCCTACGTCGTCCACGAGGATCAGACGTGCGGGGTAGAGGGCCGCTCTATAAGATGGAACCTACAGTTGATCAGGGATTCCATCGCTTGGGTTGAAGATAGAGGGCTGCCTTTAATGGTAGCAGCGCTAGATCAGGCGAAAGCTTTTGATCGCGTGAATAGATCTTTTCTATTCAGGGTGTTAGGTAGATTAGGATTTGGGGAGAAGTTTATAGGATGGATTCGTACATTATATGTCGGAGCGGGGTGTCGAGTTAGTGTAAATAGTCACTTAGGTGACGTTTTTGACCTCTCGTCTGGGGTCAGGCAGGGATGCCCACTCTCGGCTCTCCTCTTCGTTCTGTACATGGAGCCTCTGGGGGCTGCCATTAGGGCAGACACAGGGGTGGAGGGCTTGTTGATCCCTGGGAGCAGTGGGCTGCGTGTTAAGATGACGCAGTACGCCGACGACACTTCCTTGCTGTTGTGCAAGGACTCGTGCCTGACAAGGTCTCTTGCCATCATTGGGGATTTCACCCAAGCGTCGGGGGGCAGTTCTGAATCATGCAAAGTCTTCCGTTAAGTATTTCGGAAGATGGCGCGGTAGGACGGATGTGCCTGGGGGTTATCTCTCTGTGAGGGGGCCCTGAGGATTCTCGGGGTCCATTTTGAGACCTCTGGCTCAGCGACGCTGAACTGGAACATGGCTATCGCAGTGGTACAGAAGAAGCTAGCAATGTGGAAGGCTAGGTATTTGTCTTTTATGGGCAAGGTCCTGGTACTAAAGGTGGATGTATTGCCATCTCTTTTGTATTTGGCATACATCTACCCATTGCCGACTTGTCTGAGAAGGTCTCTAGTGAGGCTTGTGTTTCAGTTCATGTGGGGTGGCAGGTACGAGTGGGTCGCCAGGGCGCGCATGCTCTGTCCCATTGGGGAGGGAGGTACGGGGGTACCACATCTCCCCCTCAAGCTGGACGCGATTTTTGTTTCTTTCTTGTTGACGGAGCTTGCTCATCCGGATATACACCCGTCCGGTTACTTCCTGCGGGTGTTCTTCTCGTATCAGGCGAGAAGCGTAATGGTGTGGTCTAACGCGGGTCCTCGGGCGGAACAGCTGCCGTGGCACTTTGGCCATGCGGCCAAGTGGCTGCGTGCGCACCCCGAGGTTGAAGTTGCCCGAGTAGGTTTAGACCACAGGCACCTGTACGAGGAGGTCAGGCAGGCAGGGAGTCCTGCGCCTGTAGCGGGCATCTCGTCAGTGGTCTGGGAGGGAGTGCAGGTGCGGGGCCTGGACAACAGGCTCAAGGACCTGAATTGGTTGAGCCTCCACAAGTGCTTGCCGGTATGTTCCATCATGTACCGGCATAGTTTGTCGCGATCCCCCACCTGTCCAAGATCTGCTTGTGGCAGGGAGGAGACTGTGCGCCATGCCTTCTGGGACTGTGCCTTTGCCGGACTAGTATGGGCTAGGGCACGGGTGTTGCTAGGTGTGGTTAGGAGTGACTTTGTGTTGACATGGGCTAGGCTAGAGAGAGGCGTAGGGAGAGTGAGGGGAACGGATAGGGACAGGTTTCTGCTCTGGCTTCTCATGAGTCTCTTTAAAAGGGGACTGTGGGAAGCCAGGCAGAATTTAGTCAAGACAGGGAGAGATTGGGGGGTGGAATGGATAGTGAGGAGGGTGGAAGGTGATTTGAGGGGGAGGATGAAGAGGGAGGAGAGGAAGTGGGGGCAGCATGCGGCACGGGAGAGGTGGAAGGGGGGATTAGGGATGGGAGTGTTAGAGTGAGATTTGTAAGGGGATAGATTAGGGAAGGGGAGATAGGGAAAGGGTTAGGTATTGGTTAGGTATGACGGGGAGGGACGATGCTCCCCTGAGGTTTGTTTTTGTTTGATGTTTTTGTAAATAGAATTAATTAAGAATGAATGAGAATTATGATTTTGTAAAGTATGAATGGTATAGTTGGTAATAAATTATTTTTTCAAAAAAAAAAATCTCTTTATTTATTTACACAAGTATAGGCTGTTTCGGTTTTCGTTACGTTTATTGTTTTTGTAGTGTTTTGTGTTTATTCGTGTTTCACGTTGTTCATTAAACATGGATCGCAATCTACACACTGCATTTTGGTCCGACTCTCCTTCACACCTAGAAAACCGTAACAGAATCACCCACCACCAACGGACCAAGCAGCGTGTCAAAAGACAGGAGCAGCCCAAAGAGGAGATGTGCTATAAGGATTTCTGGACATGGGGCGGCGATATTCTCTAGGCTGAGCCCAGGGTCCTTCTCCGTTTAGGATTTCCTCCCAAGGAAGAACTGGAGGCGGCGAAAGCGGAGAGGTGCCGGTATTTCTCCTCTTCTGCGCTGCCGGAGTCTCCCGTCTGTTCAGCGCTGCCGGAGCCTTTCTCCTCTACAGCGCTGCTGGAGTCTCCCGCCTGTTCAGCGCAGCCAGAGCCTTTCTCCTCTACAGCGCTGCTGGAGTCTCCCGCCTGTTCAGCGCAGCCAGAGCCTCTCTCCTCTCCTGCGCTGCCGGAGTCTCCCGCCTGTTCAGCGCAGCCAGAGCTGCCAGCCTGCATAGAGCAGCCAGAGCTGCCAGCCTGCATGGAGAAGCCAGGGCTGCCAGCCGGCATGGAGCAGCCAGAGCTGTCAGTCTGCATAGAGCAGCCAGAGCTGTCAGTCTGCATGGAGCAGCCAGAGCTGTCAGTCTGCATGGAGCTGCCAGTCTGCAAGGAGCTGCCAGTCTGCAAGGAGCTGCCAGTCTGCAAGGAGCTGCCAGTCTGCACGGAGCTGCCAGAGCTGCCAGTCTGTAAGAAGCCGCCAGAGCTGTCAGCCTACATGGAGCAGCCAGAGCCGCCAGTCAGCGTGGAGCAGCCAGAGCCGCCAGTCAGCATGGAGCAGCCAGATCTTTCAGTCTGCCAGGATCCGCCAGTCGGCCAGACTCTTCCAGATCTGCCAGTCAACCAGACTCTTCCAGATCTGCCAGTCAACCAGACTCTTCCAGATCTGCCAGTCAACCAGACTCTTCCAGATCTGCCAGTCAACCAGACTCTTCCAGATCTGCCAGTCAACCAGACTCTTCCAGATCTGCCAGTCAACCAGACTCTTCCAGAACCGCCAGTCAGCCGGGATCTGCCAGTCGGCCAGGATCTGCCAGTCGGCCAGGATCTGCCAGTCGGACAGGATCCGCCAGTCGGCCAGGATCCGCCAGTCGGCCAGGATCCGCCAGTCGGCCAGGATCCGCCAGTCGGCCAGGATCCGCCAGATCCGCCAGTCAGCCAGGATCTGCCAGTCAGCCAGGATCTGCCAGTCAGCCAGGATCTGCTGAAACCACCAGCCAGCCAGGATCTGGTAGATCTACCTACCTGCCTGAGCTTCCTCTCACTCCCGAGCTTCCTCTCACTCCCGAGCTTCCTCTCACTCCCGAGCTTCCTCTCACTCCCGAGCTTCCTCTCACTCCCGAGCTTTCTCTCACTCCCGAGCTTCCCCTCAGTCCCGAGCTTCCCCTCAGTCCCGAGCTGCCTCAGTCCAGAGCTGTCCTTCAGTCCCGATCTGCTCCTCAGTCCAGTGGGTTTCTCGGTGAGGACTACTAGGCCATGGTCGGCGGCGAGGGTGGACTATCCAGGGACGCGAGGAGAGGGGACTAAGACATTGACTGAGTGGGTTCCACGTCCCGCGCCGGAGCCGCCACCATGGACAGACGCCCACCCGGACTCTCCCTATTGTTTTGAGGTGCGTTCGGGAGTCCGCACCTTAGGGGGGTTCTGTCACGCCCTGGTCTAAGTATTTTGTGTTTTTCTTCATGTATTGGGTCAGGCCAGGGTGTGGCATGGGGTTTTTGTATTGTGGTGTGTTTTGTCTTGGGGTTTTGGTGTGTATGTATTGGGATTGTAGCTAGTGGGGTTATCTAGCAAAGTCTATGGCTGTCTGGAGTGGTTCTCAATCAGAGGCAGGTGTTTATCGTTGTCTCTGATTGGGAACCATAATTAGGCAGCCATATTCTTTGAGTTTGTCGTGGGTGATTGTCCTTAGTGTCGTTGTTCCTATCTCTTTATTTATTTACACAAGTATAGGCTGTTTCGGTTTTCGTTACGTTTATTGTTTTTGTAGTGTTTTGTGTTTATTCGTGTTTCACGTTGTTCATTAAACATGGATCGCAATCTACACGCTGCATTTTGGTCCGACTATCCTTCACACCTAGAAAACCGTAACAACCTCTCAGACCATGAGAAACAAGATTCTCTGGTCTGATGAAACCAAGATTGAACTCTTTGTCCTGAATGCCAAGCGTCACGTCTGGAGGAAACCTGGCACCATCCCTACGGTGAAGCATGGTGGCGGCAGCATCATGCTGTACGTATGTTTTTCAGCGGCAGGGACTGGGAGACCAGTCAGAATCGAGGGAAAGATGAAAACAGAGTGAAGTACAGAGATCCTTGATGAAAACCTGCTCCAGAGAGTTCAGAATCTCAGACTGGGGTGAAGGTTCACCTTCCAACAGGACAACGACCCTAAGCATACAGCCAAGACAATGCAGGAGTGGCTTCGGGACAAGTCTGAGTGTCCTTGCGTGGCCCAGCCAGAGCCCGGACTTGAACCCGATCGAACATCTCTGGAGAGACCTGAAGATAGCTGTGCAGTGACGCTCCCCATCCAACCTGACAGAGCTTGAGAGGATCTGCAGAGAAAAATGGGAGAAACTCCCCAAATACAGGTGTGCCAAGCTTGTAGCGTCATACCCAAGAAGACCCGAGGCTGTAATCACTACCAAAGGTGCTTCAATGAAGTACTGAGTAAAGAGTCTCAATGCTTATATAAATGTGATATTTTTGTTTTTTATTGCATGTAGGTAGATTTTTTTTCTTTTAATTTTAGAATAAGGCTGTTTGTTACGTAGCAAGATGTGAAAAAACTCAAGGGTTCGGAATACTTTCCGAATGCACTGTATACAGTTGATTGGGGATAAAGCCTTGGATTAGACTAACGTCCTGCCTAGGGGGAGTACTTGGACATCAAGCTGCCTCACAGGAGATAGGCTCCTGCTCCTAAAAGCCGTTCCGGTCGCACAAGCCAAGGCTCATGCAAGGCTACTTACTTATTGTAGTCAGTGAAATAATCGCAATGTTTATTTGTTTTTTCATGATAATGATTTATATTTTTCACAGTGAAGACTTTAGACTAATCCATACAGTAACGACATAATCTTTCTGCCTTAATTTCACATCATAGTTTGCTCAATTATACAAAACAAATCCCTGTTTTCCATGGAATCATGATTCAACGTTTAAGCTTTCCAAAAAGCTTATCCAAATTGCTGTTTCCCCTCCATTTTTGCTAAACAAGCCTAAAACAGAAGTACACCTGCTTACTAAGCCCTCCAGATGGTTCCAGATGGTTCCTTATCCTGTCTTTGGCAATAAGTCGCTGAGCATTACGCACATGGTGGAAGCTACAACAGAAGAATTGGGGATAGCTAGCTCCGCAGGGCTATGCATAGTCATAATTAGCCATTCCTCTCAGTATGGTTAGTAGAATCTAGGCTTGATTGTGTTGAGGCTATAGCTACTACCCTAAGATAAATTATGTCACTCCTTTCCACTTTGATTGTCTTTAAAGACAATGAATTAGCCCGTCTGCGATAAATGATGAGGATAAGGTCTTCACCAGACACTGTTTGGTGCTGATGAGTCTAAACAAACGCCACCAAGATTGATTACACACCCCAACAAGATTGATTTGTGTTTATTTTGCAGAAGAAAACATTGATTAGAGGCAATCTCCTGTCTCGAAAAGCTTGGGGTTTTCAAATCGTGTGTGTTCTGCAGGGAGGTTGTACAACAGCTACAACAACAGAGAATAAAGTACAGTACAGCACTGATCAATACTGATAAGCAGGGTTGTGTAAGACTCCTATCTGCTGTTTGATCATTTTGTGCTTTGATCACTTTCATTGAATGTCAGACATGCTCATGCATTTGAGAGTAATGGCAGGTACGGAGACAGCACGGTGTGTCAATGCTGGCAGGAAACCAACAGAGCATCTGCATGCAGAACATCCAAGCACCACAATGAAGCCAATACCAAAGATTGAAACAATCTCCCATATTCTGTCTAACAACTCAGATTGAGTGTGAAACATATCAACCTCCAAGCAGATCATTTTAAAAGAAAAACCTAGACTTCTCATAACAGAAGATTACACAATGTCAGAGATTGAGGGCAATGCTGGAGATTATGAGTATGGTGCTGTGTCCCTAGTTAAAAGTTCCAGTTTATTGGAAACTTTTGTTATTTCCTGCTGTTTTGAGGCATATGGCTTTGTACAGTCAGTTGTGATAAGAAAGAGTCCGTCTACAGTACCTTGCATCAGTGTGGCATGTACCAGTCCACACTACAATAACACATGCTCACAACAAGATACCAAACTTCACAAGACACTGTCATTACCATTGACCCTAAAGGTATGATTGGGGGTATTATGTCAGGTCTCAGGGACTCACAGCATGTCACTACTACACAATGGTAAACCAGCTGCCATCTGTAACACCTACACCTTGATGAATGCACCTGTGTGCATATGAGAGAGGTCCCATTACAGCCTGTAGGGATACTTCACAGCAACCTTCACAACAGCTGATATCACAACAAACACTGATACTGTGGCATAGGCTGGAAAGCTGGGCCACTCTTCAATGAAGATCACTTTAAAAACAAACCCATTCCGATCACAAAGCCATGCTGATCTCAGGGGCACAAAGGCAGTGCGTCAGTTAGAGACAGATGATCCATCTCTTTGGCCCTAAAGCACCACATCTCCACCCAACCACCAGCACAACTCCATCATCAGCAAGTTGATAATGCACGAGAATTTGTTACTCTTTCTTATAATGCTCTATTGGAGTATGAATCTCACCCTATATTGCATACCCTGGCTCATCTAAAACCTGTCTGCTCCACCATGACTAAGTCTAATCTTGCAAGTTATCACTTTAATAGAATTCTTCAGCTATAGTTTTGTGTGAAAATGTCCTTAAATACTTGTCTGAGATTATGTTAGGTGAACTGACTGGCTGTACAGCAGTTTTTTTCTCCCAACTTTAGAACTTACTTTAAATTAGACAGCCAGAGGCAGGTCTTAGGGAAAAGTGGAAGTTTCTATGATCTCTGATCAATGTCTGTCAGCGAAAATGCCTGTGGATGGACTTTTCAGCTAGTTTGAAAAGAGGTATTTCATTGAAGTGGTTGGTGCTGTAGTAGTGCTATGTATAAAGGTCTACCGTATGTGACCGAAATGTCACACTTACTAATAAGTGTTTAATTTGCAAGTACCCTTAGGTTATGCAGTGGGTGGGTGACCATTCTAATATTCTACTTCCTCTTTTGCTTCTCCTATGCACCTGTGATCTGAGACATTTCTTAAGGAGTGCAAACATTTTAGATCATCTCTTATAAATACTATACATGGCTGTCATAACCACTGCCATCAAATCAACCATAACAACCACTGAGCAAAGAACCAGTGTAACCGATCTCCTGTTACGGCATTGTTAAACATGCCATGGAAATGTTGAACACGTTTGCACCCCCGAGCAGATGAATTAACATTGATATCTGTAAGAGGCTGAACTTAAACATTGCAGAGGTTTACTCTCCACACTGCAACCGTCTGTCTGATTTTGTGATCCACAGTGAGCATGAATCCTTAATGAGTTCACACAGAGAGAGAGAGAGAAAAAGAGAGAGAGAGAGAAAGAAAGAGGGGAGAGGGAGAGAGAAAGAGAGAAAGGGATGAGAGAGAGACAGAGAAAAAGAGAAGAGAGAGAGAGAATGAAAGACAGACAGACCAATCTATGCTTTGCACCCTGACTCCTAATGAGAAGTCCTGTAGGGGTTTCAGGTCTGCTATTTTTACATGCAGGACCACAGTGGAGCCTGATGAGCAACAATTCATGGACAGACAGGCTGAACTATGACAGGGACAGGGCGAGAACAGCTCCATGTCAGGGAGGGTGAGGGTGGGAGGTGGGCGTCCGTCATCCATCATGGAGGGGCTACAGTAAAGGCAGAAAAGGGCTGATTAGAAGGAATGAGACCAACGAATATGAGGTGTTCCAACAAGCTGTAAAATTGATCTGAGCCTGGTCATAATCATTTAACCAGAGGAATCAATGCCCTCACACAGCCCAGCCTCAACTTTCATTAGAACAAAAGCACTGGCCGGACAATTGAAGAAATTATTAATACGATGATCGATTGGAATAACACAAAAATACATACAGGCAATTCTCGTTTTGTCGTCACCTTCCACCCACCATCAGTTTTGCTCAGTGTGTTGATTTTGTCAGTAAGGAGGAGGCAGGAGGGGCGTGATGTTGCAATGTCTGCCTCACCAGCAAAAAAGTATTGGTCGATTATTACACACTAATGCAATTTCTCTATGATTGTGGTTTAAACTGGACACACGACGGCCTGTCCTTGAAACAAAAGCAGATTTACAGACACTGACAATACTTTAGTGACAATATTGAATCAAATATGTCTGCAATGCCTGCAACAAAAGTCTTCTTTACAGAAAAAGGCCTTTAATTCGCTCATCTATTATTTGGACCTGTCTGCAATTCTAAATTGGTTCCCATACTAAATTCTCAATGTAGTTTGCAAAGTTTTGGCATATGGTCGATAAAAGTTTTGCTTTTGTGCAGAAAGAATAATTGAATTTAGTGTAGCAAAGGGGAGCGATGGTCTGGGTGGAATGTGGAATATATGCTTTATTTCTTTGTTTTTATGTTATTACAGCTTTCGCATGAACTAGATGAAGGAGAATTTACTAAACAAAATTAATTGCAAAACCCAAGGTATAAAAGTTATTTGTTCACAATTAAGAGAGCATAATGTTGTTGTCACACCCTGACCATAGTTTACTTTGTATATTTCTATGTTTTGGTTGGTCAGGGTGTGAGCTGAGTGGGCATTCTATGTTTCATGTCTAGTTTGTCTATTTCTATGTCTGGCCTGATATGGTTCTCAATCAGAGGCAGGTGTTAGTCATTGTCTCTGATTGGGAACCATATTTAGGTAGCCTGGGTTTCACTGTGTGTTTGTGGGTGATTGTTCCTGTCTCTGTGTTTTCACCAGATAGGGCTGTTTTGGTTTTAGTTACGTTTCCACGTTTGTTGTTTTTTTTGTAGTTTTTGTATTGATTCGTGTTTTACGTTTATTGATTAAACATGGATCGCAATCTACACGCCGCATTTTGGTCCGACTCTCCTTCACCAAAAGAGAACCGTTACAGTTGTATCATGACATTTAGTTTAGAACTGGGTTGGGAGGCTGCCGATTGATTTCAAACTTATTTATTTATTTTTATTGAACCTTTATTTAACTAGGCAAGACAGTTAATTAAGAACAAATTCTTATTTACAATGACGGCCTACCAAAAGGTAAAAGGCCTCCTGCGGGGACAGAGACCTGGGATAAAAATTTTAAAAAGATACATTATAAATATAGGACAAAACACACATCACAACAAGAGAGTCAACACAACACTACATAAAGAGAGACCTAAGACAACAACATAGCAAGGCAGCAACATAACAACAACATGGTAGCAACACAACATGGTAACAGCACACAACATGGTACAAATATTATTTGGCACGAACAACAGCACAAAGGGCAAGAAGGTAGAGACAACAATACAACAAACAAATCAGTCACAACTGTCAGTATGAGTGTCCATGATTGAGTCTTTGAATGAAGGGATTGAGAACTGTCCAGTTTCAGTGTTTGTTGCAGCTCGTTCCAGTCACTAGCTGCAGCGAAATGAAAAGAGGAGTGACCCAGGGATGTGTGTGCTTTGGGGACCTTTAACAGAATGTGACTGGCAGAACGGGTGTTGTATGTGGAGGATGAGGGCTACAGTAGATATCTCAGATAGGGGGGAGTGAGGCCTAAGAGGGTTTTGTAAATAAGCATCAACCAGTGGGTCTTTTTTAAATATTTTTTATATATATTTTTTTAACCTTTATTTAACTAGGCAAGTCAGTTAAGAACACATTCTTATTTTCAATGACGGCCTAGGAACAGTGGGTTAACTGCCTGTGCAGGGGCAGAACGACAGATTTGTACCTTGTCAGCTCGGGGGTTTGAACTTGCAATCTTCCGGTTACTAGTCCAACGCTCTAACCACTAGGCTACCCTGCCACCCCACCAGTTTACAGAGGAGTATAGAGTGCAGCGATCTGTCATATAAGGAGCATTGGTGGCAAATCTGATGGCCGAATGGTAAAGAAAGTCTAGCCAATCGAGAGCACCCTTACCTGCTGATCCACAAATTATGTCTCCGTAATCTAGCATGGGTAGGATGGTCATCTGAATCAGGGTTAGTTTGGCGGCTGTGGTGAAAGAAGAGCGATTACGATAGAGGAAACCAAGTCTAGATTTAACTTTAGCCTGCAGCTTTGATATGGACTGAGAGAAGTACAGTGTACCGTCTAGCCATACTCCCAAGTACTTGTATGAGGTGAGTACCTCAAGCTCTAAACACTCAGAGGTAGTAATCACACCTGTGGGGAGAGGGGCATTCTTCTTACCAAACCACATGACCTTTGTTTTGGAGGTGTTCAGAACAAGGTCAAGGGTAGAGAACTTGTTGGACACTAAGAAAGCTTTGTTGTAGAGCATTTAGCACAAAATCTGGGGAGGGGCCAGCTGAGTATAAGTATCATCTGCACAAATGGATGAGAGAGCTTCCTACTGCCTGAGCTATGTTGTTGATGTAAATTGAGAAGAGCGTGGGGCCTAGGAATGAGGCTTGGGGTACTCCCTTGGTGACAGGCAGTGGCTGAGACAGCAGCTTTTCTGACTTTATACACTGCACTCTTTGAGAGGTCAAACCAGGTTTCCTTTCAAATGGTACCAAGAATATAGAAGAAAGGGTCTAAACCATCTGACCCAAATGTTTTTTTGGGGTCAAGGTTAAGGATTAGCCCCTTTTTTTTCTCAAATTTTTGCCTAAAATGACATACCCAAACCTAACTGCCTGTAGCTCAGGCCCTGAAGCAATATATGCATATTCTTGGTACCATTTGAAAGGAAACACTTTGAAGTTTATGGAAATGTGAAATGAATGTAGTAGAATATAACACAATAGATCTGGTAAAAGATAACACAAAGAAAAACCAACTGTTCTTTTGTATGTTTTTGTACCACCATCTTTGAAATACAAAAGAAAGGCCATAATGCATTATTCCAGCCCACAATTTAGATTTTGGCCACTAGATGGCATCAGTGTATGTGCAAAGTTTTAGACTGATCAATGAACCATTGCATTTCTGTTCAAAATGTTGTATAAAGACTGCCCAACTGCCTAATGTGTTCATTAATAATTGTTCAAAACTGTGCACACTCTTCAAACAATAGCATGGTATTCTTTCACTGTAATAGCTACTCTAAATTGGACAGTGCAGTTAGATTAACAAGAATTTAATCTTTCTGCCAATATCAGACATCTATGTCCTTGGAAATGTTCTTGTTACTTACAACCTCATAGTAATCACATTAGCCTACGTTAGCTCAACCGTCCCGTGGAAGGGACACCGATCCCGAAGAAGATTTATAAGGAGCTCCTTTTGCACCTCGGATTCAGTGACTGTCTGCAGGGAGAAACTTTGTAGCGGGGCAGCGGAAAAAGAGGGAGAAGCATTGGGGATAGTTGCATTAGAAGGGGTGGGAGATGAGGAAATGTTGGACAGCCTTAATGAAGTGGTGATTAAAGAGTTCAGCCATGTACTTCTTGTCAGTAACAACCACATCATCAACATTAAGGGACATGGGCAGCTGTGAAGAGGAGGGTTTATTCTCCAGGTCTTTAACCGTTTTCCAGAACTTCTTGGGGTTAGACCCACAGAGAGAGAACTGTTCCTTAAAGTAACTAACTTTGGCCTTCCGGATAGCCTGAGTGTACTTATTTATCATTTGCTTAAACGATAGCCAGTCAGCTTAAGTATGCGTGTGCCGAGCATTTCGCCAAATGCAATTCTTGAGTTGGAGTAACTACGCAAGATCACGGTCGAACCAGGGCCTAAACCTATTTTTAATTATTGTTTTCTTTATGGGGGCGTTTGTTAACAATACCAATGAAAATGTCAAAAAAGAAGGTCGAAGCGTCTTCGACAGAGGGGGATCTAGCTGATTCTATACCATTTTACAGAGGCCAGTTCATGAAGAAAGGCTTGCTCATTAAAGTGTTTTAGCTAGCGTATATGACAAATCAGGACAGGTCGTTTCACTTAGCAGCCATTATGAACACAGGCTGTAAAACAGTGATCGCTAAGGTCATCACAGAAAACACCAGACTGATACCTATCAGGATTATTTGTGAGGATAACATCAAGGAGAGTAGCCTTTTCTGGGTGTTTGGAGTCATACCTTGTGATATTGGTGATAATCTGGGAAAGATTTAGGGAATCTCATTGCTTTAGGACTTGGTCAGGTGTTTTAAAACATGTCCCAGTTTAGGTCACCTAGCAGGACAAATTCAGACTTAGTGTAAGGGACCAGGAGAGAGCTTAGGGCAGGTAGGGTACAGGCCGGTGCTGATGGAGGACGATAGCACCCAGCAACAGTCAACAAAGAGCTATTTGAAAGTTTAATGTTTAAAACCAGCAAATAAAATTATTTTGGGACAGACTTGGTCTCAGTAATGACCAACACATCTGGATTGGAACTGTGAATCCACACTTTGAATTGTCTAGTTAAAGGTGACAACATTGTAACTGTATCATGCTGGTTGACTAGCTACATACCTCACTCATCTGCAAGAGTGACTTCTTTACCAACCTTTACCGAGATCTCGCCATGTGCAAAGCCATGGACAAATAAAGATTCATTAAACAAGTCACACAAAACTTTAGTGACATAACATGTCAACACGATGCTTACTGCCAAGCCTGTGGAGGCATCCTCTGTGTAAAATATCAATATGCTATAGAAGACACTGAGGACCTCCTCTCCTCTAGCTCCTGCTCCCTCCATCTCCTGTGGCCTCATTAACACCAGTACAATGTACAGCCTCAAATCATTATTTTTTAAATAATTCACCGTGTGGCTTTTCTCAGGTTGATGTTTATTGTTATGAGTCTTGTCCTGAAGGCAGAACTGAGCAATTTCCCGTGAGATTGGCCAGTTGAAAATTCTAAATGAGCTATATTGTAAAAATTCAAGAAAATAAAAATGAGCTTTTTGGTCTTAATTTAAGGTCAGGGTTAGGTATTACGGTTAGCAGTGTGGTTAGGCTTAAATTTATGTATAAAATACGATTTTATGACTTTGTGGCTGTGCCAGCCATTGACCACTCTGCAGAGCTGCCTCCAGAACAAGATATATGATGAAAAATGTTAAGCTGCTGTGTTTTCCTCTTACAATCTCATAGATAGCTAACGTACAGTACGAGTCAAAAGTTTGGACACGCCTAATCATTCAAGGGTTTTTCTTTATTTTTTACTATTTTCTACATTGTAGAATAATAGTGGAGACATCAAAACTATGAAATAACACATACGGAATCATGTAGTAACGAAAAAAGTGTGAATCAAAATATATTTTAGATTCTTCAACATAGCCACCCTTTGCCTTGATGACAGCTTTGCACACTCTTGGCATTCTCTCAACCAGCTTCATGAGATAGTCACCTGGAATGCTTTTCATTTAACAGGTGTGCCTTGTTAAGGAATTTCTTTCCTTCTTAATGTGTTTGATTCAATCAGTTGTGTTGTGATAAGGTAGCGGTGGTATACAGAAGATGTCCCTATTTGGTAAAAGACCAAGTCCATATTATGGCAAGAACAGCTCAAATAAGCAAAGAGAAATGGCAGTCTATCATTACTTGAAGACATGAAGGTCAGTCAATGCAGAAAATGTACCTCTGCAAATGATAAAGTCATTAGAGTTACCAGAGTTACCAGAGTTCAAGTAACAGACACATCTCAACATCAACTGTTCAGAGGAGACTGCGTGAATCAAGCCTTCATGGTCGATGTGCTGCAAACAAAACACTACTAAAGGACAACAATAATAGGAAGAGACTTGCCCAAAAAATGAGCAATAGACATTAGACTGGTGGTAATCTGTCCTTTGGTCTGATGAGTCCAAATTTGTGATTTTTGGTTCTAACCGCTGTGTCTTTGTGAGATACAGAATAGGTGAACGGATGATCTCTGCATTTATGATTCCCACTGTGAAGCATGGAGGACAAGGTGTGATGGAGTGGGTGGCTTTGCTGGTGACACTGTCAGTGATTTATTTAGAATTTAAGGCACACTTCACCAGCATGGTTACCACAGCATTCTGCAGCGATACGCCATTCCATCTGGTTTATGCTTAGTGGGACTATCATTTGTTTTTCAACAGGTCAATGACCCAACACACCTCCAGGATGTGTAGGCTGTTTGACCAAGAAGGAGAGTGATGGAGTGCTGCATCAGATGACCTGGCCTCCACTACCACCCGACCTCAACCCAATTGATATGATTTGGGATGAGTTGGACCGAAGAGTGAAGAAAAAACAGCCAATAAGTGCTCAGCATATGTGGGAACTCCTTCAAGACTATTGGAAAAGCATTCCAGGTAAAGCTGGTTGAGAGAATGCTAAGAGTGTGCAAAGCAGTCATCAAGGCAAATTATTATATATTTTTAAAACTTGGCAAGTCAGTTAAGAACAAATTATTTTTTACAGTGACAGCCTACCCCAGCCAAACCCAGACAACACTGGGCCAATTGTACACCGCCCTATGGAACGCCCAATCACAGCCAGATGGGATGCAGCCTAGATTCGAATCAGGGACTTCATTGACGACTTGTGCACTGAGATGCAGTGCCTTAGACCGCAGCGCCACTCGGGAGCCCAAAGGGTGATCCCTTTGAAGAATCTAAAATATAAACTATATTTTGATTTGTTTAACACTTTTTTGATTACTACATGATTCCATATGTGTCGTTTCATAGTTTTGATGTCTTCACTATTATTCTACAATGTAGAAAGTAGTCAAAAATTAAGAAAACTTTTGACTGGTACTGTAAATATGTTTACGTTCGCTGCCTGGCATCTTAAAGGAGTTGGAGCCTCCTTCTACGTTGTTCATCTTCTCATAGAATTGCGTCAATAGAAACCAGATAGGGGAACTGAGTCTGAGCTAGGAATCTGGGAAGGGTGTGTGTGAGTGAGTGAGTGACTGAGTGTGTGCATGTTTGGGGGGGAACAGAGCGATAAAGGCTTATTGGAACCTTAAGTCTGTAGCGGAATTAATTTTACCATCTGCATTGGCCAGTGTGCTGCCGAGCGATGCTCTGTTCCATGAGAGGGTGTGTGTGGTTTGCCAGGCATACAGTATGATGGCTAAATGCTAATTTGTGCACACTTTGGCTCTGCGTGAAGTATGCAGCTGTGAGGAGGAAAGGCAGCGGGACTCCTAGGAGAACGGATGCTCCTCGCTGCGCTGAAGAGAGAGCGGCCCTGGTTGCGGATGATGCTTCAAATTACAGGAGCCATGTCAAATAAATATTTTAAACAAAAACATGTAGACAAAAGCAATAGACAACTTAACACTTACATACACACATTTCCGCAAACATTAATGACATCACACTTGCTCAGATGTTCCCACCATATCCACACCCAATGTTGTTTCTAAAGCTTGTAAGTCTCCCCATATTACTTAAAATAGTGTTATTGTTTCTGTCTGTAGCCAGAAGTATTTAAATATTCAAATTATAAAGTTTTTGATTATTCCATTCCCTTAGAGTTGGAGTATCATTTGACTTCCAGTATTTAAATAATAGCTTCTTCAATATGGGATCATACCCTTTTTTTTTCTTTTTTTGCCTAAAATGACATACTCAAATCTGCCTGTAGCTAAAGCAAGGATATTTATATTATTGATACCATTTTAAAGGAAACACTTTGATGTTTGTGGAAATGTGAAATTAATGGAGAAGAAAATAACACATTAGAACTGGTAAAAGATAATACAAACAAAAAACGTGTATTTTCTATTCTTTTCTTTCATAATATTTGAAATGCAAGAGAAAGGCCATACTTTCAGATAGGAGATTAGGTGTCATTTAGATTTTGGCCACCAGATGGCAGCAGTGTGCGTTTCACACTGATCCAGTGAAGAATTACATTAATGCACAATATTTTGTATCAAGTCTGCCAGGAGTTTGCACAAATGTGCCAAATTGGTCAATTGATACATTTTCAAGTACATAATGATAGAGAACATACAAAAATGCTATTGTAATAAAGCATGTAAGTTTGCGCACTACCAGGAATGTCATACGTGATAGATCATTAGCTGATACACTAACTTTCACACAGCTAGGAGCGCGCTCCTAGTAGCAGGGGACTATAGTTGGATAGGGGGGGGCGCTATTTTAATTTTTGGATGAAAAACGTTCCTGTTTTAAACAAGATATTTTGTCAAGAAAAGATGCTCGACTATGCATATAATTGACAGCTTTGGAAAGAAAACACTCTGACGTTTCCAAAATTGCAAAGATATTGTCTGTGAGTGCCACAGAACTGATGTTACAGGCGAAACCCTGATAAAAATCCAATCAGGAAGTGCCGCATTTTTTGAATCCGCCTCATGCCAATGACTCCTTATATGGCTGTGAATGAGCTACGAATGAGCTTACGTTTTCCACGCATTCCCCAAGGTGTCTACAGCATTGTGACGTCTTTTTAGGCCTTTCCATTGGAGAATAGCTGTAAGGGACCATATTTGGCGAGTGGTCACATGGTGTCTCCCGGAGAAAACCTCGCGTAAAATACTGAGGTAGCCATTTTTCCAATCACTTCTTATGAGAAAACAATTGCCTCGACGGATATATTATCAAATATATATGTTAAAAACAGCTTGAGGATGGATCCTAAACAATGTTTGCCATGTTTCTGTCGATATTATGGAGCAAATTTTGAAAAACGTTTGGCGTTATAGTTGAAGTATTTTTCGGTCGATTTCTCAGCCAAAACTGATGAACAAACAAATCCTTTTTCGCCTACAAAAATATTATTTTTGGAAAAAAGGAACATTTGCTAACTAACTGGGAGTCTCCTGAGTGAAAGCATCTGAAGTTCTTCAGAGGTAAATGATTTAATTTGGTTGCTTTTCTTATTTTCGTGAAAATGTTGCCTGCTGCCAGCAGAGCCTAGCATAGCATTATGCCATGATAAACTTACACAAATGCTTGTCTAGCGTTGGCTGTAACGCATATTTTGAAAATCTGAGATGACAGTGTTGTTAACAAAAGACTAAGCTTGTGTTTGAATATATTTATTTCATTTCATTTGCGATTTTCATGAATAGGAAAAGTTGCGTTATGGTAATGCGCTTGAGGCTATGATTACGCTCCCGGATACGGGATTGCTAGTCGCAAGAAGTTTAATGCAGGGAAACTTAAATCTGTTTTACCGCATTTCTATTAGCATGTTAAATGTGCAACCAGTGGAAAATAAATCTGGACCACCTTTACTCTACACACAGAGACGCATACAAAGCTCTCCCTCGCCCTGCATTTGACAAATCTGACGATAATTCTATCCTTTTGATTCCTGCTTATAAGCTAAATTTAAGCAGGAAGCACAAGTGACTAGATCAATAAAAAAGTGGTCAGATGAAGCAGATGCCAAGTTACAGGACTGTGTTGCTAGCACAGATTGGAATATGTTCCGGGATTCCTCCAATGGTATTGAGGAGTACACCACATCAGTCATTGGTTTCATCAATAAGTGCATCGATGACATTGTCCCCACAGTGACATACATACCCCTACGTACATACTCCAACCAGAAGCCATGGATTACAGGCAACACTGAGCTAAAGGCTAGAGCTTCCGCTTTCAAGGAGCGGGACTCTAACCTGGAAGCTTGTAGGGAATTCCGCTATCCCCTCCGATGAACCATCAAATAGGCAAAGCTTCAATATAGATCGAATCATACTACACTGGCTCTGACGCTTGTCGGATGTGGCAGGGCTTGCAAACTATTACAGACTACAAAGGGAAGCACAGCCGAGAGCTGCCCAGTGACACGAGCCTACCAGATGAGCTAAACTATTTCTATGCCCGCTTGAGGCAATTAACACTGAAACATGCATGAGAACACCAGCCATTCCAGAAGACTGTGATAACGCTCTCCGCAGCTGATGTGAGTAAGACCATTAACTTCTTAAGGTATAGGGGGCAGCATTTTCACTTTTGGATAAATAGCGTGCCCAATTTCAACTTCCTGCTACTCAAGCCAAGAATATAAGATATGCATATTATTAGTAGATTTGGATAGAAAACACTCTGAAGTTTCTATAACTGATTGAATCATGTTTGTGAGTATAACAGAACTTATGTAGCAGGCAAAACCCAGAGGACGAACCGTTCAGATTTTTTTTGTCTGTCTCTGTCTGTTCAGTGAGGTCTCATTGGGAAAGGATATTTCTTAGGAACTTGTTTTCAGTTCCTACCGCTTCCACTGGATGTCACCAGTCTTTGGGATTTGGTTGAGGTTATTCCTTTGTGCAATGAAGAAGTAAGGCCATCTAGGACCTGCGTAACACTGTTGAGATTTGCGCAAGACTTGAAAAGTAGCTTGGTTTGATGTCTCCCTGTATTGAACACAGATAGACCCGTCTTCAATTTGATCGATTTTTAACATTTAAAAATACCTAAAGTTGTATTACAAAAGTAGTTTGAAATGTTTTAGCAAAGTTTACAGGCAACTTTTTAAATATTTTGTAGTGACGTTGCGCAATTTGGAAGATGTTTTTTTTCTGGATCAAACGCGCCAAATAAATTGACATTTTGGATATATAGGGACGGAATTAAGAAAAGGACCAATTGTGATGTTTATGGAACATATTGGACTGCCAACAAAAGGACCTCGTCAAAGGTAAGGCATGTTTTATATTTTATTTCTGCGTTTTGTGTAGCGCCTGCAGGGTTGAAATATGCTACCCTCTTTGTTTACTGTTGTGCTATCATCAGATAATAGCTTCTTATGCTTTCACCATAAAGCCTTTTTAAAATCTGACATGTTGGCTGGAAACACAACTAGTGTAGCTTTAATATAGTATCTTACATGTGTGATTTAATGAAAGTTAGATTTTTATATAATTTTATTTGAATTTGCCGCGCTGCATTTTCCGTGGCTTTTGGCCAAGTGGGACGCAAGCGTCCCATATAGCATAAGAAGTTAAGTAAACCACAAAAAAAATATGAAATACTTCATAAGTAACATCAAACAGATATATAAAGATACTCAGCAACATGAAAGCATATCTAATTAAATGGAACAATCTCCCCATAAATCTTAGAGAGAATAAACCTCTTTAGAATGGCATGGCTGCCAAGGTTTTTGCATTTAGTTTTGGTAATATCAATTAACCCACTGAAGACATTCTTTAAAAAAGTCTGCTCGGTCATATCAAACTTCATATGGGCAAATAAAACTCAGAATAAATAGGAAATATTTTAGATTGGGAATTGTATCAACTTGCCACCCAAGGCTTTTACTTGCAAAATATTGTTAAATGCACTAAAGAGAAACAATGGGTACATATTAAAGCTGCACATGCTCATCCCAAGAAAATGTACATGTGTCTATTACCAAAGGATGGAGCTAAAAACACGAACAACTTCATAATTATGAAACTATGCAACATGAAAAAGATTCTACAAGAACCAATATCACTCCCTAAAAACACACCTTATGGAACAATCATTGGATAGCTTTTCAGAATTCACTGATGAATTGGCCCACATGGAAAGCTAAAGACATAAAGTGTAAATTACGTGGTAATAGGAAATACAATTTTTTCCATGACAAAATTAAAAATCTATTTTGCACTGACCAATATGGACATTTTCAAATATATGTAACTTAAAAGGTTTATATCATAACATTTTGATTTAAAAGCCTATTGAGAACCTATTCAAGATCTGAGGACCCATGCCAAATCTTTTAAGTCTCCTGAGGGGGAATAGGTTTTGTTGTACCCTCCTCACGACTGTCTTGGTGTGCTTGAACCATATTAGTTTGTTGGTGATGTGGACACCAAGAAACTTCAAGCTCTCAACCTGCTCCACTGCAGCCCCGTTGATGAGAATGGGAGCAAGCTCGGTCCTCTTTTTCCTGTAGTCCACAATCATCTCCTTTGTCTTGATCATGGTGAAGGAGAGGTTGTTGTCCTGGCACCACACGGCCAGGTCTCTGACCTCCTCCCTATAGGCTCTCGTCGTTGTCGGTGAAAAATCCTACCACTGTTGTGTCATCTGCAAACTTAATGATCGTGTTGGAGTCGTGCCTGGCCGTGCAGTCAGGAGTGAACAGGGAGTACAGGAGGGGACTGAGCATGCACCCTTGAGGGGCCCCTGTGTTGAGGATCAGCGTGGCGGATGTGTTGTTACCTACCCTTACCACCTAAGGGCGGCCCATCAGGAAGTCCAGGATCCAGTTGCAGAGGGAGGTGTTAAGTCTCAGGGTCCTTAGCTTAGTGATGAGCTTTGAGGGCACTATGGTGTTGAGCTCTGAGCTGTAGTCAATGAATAGCATTCTCACATAGGTGTTCCTTTTGTCCAGGTGGGAAAGGGCAGTGTGGAGTGCAATAGAGATTGGTTCATCTGTGGATCTGTTGGGGCGGTATGCAAATTGGAGTGGGTCTAGGGTTTCTGGGATAATGGTGTTGATGTGAGCCATGATCAGCCTTTCAAAGCACGTTATAGCTACAGACGTGAGTGCTACGGGTCAGTAGTCATTTACGCAGGTTACCTTAGTGTTCTTGGGAACAGGCACTATGGTGGTCTGCTTAACCTCACTGCGCACGGAACCCTAGCTGAAATTCCACAACATACGGTGATCGCTACATAAATAGTCATATTAAACATTCATAAAAATACAAGTGTCTCACATGTATCGAAAGCCTAGAATCTTGCTAATCCAACTGTGTTGTCAGATTTGAAAAATGATTTACTGCGAAAGAATACGATGCAATTATCTGAGCATAGAGCCCCATAAAAAACAACCATTTTAACCAGCACAGGCCACATATTCACAAACTGCGTTAACTTATTGGATATAAGGGGTGCTCTTTTAATTTATGGATAAAAAAAACGTGCCCGTTTTAAGCTCAATATTTTGTCACGAAAAGATGCTCAACTATGCATATAATTGCAGCTTTGGAAAGAAAACACTCTAAGGTTTCTAAAACTGCAAAGATATTATCTGTGAGTGCCACAGAACTCATGCTACAGGCGAAACCAAGATGAAACTTCAACCAGGAAATGGGCAGAATTTTTGAAGCTCTGTTTCCCATTGTCTCCTTATATGGCTGTGAATGCGCCGGGAATGAGCCTGCCCTTTCTATTGTTTCTCCAAGGTGTCTGCAGCATTGTGACGTATTTGTAGGCATATCGGCCATAAGAGACTACATTTACCAGGGGTCCGCCCGGTGTCCTTTGTCTAAATTGGTGCGTAATCTACAAGCTGCACGCAGTCATCCAGTGATTGAGAGGAGAGAGGAGGCTTTCAACAAACGATATATCATGAAGAGATATGTGAAAAACACCTTGAGGATTGATTCTAAACAACGTTTACCATGTTTCAGTCGATATTATGGAGTTAATTTGGAAAAAGGTTCGGCGTTTTGAAGACTGAATTTTCATTTTTTTTTGGTAGCCAAACGTGACGCACCAAACGGAGCAATTTCTCCTAAACAAATAATCTTTCAGGAAAAACTGAGCATTTGCTATCTAACTGAGTCTCCTCATTGAAAACATCTGAAGTTCTTCAAAGGTAATGATTTTATTTGAATGATTTTCTGGTTTTTGTGAAAATGTTATCTGCTGATGCTAACGCTAAATGCTACGCTAGCCGCGCTAGCTGTTACACAAATGCTTGTTTTGCAATGGTTGAGAAGCATATTTTGAAAATCTGAGATGACAGTGTTGTTAACAAAAGGCTAAGCTTGAGAGCTAGCATATTAATTTCATTTAATTTGTGATTTTCATGAATAGTTAACGTTGTGTTATGCTAATGAGCTGCGGGGATAATTACACTCCTGGATACAGGTTTTTTTCGTAGAGAAATGTGACGCACCAAACGGAGCGATTTCTCCTAAACAAATAATCTTTCAGGAAAAACTGAGCATTTGCTATCTAACTGAGTCTCCTCATTGAAAACATCTGAAGTTCTTCAAAGGTAATGATTTTATTTGAATGATTTTCTGTTTTTTGTGAAAATGTTGCCTGCTAATGCTAATGCTAAATGCTACGCTAGCTGCGCTAGCTGTTACACAAATGCTTGTTTTGCTATGGTTGAGAAGCATATTTTGAAAATCTGAGATGACAGTGTTGTTAACAAAAGGCTAAGCTTGAGAGCTAGCATATTAATTTCATTTCATTTGCGATTTTCATGAATAGTTAACGTTGCGTTATGGTAATGAGCTTGAGGCTGTATTCACGATCCCGGATCCGGGATGGCTCGACGCAAGAAGTTAAAATAAATTGTTTACCTTTGACGATCTTCGTCTGTTTGCAATTCCAATGCTCATTGTTACACAATGAATTATCTTTTGTTTGATAAAATCCGTTTTTATAGCCTAACACGAAACATTTTGTGAACCGCTTGTGTAGTGAATTCCGTCTCATTCCATTTTCGACGACACATTCCAGGTAAATAACCCACACAGAACGTGACTTTTCCAGTCATGTTTGGTTTCACTGCAATCAACTGGTTTGTTTGTAACACAATCAAACCTGATGGGCCATTTCGCAGGACGTATTGACTGAAAGAAACCGATTTGAAGACAAGTTATGACATCATTGTGCACCAATGATTTGCCCGCTGTTTCGTTGATTGACTGTCTTTTAACCCAATGACCACTGATCGTCTTGAAATCTAGCTGGGTAGATAGCCAATGAGCTGAGCTAAACGGCAATAGGTCATGTTTGTGTTGCAAGACCAACCCATGTAGTAAGCTCCAGCGTAAAGTGAGTCATTCGCTATTGAAGTTTCATACCGGAAGAAGAAACACATATTACGCACTGCATTGTTTGGTTAACGTGCAGATTCAGCTGTTTATCAATCATTATGGCGACTATGTCAGGGAAAGCTAAATCTAAGTCTAGATATACAGATGTACACACAATTTTAGAATAAATTGATTGGGAATGTGAGACAGATTGTTGTAGGACGACTCATTTAGCGATTGTGGAGGAATATTTTTTGAACGGGAGAGGACATCGTTTTGGACTGGTAAGTTCTTATCATGCTAATGCCCTTGTTTGAAATTAATAATATAAAATATTATTTGAGATTTTTTTATTTAATTTTAGAAGCAATATATAAACATGTAATGTCATGAAATGTGAGATGTGTGTGACTGCCGCCCCACCCCAACCCACATGAAATAGCCTATTTGAGGCTGTTGAGGGGAGGGCAGGCCCACACAACAATGGCCAAAGTGAAATGGAGACAGTAGATACAGCTGGTCTGTTGTAATATAATAAAGACAGTAGATCTAGCTGGTCTGTCTTAATACAATAGAGACAGTAGATCTAGCTGAAATGTCATAATATAAAAGAGACAGTAGATCTAGCTGAAATGTCATAATATAAAAGAGACAGTAGATCTAGCAGGTCATAATAATGTATTCAACCTTATGTTCCCTGTACTCTCTCTATATATATCTGTTTATTATACCTGTTGATACAGGGCTCATATGTGAAACTATTCTAACTGAACATTTTATTTCACAGTGACACTGACTCCGAATGGGAGCCTTATCCGGTGTCCTGTGTGAATTTAAGTATGCTCTCTCTAATTCTCTCTTTCTCTCTCTCGGAGGACCTGAGCCCTAGGACCATGCGTCAGGACTACCTTGCACGATGACTCCTTGCTGTCCCCAGTCCACCTGGCCTTGCCGCTGTTCCAGTTTCAACTGTTCTGCCTGCGGCTATGGAACCCTAAACTGTTCATTTTTACTCTTGAGGTGCTGTCCTGTTGCACCCTCTACAACCACTGTGATCTCCACCCGGCACAGCCAGAAGAGGACTGGCCACCCCTCATAGCCTGGTTCCTCTCTAGATTTTTATTTATTTTCTGAGTGCAGTCTCAGATTATTGCATGGTTTGCTTTTTCTGTAAAGTATTTTTGATGGTATGGTTGCATTAAGGAGACGTATATCAATAATTCCATGCGTATAACTTGTATTTTCATCAACATTTATGATGAGTATTTCTGTTGAATTATTGTGGCTATGCAAAATCACTGGATGTTTTTGGAACTAGTGAACGTAACGTGCCAATGTAAACTTAGATGTTTCGATATAAATATGAACTTTATCAAACAAAACAGAACAATGCTTGATTTGTTTGATAATGTCCATTATTTATATCCAAGTAGCTACTTTTGTTAGCCCGTTTAGTACACAAATCCAGAAGCTCGTGCAGGTCCATCCGAATGTCGTACGGAAACTTCAAAAAGTTATATTACAGGTCAAAGAAACTTGTCAAACTAAGTACAGAATCAATCTTTAGGGTGTTGTTATCATAAATCTTCAATAAAGAAGATACAATTCCTTTGTGTGTAGAGAAGCCAGGGAACGCAGGTTGCTATCATGTGAATTGCGCGTGACCAGCCCTTGGCTCTCTGCCAGACACCTGGTTCATTCAACTCCCATTCAGCCCCACAACACAGTAGAAGTGTTGTCCTCAAGTTTCTAAAGATGGTTGATATCTAGTGGAAGCCCTAGGAAGTGCAACTTCATCCATATCCCACTATGAATTCAATAGGGGCTGGGTTGAAAATCGACCAACCTCAGATTTCTCACTTCCTGTTTGGATTTCTTCTCAGGTTTTTGCCTGCCATGAGTTATGTTATACTCACAGACATCATTTAAACAGTTTTAGAAATTGCAGGGTGTTATATATACTACTAATAATATGCATATATTAGCAACTGGGACTGAGAGGCAGGCTGTTTACTCTGGGCATCTTTCTTCCAAGCTACTCAATACTGCCCCTGCAGCCATAAGAAGTTAAAGGATAGCTGTAGATGATGAGTTATTTTTCCTATTGTCATTATTTTAGTTTTCTCCACGTACATTCTATATCCTGAGATTTAAGAGTATTCTAAAAATATTTTTAACAAGGCGGGCATTGAGTTATCAATACTAGCCAGGTATATCAGGAGATCATCTGCAAATAAGTTTAGTTTATATTCATGTTTACCAGTAATGATACCTGTTATGTTTGGGTCCTGTCTTGTTATTTTTGCAAGCAGTGGTTCAATTACCACTGCACACAGGAGAGGGGAGAGAAGACATCCCTGTCTCATGCTCCACTTTTTAAAAATCAATTTCATCAGATAATGTATTATTTGTGTCTATTTTTGCTTTAGGATATTTATATAATATTTTTATGAAATGTAAAATTTCAAATGGAAAGTTGAATGCTTCCAAAGTTTTGAATAGAAAAGACCACTCAAGATGGTTGAAAGCCTTTTTGGCATCAATTGATATTTTAAATCAACATGTTTTTTGTGTATTATACTGGAACGTATTATTGTATTTGTTTCTAAGTGTCTATTTTTAATAAACCATGTTTGATTAATATGTATCAAGAGTTTTGCCATTTAGTTGCTTATGAGTTTCGTTATTATGTTATTGATGCAATTTATTACATTTATGAGTCTGTAAATTTCAGGGGACTCTCCAGGTTTTCCCAGTTTTAATATAACTGTTTGATACACTGAATTGAGTGACGTGTGTTGCCATTTGAGTAAATAGGGGCGCTACATTCTCCTAGAATAACAAATAAACTTTGATGGGAAAGCCATCCATCCCTGATGCTTTTCTCCACACAAATGTTTAAACAGTGTCTAATATTTATTTAGGGGTGATTTCCATTTCTTGTGATTCCTTTTTCATCTGATGAAAGTGTTTCAGGGTTATTGAGCCTGAGAGGGCTGTAGTATCAGTCCAATTGTTATTTAATTATGATTTATATATTTTCATACAAGCTTTGAAAATTGTTATTAATACTGTAGCATAATTTTTTTCTAATTAAAGCATTCGGAACCTTATCTTTAAAAATTAGAACTGGTTTGGCGTGCATTCATTTTGTGAGGGCTGCAAGGTGTTTACCAGGTTTATTTGCCATTAAATAGTATGCTTTATTTAAGTTTAACCTGTAGTTGTTGGCTCTCTTCAAAAGAGATAATATTCTTGCCTAAGTTCAGACATTTTACTTTCTTCCTTACCTTGTCAATATTTTTATGGGCTTTTCTAAGATAGTGATTTATTTTTCTTACATTTTCATTTCTAAGATTTTACTTTTGCAGAGTATAAGATTACCATTCCCCCAATTATGTCAGTGTTCGGATTTTCGCTGTCCTCTGTCTACCTTTATAATGATAAATATTTGTATTGTTTTGTTTACTTATTTAATAAATTACGGGTCTTGAACATGCGCTTTGTTCATTCCCCATATTCTGTCACTAAGTGTATTTTCGGTTGGTGTAACTAAGCATTATACAGGAGAATGATCCGATATCACTATATAATGGATTTTAGAACCCAGTCTATTGTTGAGTGCATTTAAAAAATGAATAGTCTTTTGTAGTTGGGGATAATTATCTCCAGGTGTCCTGTAAAATATTTGCAGAGATTATATTTTTTAGCCCCTCGGTGGGCTCTTTGAATATCCCTTTTTGTTGCTATGTCTGTCTAAATTGCTGAATGCTTGATTTAAGTCACCTGCTAAAATAATAGTTCCTTTCTTGGTTTGAGCTAATATAGCTAAAATTCTCACCAAAAACACCAGGTTTGCCCCAATTTTTAAAAAAAACTTATGATGGGATATAAGGGAAAAGGGTGTATTCTTATTTATCAGGATGTCTACACCTCTGCTGTTACTACAGTAGGTGGCAGCATAGGCCTCTCCAACCCAGCTCCTATTGAAATATGACATTTTTCCCTTTTTGAAGTGCAACTAAAACCACATCTGCTGATCATCTCTTTACATGTTCATGAACCTTACGCTTTTTTTTGCAAAACCATCCATATGAAGCCTGTGCACATTCCATGTAATACGTTGGATGTTGTTGTCCTTTACTTGTATCGAATCAAAGTTACCCTTGTATGTTCCATCTGTCATTGAAGAACCAGATAAAACATTTTAGCAGACATGTCATATGAGGGTGGTGGATATCACATGGATATTGAAGAGTCATAGTATGAATAAGTAGTTATTGTATACATTATATATATAAAATGTGTGAACATGTACACTGAGCAAACATTTAACTTGTTAGGGATAGGGTCTAGTTCCCTGAATTTCCGCCTGACTGACGTGCCAAAAGTAAACTGCCTGTTACTCAGGCCCAGAAGCAAGGATATGCATATAATTGGTAGCATTGGATAGAAAACACCTTGAAGTTTCTAAAACTGTTAAAAGTTTAAAATAATGTCTGAGACTATAACAGAATTGATATGGCAGGCTCTTACAATGGAAACCTATGGGTCCTATGTAATTCTGTCTTGCAGATTGCAATGTCTATGGCTTCCACTAGATGTCAACAGTCTTTGTTCAAGGTTCCGGGCTTGTTTTTTGGAGTTTTGGTGATGAGAGCACCGGAACAATATCAGTCTTTTGGTGCACGAGGGAGAGGGCGCGTGCTTAATAATTTTGCTTTCCTATTGAACATACTACATTCCGTATTAAATATTATAGTTTATTTACATTTTAGACTACCTGAGAATTACATAGAAACGTAGTTTGACTTGTTTGGATGAAGTTTAGGAGTAGCTTTTTGGAATCCTTTGTCTGCATGTTGAATGAGTGGATTACTGAAATCGATGGCACCAACTTAACAGACTTTTTGTAATATAAAGAATGATTTTATCTAACAAAACAACCATTCATGTTGTAGCTGGGACCCTTGGGATTGCAAACAGAGGAAGATTTTCAAAAGTAAGTGATTTATTTAATCTCTATTTGTGATTTTGTGAAAAATATGTTGATGTGGGGCGCCGTCCTCAGATAATCACATGGTATGCTTTCGCTATTGTAAATCGGACAACGCAGTTAGATTAACAAGAATTAAAGCTTTTAAATGATATAAGATACTTCTATGTTCATGAATATTTAATATTACGATTATTTATTTGAATTGCGCGCCCTCCAATTTCACTGGATGTTGTCAACGGGTGTCCCGTTAGCAAGTACTTCTTTGCATGTTGAGGCGCTATGCCTTTTTAAGGCTTTTAAGCTCCTACCATTCCCCTAATGTACCAAAAATCTGTGGATTTTGTCATCATAAATACATTGGAGAAAGACTGACAATTAAATACTGTGGTCAGTTTGTAATACCTTGTGAATTAAATTAAAGTATAGTGGCTGGTGGGGCTCTACTTAGGGAGAGTCGGTCCAACGAGAGACTGAAGTAAGATGAGTGAAGGCACCACACATACAGTGGGGCAAAAAAAATATTTAGTCAGCCAACAATTGTGCAAGTTCTCCCACTTAAAAAGATGAGAGAGGCCTGTAATTTTCATCATAGGTACACTTCAACTATGACAGACAAAATGAGAAAAATAAATCCAGAAAATCAGGATTTTTTATGAATTTATTTGCAAATTATGGTGGAAAATAAGTATTTGGTCAATAACAAAAGTTTTCAATACTTTGTTAAATACCCTTTGTTGACAATGACAGAGGTCAAACGTTTTCTGTAAGTCTTCACAAGGTTTTCACACACTGTTGCTGGTATTTTGGCCCATTCCTCCATGCAGATCTCCTCTAGAGCAGTGATGTTTTGGGGCTGTTGCTGGGCAACACGGACTTTCAACTCCCTCCAAAGATTTTCTATGGGGTTGAGATCTGGAGACTGGCTAGGCCACTCCAGGACCTTGAATTGCTTCTTACAAAGCCACTCCTTCATTGCCCGGGCGGTGTGTTTGGGATCATTGTCATGCTGAAAGACCTAGCCACGTTTCATCTTCAATACCCTTGCTGATGGAAGGAGGTTTTCACTCAAAATCTCACGATACATGGCCCCATTCATTCTTTCCTTTACACGGATCAGTCGTCCAGGTCCCTTTGCAAAAAAACAGCCCCAAGCATGATGTTTCCACCCCCATGCTTCACAGTAGGTATGGTGTTCTTTGGGTGCAACTCAGCATTCTTTGTCCTCCAAACACAACGAGTTGAGTTTTTACCAAAAAGTTATATTTTGGTTTCATCTGACCATATGACATTCTCCCAATCTTCTTCTGGATCATCCAAATGCTCTCTAGAAAACTTCAGATGGGCCTGGACATGTACTGGCTTAAGCAGGGGGACACGTCTGGTAGTGCAGGATTTGAGTCCCTGGCGGCGTAGTGTGTTACTGATGGTAGGCTTTGTTACTTTGGTCCCAGTTCTCTGCAGGTCATTCACTAGGTCCCCCCATGTGGTTCTGGAATTTTTACTCACCGTTCTTGTGATCATTTTGACCCCACGGGGTGAGATCTTGCGTGGAGCCCCAAATCGAGGGAGATTATCAGTGGTCTTGTATGTCTTGCATTTCCTAATAATTGCTCCCACAGTTGATTTTTTCAAACCAAGCTGCTTACCTATTGCTGATTCAGTCTTCCCAGCCTGGTGCAGGTCTACAATTTTGTTTCTGGTGTCCTTTGACAGCTCTTTGGTCTTGGCCATAGTGGAGTTTGGAGTGTGACTGTTTGAGGTTGTGGACAGGTGTCTTTTATACTGATAACAAGTTCAAACAGGTGCCATTAATACAGGTAACGAGTGGAGGACAGAGGAGCCTCTTAAAGAAGAAGTTACAGGTCTGTGAGAGCCAGAAATCTTGCTTGTTTCTTGCTTGTTTGAACTTGCACAATTAATGGCTGACTAAATACTTTTTTGCCCCACTGTACTTCAGAGATGTGTATGATGCCCTCCCATGGCAGAACATGGAGATCTGAGCTAGACAGCCAGAGAGAGAAAGAGAGGCCATTGGGTAACAAATAGATGGGCATGCATGCTGGTGAGAAAGGGAGAGGGTGTATACACATGCCCATAGTCATGCGCATGCACACACAGACAGAATCCAAGATGTTCACATAAGGAGCTACTATAGTGTATTCGTCTCTAGCTTCATGCAGAGTATGTATGCCATAACCCCTCCAAACTCAGGCCAGAGCAATCCCACTTTAGGCAGGGCTGAGAAAGTACCCTCTCTATGTCTCCTCTAACTGAACAAACTTCCATACAGCCCTCATCCAGTCTCATCCGCCAGAGAGATACACCTGTGTAAACCCCATGACCTTACAGTGCATTGAAAAGCTTAATCATGTGACAAAGGGAATGAGTGGATGAGTCAGAGCCTTACAGAAAGGTCAAACTGCTAGTTAATCTGCTGTCCCCTTCACCACACTCTGCTCTGCTCCACTCTGCCTGCTGTTCCCCACTGTAAATCAAGCAGTGTCATTGAACCCGAGCTGGAGGTCACATCATCCATCTGCAGCATCTCTCCACAATGCAATGCACTCTTAATAAGCATCAATGAAGACCTGTATTGTTATGGGCCTAATAAGTCAATTTTCCATGTACTGTTCCATGTACAGACTAGGACAGACTGGACATGAACAAATTCATGATATTTTCTTTACACATCACAGACCTGGAGTTATGGCGGGAAATTCCTTCACTCACTCGCACTCTCTCCTGTTCAGACATTTCCCCCATCCGTCCCTGTTGATTTGTGTGAGGGAGGGAGCTACTAACAGGCTTTTCATAGCAGCACTCTGAAGCAGCTGGAGAGCAGAGCACAGCACTGTCCCCTCCAGTAGTCCTGCCAAGCTGTCATATTCCTCCGCTGCGTTTGTGGACGAAATAGAGCAGCAGAATAGCCCAATGGGCTGGAGTAAGGCAAGCTGGACCCTGTGGATCCATCCACACTGGATTCAAAACTCAGACTGCTGAGCATTGGTATGCATGAGCTTATAAATGAATGTAGAATATATGGAATGCTGCCGGTTGATTCTGAAAGTCCCAGATAAATCCGTTACTGTAGCTTATGTGTCTCGTCCGGAATGTTTAGTCATTTCCAGGGCACAGCTGCAACCGTTTGAACATTTGTCAAGGAAAGCCTGTATGCTTGGGTTGTTCTATTGGGTGTGAGAGAGTGAAAAACGTCAAGAAAAGGAATTCAACTGCCTCACAGTACTTTACCTATGCTCTGCTGTTGGCGTTTGTCATACTCTAACTCAGTCAGTTAGTGAGTGTGTGAGACAGAGGTGTGTGTGTTACACCTTTAAAGGCTGTGGGCCGCTGCGCTGCATGCCATATCTCTCTATCTCTCTCGCTATCTCTCACTTGATCCCTCTTTCTCTCTCCTTCCCTCTTTCTCTCTGGTGGCCTCATTAAACTGCCTTGCCATGATCTCTGAAGCGCTATGCTTTTCCTCCTGCAGCAGTTCCTCAGACTGAAGATGACAGTCAGTCTCTCCTCCAGACCCAGACAGATCAAACACCCTCCCATTCCCTCAGTCCCGCCAGCATGGCTGCTCCGGCTGCCCATCTGCCCGACAACAACAACCCAGACAAATCACAGTGCAGCACTGCCATGATATACAGACAAAGACAAAACAAAAGATAAACAAAGAAAAAAGCAACCAGACATCATCAGACTTATAAGCGGATTGCTGAAAACAGAGGTGGAGTAGCACACAAACCTCCAGACATCCCACACAAATTCCAACCCCTAATGCACGGAAGCATGCAAACACGCACGCATGCACACACACAATTGACACACATCCCTCCCCACCTCTGATTGTGCTGAGTCTATTATTGAGACAGTGTAATGATGTCCCTGGTAGGTTATAAATCACCTGATATGTAGTAGTAGAATGATACAATCAGCAGCTATGGGTCTGAGCACTTAAGTTGTACCCCTCGCAGGTTTCAAATGGTTTTTCCTTTGAAAAACAACACCTAAAGCAACAACTTCAGACTGACGTACACCTTGAACATCTTCATACACAGCATTCAGTTCCATAGGGAGAACTTTAGAGGGTACCTGACTGAGTGTTGATGCTCATTCTTCCCAGCCATTTTTAGTTTTAAAAAATTGTACCCGAAAAATGACTCATCATTACAGGGGAAAACAGTAAAGACATCCTTGCTCAGATAATCAAGGTCAGTTAGACCTAGAGATTAAAAAAGCTCAAAAGGGGCCCAAAAGGCTTTATAAAGCTGAGAATTACCCAAGCATCCATTAAATGATGTAAAATGAATGGTGCTCAGTGAGAGAGTGGAAGGCTGCCCATGACTCATGAACGAGAGAGAGTTGCCCGTACCACTCTGCCTGCCAGAGCCAAAACACAATGACAGGCCAAGAGCAGGGCAGCAAAGAGCACTTCACCAGAGAGCTGTGTGATACACTGAATGAGAGGCTGATGCAAGTGATGTCATGATCTAATTAATGATTCCCTTTTCAGGTGAGGCATAAAAGTAACAATTTCACAAATTAGGACCTGACGGAACGGAGCGTGGAGCCCATGGGCACGTCAGGAGGTAACAGCCTCCCATTAATTTTTTTTAAAATTCAGAAACGTTGGTGTGGGTAGGTGGATGGGTGTGAGTGTGTGGGTAGGTGGATGGGTTTGTGTGTGTGTGAGTGCGTATATGTGTGTGCATGTGACTAAAGCGATATCAGGACAGGAAAATGATGTGAACTGTGTTAACGCCGTGCTGCTACCACACAACATATTTCCTTCCTTCCATTCTTCACAGAGTAGATGTGCACATCCATACAGAACGATTAGTGAGAGAATGTAAATTACTATCAAAGTCAGCTTGTGCTAATGAAGGTCATTCTGCTCTGTCCAGGGCTCAAATTGAAGCCTTATCCTCTAATGCACAGTATATTACTAGGCTCAACCCAACGTCGGTTTGAATAGCGAAGGACATTGCTCTGTTTTATATGTCTACAGCAGCTTACATAAAGTAATTACCAATGATCATAGAATTGGATAAGACTGATGAAACTTATACACATACACTATATATATACAAAAGTATATGGACACCCCTTCGAATTTATTGGATTTGGCTATGGTCGAGCAGCCGCACACAAGTCTAAGATCGCCAGGCGCAATGCCAAGCATCAGCTGGAGTGGTGTAAAGGTTGCCGCCATTGAAACAATTTTTCATTTGTTTTCTTTTACCTTTATTTAACTAGGCAAGTCAGTTAAGAACAACTTCTTATTCACAATGACTGCCTACCCCAGCCAAACCCGGACGAGGCTGGGCCAATCGTGCTCCGCCCTATGGGACTCCCAACCACAGCCAGATGTGATACAGCCTGGATTTGAATAAGGGACTGCCTCTTGGACTGCCTCTTGGGACTGCCTCTAGTGATGCCTCTTGCACTGAGATGCAGTGCCTTAGACCGCTGCACCACTCGGGAGCACAGGTCCCGAGTGACGCAGGTTGGAACCAAAAATCTCAAATGTGGACAGATTCCAATCGTCTAATGTCCATTGCTTATGGTTCTTGGTCAAAGCAAGTCTCCTTTTCTAGTGGTTTCTTTGGAGAAATTCGACCAATTCGACCAACGTTTTTGATGTTGAGATGTGTCTGTTACTTGAACTCTGTGAAGCATTTATTTGGGCTGAAATTTCTGAGGCTGGTAACTCTAATGACTTTATCCTTTGCAGCAGAGGTAACTCTAGGTCTTCCTTTCCTGTGGCGGTCCTCATGAGAGACAGTTTCATCATAGCGCTTGATGGCTTTTGCGACTGCACTTGAAGAAACTTTCAAAGTCCTTGAAATTTTCCACATTGACAGACCTTCATGTCTTAAAGTAATGATGGACTGTTGTTTCTCTTTGCTTATTTGAGCTGTTCATGCCATAATATGGACTTGGTCTTTTGCCAAATAGGGCTATCTTCTGTATACCAACCCTACCTTGTCACAACACATCTGATTTGCTCAAACGCATTAAGAAGGAAAGAAATTCCACAAATTAACTTTAAACAAGGCACACCTGTTGATTGAAATGCATTCCAGGTGACTAGCTCATGAAGCTGGTTGAGAGAATGCCAAGAGTGTGCAAAGCTGTCATCAAGCCAAGGGTGGCTACTACAAAGAATCTCAATTATAAAATATGTTTTGATTTGTTTAACACTTTTTTGGTTACTACATGAGTCCATATGTGTTATTTCATAGTTTTGATGTCTTCACTATTATTCTGCAATGTAGAAAATAGTCCAAATAAAGAAAACCCCTGGAATAAGTAGGCGTGTCCAAACTTTTGACCGATACTGTACTTTGGATGGTTTCCACATATCTGGGCATCTGGATAGATGAAAACCTGTGTTTTTAAAAGCATATTGATGAGTTAGTTTAGTCAACTGAATAAAAATGGGCTTCATCTACAGAAATAAGTCTTGCCTCTCACTAAATAGTGGCGACATCATCTATATGAATGCAGCTGCCACTTCATTAAGGCCGTCAGATGCAGTTTATCACAGTTTTATTACGTTTTATTATTTTGGGCGACAAATGTAGAACTTGTCACTGCATTCTCTATCAGAAAGTTGGTTGGCCCTCTGATGTCAGATACAGTAGGTTGATACATTGCTATGCTTTCATTTATAAAGCCGTTTTACAAAAAGTCCCACTGTACCAAACATCATTACTAAACTTTAGTCATACGAGTTACCACACCCGGTCTCAGGGATGGATAACTCTGGAAATTCCTTTGGTCTCTACTGAGTTAGTTAAATCTTACAAAACTATATTGCCTTCACAAAGTATTCACACCTCTTGACTTTTTCCTAATTTTGCTGTTGCAGCCTGAATTTATAATGGACTAAATGTAAATGTTGTGTCACTGGCCTACACACAATACCCCATAATGTCAAAGTGGAATTATGTTTTTAGAAATGTTTACAAATTAATAAAAAATGAAAAGCTGAAATGTTTTGAGTCAATAAGTATTCAATTTAGTATTCCATAGCAGCACCCACCCGTAGCACACGCTCCAGCAGGTATATTTCACTGGTCATCCCCAAAGCCAACTTCTCATTTGGCCGCCTTTCCTTCCAGTTCCCTGCTGCCAATGACTGGAACGGATTGCAAAAATCACTGAAGCTGGAGACTTATATTCACTAACTTTAAGCATTAGCTGTCAGAGCAGCTTACCGATCATTGCACCTGTACATAGCCCATCTGTAAATAGCCCACCCAACTACCTCTCCCCATGTTGTTGTTTTTTTTTGCTCCTTTGCATCCCAGGAGCTCTACTTGCACATTCATATTCTGCACATCTATCACCCCAGTGTTTAATTGCTGAATTGTAATTATTTTGTCAGTATGGCCTATTTATTGCCTTACCTCCTTAATCTTACAACATTTGCAAACACTGTATATAGACTTTTCTATTGTTTTATCGACTGCATGTTTGTTTATCCTATGTATAACTCTGTGTTGCTTGTGTCACACTGCTTTGCTCTATCTTGGCCAGGTCGCAGTTGTAATTGAGAACTTGTTCTCAACTGGCCTACCTGGATAAATAAAGTTGTTTTATTATTTTTATGTAAAAGATTATTTGTTACGGCAAGCCTAAATAAGTTCAGGAGTAAAAAATGTGCTGAACAAGTCTCATAATAAATTGCATGGTCTCACTATCTGTGCAATAATAGGTGTGAAGAAAACTGGTAAAAAGGCTCTAAATACGTTTCTGTTCATGATTAGTATCAGAGATTGAGTGCAACCAAAATGTTTCAGCTGGGACTTGACCAGAAAAAATAAAACATAGCTACAAAGAGAGGACACCATTAGGACGATTCAAGTTGCTTTAGCAATGGCAAATAAACTTCAAATTAGTAGGCAACACTCACCAATAAACCATCCATCCTCAACAACTCTTTCCTGTAGGCTTTTCCAGACAAAAGGGCAACGTACTAGATGGTCCCTGTTTTGCAAGCTCCGACCCAACTTCGCTATTTTGTGATTCTATTGTTGTTTATTTTTACTTTATTTTCACAAAATGTATCTGCTATAACTTCTTGCAACCGACAAGAACTTTTGAAGATCATATTTGGCAGGTACTTACCTCAATTCTGGCTTCAACTTCGACTGATCTGCCCTGGGCTCTTTTTGTAAATCCTACCCAGTGTTCAGGCTACCCCAAGAGGAAACACAGGCGTTACAGAGGCAAGAGAGGGGGGATCCTGGTGAGATTAAGGCTAAGGAAAGACTTCCCTCCATTCTACTTGTCACTTTGTAATAAGATGGATGTCTTCCGATCGCAGATTTTCTACCAATGGGACACGAAACTGCAATATTCTCAGATTTTCTGATGCATGGCTATCCAACTCAATGGATTCTCCATTCACCGTCTGGACAGGACAGTGGATTCAGAGAAATCGAGATGGGGAAGGGTTTGCTTCTTCATCAAAAACAACTGGTGTGCTTACTCGAGTGTGGTGGTAGTATCGACTAATTATTCACCTTCTAACTCCCGTGAGAGTTTTCAGCTGTTATCATGACTGTTGTATGCAGTCATGGCCAAAAGTTTTGAGATTGACACAAATATTAATTTCCACAAAGTTTGATGCTTCAACGGCTTTAGATATTTTTGTCAGAGGTTACTATGGAATACTGAAGAATAATTACAAGCATTTCATAAGTGTCAAAGGCCTTTATTGACAATTACATGAAGTTGATGCAAATAGTCAATATTTGCAGTGTTGACCCTTCTTTTTCAAGAGCTCTGCAATCTGACCTGGCATGCTGTCAATTAACTTCTGGGCCACATCCTGACTGATGGCAGCCCATTCTTGCATAATCAATGCTTGGAGTTTGTCAGAATTTGTGTGTTTTTGTTTGTCTACCCAGCTCTTGCGGATTGACCACAAGTTCTCAATGGGATTAGTCTGGGGTGAATCCTGGCCCAAAATATCAAAATATCAATGTTTCAAAACCCAAAATATCAATGTTTTGTTCCCCGAGCCACTTAGTTATCATTTTTGCCTTATGGCAAGGTGCTCCATCATGCTGGAAAGGGCATTGTTCGTCAGCAAACTGTTCCTGGATGGTTGGGAGAAGTTGCTCTCTGAGGATATGTTGGTACCATTCTTTATTCATGGCTGTGTTCTTAGGCAAAATTCTGAGTGAGCCCACTTCCTTCGCTGAAAAGTAACTCCACACATGAATGGTCTCAGGATGCTTTACTGTTGGCATGACACAGGACTGATGTTAGCGCTCACCTTGTCTTCTCCGGACAAGCTTTTTTCCGGATGCCCCAAACAATCGGAAAAGGGATTCATCAGAGAGACATTACCCCATTCCTCAGCAGGCCAATCCCTGTACCTTTTGCAGAATGTCAGTCTGTCTCTGAAGTTTTTCCTGGAGAGAAGTGGCTTCTTTGCTGCCCTTCTTGACACCAGGCCATCCTCCAAAAGTCTTCACCTCACTGTGCATGCAGATGTACTCACACCTGCCTGCTGCCATTCCTGAGCAAGCCCTGTAGTGGTGGTGCCCTGATCCCGCAGCTGAATCAACTTTAAGAGACGGTCCTGGCACTTGCTGGACTTTCTTCTTGGGCGCCCTGAAGCCTTCTTCACAACAATTGAACCACTCTTCTTGATGTTCTTGATGATCCGATAAATAGTTGTTTTAGATGCAATCTTACTGGCAGCAATATCCTTGCCTGTGAATACCTTTTTGTACAAAGCAATGATGACGGCATGTGTTTCCTTGCAGGTAACCATGGATGACAGAGGAATAACAATGATTCCAAGCACCACCCTCCTTTTGAAGCTTCCAGTCTGTTATTCGAACTCAATCAGCATGACAGAGGGATCTCTAGCCTTGTCCTCGTCAAAACTCACACCTGTGTTAACGAGTGATATCAACTGGTCCTTTTGTGGCAGGGCTGAAATGCAGTGGAAATGTTTTTTGGGGATTCAGTTCATTTGCATGGCAAAGAGGGACTTTGCAATTAATTGCAATTCATCTGATCACTCTTCATAAGATTCTGGAGTATATGCAAATTGACATCATACAAACTGAGGCAGCAGACTTTGTGAAAATTACTATTCGTGTCATTCTCAAACCTTTTGGTCACGACTGTACATTCTACCACAGGACAAGAAAAATAACAAGTGGGCACTTAACAAACTATCAGAGACTTTAAACAAGCAGGAAAACTTACATCCAGAGGCTGCTTTTCTGGTTGCTGACCATTTTAATTAAGACACGTGATGCCCAACTCCCATCAACACGTCTCCCTCACCACTAGGGGAGATAAAGTCCTAGCCCACTATTATTATACCCACAAGCAAGCCTACAAGGTTCTTCCTTATCTGCCATTAGGCAACTCAGATCATGACTCTGTCTGTACTGTTTACTGTTTACAAGCAAAAGCTCAAACAGGAAGATAAGTTAACCACCTCCGTCACCGGCTTCACTAGGAAATGCATCTGCAATGTTGACCCCACAGTGAAGGTTTGCTGCTTCCCCAAAGAAAACCCCTAAATGTAGAGGTTGACGCTAAACTAAGGGACAGGGCTGCCGCAGACAGGGGTATCACAGTGAACCCTGAGGCAGCGACTGAAGACAGGAACAAGTACAAGAAGTCTCACTATGACCTCCACGAAGTCATCAAACAAGAAAAAGGACAATATACAAATAAAGTGGAATCATATTACACAGGCTCCGATGCCTGCCACATTTGACAGGGGCTACAGTAATTTACGGATTACAAAGGTGAACTGAATACATTTTATGCACGCTTCGACAATAACAACATTGTTCCAGATGTGAGGGCTGCAATCGACCCAGAGGATTGGGTGATCTCGCTCTCCTAGGCCGAATTGAGTAAGGCCTTTAATCAGGTCAACAGCCGCAAGGCTGTGGGACCGAACGGTATTCCAGGGCGCATTCTCAGGGAATGCGCAGAAAAGCTGGCAGGTATATTCATGCTAATTTTCAATCTCTCCTTGATGACCACCAACATTCCTGTTCCCAAGAACTAAGGTTAAGAACTCACATCTGTAATCATGAAGTGCTTTCAGAGGCTGGTTATGGCACACATCAACTCCATCAACCCAGACACCCTAGACCCACTCCAATTTGCATACCGCCCCAACAGATCCAAAGACTATGCAATCTCAATTGCACTCCACACTGCCCTAACCCACCAAGATAAAAGGAATACCTATGTTCATTCCCCTCCAAGCTTGTCACCAAGCTTAGGACCCTGGAACTGTGCTTAGTCCCATCCTTTACTCCATGTTCACCCATGACTGCATGGCCACGCTCGATTTCAACACCATCATTAAGTTTGCTGATGACACAATGGTGGTAGGCCTGATCACCGGTGACGATGAGACAGACTACAGGTAGGAGGTTGTGTTGTGCTGCTACTCTCTGTTTATCATATATGCATAGTCACTTTAACTATACATTCATGTACATACTTCCTCAATTGGGCCGAAGAACCAGTGCTCCCGCACATTGGCTAACCGGGATAGCTGCAAAAACATTGATTTGATTTGACAACAACCTCTCCCTCAATGTCAGTAAGACCAAGGAGCTGATCGTTGACTACTGGAATTGCGGGGGTGAGCACGCCCCCATCCACATCGACGGGCTACAGAGGAGCGGGTCGAGAGCTTCAAGTTCCTTGGCGTCCAAATCTCTGACTTAAAATGATCCACATACACATGCAAAGTGGTGAAGAAGGCGCAACAGTGACTCTTCCCCCTCAGGATGTTGAAAAGTTTTGGCATGGGCCCCTCAAATCTTCAAAAAGTTATACAGCTGTACCATTGAGAACATCTTGCCTGGCTTCATCACTGCTTGGTATGGCAATAGCACCACCCTTGGTCGCATGGCAGTACAGGCGTGGTGCGGACAGCCCAGTACATCCCTGGGGCTGAGCTCCCTGCCATCCATGACTATGGCGCCAGATACATGCCAAAAGGTTGAACGTATGTATCGTCAGGATAGTAAGAAAATTCATACGTAAATTGTTAGGATAGTAAGAAAAGCAGTGTAAAACATGAAACGAAAACGTTAAAATAGATCTATAAAACATATGACAATGAACATTTACACATTCAGTTCTTACTTTACATCTCTCTTTACTCGGTTACAGATCTTTTTATGCGTACAAACATTTGTCAGTAATGTGGCATCTGAAAAGGACATGAACCGAACGTAGCTACTTGAAGTTAGCTAGTCAATCAAGTAACTCTAGCCCAGACTTTAGAGTTGCTTTGCAGCTTTCAGTTTCATTTCCAAAACAAAAGTGTAGAGCTTGTTTAAGAACTGCATTCAATTATGATGTTATACCAGTAGACGGCATAGTATAGGCTTGGGCCTTCAGCAAATTACTGTGTGAGATTGATAAAGACAGAAGAGAATAGAATAACCATCTGAGCTGCAAAATAGAAAGTAAATATGATTTAGACTAGGTCTATTCTAAATATGCCATGATGTTGTGTGTTATTTAATGGCCATATAATTGCATAATTTGTCTTATAGCCACGTGGGGTTATTTTGGTGATCATGTAACCTAATGAATCACACTTTTTCCCATAGGCTAATACCTGTCCTGAGTTAAATAGCCAAGAGGTCCCAAATGGTTAAGACTATCTATAGCCTATTTTTATTGCCAGATCCAGTTTTTACCTTTCAGCCACTGCACTTGCTCTTCAACTATTTTATTTTAAGATGTATTTAGAGGCCTGTGAGCTAGGGCCTCTTTTTAAGGGGAGCCCTATATTATAAACACGTATAAAACACAAATAGAGTTCTAGAATTATTCCCCAAGACACTAGTACCCAAAATGATATCCTAAATTGCAATGCCTACAAGTTGAAGGCCAATTGTTTTATTTGGATAGACCTAAATTAAATCTTTGAATTATTAGTGATAGGCTACATGACGTTTGGAATACACATGGATTTCAATAAAAAAATGGATATGACTGTTCACCTATCTTTGATTTAGTTCCTATTGCAGACAAATGACTGAATTGATGACATACTGACTGAATGGAATGATGGAGTAATTAAATGGTTAAAATGTTGCAATGACAAATTGCACGCATCATGCATGCTCTGCACTTTATTTGGCTAGCAAGCAAATAGGCCTACATTAGGGTATAATGACTCCATAGATGCATGCCTCCAGAAAGGCATTTTCTGAAGCTGAGGGGTACTTTTCCAAAGGTGCATGGTGCTGTGGTGCTGCATGGAGATCACAAGCTCTTCAACTGGGCAGCAGTGTCCTGATGGAGGGAATAGCCTATACGGAAACTACCTAAGACCAATGTAAGTTTCGTAAAGTGTAGGAATAAGCTTCTGCCAGACTTAGTCTATGTTTAACCTCTCCATTGTTAATTTCATGACCCGATTCATATAAATCATGTCATATTATTTTAAATTCATATTTTAACCCCTGTTCATATTAAATCTTTGGCAAGATTTTGGGGGGATTAAATAAATATCAAAATATTCAACAACAAAAAAAAGACTCCAGTGGTCATACATAATTCATAGATTCACAAAACATCTCTTATTATCTCTTAAATATCTCAGCGTTACTCTGGACCCTGATCTCTCTTTTGACGAACATATCAAGACTGTTTCAAGGACAGCTTTTTTCCATCTACGTAACATTGCAAAAATCAGAAACTTTCTGTCCAAAAATGATGCAGAAAAATGTATCCATGCTTTTTACTTCAAGGTTAGACTACTGCAATGCTCTACTTTCCGGCTACCCGGATAAAGAACTAAATCAACTTCAGTTTGTGCTAAATACGGCTGCTAGAATCCTGACTAGAACCCAAAAATTTGATCATATTACTCCAGTGCTAGCCTCCTTACACTGGCTTCCTGTTAAGGCAAGGGCTGATTTCAAGGTTTTACTGCTAACCTACAAAGCATTACATGGGCTTGCTCCTACCTATCTCTCTGATTTGGTCCTGCCGTACATACCTACATGTACGCTACGGTCACAAGACACAGGCCTCCTAATTGTCCCTGGAATTTCTAAGCAAACAGCTGGAAGCAGGGCTTTCTCCTATAGTGCCCATTTTTATGGAATGGTCTGCCTACCCATGTGAGAGACGCAAACTCGGTCTCAACCCTTAAGTCTTTACTGAAGACTCATCTCTTCAGTGGGTCATATGATTGAGTGTAGTCTGGCCCAGGAGTGTGAAGGTGAACGGAAAGGTTCTGGAGCAACGAACCACCCTTGCTGTCTCTGCCTGGCCGGTTCCCCTCTTTCCACTGGGATTTTCTGCCTCTAACCCTATTACAGGGGCTGAATCACTGGCTTACTGGTGCTCTTTCATGCCGTCCCTAGGAGGGGTTATAGGCTGTGGGCTATACTCTGCCCTGCATCACTTGAGTGGGTTGAGTCACTGATGTGATCTTCCTGTCTGGGTTGGCATCCCCCCTTGGGTTGTGCCGTGGTGGAGATCTTTGTGGGCTATACTCTGCCTTGTCTCAGGATGGTAAGTTGGTGGTTGAAGATGTCCCTCTAGTGGTATATCCTTCCTGTTTGGCCCTGTCCAGGGATATCATCGGATGGGGCCACAGTGTCTCCTGACCCCTCCTGTCTCAGCCTCCAGTATTTATGCTGCAGTGGTTTATGTGTGGGGCTAGGGTCAGTTTGTTATACTGTATCTGGAGTATTTCACCTGTCTTATCTGGTGTCCTGTGTGAATTTAAGTATGCTCTCTCTGATAATCTCTTTCTCTCTTTCTTTCTCTCTCTCGGAGGACCTGAGCCCTAAGACCATGCCTCAGGACTACCTGGCATGATGACTCCTTGCTGTCCCCAGTCCACCTGGCCGTGCTGCTGCTCCAGTTTCAACTGTTCTGCCTGCGGCTATGGAACCCTGACGTTGTTCACCGGATGTGCTACCTGTCCCAGACCTGCGGTTTTCAACTCTCTAGAGACAGCAGGAATGGTAGAGATACTCTTGATGATCGGCTATGAAAAGCCAACTGACATTTACTCCTGAGGTGCTGACTTGCTGCACCCTCGACAACTACTTTGATGATTATTATTTGACCATGCTGGTCATTTATGAACATTTGAACATCTTGGCCATGTTTTGTTATAATCTCCACCCGGCACAGCCAGAAGAGGACTGGCCACCCCTCATAGCCTGGTTCCTCTCTAGGTTTCATCCTAGGTTTTGGCCTTTCTAGGGAGTTTTTCCTACACACCGTGCTTATACACCTGCATTGCTTGCTGTTTGGGGTTTTAGGCTGGGTTTCTGTACAGCACTTTGAGATATCAGCTGATGTATGAAGGGCTATATAAATACATTTGATTTGATTTGATATTCTATGTTTTATTATTCCTGGTATATACTACTGGTTATGATTACAGACAGAGCCCAGAGAATAGGATGGTGCAATATTGTCCACTCACCCAGAGATATGCCCATGCTGTAGAGATACACCTAGTGGACTGAAACTTCACTGTTGTAGGCATAATAAAGCTAGTGCTATCTAGACTTGTGCTGGTAAACACATCCATTACATTAGCTACTTAAATGTGAACTAAACTTAATTGAGGAGTAATAGAGAATGAAGACTTTTAACTTGAAAACGTGCAGGATACCTCTTTCCGTTTTCCCTGACTGTTCAGGTCCCACTCCTCACAGGCCGTTTGGTGTAAGTTTTTTTTGTTGGTGAGATTTTTTGTTCAAGCCTAAAATGTTAGTCCGTAATCGTAACATGGTGTATGGGGAAATATGGATACCTAGTCAGTTGTACAACTGAATGCCTTCAACTGAAATGTGTCTTCCGCATTTAACCCAACCCCTCTGAAGGTGTGGGGGCTGCCTTAATCGACATCCACGTCTTCGATGGCCAGGTAACAGTGGGTTAACTGCCTTGCTCGGGCAGAACGACAGATTTTTACCTTGTCAGCTCTGGGATTCGATCCAGCCACCTTTCGGTTATTGGCCCAACGCTCTATGTTCACAGATGAAATTCAACGTTTATGTTCATGTTTAATGCATGGCTTTTCTTACGATCCTAATAATTTACGTATGGATTGTCTTGGGATCCTAACGATACCTACGTTCAACCTTTTGGCAGGTATCTGGCTCCATACATAACCTCTGTATCAGGTGGTGTGAAATGAAGGCCCCGAAAATCGTTAAAGACTCCAGCCACCCAGACCATAGACTGTTTTCACTGCTACTGCACGGCAAGCAGTACAGGTGCATCAAGTCTTACACCAACAGGCTCCTGAACAGATTCCATCCCCAAGCGATAAGACTGCTAAAAATAGGTAACTAAATAGCTAACAAAAATGGCTACACGGGCTATCTGAGTTGACCTTTGTATTACATTTTTTGCACACTCACAGGACCCTACACACTCACGCACACTGATTCTACAACACAAACACTCACTCCATCACTTACTCACACACACATGCACATACACTTACAGTATATTGACTCTACACACACGCACACCCACTCACAGACACTCATCTTATACGCTGCTGCTAACCTGTTTATCATATATCCTGAGGCATAGTCACCTTTTCCTTTACATATCTACCTCTGTCACTCCAGTATCCCTGAACAATAAGGTACTGGAACTGTCTGACTCTGTATACAGTGCATTCGGAAGGTATTCAGACCACTTTACTTTTTCCAAATTTTATTACGTTACAGCATTATTCAATATTTATTAAATTGTTTCTTTGTTTCCCCACATCAGTCTACACACAATACCCCATAATGACAAAGCAAAAACAGATTTTTTAGAAATGTTTGCACATTTTTACAAATAAACTGAAATATGACATTTTCATATTCAGACCCTTTACTCAGTACTTTGTTGAAGCACCTTTGGCAGTGATTACAGCCTCAAGTCTTCTTGGGTATGATGCTACAAGCTTGGCACACCTGCATTTGGAGAGTTTCTTCCATTTTTCTGCCAGGTCTCGCTTGGCATTCAGGCCAAAGAGTTCAATCTTGTTTTCATCAGACCAGAGAATCGTGTTTCTCATGATCTGAGAGTCGTTTAGGTGCCTTTTGGCAAACTCCAAGCGGGCTGCCTTTTACTGAGCAGTGGCTTTCTGTAGTCAGCATGCCAATTGCACGCTCCCTCAACACTAAAGCCATCTGTGGCATTGTGTTGTGTGACAAAACTACACATTTTAGAGTGGCCTTTATTGTCCCCAGCACAAGGTGCACCTGTGTAGTGATCAGGCTGTTAAATCAGATTTTTGATATGCCACACCTTTCAGGTGGATAGATTATCTTGGCAATGGAGAAATATTTACTAAGAGGGATGTAAACAAATTTGTGCACAACATTTGAGAGACAAGCTTTTTGTAAGTATGGAACATTTTGGGGATTTTTATTTCAGCTCATGAAACATGGGACCAACACTTTACATGTTGAGTTTATATTTTTGTTATGTACAGTATGCTTCTTACTTTCTCATGTTCTTCTTATTTTTTTATTTGATTTCTCTTTCTATTTGTTATTTGACCCAAGATGGCATAGCTGGATAGTCCTCGTCTTGTCGTGTCCCATGTATATATATGTTTACATCTTTTCTTCGCATATATTTTTATATCTTTTTTTTCTAAACATCTCAACTTAAAAACACTCCTGCAACCCGCCTCACCAATTAAAAAAAAAAGAAAGTATTATTCACCTCAAATCTGAAATCCACAATAGAAGCTAGCCAGAAGCTAGCCAGTTTACTGGCTAACGTTTAGTATTCAGCTAACCACGGTTGGTGGTCATCAGCTATCCTTTAGCTCGAAAAGCTATTGCCAGTTTTGTACAACGCGACTCAGACCAGTGTCACGCCCTGGTCTAAGTATTTTGTGTTTTTCTTCATGTATTGGGTCAGGCCAGGGTGTGGCATGGGGTTTTTGTATTGTGGTGTGTTTTGTCTTGGGGTTTTGGTGTGTGTGTATTGGGATTGTAGCTAGTGGGGTTATCTAGCAAGGTCTATGGCTGTCTGGAGGCAGGTGTTTATCGTTGTCTCTGATTGGGAACCATATTTAGGCAGCCATATTCTTTGAGTTTGTCGTGGGTGATTGTCCTTAGTGTCTTTGTTCCTGTCGCTGTGTTAGTTGACACAAGTATAGGCTGTTTCGGTTTTCGTTACGTTTATTGTTTTGGTTTTCGTTACGTTTATTGTTTTGTAGTGTTTTGTGTGTATTCGTGTTACGTTTGTTTGATTAAACATGGATCGCAATCTACACGCTGCATTTTGGTCCGACTCTCCTTCACACCTAGAAAACCGTAACAACCAGAGCATACCGGACCTATTTTCTCTCCATATCCTCAGATTTCTACCACAAGCTCTGGACATTTACACCTGGATAAAAAAAAAAATGAAATCCAGAAAATCACTTTCACCTTTGTTTCCCTGGCTGTGTGTTTCGGGTCGTTGTCATGCTGGAAGACCCAGCCACGACCCATCTTCAATGCTCTTACTGAGGGAATGAGGTTGTTGGCCAAGATCTCACGATACATGGCCCCATCCATCCTCCCCTCAATACGGTGCAGTTGTCCTGTCCCCTTTACAGAAAAGCATCCCCAAAGAATGATGTTTCCACCTCCATGCTTCACGATTAAGATTAGGATCCCTGATGTCCTTACACCCTCTCTGGTCTTGGCCATTGTGGAGAGGTTGGAGTCTGTTTGATTGAGTGTGTGGACAGGTGTCTTTTATACAGGTATCAAGTTCAAACAGGTGCAGTTAATACAGGTAATGAGTGGAGAACAGGAGGGCTTCTTAAAGAATAACAGGTCTGTGAGAGCCCGGAATTCTTACTGGTTGGTAGGTGATCAAATACTTATGTTATGCAATAAAATGCTAATTAATGACTTTAAAATCATACAACGTGATTTTCTGGATTCTTGTTTTTGATTCCATCTCTCACAGTTGAAGTGTACCTATGATAAAAATGACAGACCTCTACATGCTTTGTAAGTAGGAAAACCTGCAAAATCGGTGGTGTATCAAATACTTGTTCTCCCCACTGTATATCTATTTTGCCAATTGGATTGGTCCCCTCTACCACACGGAACCCCACTAATCTACCGACGGAAACTCACGAGGTGGCTAAAAACAGACCTCCATCCTCTGTCAGCTTGCTACCGATGGCCCGGCTTGCTGTCTGAATCGCCGTGACCCTAACCAACCTCACTACTCGCTGGACACTTATGATCACTCGGCTAAGCATGCCTCTCCTTAATGTCAATATGCCTTGTCCATTGCTGTTCTGGTTAGTGTTTATTGGCTTATTTCACTGTAGAGCCTCTAGCCATACTCATTATACCTTATCCAAACTCTCAGTTCCACCACCCACACATGCGATGACATCACCTGGTTTCAATCATGTTTCTAGAGACAATATCTCTCTCATCATCACTCAATGCCTAGGTTTACCTCCACTGTATTCACAACCTACCATATCTTTGTCTGTACATTATACCTTGAAGCTATTTTACAGCCCCCAGAAACCTCATTTTACTGTCTGTTCCGGACGTCCTAGACGACCAATTCTCATAGCTTTTAGCCATACCCTTATCCTACTCATCCTCTGGTGATGTAGAGGTGAATCGAGGCCCTGCAGTGCCTAGCTCCACTCCTATTCCCCAGACGCTCTCTTTTGATGACTTCTGTAACCGTAATAGCCTTGGTTTCATACATGTTAACATTAGAAGCCTTCTCCCTAAGTTTGTTTTATTCACTGCTTTAGTACACTCTGTCAACCCGGATGTCTTAGCCGTGTCTGAATCCTGGCTTAGGAAGACCACCAAAAACTCTGAAATCTCCATCCCTAACTACAACATTTTCAGACAAGATAGAACGGCCAAGGGGGGCGGTGTTGCAATCTACTGCAGAGATAGTTTAAATTGCATTGCCTACATAGTTCTGTCCTACTGTCCAGGTCTGTACCCAAACAATTTAAACTTCTACTTTTAAAAATCCAACTCTCTAAAAACAAGTCTCTCATCGTTGTCACCTGCTATAGACCACCCTCTGCCCCCAGCTGTGCTCTGGACACCATATGTGTACTGATTGCCCCCCATCTATCTTCAGAGCTCATGCTGCTAGGTGACCTAAACTAGAACTCGCTTAACACCCCAGCCATCCTACAATCTAAACTTGATGCCCTCAATCTCACACAAATTATCAATGAACCTACTAGGTACCACCCCATAGCCGTAAACACGGGCACCCTCATAGATATCATCCAAACCAACGTGCCCTCTAAATATACCTCTGTTGTTTTCAACCAAGATCTCAGCGATCACTGCCTCATTGCCTGCATCCGTAATGGGTCAGCCGTCAAGCGACCTCCACTCATCACTGTCAAACGTTCCTTGAAACACTACAGTGAGCAGGCCTTTCTAAGCGACCTGGCCTGGGTATCCTGGAAGGATCAAATCAAATCAAATTGTATTTGTCACATCCACATGTTAAGCAGATGTTAATGCGAGTGTACCGAAATGCTTGTGCTTCTAGTTCCGACAATGCAGTAATAACCAACGAGTAATCTAACCTAACAATTCCACAACTACTACCTTATACACACAACTGTAAAGGAATAAAGAATATGTACATAAAGATATATGAATGAGTGATGGTACAGAACGGCATAGGCAATATGCAGTAGATGGTATCGAGTACAGTATATACTGTAGTAATGTAGGGTATGTAAACATAAAAGTGGCATAGTTTAAAGTGGCTAGTGATACATGTATTACATAAAGATGGCAAGATGCAGTAGATGATAGAGTACAGTATATACATATAAGATTAGTAATGTAGGGTATGTAAACATTATATTATGTGGCATTGTTTAAAGTGGCTAGTGATACATGAGCTGGAGTTGAGTCAGTATGTTGGCAGCAGCCACTCAGTGTTAGTGGTGGCTGTTTAATTAACAGTCTGATGGCCTTGAGATAGAAGCTGTTTTTCAGTCTCTCGGTCCCTGCTTTGATGCACCTGTACTGACCTCGCCTTCTGGATGGATTATAGCGGGGTGAACAGGCAGTGCCTTGGGTGGGTCTTGTCCTTGATGATCTTTATGGCCTTTCTGTGATATCGGGTGGTGTAGGTATCCTGGAGGGCAGGTAGTTTGCCCCCGGCGATGCATTGTGCAGACCTCACTTCCCTCTGGAGAGCCTTACGGTTGTGGGCGGAGCAGTTGCCATACAAGGCGGTGATACAGCCCGACAGGATGCTCTCGATTGTGCATCTGTAGAAGTTTGAGTGCTTTCGGTGACAAACCAAATTTCTGCAGCCTCCTGAGGTTGAAGAGAAGCTGCTGCGCCTTCTTCACAACGCTGTCTGTGTGGGTGGACCAATTCAGTTTGTCCATGATATGTACGCCGAGGAACTTAAAATTTACTACCACCTCCACTACTGTCCCGTCGATGTGGATAGGGGGGATGCGCCCTCTGCTGTTTCCTGAAGTCCACAATCATCTCCTTTGTTTTGTTGATGTTGAGTGTGAGGTTACTTTCCTGACACCACACTCCGAGGATATTGACCTCATCCCGTCAGTAGAGGATGCCTGGTTATTTTTTTTAAAATGCCTTCCTCACCATCTTAAATAAGCATGCCCCATTCAAGACATTTAGAACCAGGAACAGATATAGCTCTTGGTTCTCTCCAGACCTGACTGCCCTTAACTAACACAAAAACATCCTATGGCGTTTGCATTAGCATCGAACAGCCTCCGTGATATGCAACTTTTCAGGGAAGTTAGAAACCAATATACTAAGGCAGTTAGAAAAGCCAAGGATAGCTTTATCAAGAAGAAATTTGCTTCTGGCAACACAAACTCAAAAGAGTTCTGGGACACTGTAAAGTCCATGGAGAATAAGAACACCTCCTCCCAGCTGCCCACTTCACTGAGGATAGGAAACTCTGTCACCACTGATAAATCCACTATAATTGAGAATTTCAATAAGCATTTTTCTGCGGCTGGCCATGCTTTTCACCTGGCTACCCCTACCCCGGTCAACTGCACTGTACCCCCCACAGCAATTTGCCCAAGCCTTCCCCATTTCTCCTTCTCCCAAATCCAGTCAGCTGATGTTCTGAAAGAGCTGCAAAATCAGGACCACCACAAATCAGCCGGGCTAGACAATCTGGACTCTTTCTTTCTAAAATTATATGCTGAAATGGTTGCCACCCCTATTACTAGCCTGTTCAACCTCTCTTTCGTGTCGTCTGAGATTCCCAAAGATTGCAAAGCAGCTGCGGTCATCCCCCTCTTCAAAGGGGGACACACTCTTGTCCCAAACTGCTACAGACTTGTATCTATCCTACCCTGCCTTTCTAAGGTCTTCAAAAGCCAAGTCAACAAACAGATTACCAACCATTTCGAATCCCACCGCACCTTCTCCGCTATGCAATCTGGTTTCAGAGCTGGTCATGGGTGCATCTCAGCCACGCTCAAGGTCCTAAACGATATCTTAACCGCCATCAATAAGAAACACTACTCTGCAGCCGTATTCATTGACCTGGCCAAGACTTTCGAATCTGTCAATCACCACATCCTCATCGGCAGACTCGATAGCCTTGGTTTCTCAAATGATTGCCTCGCCTGGTTCACCAACTACTTCTCTGATAGAGTTCAGTGTGTCAAATCGGACCTGGCCTCTGGCAGTCTCTATGGGGGTTCCACAGAGTTCAATTCTTGGGCCGACTCTCTTCTCTGTATACATCAATGATGTCGCTCTTGCTGCTGGTGAGTCTCTGATCCACCTCTACGCAGACGACACCATTCTGTATACTTCTGGCCCTTCTTTGGACATTGTGCTAACAACCCTCCAGACAAGCTTCAATGCCATACAACTCTCCTTCCGTGGCCTCCAACTGCTCTTAAATACAAGTAAAACTAAATGCATGCTCTTCAACCGATCGCTGCCTGCACCTGTCCGCCCGTCCAGCATCACTACTCTGGACGGTTCTGACTTAGAATATGTGGACAACTACAAATACCTAGGTGTCTGGTTAGACTGTAAACTCTCCTTCCAGAATCACATCAAACATCTCCAATCCAAAGTTAAATCTAGAATCAGCTTCCTATTTCACAACAAAGCATCCTTCACTCATGCTGCCAAACATATCCTCGTAAAACTGACTATCCTACCGATCCTCGACTTCGGCGATGTCATTTACAAAATAGCCTCTAATACCCTACTCAATAAATTGGATGTAGTGGATCACAGTGCCATCCGTTTTGTCACCAAAGGCCCATATACTACCCACCACTGCGACCTGTACGCTCTCGTTGGCTGGCCCTTGCTTCATACTCGTCGCCAAACCCACTGGCTCCAGGTCATCTACAAGACCCTGCTAGGTAAAGTCCCCCCTTACCTCAGCTTGCTGGTCACCATAGCAGCACCCACCTGTAGCATGTGCTCCAGCAGGTATATCTCTCTGGTCACCCCCAAAACCATTTTTTTCCTTCCAGTTCTCTGCTGCCAATGACTGGAACGAACTACAAAAATCCCTGAAACTGGAAATCTATAATTTCATCAATAATTTAGCCCGAACAACTACCTTTTCCCCTAGTTTATTTTATTTATTTATTTTGCTCCTTTGCACCCCATTATTTTTATTTCTACTTCACACATTCTTCCACAGCAAATCTACCATTCCAGTGTTTTACTTGCTATATTGTATTTACTTTGCCTCCATGGCCTTTTTTTGCCTTTACCTCCCTTCTCACCTCATTTGCTCACATCGTATATAGACGTATTCTTCTACTGCATTATTGACTGTATGTTTGTTTTACTCCATGTGTAACTGTGTTGTTGTATGTGTCGAACTGCTTTGCTTTAGCTTGGCCAGGTCGCAATTGTAAACTTGCCCACCTAGTTAAATAAAGGTGAAATAAAATAAATAAAATATCTTATGTTATTTTTAGTATTACATTGTTATTGATTACTGCATGGTTGGGATTAGAGCAAGCAAGAAAGGCATTTCACTGTACTTGTGCATGTGACATTAAAACTTGAAATATGAAGCTTATATAGGCCAACATTGCTGTTCTGCAGAATGAATGAGTTGTGCGTTCCACCTAGCCGCCTTGCTACAACATTCAGCAGCATATTTTGCATGTCACATCACCTGCACATAAAGAGTGGAAGCCTTTTTTTTCACATAGTTTAAATCGTTTTTGGGGACCCATTTATAGCACTGTAAACAATAAACCCCTGAGGTTTAACCTGTTGTGCAATGGTATATGGAAATTGTATTTTGCTGATGATTGCATCCAAAACATTGACTCATCAAGGGCTGTGAGATGCCGATCAGCAAGCTCCTGCTGAATAGTACCCATTGCCAAAGAACCTGAGGGTGGATAGCACTTGGATCAAATAGAGCAAGATCAGCCATCGCTCATTCAAGTTCCCATTATCTCAGTCTTTTATAGTATTTCAACAATGGTTTCACTTTCACTTACCTCTAATTTAACAAATAACTGTCCTTTATATGGATTATTATTTTAACAAATACATTGATGTGGTCAAATTATACAGCATGTCAAGATATGTTGGATGAATTCACAAAATAAATACAATGAAATTGAAAAGTTAGTCAACTATTACTCACAATTTCACAGATTTTAAACATTACGCACACTCTCAAGCAAATATATAAATATCACACTTTGCATGGAAATGATCCCACGCATGGATTACGCACAGATGTGTGCTTAAGCATGATTGATAAATGAGACCCCAGGTGTGCAAAGCTTTTGGAGACTTACCCAGAAAGACTCAAAACTGTAATCGCGGAAGGTTCACAGGAGTAACAAGTAATGGTAGACCTACCAATTAGTTATAGTGATTTTACTGATATACATTTTGTTTATGAATTATTAAGTGATCAAAACCAAATTGATAACAGAATTACCCCCCAAAATTTGTAACTGAATTACTGCAACTGAATTGGCTACAATGGGACATCTTAATAGTCACAAACCATAGTTGGGTTACTCGCATTGGATGGGGCTCAATCCACTGCATCCGTCTATGTAACAATTCTGCATCTGCTGTGAAAGGTGACAGAGCTAGAGTGGTGTTTGTCAGACCATGAGACATCCCGAAAAATCGTCCTTCTCACAAAATTGTCTGTAGTGTCCGAACGGTTTGGCCTACAAAGATGAGACTCTTACATACATGTTGTTTTGCTCTCAGACGCCCACAGGCCTCACAAGGCTCATCTCAAGGTCCCCCGGTACCAATCAAAAACATTTATTTAAGTGTATATGGAGACTGTTTAGTGACAGAAATAAAGGGTTAAATACAATGTTTCCTGATCTTTCTTAAATCTCTCAGATATAGGATAGACACTTCAGAACAAACTTTCCTTTGATTTTTTTGTGGGGGACCATCTGCAGTGAATCTGTTATTCTATGATTTTGTATGGGCTAACATCAGTAAGGAAAAATACATTTTGTCCCCTCTTAGACTCTTATGGGTTAATTCATGTCACCTCACACAGCTCTTTCTGACACCTACCCATCTCTTTCAATTTACTTTAACCAGCATCCTCATTCACTGAGCACTGACCAAGTGGATGAAATTGATTCAGTTCTTTCTGGCCTTGATGTTATCGTCCACCAAATTTGAACCTTTCATAGACGTATGTTTCACAAGTTTGGGTAGTACACTACAGTGCAGTACAGTGAGTAGAGCACAGTAGAGTTCAGCACAATCCAGTACAATACAGTACCGTACTGGGTACATTACAGTACAGTGAGTAGTGTACAGTACAGTATAGTACTGTACCATAGAGTACAATACAGTGAGTATAGAACAGTAGAGTACAGTCCAATACAATACAGTAGTACAGTCCAATACCTTTATTAATATACAGTAAGTACATTACAGTAAAGAAAAATACAGTATAGTAGAGTACAGTATAGTATAGTCGTATGGTTTGTTAAACTTTGAAATCAATGTTTTTTGTTTGGCATACCTTTTAAATTAACTGAGTCAAAGCTTAATTATGTTACCGTGATGGCCATAACTATGAGCATAATGAGTGTTTACTGTAGTTAAAAAATATGCTGAGTTTTCAATTTCAAGCCTGTCAGTTGTGCTGAGAATGCCACAAAATGGGCTTGGATAGTATACATTAACCAAGTTGAATGGAAAGCTATGTGGAAAGCTGAGATCATCATAGCAACATTTTTATGTTATAGAATTCACACATTTCTTCTCTGCCTAGCTGTGAGATTCAATGCATGTGGGCCTATTACAGGCAAAATACTTCTCGGATTGGAGTGTAATGGACTTGGGCATTTGGGAAGTACGTAGCCTACTGTAGAATGAGGAGCTTCATCAAGGCAGAAGAGAAATAAGAAACGTTTCAGAGAAGATTAGCAAGCCATATAAAGCACTGTGACTCTGGTGACTGATCAAAGAGCATGTCAGCCTACTTTAGAGCGCCATGATCAACCCAAATAGAGGTGTTTCATCTCTGTGTGGGCATGATAATGAAGCACGCTATTAGTGAGAGACGACTTTCCCCGCATGTGTGCATGCCTGTACCTCCCTTTGGCAAACAGTGAGCAGTCAGTTGAATGAAATGTCTTTTGTTGACATAGTGTTTTTAACCTACAAGCCCATACATATCCTTTGTGAAGTTGATGTAACATTAAAATGAATGTAGGCTACACTATGTGTGTGTTAAAATATGATATATAAAGCAACTGTATGAGCATGCCTTTCATTTAAGTTTCAGAGGCATCAAGCATCACATACTAAAGCATACTAAAGCCCATAGAAGCAATTTGAAAAACACATTCATAAATGGAAAAAGGACAGTTACAAAACAAATAATAAGAAACAAGGTTTTGAAGTGTCTGTCCTAAATCTAGGAATATATTACACATATTTAACCACTTTTTTCATAAAAAAGTAACACAATAACATAACAATAATGAGGCTATATACTGGGGGTACCAGTACCAGTCAGTGTGCGGGGGTACAGGTTAGTTGAGGTAATTTGTACATGTAGGTAGGGGTGAAGTGACTATGCATAGATAATAAACAGCGAGTAGCAGCAGTGTACAAAACAAATGGAGGAAGGGGGGGTCAATGTAACAGTCTAGTGGCCATTTGATTAATTGTTCAGCAGTCTTATGGCTTGGGGGCAGAAGCTGTTAAGGAGCCTCTTGGTCCTAGACTTGGCGCTCCGGTACCGCTTGCCGTGCGGTAGCAGAGAAAACAGCTTATGACTTGGGTGACTGGAGTCTGACAATTTGATGGGCTTTCATCTGACACCGCCTATTATATAGGTCCTGGATAGCAGGAAGCTTGGCCCCAGTTATGTACTGGGCCGTACGCATTACCCTCTGTAGCGCCTTACAGTCAGATGCCGAGCAGTTGCTATACCAGGTGGTGATGCAAAAGGCCAGGATGCTCTCGATGGTGCAGCTGTAGAACTTTTTGAGGATCTGGGGACCCATGCCAAGTCTTTTCAGTCTCCTGAGGGGGAAAAGGTGTTGTCGTGCCCTCTTCATGACTGTATTGGTGTGTTTGGACCATGATAGTTTGTTGGTGATGTGGACACCAAGGAACTTGAAACTCTCGACCCGCTCCACTACAGCCCCGTTAATATTAATGAGGGCCTGTTCGGCCCGCCTTTTCCTGTAGTTCACGATCAGCTCCTTTGTCTTGCTCACATTGAGGAAGACACTGTGGTCCTGGCACCACATTGCCAGTTCTCTGATCTCCTCCCTGTAGGCTGTCTTGTCGTTGTTGGTGATCAGGCCTACCACCGTCATGTCATCAGCAAACTTAATGATGGTGTTGAAGTCGAGCGTGGCCATGCAGTCGTGGGTGAACATGGAGTACAGGATGTAACAAAACATACCCCCCTGTGGGACCCGCGTGTTGAGGGTGAGCATGGCGGGCGTGAAGTTGCCTACCCTCAACACCTGGGGGCAGACCGTCAGGAAGTCCAGGATTCCAGTTGCAGAGGGAGGTGTTTAGTGTCAGGGTCCTTATCTTAGAGATGAGCTTTGTGGGCACTATAGTGTTGAACGCTGAGCTGTAGTCAATGAACAGCATTCTCACATAGGTGTTCCTTTTGTCCAGGTGTGTGTAGCCCTCAGAAGCACAGGGAGAATGGTGAGCACCAAAGTTCCCTCTAAGCTGCCTGCATGCTGACCGTGCAGCTCCCAGGACTGCCAGCGCAGAAGAAATATCAGCCCGTGCAGAGAAGCACAAGATTGAATTTCACTCAACTTTTCTAGTTTTCCCCTTTAGTTAACACTATCAACGTTTCCCTATACTGTGGAAGTTGTGTTCAAATCAAAGCAATATTAGCCACTTTCAATGCAACATACTGAAGCAAAACTAACCATGCAATAGATTTTTCTTGTAAGCAGAGTGCATTGGAGTAGGATTTTATTACATTCAGAGCCATGACTCAGGCCCATACTCTACACAGATCGGTGTGCCATAACCAATCAGTGCTGCAGTATCCCTATATGCAAATAGAACATTGCCATATATGAATCTGTGTCATTCACTTTGAACTGGACTGTCTACAGCATGAGTGATTTTGAGTAGATGCGTATGTTTTGAAATGAAAGAGAAAGCTGTATCCATGTGTGCACATTTGTTCATATTCATTAATAGTAAGTGAGTTATTGCTTCCTACGAGCACAAAATGTATGAATTTCTAGCCATCTTTGAAAAGCAAGTCAGGTAAATAACCTTCTTTCTGTTTTAAAACTTGTTAGGGATGGGGGGCAGTATTCGGAATTTTGGATGACTGAGGTGTCCAATGTAAACTGCCTGTTACTCAGGCCCAGAAGCTAGGATATGCATGTTCATGGTAGTATTGGATAGAAAACACTCTAAAGGTAATTACGTTTAAAAGTTTAATAGTTTAGTTTTAAGTTAAGTTTTAGGCTAAAACTGTTAAAATGATGTCTGAGTATAACAGAACTGATTTGGCAGGCGAAAACCCGAGGACAAATTTATTTTCTGTTGACCTGCCAGCCAATGCCAAGCTTAAGCTATTGAAACCAAAGACTTCCGCCTCCCAAATTGCAGTTCCTATGGCTTCCACTAGATGTCAACAGTCTTCATACATGATTTCAGGCTTGTATTCTGAAACACCAACGAGGAATACTTGTTTATCCTCAGGTGTTCCTGGGACTCTTGTGATTGCGATCAGAGGAAGATATTCAAAGGTAAGTCACTTATTCTATTGCTATTTGGGATTTTGTGACGCCTGTGCTTGTTTGGATAATATGCTGTTGTGGGGCGCTGACCTCAGATAATCGAATGCTGTGCTTTCGCCATAAAGCCTTTTTGAAATCCGACGATGATAGATTGCCAAGATTCTAAGCTAAAGAATCGTGTATGACACTTGTATTATCAAGAAGGTTTAATATTACGTTTAATTTATTTTGAATTTGGCGCTCTGCAATTTCACCGGATGTTGTCAAGGCAGGTTGCTAGCGGGACCCCTGCACCAGAAAGGTTAAAGGGGCTGTGTTGTATTTTGATACAGGCTTGAAAAAGCTAAGTAGCCAATAGACAGAGGGGAGCATATATTTTCAGATTCTTTGTAATAATTGTATAGGAATAATCATTCATTTTATTTTGTAAATGGGTTTCTTGCATCAAACAGCACAACATTTTCAGTCACCTGGATAAACAGGTGGCATGACTGGCCTGCTCGGGTCAGGTTACCGTGGACCACAATCCTACAGAGAGATCTCTCACACCCACCAGAGGGGAAGAGATCGAGAGGTATGAAGATGGGGGGGTTTATGACACCTCATGCCCATTGTAAATCTAAGGCAGCAGACAAAATGTCTTTGTCCTGTCACTATGGAGAACCGTCCTCAGAACATTAGCATGCAATAAATGGACCTTGGGACAATCGGTTTTGTCAGCCACAATGGTGGCAATGATGATAGATGGAATATGAAAATTAATGTTGTTTTTGTTATGTTATTAAAAGTTAAAGGACAACGTTATAATGAAAACATTGTAACTTTAAGAGTTTTCCTAGTATATGCTTGAGGTTTGCATATTGTACGTTGTTTGGGAAATGTCCAGATCAAACCAAATGTTTTTTAAAGATTAAATGTAAAGTTAGTTGTCTAAATTGGATCTGAGTAAAATCCAGACTTTGCCTTGTAACTTGGTATGCCCAGAGAATTGCCCTAAATGGGGAAACACCCATTTCTGACCCGAGGGTATAAAACATGTGAGTTAAGAATTAACATACCAGACTAAGTGACCTGAGCTGCAGCCAAGGTCTGAGTCATCAGCCACCCCAAAACGCAATACGAGGTTGAAGACAAAGGAATTTGTGTTGGCCCGCTAGGGGGCTGTTTCGTTGCACTAAGTTCTAATCAACAGCCTTGTAACAGCCGTTGGTGGAAGAGGGTGAGGACCAAAGCGCAGCGTGGTACATGTTCATCATGTTTATTAGAAACTGAACACTAAAAATGCAAAAACAACAAAGAGACAACCGAAACAGCTCCGTCAGGTGCAACACACACTAAACAGAAAATAACTACCCACAACCCATAGTGGGAAAACAGGCTGCCTAAGTATGGTTCTCAATCAGAGACAACAATTGATAGCTGCCTCTGATTGGGAACCATACCAGGCCAAAACCAGAAATACAAAACATAGAACAAAAACATTGAATGCCCACCCCAACTCACGCCCTGACCAAACTACAATAGAGACATTAAAAAGGGACTAAGGTCAGGACGTGACAGTACACCCCCTCCCCCCCAAAGGTGCGGACTCCGGCCGCAAAACCTAAACACATAGGGGAGGGTCTGGGTGGGCATCTGCCTGCGGTGGCGGCTCTGGCGCGGGACGTGGACCCCACTTCACCATAGTCTTTGCCCACTTAAGTGGCACCTTTGGAGTGGCGATCCTCGCCGCCAACCCCGAACTGGGGGCCCCTACAGCGGGTCCCGAATAGGTGGGAGACTCTGGCAGCGCCGGACAGGCGGGAGACTCTGGCGGGGCCGGACAGGCGGGAGACTCTGGCGGGGCCGGACAGGCGGGAGACTCTGGCGGGGCGGGAGACTCTGGCGGGGCCGGACAGGCGGGAGACTCTGGCGGGGCCGGACAGGCGGGAGACTCTGGCGGGGCCGGACAGGCGGGAGACTCTGGCGGCGCCGGACAGGCGGGAGACTCTGGCGGCGCCGGACAGGCGGGAGACTCTGGCGGCGCCGGACAGGTGGGAGACTCTGGCGGCGCCGGACAGGCGGGAGACTCAGGGGGCGCCGGACAGGCGGGAGACTCTGGCGGCGCCGGACAGGCGGGAGACTCTGGCGGCGCCAGAGTGAAGGGCGACTCTGGCAGCTCCGGAGTGAAGGGCGGCTCTGGCAGCGCCTAGCAGACGGGCGGCTCTGGCAGCTCCTGACTGACGGCGGCTCTGGCAGCTCCTGACTGACAGGCTGCTCTGGCAGCTCCTGACTGACGGGCGGCTCTGACCGTCCCGGACAGGAGGGAGTCTCTGGAATTGCCAGACAGGCGGGAGAACCTTGAGGGAGGAGACGGAGAGACAGCCTGGTCCTCGGAGGAGGCACAGGATAGACCGGGCCGTGGTGGCGCACTGGAGGTCTCGAACTAAGGGCCTGCACAACCCGTCCTGGCTGGATGGTGATTTTAGCCCGGCACATGCGGGGCGCAGGCACAGCACGCACTGGGCTGTGCAGACACACGGGAGACACAGTGCGCAGCGCCGACACAGGATATCCTGGCCCGAGGAGACGCACTGGAGGTCTGGAGAGCAGGGCTGGCACCATCCACCCTGGCTGGATCCTCACCCTAGCCCGGCAGATGTGGGGAGCTAGGATGTAGCGCACCAGGCTAAGAACGAGTACTGGAGACACCGTGCGCTCCACGGCATAACACAATGCCTGACCAGTACGATGCCCGCCACGGTAAGCACGGGGAGTTGGCTCAGGTCTCCAATCTGACTCACACCCACACTCCCCGTGTCCCACCCCCCAAAACAAAATGTGGGGCTGCCTCTCGGGCTTCCTTGCCAGCCGTGTTTATGTCGCCAACTCCATTCTCTGGTATCCCTCCTCGCACTGTTCGAGAGAATCCCAGGCGGGCTCCGGCACTCTCCCTGGGTCGACCGACCACCTCTCTATCTCCTCCCAGGTTGTCCAGATAGCGCTACTCACCTGTCCAGGAGTCCCTTTCACCACGCTGCTTGGTCCGTTTGTGGTGGGTAGTTCTGTAACGATTGTCGACGGAAGAAGGAGAAGAGGACCAAAATGCAGCGTGGTACGTATTCATAATCAATTTTAATAAAGATGAATACTGAACAAAAACAACAAACCGACAAACAAACAGTTCTGTAAGGTGTAACAAAAACACTATACAGAAAATAACTACCCACAACCCATAGTGGGAAAAAAGGCTGCCTAAGTATGGTTCTCAATTAGAGACAACGATTGCCAGCTGCCTCTGATTGGGAACCATACCAGGCCAAACACATAGAAATAGAAGACATAGAACACAAAACATAGAATGCCCACCCCAACTCACGCCCTGACCAAACTAAAATATAGACATTAAAAAGGAACTAAGGTCAGAACGTGACAAGCCTAGACTGTGTGTTTGTATATGTATATCTTATTGTGTTTGTATATGTATATCTTATATTATCATTTTAGCTTGAAGTAAATAAATAATCAACTCAATTGGTGTGGTACGGACTCAGTGGTGGGTTTGTGCAGATTCCCGAATTATGCGACGTTCATAATGAGACTGTAGAGGAAATTGATTAATTAGCGACGGTTGTAAAATCAATATTCTGATATTTTTTAGTTAATTTGGGAAATGGAAACTCAATAGAACAAACTTTCTCAAGGTGCCTCAGATTAATGAGTTAATAATTACCTGATTATTTAATCATGTAATTATAAACCGTTAATCATTCGATGAGCAGCAGTCCTCACATTAATGAATACAACGTCACGACACAGGTTAATGTCAATCCCTACATGCTTTTTTCAAAAGTCTCATGGAATGTAGGCCTACGTTGAACACCACACATTGGCTGCTAAATGATATAACACCTATTTCCATGTTAAAATGTTATGGGATGCATTTTCTCCATTGTTCTTTATGGTAGGCCACTGATAGGCCTACGTTATGATCAAATAGCCACAGTAGCCTACTTGGCCTCTGTTATGACTGTAACTTAAAGCGGGTACATCCTCAGAGTTCCCAACATTCAAGAGCGCTCAGGAGACATGAAATTTGTTCTGTGCCAAAAAGAATTAGAGGGAACATTGGTAGCACTGCAAATATCCTGTGAGCTCCACAAAGGGATGAGCAACTGCAAACCAATCAGACTACACAGAATAAACACACTCTCTTTCTGAAGCTTTTTAAAATAGGGATCATGTCTCTCCACTCACATGAAAGGAAGTGAGATATTGGAGATGTGAAAAGAGACCAGATCAAAGCTTCACTGTTTAAAAAAAAAAGTCAAAGATGGAGACTAAAAATTACTTTTCCCGTGTAGTGGTAGTTGAAACACATCCACTCTCCAGGCACAAACACACTTGATAGGATTGCAACTCTTACTGGGCGGTGTGCTCGGCTGCTCCCATTGGAGAGGCCTCGAATGCACTTGAGATATATTATGAGCGATTGGGAGTCAAAACCAGAGAATACCCCAATTACCAAAGGAGAGAGGCCAAGCACCTATCTGGATGTCTTATTAACAGGCTGTGCTGTGATGTACTGTGCATGCTCACAAGAGATAATGTACTCTTCTTTTCTCTCCAGTTTCATTCTCTCTTGCTCTCTCCCCTATCCTCTCCTCCACCCCTACAACCTCTGCAACTCCCTCTTTCTTTTTCCCTCTTTATCTCTTACTCCATCACATCTCCCTTTCTTTCTCCCCCTTTCTCTCTCCCTTCTCTCTTTCCCCTCTCTCTCCCTCGGGGCACTGGCAGATAAAAGGTGAGGCCCATCAGCCCATCCAGCACTTCCTGACCCCTCATCAGAACTGCCTCCCTCCCCTCTTAATTAGGAAAGGAGAGCAGAGCACTCCACACTGAACCTGTACATACACACATCGCTCACACATGCATACATCCACACAAACTCTCTTGTACGTATGCAGATGCACACATGTACACACTCTGTCCTCTGTCTCTCTCTCTGTCTCTCACACACACACCAACACCACTGAGAGGGAGTGGAGTTCAGCTTTGATCGAGGTCACAGGTCCCACAGTGATTCACTTTCGTATATTATCTACCTCACTTGCTTTGGCAATGTTAACATACAACCAGTCATGATGTTTTCATCTGATTGTCAAACAAATCAGTTCAAAAAGTAGGATACCTTCGCAAGTTCCTCCAAAATAATTACAGCCTCCAAATAGTACACTGCGCACCTGCTAACTTTCCTTCAATTCACAAGTGGTTGACACTATCTCACCATAGACAGTATCCGAGCAGCAAAACAGCACTGCTCTGTCTTACTATGTGTATCCCATGTATCTGATTCTGTCTGGCCAGACAGCTTCAGATACATGGGCTACACATACTGTACATGCCCTCTGCCTTGACGACGAAGGCAGTATTATCAGCAGCACCTGTCTTTTTACAAAAGAAATGCAAATTTAATTGAGAAGGTTTTGGGAGAAAGTATTTCTTTAATCCATCCGTTTCGGGTAGCCTTAGTATGGCCCCCATGCTCGCAACATGCTTTTTCAGTTCTGCCCCACATTTTCTATAGGATTGAAGTCAGGGCTTTGTGATGGCCACTCCAATACCTTGACTTTGTTGTCCTTAAGCCATTTTGCCACAACTTTGGAAGTATGCTTGGGCCATTGTCTATTTGGAAGACCCATTTGCAACCAAGCTTTAACTTCCTGACTGATGTCTTGAGATGTTACCTCAGTATATCCAGACCATTTTCCGTCCTCATGATGCTATCTATTTTGTGAAGTGCACCAGTCCCTCCTGCAACAAAGCACCCCCACAACATGATGCTGCCACCCCCGTGCTTCACGGTTGGGATGGTGTTCTTTGGCTTGCAAGCCTCCCTTTTTTTCCTCCAAACATAATGATGATCATTATGGCCAAACAGTTCTAAAAAAGTATGATATTTGTCCCCATGTGCAGTTGCAAACCGTAGTCTGGCTTTTTTATGGCGGTTTTGGAGCAGTGGCTTTTTCCTTGCTAAGCGGCCTTTCAGGTTATGTCGATATAGAACTTGTTTTTACTGTGGATGTAGACACTTTTGTACCAGTTTCCTCCAGCGTCTTCACAATGTCCTTTGTTGTTGTTCTGAGGTTTATTTGCACTTTCCGCACCAAAGTACGTTCATCTCTAGGAGACAGAACGCGTCTCCTTCCTGAGCTGCATGACGGCTGTGTGGTCCCATGGTGTTTATACTTGCATACTGTTGTTTGTACAGATAAAAGTGATACCTTCAGGCGTTTGGAAATTGCTCCCAAGGATGAACCAGACTTGTGGAGGTCTACAACTATTTTTCTGAGGTCTTGACTGATTTTATTTAGATTTTCCCATGATGTCAAGCAAAGAGGCACTGAGTTTGAAAGTAAGCCTTGAAATACATCCATAGGTACACCTGCAATTGACTCAAATTATGTCAATTAGCCTATAAGAAATTCTAAAGCCATGTCATAATTTTATGGAATTTTCTAAGCTATTTAAAGGCACAGTCAACTTAGTGTATGTTTTTTTATTTATTTATTTATTTATTTCACCTTTATTTAACCAGGTAGGCTAGTTGAGAACAAGTTCTCATTTGCAACTGCGACCTGGCCAATATAAAGCAAAGCAGTGTGAACAGACAACACAGAGTTACATATGGAGTAAACAATTAATTCAATTAAGTCAATAACACAGTAGAAAAAAATAAAAATAAAATAAAAGGGGAGTCCATATACATTGTGTGCAAAAGGCATGAGGAGGTAGGCGAATAATTACAATTTTGCAGATTAACACTGGAGTGATAAATGATCAGATGGTCATGTACAGGTAGAGATATTGGTGTGCAAAAGAGCAGAAAAGTAAATAAATAAAAACAGTATGGGGATGAGGTAGGTAAAAATGGGTGGGCTATTTACCGATAGACTATGTACAGCTTCTGACCCACTGGAATTGTGATACAGTGAATTATAAGCGAAATAAACTGTCTGTAAACAAATCTCGGAAAAATGACTTGTGTCATGCACAAAGTAGATGTCCTAAGTGACTTGCCAAAAGTATAGTTTTGTAACAAGAAATTTGTGGAGTGGTTGAAAAACGAGTTCTAATGACTCCAACCTAAGTGTATGTAAACTTCCGACTTCAACTGTAAATGCCTCAATGCCTGTCTGTCTTCTTTACATAGCACGCCACGGTCATGTAGGAGCAAACCATTTTCGTGAACGGGGTGGTGTACCCAAAAAACTGGCTACTGAGTGTATATGCACAAACTGTTTGAACTGGGAAGCATACGGTAAGCTTTAAGCACAATGAATAAGGTCAAGCAACCTTTCGGTTCAAGGTGGAAGAACATTTACTTTATTTTTTTTATATAAATAACACCATTCTCCATGCACTGTAATTTACAAATGGATAAAGAGCTATTGATAAGAGCTAGGTAAATAAATCAGTCATTTGCATAAGGGGATTGTAAATATAAATGACAATTATTTTAGATCTATTTTACCTTATGATTGGTGAAGACAAATGTGACCAGTCACATGGCAGCAAAATGAAACATACAGTATCAACATATTACCTTTTCCACAGTGAAGTTTATGAATAACTTGCAGAGATGAAATTTGGAGAGCCAAGCTATAGGCTTCTGCAACCATGTTCAAATGACAGTATAGCGCTAAACCTACTGAGTTGAGTTATAATTCCTAGAATATTTTAATTATATGCCCAGACTTTTCACTGTATTTTTTACACTTTTTTATCATGTTAAATATTAGCCACCATCGATAGCCACCATCAATTATAGTCACACACATTTATAACTGTCACTTTAGTATTAGTTCTTACATTTTGCATCATTCCATTACATCGTTAGTTTACCTTTCTTACCTCTGTCATGTTCATGTGGTTGTCCCTGAGGATCCCTAGAAATAGTGGATTATATTATGCTAACATATTACAAGTTGTGCAATAATTTGGGACATGTAGCCTATTTGAATCATTATGGAATGCAGACCATACATAGCAGTTTAAACCTGGAGCCTGGCATGAGGATCTGGACAACTGGACTGTTGTCATCACAGTTCCATAATTAGTGTGGATTATTAGGGTAGATTTATAGGATTACTGTTCAACCCCTATTGTACACTTTCTCACCTTCCCAAATTTAATAGGTTAAACAATTGAATATGTCAACTTTCTGGATTAATCAAACCACTGTATTTTTTACTTACCAATACATTTTGTGCATAATGCCAGTTTTTTATTACTATTCATAAATACTTTCCAAACTTGAAATAATATACAACAACTTTGGCAGCTGCATCGGGTCCTGATCGATCCTCACTGCGTCCCTGTAATCGTCCTTGAGACTGAAGTCGTTGCACTGCTGGAACTTTCATCACGCACACCTGTCCCCTGTTCCCACTGATTAGTTTTTGTATATATGTGCCCTTTGGTTTCAATGGTCTTGTCGATTATTGTTACAATGTCCGTTGGTGCATGTGAGTACCTGTGCTGTGTGTTTTGGGCTTGCGTGCCCTTGTGGATTGCGAGGATGATGATGGGTCTCAGGTTTTGTTTGGGTTTCAACCCTGTGTTTTTGTTTAGTGTTTGTTTGGTCTTCATCCCCATGCCTTTACACGGCACGCTGTGATTTGCGTACAATAAAAAACCCTATTACGCGTCTGTGTCTCGAATCCGCTCGGTGGTTGTCATCACTGGCCTACTAGCTGCCACTGATTTCTTTCCTCCCCATCCTTGTCTGTTTATTAGCTACACCTGTTATCAATTAGGTTAATAGTTGGGCTTTATTAGCCAGCCGGCCCGCCTGCTGGGTGTGCGGGATTGTTTCATGTGTACACGGAGTTTACCTGCCGCTTTCGTGCCGTGTTTGACCACCCTCCAGAGGGCCGAGCGGCGGGAGAGCGACTGTTCCACCTTAGGCAGGAGAAGAGGAGCGCCCAGGATTACGTGCTGGAGTTCCGGGCCTTGGCCGCTGGGTCTGGGTGGAACGACAGGGCTCTTATAGACCACTACCGGTGTAGTCTTCGGGAGGACATCCGCAGGGAGCTAGCGTGTCGGGACACCGCTCTCTCCCTAGATGAACTAATTGACATGTCAATCCGGCTGGAAAATCTGCTGGCTGCCCGCGGGTTGTTCGGAGAGGGTCCTGTGCGTTCCACCACCCAGCACCCCGCTCTCATTCTGATGGAATTGGAAGGGGCTGTGCCGAGAGGTACCGGAGGAGGGGGCTCCCCCCGCACCAGCTGTGGTCGGAGAGGACACACGGCCGATCGGTGCTGGGGGGCCCGTCTGGGAGTCGAGATGGTAGGGGGAACGCTTCTCGGTCACCCCAGGTGAGTCAGAACCAAACTCACCCAGAACCCCCTGTTGGTCACATGTTTGTCTTGATTTTTTTCCTTGATTTTTTCCCCCCTCTTCCCAGCATAAGGCGCTAGTCGATTCAGGTGCAGCTGGGAACTTTATGGATCGCGGCCTCGCCATCAAGCTGGGTGTACCGCTTGTGCCGATAGATTCTCCCTTTCCCGTGCACTCCCTAGATAGCCGGCCATTAGGGTCAGGGTTGGTCAGGGAGGCCACGGTTCCACTGGACATGGTGACGCAGGGGAATAATGGGGAGCATATAAGTCTATTATCGATTCGCCTGCATTTCCAGTTGTGCTGGGGATTCCCTGGCTTGCTCAGCACAATCCTAAGATTTCGTGGAGACAGGGGGTTCTACTGGGGTGGTCAGACGAGTGTTCTGGAAGGTGTCTGGGAGTTTCCATCATTGCCACGTCGGTGGAGAGTCTAGACCAGGGTTCCACGGTGCGCATCCCCCCCGAATATACCGATTTGGCAATCGCTTTCAGTAAAAAGAAAGCGACTAAATTACCACCCCATCGATCGGGAGGGGATTGAGCGATAGATCTCCAGGTAAACGCTACGCTTCCCAAGAGTCACGTGTACCCATTGTCCCAGGAGGAGACGACGGCCATGGAGACATACAGTGGGGCAAAAAAGTATTTAGTCAGCCACCAATTGTGCAAGTTCTCCAACTTAAAAAGATGAGAGAGGCCTGTAATTTTCATCATAGGTACACTTCAACTATGACAGACAAAATGAGAAAAAAAAATCCAGAAAATCCCATTGTAGGATTTTTTATGAATTTATTTGCAAATTATGGTGGAAAATAAGTATTTGGTCAATAACAAAAGTTTATCTCAATACTTTGTTATATACCCTTTGTTGGCAATGACAGAGGTCAAACGTTTTCTGTAAGTCTTCACACACTGTTGCTGGTATTTTGGCCCATTCCTCCATGCAGATCTCCTCTAGAGCAGTGATGTTTTGGGGCTGTTGCTGGGCAACACAGACTTTCAACTCCCTCCAAAGATTTTCTATGGGGTTGAGATCTGGAGACTGGTTAGGCCACTCCAGTTACCCAATACCTCTCATCGCTACAGCGGTGGAATCATTTCATGGAGCACAGTTATTCACAAAACTGGATCTCAGGATCGCGTATAGTCTGGTGCGTATTCGGGATGGAGACGAGTGGAAAACCACATTTAGTACCACATCGGGCCACTATGAGTACCTAGTCATGCCGTATGGGTTAAAGAATGCTCCAGCCGTCTTTCAAGCCTTTGTAGACGAGATTCTCAGGGACCTACACGGGCAGGGCGTGGTTGTTCTTATCGATGACATTCTGATCTATTCTGGTAGCCACACCGCGCATGTGTCTCTGGTACACAAGGAGCTTGGTAGACTGCTGGAGCATGACCTATACGTCAAGGCTGAGAAGTGTGTGTCCTCCAAACGAGCCGTCTCCTTCCTGGGTTATCACATTTCTACCTCGGGGGTGGTGATGGAGTGTGACCGCATTAAGGCCGTGCATAATTGGCTGAGTCCGACCACGGTAAAGGAGGTGCAGCGGTTTTTGGGTTTTGCCAATTACTACCGGAGGTTTATCCGGGGTTTTGGCCAGGTAGCGGCTCCCATTACCTCACTGCTGAAGGGGGGCCCGGTGCATTTGCGATGGTCAGCAGAGGCGGGCAGAGCCTTCAATAGGTTGAAGGCGCTGTTCACGGATGCACCCGTGTTGGCGCATCCGGACCCCTCTCTAGCCTTCATAGTGGAGGTGGATGCGTCCAAAGCTGGGGTGGGTGCCGTGCTATCACAGCGCTCGGGTACGCCACCAAAACTCCACCCCTGCGCTTTCTTTTCGAGGAAGCTCAGTCCAGCTGAGCGTAACTATGATGTGGGGGACCGGTGGTCCAGCGGTGGTAAGGGCTCTGAAGGTGTGGAGACACTGGCTTGAGGGGGCTAAGCACCCCTTTCTCATCTGGACCGACCACCAGAATCTGGAGTATATTCGGGCAGCTAGGAGACTGAACCCACATCAGGCAAGGTTGGTCATGTTCTTCACCCGATTCCGGTTTACTTTGTCATATAGACCAGGCTCCCAGAACGTAAAGGCTGACGCACTGTCCCGCCTTTATTTTGTCATGGATCCCTCTAGAACTTTCATTGCGCACACCTGGCCCCTATTCCCACGGACTGTATATATATATATATATATATATATATATATATTTGTATATATTTGTCCTTTGTTCACCATGGTGCTGTCGATTATTGCTACAATGTCCGTTGGTGCATGTGAGTACCTGTGCTGTGTGTTTTGGCTTTTGTGCCATTGTGAATTGCACAGATTATTATTCGTCCCATGTGTTAATCATTGTGCGCGCGTGTTATTTATTCAATGTACTTCTCGCTCTTTTGTTTGCGTTTCAACCCTGTGTTTTGTTACATGTCTGTTTGGTCTTTGTCCCTGTGCCCTTATATGGCACACCGTAATTTGGGTGTAATAAAAACCCATATTACGCATTCCTCTGCCTTTATCCCGAATAATTTATACCAGCGTGACAGATACAAATACTCATTTATTTACATGGTTTTCTATCATGGACACATTTTTTGACAACATTCCTACAAGTAGTTGCGCATTGATGTGGCAGAAAGACACGTGGTGTTATGATTCTGAACAGTCAGAACAGTAACATCAATAACAAAAAGCTACAAAGTGGCTAATCATAGGTGGCTAGCTTCAGCTAGTTGAATTTTGCTATTGATACTGTACCATGTCTTGTTCTGTGGTGTTTTGACTCATGTCATGTCTATGCTAATATGGCAAATTCTGTAACAATGTATTTGAGAGACAAGTGCTCATTGTGCAAATGTATTTGTTTTCAAAAAACATTGTTTAAATGTTTGTCTTCTCTAGTTAAATAAATGCGTTAACAATCGAAGCCAACATTGTCTGTTTTGCCCCATAGTTGCGCACGCATCGGTTTTTTGCTAACCAACCCATCTATAGATCCCTAATATTCTGAACTGTTCTCTCTATATATCTGCCGATAACATTAAAATGAAAGGTACACCAAATTTAAAGTGATGGCTTTAGATAAATGTCCATGCTGTCCGGAGTCCTTGGGACGTCCCTACCCCATTTGAAGTTGACATTTAAAATGTTTAAGGTATGGGTTAAGGTTAGGATTAGGTAAGGGTTAAGGCTGGGGTAGGGGTTAAGGCTAGGGTTTAGGGTAGGGACGTCCCAAGGATTCCGGATAGCACTAATAGCACGATAGACAAAATCTGTTGGCCAACAAGTGGGAGGGTTTTCAGAAGTGGAATGGTCTGAAACGGCCCTATGCACATATCAGAGTGTTGCCTGTACCTCTGGGGTGGGAACTACAGTACAACAGTACTACTCGAGAGGAAGAGACAAAGCGAGAGGATTTACTCAAATTCTCTGAATGAGATAGGCAGACTAAGTGGAATATTTTTGTTTTTTAAGAGTGTTGAATTATGTGAGGCTTATTTGATCAAATAGAAGTTAAGTAATGTTTAGGCTGTTACAAATAAAGTTCTATAAGTGGATGCACGGGTATTCTGGCAACTTTGAGAAAAATTACTTAGTTGTGCCTGTTGTTCAGACCTGATAATAATTATTAAGGTCTTATATTGAGGGAAAATGAAATGTTACACACACATCACCACCACCATTCTGAGAATAGAGATACCGGAAACACAAATTACTGAAATGACTCCTTCACAGAAGTTTACTTCAGCAGATAACATTAATGTGCAGAGGTAAATGTATGGCAGTGTGCTTATCATTGATAACTTCTGAAAATACTGTACCTTCAATTCTCACGTCACTGCAATCTAACTTATACAGTTTACTTGTGTCACATAGTCGACAGACAATACTCTTTTCAAACCATTTGGTTCAATCAGGTTCTGCTCTATACTTCCTCAATTACTGCTGGGGGTTTCAGTTGTTATAAAGTCCTTGAATTTACTCAAAGTCTAGAGCGAGCTTGACTCTGCGCCAAGATATTACCAAGAAGGGACAATTAAGTATTTCTATGAATAAGGCGAACCATTTCCTGAGGAAACCATCTAGTGAATAACATTTTTTATTTAATAGCAACGCCACAACTAATAAAAGAGATGTGAAATTAATTATCATTAGCTGTCAGGTTAACCTTCGCCATGTTGGCGGGTGTAGAATAGGGAAAATTCACTTCGTCTGAGGATGACAGAGAATAAGTTTAGAGGGTCTATGACCCTATGATGTACTATCTGACTCCATTTTTATTCATAGTCCATAGGCTCATAATCGTATCTAGTGGGTATAGCCAAGGTTGCGAGCTTTGTGTAACGTATCGGAATACTATACTGTAAGTTGCACGTGTCTAGATTTACTGTTATGCAATTATTAAGAGGCTGAGGAACAAAGATCTAATATCTTGCAATCAATGTCCTAGCATTATATGATTAAGTTAACCTTAGCTCAGAGATGCACAGTTAGAGACCAAGCATATGCTATGTATATTGTGAATAACATTAGGCATTTCACCAAATAATAATTCAAGGAATCTTTCTCAGAAATTGTACCCAATTAAAAATAATCAGATGCATTACAATTACGCAATAAGAATGCAATTAACAAATGCTACATACCAGAAATCTTTATGATTAAAATAGTACAACAAGTATTTAACAGCATTGAAAATTCACCACTATGACATACTGTTCAAGCATATATCAGGAGATCGGTTTACCAATTTACAGTAGATTGAAACATATCAAAATGCATAGCTCTTTATGAACTCTTGAAACAATCCGAACATGACAATTTAACAATTTAACACATTTAATAATTCACATATTTAACAATTTGTGAATTTAACAATTCACACTAAACACAATTTAATTCACACACTGTAAAGTCCATGGAGAATAAGATAACCTCCTCCCAGCTGCCCACTGCACTGAGGATAGGAAACACTGTCACCACTGATAAATCTATGATAATAAATCATTGAAATAAGCATTTCCACGGCTGGCCATGCTTTCCACCTGGCTACCCCTACCCTGGCCAACATCTCAGCACCCCCTGAAGCAACGTGCCTGAACCCACCCCCACTTCTCCTTCACCCAAATCCAGATAGCTGATGTTCTGAAAGAACTGCAAAATCTGGATCCCTACAAATCAGCTGGGCTAGACAATCTGGACCCTGTCTTTGTAAAATTATCTGCTGAAATTGTTGCGACCCCTATTACTAGCCTATTCAACCTTTCTTTTGTATCGTCTTTGATGCCCAAAGACTGGAAAGCCGTCGCGGTCATGCCCCTCTTCAAAGGGGGAGACACTCTAGACCCAAACTGTTATAGACCTATATCCATCCTGCCCTGCCTTTCTAAAATCTTCAAAAGCCAGGTTAATAAAGAGATCACCGACCATTTCGAATCCCACCATACCTTCTCCACTATACAATCTGGTTTCCGAGCTGGTCATGTGTGCACCTCAGCCACGCTCAAGGTCCTAAACAATATCATAACTGCCATTGACAAAAGATAGTACTGTGCAGCGGTATTCATCGACCTGGCCAAGGCTTTCGACTCTGTCAATCAACGCATTCTTATCAGCAGACTCAATAGCCTTGGCTTCTCAAATGACTGCCTCGCCTGGTTCACCAACTACTTCTCATATAGAGTTCAGTGTGTCAAATCGGAGGGCCTGTTGTCCGGACCTCTGGAAGTGGGGGTACCACAGGGGGGTACCACAGGGTACCACAGGGTTCAATTCTCGGGACGACTCTTTTCTCTGCATATATCAATGATATTACTCTTGCTGCTGTTGATTTTCTGATTCACCTCTACGCAGACGATACCATTCTGTATACATCTGGCCCTTCTTTGGACACTGTGCTAACAACCTCCAACGAGCTTCAATGCCATACAACACTCCTTCCGTGGCCTCCAACTGCTTTTAAATACAAGTAAAACTAAGTGCATGCTCTTCAACCGATTGCTGCAAGCACCCTCCCGCCCAACTATCATCACTACTCTGGACGGTTCTAACATAGAATATGTGGACAACTACAAATACCTAGGTGTCTGGTTGTAAACTGTAAACTCTCTTTCCAGACTCATTCCAATCTCCAATCCAAAATTAAATCTAGAATCGGCTTCCTACTTTGCAACAAAGCCTCCTTCCTTCATGCTGTCAAACATACCCTCGTAAAACTGACTATCTTACCGATCCTTGACTTCGGCAATGTAATTTACAAAATAGCCCCCAACACCCTACACAGCAAACTGTATGTAGTCTATCAAAGTGCCACCTGTTTTATCACCAAAGCCCCATATCCTACCCACCACTGTGACCTCTATGCTCTTGTTGGCTGCCCTCACTACATATCTTGATCCAGGTCATCTGTAAGTCTTTGCTAAGTATAGCCCCGCCGGATCTCAGCTCACTAGTCACCAAAGCAACACCCACCCGTAGCATGCGCTCCAGCAGGTATATTGCACTCGTCATCACTTACTTTGGCCACCTTTCCTTCAAGTTCTCTGCTGCCAATGACTGGAACGAATTGCAAAAATCTCTGAAACTGGACTCTTATATCTCCCTCTCTAATTTTAAGCATCAGCTGTCGAAGCAGCTTACTGATCACTGTACCTGTACACAGCCAATCTGTAAATAGCACACCCAACTTCCTCATCCCCATATTATTACTTACCCTCCTGCTTTTTACTTACCCTCCTGCTCTTTTGCACCCCAGTATCTCTACCTGCACATCATCATCTGCACATCTATCACTACAGTATGAATGCTAAATTGTAATTATTTTCGCCTCTAGGGCCTATTTATTCCCTACCTCCCTACTCTTCTACATTTGCACACACTGTACCTTCGTGGCCAAAGGTTTTGAGAATGACACAAATATTAATTTTCACAAAGATTGCTGCTTCATTGTCTTTAGATATTTTCATCAGATGTTACTATGGAATACTGAAGTATAATTACAAGCATTTCATAAGTGTCAAAGGCTTTTATTGACAAAAACATGAAGTTGATGCAAAGAGTCAATATTTGCAGTGTTGCCCTTCTTTAGCAAGACCTCTGCAATCCGCCCTGGCATGCTGTCAATCCTGACTGATGGCAGCCCATTCTTGCATAATCAATGCTTGGAGTTTGTCAGAATTTGTGGGTTTTTGATTGTCCACCCGCCTCTTGAGGATTGACCACAAGTTCTCAATGGGATTAAGGTCTGGGGAGTTTCCTGGCCAGGGACCCAAAATATCAATGTTTTGTTCCCCAAGCCACTTAATTATCACTTTTGCCTCATGGCAAGGTGCTCCATCATGCTGGAAATGGCATTGTTTGTCACCAAAATGTTCCTGGATGGTTGGGAGAGGTTGCTCTCGGAGGATGTGTTGGTACCATTCTTTAGTCATGGCTGTGTTCTGAGGCAAAATTGTGAGTGAGCCCACTCCCTTGGCTGAGAAGCAACCCCACATATGAATTGTCTCAGGATGCTTTACTGTTGGCATGTCACAGGACTGATGTTAGCACTCACCTTGTCTTCTCTGGACAAGCTTTATCCCGGATGCCCCAAACAATCAGATAGGGGATTCATCAGAGAAATTGACTTTCCCCCAGTCCTCAGCAGTCCAATCCCTGTACCTTTAGCAGAATATCAGTCTGTCCCTGATGTTTTTCCTGGAGAGAAGTGGCTTCTTTGCTGCACTTTTTGACACCAGGCCATCCTCCAAAGGTTTTCGCCTTACTGTGCGTGCAGATGCACTCACACCTGCCTGCTGCCATTCCTGAGCAAGCTCTGTACTGGTGGTACCCCGATCCCGCAGCTAAATCAACTTTAGGAGACGGTCCTGGCGCTTGCTGGACTTTCTTGGGTGCCCTGAAGCCTTCTTCACAACAATTGAACCGCTCTCCTTGAAGTTCTTGATGATCCAATAAATGGTTGATTTAGGTGCAATCTTACTGGCAGCAATATCCTTGCCTGTGAAGACCTTTTTGTGCAAAGCAATGATGATGGCACGTAACCATGACTGACAGAGGAAGAACAATGATTCCAAGCACCACCCTCCTTTTAAAGCTTCCAGTCTGTTATTCAAACTCAACCAGCATTACAGAATGATCTCCAGCCTTGTCTTCGTCAAACACTCACACCTGTGTTAACGAGAGAATCACTGACATGATGTCAGCTGGTCCTTTGTGGCAGGGCTGAAATGCAGTGGAAATGTTTTTGGGGGATTCAGTTCATTTGCATGGCAAAGAGGGACTTTGCAATTAACCTCTTTGGGGTAGGTGAGACACTAGCATCCCACCTGGCCAACATCCGATGAAATTGTAGTGCACCAAATTCATAATACAGAAATAGTCATAATAAACATCCATAAAAAATACAAGTGTTATCTTCTTATGGTCAGGTGGGACGGTAGCATCCCACCTGGCCAACATCCGATGAAATTGCAGAGCGCAAAATTCAAAAATACCAAATTCAAATACTTGAAAATATGTGTTATACATCAAAATAAAGCTTAACTTCTTGTTAATCCTGCCTCTGCGTCAGATGTCAAAAAGGCTTTACGGTGAAAGCAAACCATGAGATTATCTGAGGACAGCGCCCTGCATACAAACACATGAAAATCATATTTCAACCAGGCAGGTGCACCACAAAAGTCAGAAATAGCTATATAATTAATGCCTTATAATTACTGCCTAGGTCTTCTTCTGTTGGCACTCCAAAATGTCCCAGAAACATCACAAATGGTCCTTTTGTTCGATAATGTCCTTCTTTATGTCCAAAAATGTCAATTTATTTGGCGAGTTTGATTCAGAAATACACCGGTTTCAACTCACCCGACATGCCTACAAAGTATTTAATAAGTTACCTGTAAACTTGGTCCAGAAATTTCAAACAACGTTCCTAATCCAACCTCAGGTACCCTAAAACGTAAATAATCAATCAAATTTAATATGGAATAAACTGTTTCTAATACCGGATTAAAAACAACAAAGGGCACTCCAGTTCACGCGCACCAAAACAGTAGATTCCACCTGGAGTGACACTTACAATCAATAGGACAACTTCTTCATTTCTCAAAGAAAAACATCTAAACATTTCTAAAGACTGTTGACATCTAGTGGAAGCCATAGGAACTGCAACCAGGTTCCTAATAATAAAGGTATCCCATAGAAAACAATTGGAAAATCATATGACCTCAATTTTATTTTCCTGGATGGTTTGTCCTCTGGGTTTCGCCTGCCATATCAGTTATGTTATACTCACAGACATTATTTTAACAGTTTTAGAAACGTTAAAGTGTTTTCTATCCAAATCTACCAATCATATGCATATCCTAGCTTCTGGACCTGAGTAACAGTAACGCTTTTCATTAGGAGGTGAAAATACTGCCCCCTACCCAAGAGAGGTTAAACATCGTCTTAAATATCAACTTCTTGTTAATCCAGCCTCTTTGTCAGATTTCAAAAAGGCTTTAAGGCGAAAGCATACCATGCGATTATTATAGTGTTTTCTACCCACGACTACCATGTATATGCATATCCTAGCTTCTGGGCCTGAGTAACAGGCAGATCACTTTGGGCACGTTTGTCATCCCACTTAGAAATAGTGCCCCCTACCCAAGAGAGGTTAATTGTAATTCATCTGATCACTCTTCATATCCATTCTGGAGTATATGCAAATTGCCACCATACAAACTGAGGCAGCAGACTTTGTGAAAATGAATATTTTTGCCATCCTCAAAACTTCTGGCCACGACTGTACATATATTTTTCAAATGTTCTTTTGTGTATGTTTATTTATGTGTAACTCTGTGTTTTTGTTTTTGTCGCACTGCTTTGCTTTATCTTGGCCAGGTCACAGTTGTAAATGAGAACTTGTTCTCAACTGGCCTACCTGGTTAAATAAAGGTGAAATAAAATCAAATAAATAAATACAAGTTTAGTCAATTCAAGTTTCATCAGTCTTCACCTCTCCTGGCTTCAGTGACGCTAGGATTTCAGTGGGAATGTCTCTTCATCGAGATTGCCACAGATAAGGTGTGTTTGACCCCTGTGATAGCGTACAGATGGTCTTTAATGCAAACATAGCTATAAATCGTGATGGTGTCGTCACGCTGGGCCTCAGCGCCAGCAAGTCGCTTGACACATCTTCGTCACTGGCCTTCATAATCGTTTTACATTTGTTCACTTTCTTTATTATTCCACTACTTTACAGGCTGTTGTCAACAACACATTATGCATCATGGGTGCATGCTAGGAAACATTATGCATAATTCCTAAACTGACAGTACAGAAGTCCAAGTAAGCAGAACTGTCTTGTGAGACTTCAATGAAGCTACTTGCAGATTGTGGCTTAAACAGCTCACTGAAGGGGAAGAGATATTGCGGAGCTATGAAGTTGCAGTGTGCAACACAAACATGAACTTTGGATGCAGCCTAATCTCAACTGAATATGCAGTTAGTGAGCGACTGGCTCACTGTGGAGAGAGTGGAGGTTGAGACGGAGCAGAGTCAGAGTGGAGCTCCTCTTAGCAGAAGCATACCCCTGAGGAAATTAGTGTAGCTGCATGGGCACTATAGAGCAGGAGGCAGCAACAGCAGAAGCTTTCCTCCCATCATCTCCTCCCTATTCACTCTCCAAATCCCTGCAGTATCAGGAAATTCTGCTTTCAGACCTTTAGCTAATATGGCCTTTCAGTTGACCTTTCCGGTGTATTGTAGTTGCCCTCCTATATAGCTTGACATTAGCTCACTATGCTCACTATGCCAAATGTAATACTGAGATATTCAATATAGCCTATATGGCTGGTGCTGTGTTTTTTATGCCATGGTAGGATGATACCTGCTCTGAGTTTTGCGGTTAGCAGACTTTTAAACAGGAGTTGTTTTGGATGCCAAATTCATCTGCAGAAATGAATGCCTTGGAACTATGGCTAGAGTGAATATAAGGACATTAGGCTTCATTTCAGCTTAAAATACATCCAGGGATCCCTAGGGGTTAAGGCAGTCACCGCATCTGTAGAATTCTAGAAGATACATGTTTAAAGTGCTGACAAAATTGTATTTGTTGACAATTACCCACAGAAGGTCCCAGAAGCTACAAGCATGACAGGATGCTATTCACAAGGTTTCTTACTGGTGCCAGAGCAAGGCGATTAAACACTGTTGACAGAAAGGGCACAGCCCGTTCCAAACATGCCTTACACCAAATAATTTCCCATTTTCTCTATGCCAATTTGGGCTTATGAAAAGTGCCACAGACAGAAGTGAAGAGAAACAGAAAGGAAGAGAGACAAAGTTGAGAGTACAGAGGTAAGAAAGATAGGGAGAATGAAAAACAGTGACACAATCAGTTTGCTCAGTTTCAAACCCCTTCTATGAGAAAAATGATGTGTGTGTGTGTGTGTGTGTGAGAGAGAGAGAGAGAGAGAGAGAGAGAGAGAGAGAGAGATCACGACTTTCACAATCCACAACATTTGCCACTTGTATGTCCCTAGTCTACTGTTTAGGTGCTCGGAGCATCAATAAGGTATTTCACCGCCCTCCATCTTTCATTGGAGAGATGTTTTCAGAGCTGAGTTGGAGGATTTTATAATCCTCCCCAAGGGACTTATTTCAGTATAAAATCATTGATACTGATTACTTGGGGCTGTCATATTGATTTTTAAGATTTATAGCCTGTGAGGTTTCTAACAGAGGTCCCTGGCCTCTCTGTCCGAGTGTTAGCAGTCATTTATTAAACACTTTTTCACTGACAGGCCTCGTCCAGACCAGCTACAGGCTTTTCTCTGCTTCTCTCTGTATCCACTTTGGAAAACATTTAGTCTTTCCACACCGTCCTACCTTCAAAGAAATAACTAAAAGCATCTTAGTATGTGCCATAAAGAAAGAAAACAAATTGCTGTTCACAAGCTTATGAAAGAGAGAAGTCAAAAGACTTGCAATGGTCAGGATTTGAGGCAGACTAAAGAAGAATGGCTCATTGTGAGTGTGACACTAGCTACTGACGTCCTACAGTGGCAGAAGCAAGACATCATTTGAAACCAGAAAGTTTTTTTTCACCTTTATTTTAGCAGGGATTCCCATTAAGATGTATTATACATATCAGCTATGTCTGTTCAAGAGATTGTCAGATGGGTGTCCATAAAGTCACTTACAGATGTAGGATCTTAATTTGATCACTCTATTGTTGCTGAGAAATGTTCTGCAAAGCAGGAAATGCAAACATGTACTGTATATATGTTTTAAAAAGCCTAATTTTCACTTTGATATTTCAGACTTGATTTGCCATCATGAAAAATGTTTCAACCACTACAAAAATGTCTGTTAATTATAATCCACATAATAATTCACATTTCCTGTTGCTGCAGAATTATTTTCCTGCTCTAGCAAACTGGCTCAAATTAAGATCCTACATCTGTCAGATTTCCAAGTTGCAAGCTTCTGAAAGACAACAGCAGATGCATATATAAAGTAAATACAGTGTCATCAAGAGACGTCCTTGTCTGGCCACATTGTTATGGTGCACACAGCCTTGGCTTATCCGCCACAGATGACAAGAGATCCTATACAACTGACAACAGCCTTAGATATACAGTGTATACAGTATATATACAGTATATACAGTTGAAGTCAAAAGTTTACATACACTTAGGTTGGAGTCATTGAAACTCGTTTTTCAACAACTCCACAAATGTCTTGTTAACAAACTATAGTTTTGGCAAGTCGGTTAGGACATCTACTTTGACACAAGTAATTTTTCCAACAATTGTTTAAAGACAGATTATTTTACTTATAATTCACAGTATCACAATTCCAGTGGGTCAGAAGTGCACATACTCTAAGTTGACTGTGACTTTAAACAGCTTGGAAAATTCTAGAAAATGATCTCATGGCTTTAGAAGCTTCTGATAGGCTAATTGACATCGTTTGAGTAAATTGGACGTGTACCTGTGGATGTATTTCAAGGCCTACTTTCAAACTCAGTGCCTCTTTGCTTGACTTCATGGGAAAATCAAAAGAAATATGCCAGGAACTCAGAAAAGAAATTGTAGACCTCCACAAGTCTGGATCATCCTTGGGAGCAATTTCCAAACACATCAAGGTACCACATTCATCTGTACAAACAATATTATGCAAGTATAAACACCATGGGACCATGCAGCCTTCATATCGCTCAGGAAGGAGACGTGTTCTGTCTCCTAGAGATGAACGTACTTTGGTGCGAAAAGTGCAAATCAATCCCAGAACAACAGCAAAGGACCTTGAGAAGATGCTGGAGGTAACAGGTACAAAGGTACAGTGGGGCAAAAAGTATTTAGTCAGCCACCAATTGTGCAAGTTCTCCCACTTAAAAAGATGAGAGAGGCCTGTAATTTTCATCATAGGTACACTTCAACTATGACAGACAAAATGAGAAAAAAATCCAGAAAATCACATTGAACGATTTTTAATGAATTAATTTGCAAATTATGGTGGAAAATAAGTATTTGGTCACCTACAAACAAGATTTCTGGCTCTCACAGACCTGTAACTTCTTCTTTAAGAGGCTCCTCTGTCCTCCACTCGTTACCTGTATTAATGGCACCTGTTTGAACTTGTTATCAGTATAAAAGACACCTGTCCACAACCTCAAACAGTCACACTCCAAACTCCACTATTGCCAAGACCAAAGAGCTGTCAAAGGACACCAGAAACAAAATGGTAGACCTGCACCAGGCTGGGAAGACTGAATCTGCAATAGGTAAGCAGCTTGGTTTAAAGAAATCAAATGTGGGAGCAATTATTAGGAAATGAAAAACATACAAGACCACTGATAATCTCCCTCGATCTGGGGCTCCACGCAAGATCTCACCCCGTGGGGTCAAAATGATCACAAGAACGATGAGCAAAAATCCCAGAACCACACGGGGGGACCTAGTGAATGACCTGCAGAGAGCTGGGACCAAAGTAACAAAGCCTACCATCAGTAACACACTACGCCGCCAGGGACTCAAATCCTGCAGTGCCAGACGTGTCCCCCTGCTTAAGCCAGTACATGTCCAGGCCCGTCTGAAGTTTGCTAGAGAGCATTTGGATGATCCAGAAGAAGATTGGGAGAATGTCATATGGTCAGAAAGAGAGAACTTTTTGGTAAAAACTCAACTCGTCATGTTTGGAGGACAAAGAATGCTGAGTTGCATCCAAAGAACACCATACCTACTGTGAAACATGGGGGTGGAAACATCATGCTTTGGGGCTGTTTTTCTGCAAAGGGACCAGGATGACTGATCCGGGTAAAGGAAAGAATGAATGGGGCCATGTATCGTGAGATTTTGAGTGAAAACCTCCTTCCATCAGCAAGGGCATTGAAGATGAAATGTGGCTGGGTCTTTCAGCATGACAATGATCCCAAACATACCGCCCGGGCAACGAAGGAGAGGCTTCGTAAGAATAATTTCAAAGTGCTGGAGTGGCCTAGCCAGTCTCCAGATCTCAACCCCATAGAAAATCTTTGGAGGGAGTTGAAAGTCCGTGTTGCCCAGCAACATCCCCAAAACATCACTGATCTAGAGGAGATCTGCATGGAGGAATGGGCCAAAATACAAGCAACAGTGGGTGAAAACCTTGTGAAGACTTACAGAAAACGTTTGACCTCTGTCATTGCCAACAAAGGGTATATAACAAAGTATTGAGATAAACATTTATTATTGACCAAATACTTATTTTCCACCATAATTTGCAAATAAATTCATTAAAAATCCTACAATGTGATTTTCTGGATTTTTGTTTAAAGATTCCGTCTCTCACAGTTGAAGTGTACCTTTGATAAAAATTACAGACCTCTACATGCATTGTAAGTAGGAAAACCTGCAAAATTGGCAGTGTATCAAATACTTGTTCTCCCCATTGTATAAGCCAGACTACAGTTTGCAACTGCACATGGGGACAAAGATCACACTTTTTGGAGAAATGTCCTCTGGTCTGATGAAACTGTTTGACCATAATGACCATCGTTATGTTTGGAGGAAAATGGGGGAGCCTTGCAAGCTGAAGAATACCATCCCAACCGTGAAGCACGGGGGTGGCAGCATCATGTTGTGGTGGTGCTTTCCTGCAGGAAAGACTGGTGCACTTCACAAAATAAATGGCATCATGAGGCTGGAAAATTATGTGGATATATTGAAGCAACATCTCAAGACATCAGTCAGGAAGTTAAAGCTTGGTTGGAAATGGGTCTTCCAAATGGACAATGACCCCAAGCATACTTCTAAAGTTGTGGCAAAATGGCTTAAGGACAACAAAGTCAAGGTATTGGAGTGACCATTACAAAGTCCTGACCTCAATCCTGTTGAAAATTTGTGGGCTGAACTGAAAAAGGGTGTGCAAGCAAGGAGGCCTACAAACCTGACTCAATTACACCAGTTCTGCCAGGAGGAATGGGCCAAAATTCACCCAACTTACTGTGGGAAGCTTGTGGAAGGCTACCTGAAACATTTGACCCAAGTTAAACAATTTAAAGGCAATGCTACCAAATACTAATTGAGTGTATGTAAACTTCTGACCCACTGGGAATGTGATGAAATAAATAAAAGCTGAAATAAATAGTTCTCTCTACTATTATTCTGACATTTCACATTCTTAAAATAAAGTGGTGATCCTAACTGACCGAAAACAGGGAATTTTTACTAGGATTAAATGTCAGGAATTGTGAAAAACCGAGTTTAAATGTAGTTGGCTAAGATGTATGTAAACGTCCGACAGTATCTACACTACCGTTCAAAAGTTTGGCGTCACTTAGAAATTTACTTGTTTTTGAAAGAAAAGCACATTTTTTGTCCATTAAAATTGCATCAAATTTATCCGAATTACAGTGTAGACATTGTTAATGTTGTACATGACTTTTGTAGCAGGAAACTGCTTTTTAATGGAATATCTACAGAGGGCCATTATCAGCAACCATCACTCCTGTGTTCCGATGGCACGTTGCGTTAGATAATCCAAGTTTATCATTTTAAAAAGCTAATTGATCATTAGAAAACCTTTTTGCAATTATGTTAGCACAGCTGAAAACTGCTGTACTGATTAAAGAAGCAATTAAACTGGTGTTATTTAGACTAGTTGAGTATCTGGAGCATCAGCATTTGTGGGTTCGATTACAGGCTCAAAATGGCCAGATATAAAGAACATTCTTCTGGAACTCGTCTGTCTATTCTTGTTCTGAGAAATGAAGGCTATTCCATGCGAGAAATTGCCAAGAAACTGAAGATCACGTACAATGCTGTGTGCTACTCCCTTCACAGAACAGAGTAAACTGTCTCTAACCACAATAGAAAGAGGAGTGGGAGGGCCCAGTGCACAACTGAGCAAGAGGACATGTACATTAGAGTGTCTAGTTTGAGATATCAGCACAGCAGTTTTCAGCTGTGCTAACATAATTGCAAAAGGTTTTTCTAATGATCAATTAGCCTTTTAAAATTATAATCTTGGATTAGCTAACACAACGTGCCATTGGAACACAGGAGTGATGAATGCTGATAATGGGCCTCTGTACGCCTATGTAGATAGTCCATTAACAATCTGCCGTTTCCAGCTACAATAGTCATTTACATCATTAAAAATGTCTACACTGTATTTCTGATCAATTTGATGTTACTTTAATGGACAAAATGTGCTTTACAAAAAAAACGATGACATTTCTAAGTGACTCCAAACTTTTCCAAATATCTCATTCTCTCATCTTGCTCTATTTCTCCCTCCCCTTCTTCATCTCTTTATTTCTTTCTCCTCTCTCAGGGTTAATGGTGTCAGCTGTGTAGTATCTGCCTCTTTAGTCATCTGTGGATTGTCCCAACGTGAGGAAAACATTTCCATCAATGGGATTAGTATTGATCCATTAGATATTGACAGAGGTGGAGGTTACAACTCCCCCATTACCAACATGCTGTCAGACACAACAATAATGCATGCAGCATGACAGTGTTTAGTTTTAAATTAATCCACAGGGTTTTACATACTTTAGTCATGTAGACATTGTGCACGTCGTCATGAGGTCACAGTCCTCTCCTGTTTTCCTGAGCTACTTAACCTTTTATTTAACTAGAAAAGTCAGTTAAAAACAAATGATTATTTACAATGTCGGCCTACCCCGGCCAAACCCTAACCTGGACGACACTGGGCCACCCTATGGGACTCCCAATCATGCCCGGTTGTGATACAGACCAGGATTGAACCAGGGTCTGTAGTGGCGCCTATAACACTGAGATGCAGTGCCGTAGACCGCTGCCCCACTCAGGGACCTGAATTAGTCAGTTTGTCCTAGAAAGACATCTGCCCCACAAATACAATATCACAGCAAATATAAATATAAGAAAATATATAAATCTTGAATAGAACATCTGGATACAATCATTGGATACAGAATTTTTGTATGAGTCAAATCTCATACACAAAAAGAGAAAAACATTCCAGTGTTATTCAAAGCTAATACTAAACCAGAGGGATAACTTAGAATATTAGTTATCACTTGCTTTAAAGTCTTTGAGACCAGTCAGGTATTTTACAAGTGATGGCAGACTGAGGCTGACAGAAAATTATTCATGCTAATGATGAACATTCCATTTAAATAAATTAATTCCATGGTCTGTATGGCAGCTGTCAGGCCGTTCAATTAACAAACAAATGTCCTTTTTATAATGAAGTAAGAAAGGTATCATTTGCATTTACAGTACATAAAACTATTCCTGATGTGCAATCTCAAAGCACAGTGTCTTCAGACTGATTGTTTCACCCTAATAACCCTCTGAGTCTGTTATGGCATATTGATGACATTAAACTGAACACGCAGTTTGAACATTTTCCATGGTTCATGGCAACAATGTTTCTCAAATGTTACATGATGCTAAAACCTGGAATTTGACAATATATCATAGAAAGTGACATACGAGAACGTTTCCAGTGGAGTTATTGCAATGTTATTGCAACTTTTTGTCAGTTCAAAAGATGAACCAAGTGATCTATTCTGTGACTTCCAAACAAAGGTTTCTCAATTGACTGTATTTGTTTAGAGCTGTGTGGTCTCTGGCGCTAAAAGCCTCCACGCTTGACTCCCCTGATTGAATCAACAGAACAGGGGGGGGGGGTCCGCTCAGCCAAGCTATTCATACATCGCTCATCTTGGATCAGAGACCTGCTCTTTCTCTCTTTATTATTAATCATCACACAAATGTTTTGTTGGAAGAGGAGCATGTACGTTTGAAAGTTAATCTGTGTAGTTAAAATGCCAAGCTGTCATGCAGGACCCTGTACTTGTGACAGGCAGATTTGTCACTATGGCATGAGGCCCAGCCACTGACACTGTGATGGATTGTGGAACAGAAGGCCAGGGTGCTGGGGTGTGAGAATTGGGTAGCGGCGGTCCCTCTTCTCCTCTCCTTTATTAGTATGCTCTTAGGTATCACAATCCTTTTATCCCTGATCTGCGGGTGAAGAGTCTGACATTTTCCCCACAAGCCTCAGAAAACGTTTTGAGGGATGCGTCTAATCATCGGTTGTCTGATGCTGGGCATTATGAAAGCCTTGCAAACATCCTGTTTGAATGTTTATTAAATGTGAAAATGTCAAAAGTCATATGTCCGAAAGGCCCGGTGTGATACCTGAGTGTTGTGCGCCGCCCTCACTTCAACCACAATCACTGTGAAACTCCTGGGAAAATTCTCAAAGAAGGCGACAAGATGGAAAGTGAGATTACGGAGCTCCTGATACAGAACCCTATCAACTGAGGCTATATGCATTGCTGACTGTGTTTTTCTGCAATGAACAGCCCAAACTGTTTTGTCTCTTGGCTAATGAGGTTTGTATCTGGGGCACAGATGGATATGAGAGAGTGAGTGCTGCTTGGCTGGCCCACCGAGAGGCTGGACAGACAGGAGGGAAGGGCAGGCCGCTGGGGTGTTCTCCACTATTCCAGTCAAAGTAAACACAGATTCTCATTAGTGGGAAAGCACACACACCTGTGTGAGCTACCCAATTTAGAAGTCATTGTGTGTTTAGCATGAAACATCTAGGCTACCTAGTGATGGATGTACTGTAATAGTAATACATTTTCAGTAAACACTGGCACAGAGTGGGACAAGCACATATTGGACCCACATATCCATATGGCTGTGTAGAGGCTGTAATGACAAAAATACACCGGAATAGAGTAAACATATAAACAATTATAGTATTACGCCTTAAAACATCCAGCATACCAAAGATTCACCCACATAACAAGCTTTAATGTACCGCATCATGTTCTTAACACACTGTACAACCTTCTATGATCTTGCTATGCTTTTGATCTTACTCGCCTCTCTTCTATAACTGGTTTTATAAAGAGAAGTTCTCTGTTTATCACACTACACACACTTTAAAGCATCTCTAATCGACAACACTGATACCAATGATGGCTTTGTGTGTGTGGTCTCTTTGATATGATGAGCCAGAGTCCCAGAAAGAGAGGAGGAACAGTTCCAGTAATTTATGCGTCTCTCTGAGGAACATTTGAAGCCATAGTGCCGCAAGACACCAGAGGAGCTTTACAAAAAACCATAGAGCTCTGTGAAGGGGCTGACCTAATCGATCGAAACACAAATAAACAAACGAGAGGTGAGAGAGGGGAATAAAAATGAAGGAATGCTTCTGAGAGGTCAGTTAATGAACCCTCCAGAGCTGTAGTGAGGGTCCATCCAAGGTTCTTTACTAGATAATTTTACAGCAGCAGTGAATCTGGGAGAAAGCCATCTTTGCCCCCCTGTGTGTGTGTGTGTGTGTGTGTGTGTGTGTGTGTGTGTGTGTGTGTGTGTGTGTGTGTGTGTGTGTGTGTGTGTGTGTGTGCGCAAGTGTGTCTGATTATGTATTTGCTATGTGTACCGTATGCAGGGGTGCTAAGGAACAAGAGAAAACATAGCCCTTATAATTGAATAGTTCTGACAAAAGGACTTCAGTTGTCAGTTAATACAAGTACTGTACAGGCCTACAGATGCAGACACGTTACAATGGAGTGCAATGGAGCAGAATGTTCTGCTTTTTCTTTTCAAAGCTGGTTGAATGACTATTTTTACCTTGTAGGCATCTGCCACTTACTACAGGTGAGATGAATTACTCTGTAATCATTTCCTCCAACCATTTTGAATAATTTCTTTATCTTTAATAGTGTTTGTCCTGTGCAGTTGTAAATCAAACAAATACACGTGTAAACACCTAAAACAAATTCAATTTTATCTTCTTTTAGAAGAAATAGTGAATCATGCAAGGGTGCCAATATATTTGACCGCATCTTTACTATATGTCAGTCATCACATCAGTACTGCACTGCTACTCCCCTCTGCCAAAACAAGGATAACATAACTGTGAGAAACTATTGTAAAAATGTTTACGTATGATAATATCACATTTTGGATTGACATTCTTTAAAATAGGTATTTTTCTGTAATCGCCTGGATTTTACTGAATCTAGGCCATCACTCCACTGCGAGTGTGTTAGCCTGCTGAGCCAACTTAGGCTAAATCATTAATCACATATTCTAAACACCCTACCCAATTTCTAAGTATTGTTTGAACCAGAAATATTCAACATAGAGGACTGGAGGGGGGTAACTATGGGCAAAAAGACAAAAAGAGACTACAATTCTTCTTCAAAGATTGGAATATTTGAATGGATACCAGAAGGGTCTGAGAAACAGCACTCCATTCCCTGTAGCCTTTCTGCTCCACTTGCAAAGTCCTCTGAAAAGTACTACAATTGAATACTTTGGGTAATGATTAGCTATTAGCATTACCACTTAACGAGAAAGGAGGAACTTCAGCCTTCTGTTTCTGAGGTAGTATTAGTTATTTTCCCTGAGATCTTGAAAGACACCTTTCACACTCTAGCACAGTTTCTCAACTCCAGTCCTCGAGTACCCCAATGAATCAGGTGTGCTTGTCTGGTGCTACAACAAAAATGTGTACTGTTGGGGGTACTCGAGGACTTAGGAAACACTGCAGTCTAGCGCACAGCAGGAAACCGGTTCTAACTCATCTACTGATGTTGAGGATCTGTCAATATTCCCTTCAGGTGGTGCAGGCAGAATAGAGAGGCAATAAATGATAGCAGATGCCAAGTGGCAACATCTCGCTCAAGTGCCAATACCATAATGAAAGTATTCATGAGTGAAGGATTTCAAATTAAGCAGGTTGGTTTTGAAAAGTATGCAAATGTCGCAGGGATGTGGTAAATTCTCAATAAATTATGAATATTATAATTCAATTGAGGACAACAAGATTAAGGTCACAGGACCTGGAGTGTTGTGAGTCTCATGACTTTCATCTTTTTATTACAGTACAGCGGTATCTTGAGTTGGTTTCAACACGTAAATATTAGCATGGATTAATTCATATTCTCCCGAAATTGCTTCATTACCTCACTTTCATTTCCTCAAACCAATACATGAAAAATAACTCCAACTCATTGGTCATTTCCCTTCCTATTATGAAATGGCTGACCAAGCAAATACTAATACATATGAATGTTTTAATCACGCATATTAGGAGGAGTGACCATTTCATCTTTTGGAATTGTATTTTAATTGCTCTACTATAATTCAGTGGCTGAAACACATCATACGGAGCTTTATTGTAATTACATTAAAACTATAAAATAGTGTCAAGGCAACACTTATCATTAACGGAAACATAAAAAATGGTATAAGTCTTCTTCTAGTCTTGAATTCTAAACAACAGGTGTAGACTAACAGTGAAATGCTTACTTACGGGTCTTTTACGGGTCTTTTTCCAACAATGCAGAGTTAAAGATACAAATAAAAACTGACACGAGGAATAAATACACAGTGAATAACGAATAACAATAACAAATAAAAATAACATGGCTATATACAGGGAGTATGAGTACCGAGTTGATGTGCAGGAGTATGAGGTAATTGAAGTAGCTATGTACATATAGATAGGGGTAAAGTGACTAGGCGACAGGATAGATAATATAACTATTTAATACTAGAACTATAACATGAGCAGTCCAATGCT